>NW_026641881.1:320000-920000 GCF_028554395.1 Pezoporus wallicus | reverse complement strand
TTTAATTCCATGCATATAGGAAGCAGCCCATTCCTCATTTCACCATCTGCGGTGTCCTGCTGAGTTTTTAATAGAATTCTGTGGGCATGATATAATTACAAATCTAGTAAGGAGTTTGTGTCTGCAATATTTCTCATAATACAATGTGTAAAGTTTTACCAGGGTCACTTCAGAAGGCTCTAAGAGTTGCAAGCAGCCAGAAGCCAGAAATGTGCTAATTAAGGTATACAACAAAATATTAATCAAGAGATCTGGAGGAGGAAGAAAAGAAACAACTTCAGTCTAGTCACACCATTATGAGGCATCCAGCATAGCCTGAAAGAAAAAGCTAGCTGAACTGATGAAACAGTTAAGGAAAATAGCCAGGAGACCTGTCTGGCATGCAGTATAAGAGTAGGGACCACATGTCAATTCTGTAGATACACGATAGCTTCTGACAAAGACCATTTGCAGAAGAAAACAGTGAGTGCTGAGGGCACTGTTCATGAGCTTTTCCAAGAGCATTTCCCCACACTTACTTTCCCAAGCCTCGTGTTTGAATAATAATCATAATAGGGAAGTTAAACTATGCCATACTAAAAACAATGGCTAATTACTCTGTAAACCTCCCTTCACCACTGAGTAAACCAGCAAGCTTCCCTCAGGGGATACCATAACTAGTTAAAGACAACACTGGAAATGTTCCTTAAGCCCAGGGATCTTTCTCACCTTTTCTGACTCAGAAATCTACTGGTTTGCTTCAAAGGGTACCCTTGTGCCAGTTTTGGCTGAAATAGAGCTAATTTGTGCTGAAAGCAGAGTTGATAATTCAGGCATGATTTCATTATTGCTGAGCAGTGCTTACAGAGTGTCAAGACTTTCTCTACTTCTTTTACCAACATCAAGTAGGCTGGGGGTGCACACAAAGTTGGAAGCGACACAGCAGGGACAGCTGACCCCAAATGACCAAAGGGATATTTCATACCATATGGCATCATGCTCAGCATATAAAGCTGGGGAAAGAAGAAGGAAGGGGGGGACACTCATAATTTTGGCATTTGTCTTCCCAAGTCATTGTTATGTGTGATGGAGCCCCACTTTCCTGGAGACGGCTGAACACCTGGCTGACCATGGGAAGTAGTGAATGAACTCCTTTGCTCGCATGCATAGCTTTAGCTTTGCCTGTTAAATTGTCTTCATCTCAACCCATGAGTTTTCTCACTTTCACTCGTCCAACTATCTCCCCCATCCCACTGGGGGAGGGTGTGAGTGAGCAGCAGTGTGGTACTTAGTTGCTGGCTGAGGTTCTGTCAAACACACAACAAGTATTCTGCATTTTTTTGTTTTGTTGTCCTGGAAATTCTAACACATATATATATATTTTATTGCAAACAACTGATTTGCTAAGGAGCCAAACACTTTTATCTGAACGTGCACAAGTCCATGGGTCCTGAGATGCATCTGCGGGTCCTGAAGGAGCTGGTGAATGAAGTTGCTAAGCCACTGGCCATCATATTTGTGGCAGTCAGGTGAAGTTCCCTACAACTGGAAAAAGGGAAATATAACCCCCATTTTCAAGAAGGGGAAAATGGATGACCCAGGGAATTACAGACCAGTCAGTCTCACCTCTGTGCCTGGCAAAATCTTGGAGCAGATTCTCCTGGAAGGCATGCTAAGGCACATGAAATACAACAAGGTGCTTGGTGACAGCCAGCATGGCTTCACTAAGGGGAAATCCTGCCTGACCAATCTGGTGGCCTCCTATGATGGGGCTACGGAACTGATGGACAGGGGTAGAGCAGTTGATGCCATCGACCTGGACTTGTGCAAAGTGTACACTACTGTCCCACATGACATCCTTGTCTCTAAATTGGAGAGACATCAATTTGATGGATGGACCACTTGGTGGATAAAGAACTGGCTGGATGGCCGCACACAAAGAGTTGTGGTCAATGGCTCAATGTCCAGCTGGAGACCAGTAACGAGTGGTGTCCCTCAGGGATCGGTGTTGGGACCGGTCTTGTTCAACATCTTTGTTGCTGACATAGACAGTGGGATTGAGTGCGCCCTCAGCAAGTTTGCCGATGACACCAAGCTGTGTGGTTTGGTTGATACGCTGGAGGGAAGGAATGCCATCCAGAGGGACCTTGACACGCTTGTGAGGTGGGCTGATGCCAGCCTTATGAAGTTTAACCATGACAAGTGCAAGGTCCTGCACCTGGGTTGGAGCAATCCCAGGCACAGCTACAGGTTGGGCAGAGAAGAGATTCAGAGAAGCCCTGTGGAGAAGGACTTGGGGATGTTGGTTGATGAGAAAATGAACATGAGCCGGCTTCAGTGTGCTCTGGCAGCCCAGAAAGCCAACCGTATCCTGGCCTGCATCCAGAGGAGCGTGACCAGCAGGTCGAAGGTGATCCTGCCCCTCTACTCTGCTCTCGTGAGACCTCACCTGGAGTATTGTGTGCAGTTCTGGTGTCCTCAACATAAAAAGGACACGGAAATGTTGGAACAAGTCCAGAGAAGGGCTGTGTGAAGACAGGCTGAGGAAGTTGGGGCTGTTCAGCCTGGAGAAGAGAAGGCTGCGTGGAGACCTTATAGCAGCCTTCCAGTATCTGAAGGGGGCCTATAGGGATGCTGGGGAGGGACTCTTCATTAGGGACTGTAGTGATAGGACAAGGGGTAATGGGTTCAAACTTAAACAGGGGAAGTTTAGATTGGATATAAGGAGGAAATTCTTTCCTGTTAGGGTGGTGAGGCACTGGAATGGGTTGCCCAGGGAAGCTGTGAATGCTCCATCCCTGGCAGTGTTCAAGGAGAGGTTGGACGAGGCCTTGGGTGAGATGGTTTAGTTTGAAGTGTCCCTGCCTATTGCAGGGGTTTGGAACTAGATGATCTTAAGGTCCTTTCCACCCCTAACCATTCTATAATTCTATGATCCTTCTGTGTGAATTGTGGACAGTGGCTAATTTCTCTTCTGGTATTCAAGAATGGGAGCCAATGCCCCACACTAGAGTATCAGCATTTGCTTACAGTATTGCAGTTACTACACCAGTTTGGTGCCATATTCGCCTGATAACTGGCAGTCAGTTTTACTGGCAGCCACTGCAATTTTTATCCAGCAAAATCCTGTGGATGGCTACTTATCAAAAAAGATCTACAAAGTCAAGATGAGGTCTTGTAATATTCCAATCCAAACAAAAAAAGTGGCAATTTTGTTTTATTAGAACAAGCCAGGGAACAGGACACAAGACAAAGATCTTCTTCAGTTTAGATCAATCTTTTTTTTGGGGGGGGGGGGTGAAGGGAGGGCTCGTGTAGTACACATTTAATAGATACTCAGGACCTCTGTCACCTCTGCTTTTCAGGACTTCTTTTTCATGTGGTAGCTTTTTCAGTGTTGCAGCTATAGCATTGAAGAATTAAATTTCTATTTCAGCCTCATGCTCTTTTGCTTTCTGCAATGGTTTCAGGTACTGAAGGAGGGAAACCTGCTTAGAAGTTTTCGTGTTCCAGAATGATCATGAGTGAAGAAGTGAACCAACATGCTCACCATAACTATCCTGAAGTGCTTAATTTTGTAGGGATTTCACATTGCACACTTCCCATAGCTCAATCTAGACAACATGGCATTTACTTCGGGCTTTTTGATCAGCACAAGTCAACACGGCATTAACTGCTTCATCAAGACTAACATCATCTGCCTTGTCATCTAAATCCTATTTTAATTTCAGTTCATGCCTTCTGGAGCTTTCTCATCAACACAATGAGCAGGATATTGATTATTTGAAAGGCATAAAATGCACCCAAACATTGCAGGACTAGTGTTTAAAAAAAAAAAAATCTGTAAAAATAGTTTGGGGTCCTAATAAAAGCATCATATATCCAGGTGGCTTATGGTAGAATTGCAAAAGTCAGCAGGACTATCATCACATCGCTCTATGTCTAGTTAAATTTCAAACACACAGTTTGACAATAGCAGAATGACATGTCTGCGTAGCTGGATGAGAAGTTTCATGCTTGTGTTGCTAGAAAGACAGATTGGAAGTTCGTAAATCTTTAGGAAAGAAAGATTACTCTTTCCCTGATGTCATAAACAAAAGTAGGTCCCCAAGGGTGAGAGTTTAATTCTGCAATGTGAGCCTTGTTTAGTAGTGGGCTAGCTTTGAGGCCTTGAAGGCTATAGGCATGAACAAATAAGTGCTAGCCAGTGTTAGTCTCACCAAGGCAGACAATCAGTGTAGGAACAGATACCAGCCTTGATCTATATTTTCATGGGTGCATGGAAGAGTGTCTGAGCCAAAATGGTGTACCTAAATGCAGTCTGGGGATTTCTCACAATAAGAGGAGAAAGACAAGATCTCTTTAGCTTCCCAGGTCACCGTTGCCATGTCATCACTTAAAAGACCTGGAGAAGCTGACGAGAATACTGAGCTTTGGAAGATTTGTACTCAGCATGAGGTTATCTGTCCGACACACACAAACTTTGGAAACAATAACTTCCCCCTCTTCCTCATTTTTATGCTTTATTTTTTTAAAGGAAACCCAAACTTCATGATTTTGCCTTTCCAAAAGAACCAAATGTTATATGAAAAAAATTCCTGTTCCTTGCTATTGTTTGCTTATTGATTTCGTTGCAGTAGGTAAAATTTCCAAAAGACAAAGTTCTTGTAATTATGGGAGAGACCAAATGAAAAATAAAGGTTTGTGTTCAGTGACCTAGCTCTTGTCCGGTATATTGAAATATTTGTGGAGTGTAAAGCTCTACACCATATGATTTGATTAATCTAGGACAGTTGTACCACTTGAGATTATTAATAGCCCTTGATAAATAATGGGGTAATCAGGTCAAAATCAGTTTATTAAGAGATTTTGAACAATGAATGAGGGAAAAAGCGTGTGGAGAAAAAACAAGCTAAGTTACCCCAACATGAAAGACTTGTAGTGCAACTCGTGAACTCTGTAAGGGCATTGGGAGATTAAAATATCCTGATCAGACCCTAGAACCATTATAAGCAATGATGCTCAAGGAGGATATTCATTAGCAGCTGCCTGAATTATGTTGGTATCCAGAATTACTCTTGACAATCAATATTTCATTGTATTATGTGCTGAACAAACACATTGGAAGACATTGTCCTGCTTTCAAAGGTCTTATAGTGGGAAAAACACACAGGGAGAAGGCAAAAGCTTACACAGTTTGGCAGATTTGTATTTAGTCTTGTTCGATTTCAATTACAGAATTAATCATATTTTGGTTTGGTTTGGTTTGGTTTTTTGTACCAAGGGAATTTCAGCCTCTATGTAGGGGTGTGATAGTGATATGAAGGACTGTTGCTTTCTTTTATGTGAACAGCAGAAGAAATTAAGGGGTAAACGAAAAAAAGGCAGGAAATAAGAATAGATCTCTTAAAATATAGTGTAGAACACAAAGAGCATTTATTTTTATAGGTCCAAAGGACCGATTGGTGCTAAACAAAATTTAAGGATTATGACTCTTCTTGCATTTCCGTGGAAATGGGTTGAAAAATACCGTGTGGCATCTCTCTGGTTACCTAGAAGTCAATGAGTGGTACAAAAAAACAAATAACAGTTTAATTCTCATTATACCTTTCAGTGATCTGGGTGCAAACGTTTTGGATTTGGGCACCTCTGCAGATAAGGAGAGCTAGAAAGAAAAGTGAAAAAGACTTGTTCAGAAAATTAGGTCACAGAGTCACATCTTTCTGGAAACAAATATTTGGAAGATATCTTTGATACATAAAATAAAGGACAGTAGAAATTAGGGTAACACAGATGTAGCTGAAATTTGGATGTGGGTTTTCTGGAAGGTTTTTCAGTCTCGATGAGGTTTTACATTCAGTACAGGAGGTGCTTCCAGCAGGATTATCTTTCAAAGCATTTGCAGTACTTAAGAGAACCTTCTCTGTGTACACAAAATCATTTAATAAAACACCCAGAGAAAATATAGCTCACTGAATTTTGGCAGAGAGATAAATGACTAGAAGGAAACTTCCTACTTGAAAGCTGATTCACCCGCAAAAAGAAACATATCTCTATAAATATATGAACTAGTGCAAATTATTCTAATAAGGTCTATCTTTCCACATTTTTAAGTACGTAAAACTGATCATTTATTAGTAAGTAGGGTCCACAACTGTTCTAAGATGTACACATATTTTGCTCTGAAGATGCGCCTTTTAATCTGCCACTGAATAGCCAGCCTAGGCTGCAGTGCCCATCAGGTTGTACCTCCGAGGTATCGTTAATTCCTGTCTGAAGTGGCACATGCCACCTCTCCAGTAAGATGGCATTAATTAGCAAACACTTTGTGAATAACATGAGCCACAGTTGCTCTCAAGTACCTTTCATTATCTTGTTTTAATATTTTTTATTGATAAACAGAAAAGCCTAATAGCCTAGAATTGAGCAAGGGCTTACTCTGGGTTTGCTCCTGTCTGTCTTGCACTACGTCGTGAGTGCCTCTATAGAGAACCAGCTCCAGATTCAGGAGGACTCTGAGTTCATCTGTGAGCATTTCTTTGTCAGGTGTGAGCTCTGGGCTAACTCCTTTATCCAGACAGCTGCAAGTTCAGGAGAGCTCAGGCATCACCATTTGTGCAAAGGACTGATCTTGGCACATTTCACCTAGTTCCCTTCCCTAGGAGGGTTGTGGAGAAGGCACAACCTGAGCACTGTGGGTGCAAACACAATTTAGTGACAGAGCAAAGTACACTGGGCTCCCCCATCTAGCTTCTCATAACCCAGAGGCATGGTGAGGCATTGAGCTTGTTTCACATACTCCAACAGGAGAAGCCCTTTCAGCAGACTAAGATGGGTCACAGAGATGGTGGTGTTTGGTGGTTTATGTACTTCTACACAGCACCCTCATGGTGAAAGTCCTCACGAGCAAGACAAAGATCCAGGTTTAAAGTCTGAAAACACTAAAATCCACATCTCTATGTCACTGTGTTTTGGAATAAAAGGTGACACAATTTTTAATCAGCAGGATTAAAGACTTTCAAATACAAAGTATAATAAAAAAGGGGAATACAATCTCACAAATTATTCCAAAGGCCAGGAGTTGCATGAAATTGAAAACAGAATTATAAATTTATCAGATAACAATGACTGCAATCGTATAGATGAGGTTTTATGTATAACTATTATCTATGTGACAGAATAACACAAATCAACTGATCTATTTATATACGTGCTGCACATTTATGACACTCACAGACTTGAAGAGGACAGTTTTCTTATGACTGTAATGTTCAGCATTTTTTCTCTGTTCTTCTGAAGCATCTGGTACTGGATTCTGTGACAGTCCTCATCAGAACCAGTCAGATCTTTGGATATAAAACCCCATTTTCTAGCTGCATAGAAGAGTGTGTAGAACTTCACAGTGAAAGTCTGGAAGGAAAATTATGCCTAACATGAAAAGAAATATACCTGGTAATTTTTCTTGGAAAACGGTAGAAGGAAAACATGCACAGCATTTTTTTAAGAGAAAATGCTGAAGCAAATCAGTGTTGTTGTTTTGGAGTCAGTATTCTGCACTGCACAACAAGAATTCCCTCGTCTGTAACAATAATACCTTTCAGGCTACAAGGATGGCTAAATGGACCAACAGAGCGAGACTAGCTCCATTAAATTCTTTATCAGTGATGCCACTGTCTAATTAGCATTTGATTGTTGCTAAGAAATACGTATCACTGCAAATTAAGCTAGTGCCCTTCAGGATCAAAACAGAAAGTTTGATGTAAAATTGGACCTACTGGTAATGGCATTAGCTAATGGCTAATGATGCCAACTGCAGTATGCCTGATTGATTTGCTGTTCAAGCTTCTGTGGAGGAAGCATTTGGGAGAAATTTCCTAATTTGCAGCTCTCTGAGGGTGATGTTATGGTTTACTAGCATGGAAATATTTACTGTAAGACATGGATTTGGCTCTAAGGTAAAGGGAGCTTGGGACTTGTGGGGTTTGCATTGTTGGCTCTTTAAATTTTACAAAATATTTCCCAAGTATAAGTACCTTTTCAATGACTCACAACAATATTTATGAGCACAGCTAAATTAAATGTAGCATAAATTTGAATACATGGAATCTTATTAGACATTTTCAAGATAACTTTCCCATTACAGCTAAGTGTATTTCTGGGGGTAACAGCCAGTCCAGAAAAACAAATAGATAAATAATGTTACTTTTGGGTGGAAAATTCATTCTCCTTATTGTTTAAACTTTTGGTCAGCAAAGTTCAACTATAAGTGACTGTCCTTAAAGGGAAAAATAGTGTTATTTGAATAAAAGACTTTGGGGAAAGATTTCACAGCAGCCTTGGAAACTTCCCAGCAAATAAAAAGCTTCGTACATTGCACATCCCTTCAGGATACACACTCTGCCTAGGAACAGAGGTAACATGGGAGGGATATCTTGCTTAAAAGAGAAAACGTCACTTTGTAGAATTATTATCCTTATCCTCGAATCAGTAGCAGAATATCAAATGCTATAAAAAAATACACAAAAGGCCCAAGTTTGGAGACTGATCCTTTCCAAATCACTGTCTAGAGCACTTTCTGCCAAGTGCCTGATGACCTTTATGAGCCCTGAGAACCTTCAGCTACAGTTGGTATTAAAGGGAACCCAACTGGTAAAAACATAGGTTATGTGTATTTTTTTGCACAACTGCGAACTGCAGAGGTAGTTACATGAAAATACACTTCCACACTTGCAGATTTTCCATATTCTCTCTCTTTCAGTTCAGCCTGAGCAAGATTATTCTCCCTTGGGTTTTCTTGAAAATAGAAATTGTGAGCCATCATCTCTGTAAGAGATTCTGGAAGCTAGAATGAGATGAGGAGGATGATGCTTTTATCAGCTCTTTTAAACCAATGCAGTCTACTTTTCTGAATTACATATTTCAGCTCCGTATTCACAGCTGGCTGCTCCATCGAGCTCCTTATCCTTGCATAGCATAAATTGTGTGGAATCTCATCTTCTTGAAGAATAATGAGCATTTTCATCTGTTATTCACATGCTCAGTTATTCTTCACAGGGAAGTCTCACTCTGAAGCTCTCAAGGTACATACTTCTAGATGATTGCTCTGAATCTTTATATGGTTAATCCCATTTCCAATAGCAATCCAGTCTGTGCACTAGGCCAAACAGCTCATAGCTTCTAAGTAGCTGGCAAATGCTGGTAACCTATGACTGATCTCCCAAAATAACAAGAAAAGTCTCTCCCACCATGTGATTTCAGATTCTCCGGGCAAAGCAGATGAACATATGAGCAGCTGAGAAAATTCTGTTTGGAGCTCAAGTTCGTCAAACTGAGTTCCCAAACAAACATACACGAGCTGTCATCTAAATAAACCATGAACTTCTGCAAAGGGAGTTGGTCAGAGCTCTCCACTGCCTGGCAGAAACAGCAGCAAGGTTTCTGCTCCTGCAGCACAGAAGCCCTTGATATTCATGCTAGGGAAGCGGCAGTCTAACAAAAGAACATTGGAGGGTTTGGGGGATTCAGACCTCCCCATAATGATTCAATTGGTGTCAGGGGTTTCTGAGAATATTAACAGACTGAGAAAGTAGAGGATGAGCTGGCAAATCTGGTGGCATAAAAATAGCTGTCTGGTACCAGTTCTGGGGAGTCTGGAGGAAAAATGCTCTGTGCTCTTTTAAAGCATGGATATTTTAACTCCCAAAATTCAAGATGTTCCTCTCAAGACAGCAATAAGTTCCCTTTGTGTCAGATATGAAGAATAAAGAGCTGGTGAAAAACTCAGAACAAGCCCATTTTAGAAGTTTTTTACGGATTACAGTATTTGAACCTTTTACATTATTTTATATTCAGACTTCTTTTGAGGCATTTGTGTTTCTGAAGGTAGCAAACAAGATTTTTAACTCTATCTTTGAATTTGACAATGGTGTAAGACCTACCGTTTCCACTAAAACCTTTTTTGCCTGAAACTGTAGACACTTGTACTAATGTAAAACAAAGCAAATAAACAGCAAGAACACACATACAAAGAAGACAATGGATTTCGGTTTTACTGTGCTATAGTTTGCTGAGTTTGATCTATGCTTTTGCCTTGGGTTATTCTGGCAAAATATTGATTGGTTGGTTACATCTGGTGAAGAAGAAAGGGGATTGCATGGGAGAAAAGGGAGCTGAGGCACATAAGGATTCAGAAACAGCACTTGAACAAAATCTTAATTCCTTGCCATTCCATTGTTTCTGAGAAGAAAAAAGCATTGCTGTGCCAGGTGGAATGCCTTTAACAGTTTGTAAACCCAGTTCAGATGAGGGAGAAAAATGAATCTCTATTTCTTGCAAGATGGGCAAGTCCTCTGACCAATGGATTATAGAGCTGGCTAAGAAATACTTCTCTCAGCCATATGGGAAAAAGGGGAATACTGTTGGCCTTTCTTTCTGCAGAACAGAACAGCTAATGAAATGGGCAGAATTGACAAATTTGCTTCTTCCTGAGAAGAACCAATAAACCAGTGGGCTGGCACTCACTTGAAAAGTGGAGTACAGCCTCATTTGCTACTTCTGCACAGCAAATTTCAGCTACCTTTATCTACTATCTTGGAGATGCCATAACCACTAAGCTGTTATCTGTTTAGCATAAGCTGATCTCTCTCTGCCTGCCTTTTCAGAAGACCTGGTGATGTTAATTTTATCCTATGGCAGAAAGGGAGCATCTTTAACATGATGTGGAATGGGAAATCCATCTGTGCTCAGAACAGCTGTGCATATTCATTAACCCAGGACAAGAGCAGCTGCACCTTTGTCAGACCCAAAACCAGGTCTGTAAAAAATACAACATCCATTGTTGCCAGCCAACCTGAAAATCACCTTCCAGGTGTTTGACTACTCTTGATAAAGAGTTCTACTGAGCTTTTGATCTAAGTTTCTTTAGTATCAAACCAAGTGTTTCTAGGCCTGAGCCAGCATCTACTGAAATCCGTGCCTTCAATAGACACTGGGTCCTTTTTGGATCTGGCTAATATACAGCGAAATGTCTGAAATTATCTTATTCTCTTTCCCAATACTACCCTTCTGCTCAGCTTTTCCTACCTTATATATTAAAATCTATTGATTTTCCTTTATTTGTATTTTCCCCACAAGCATGAACATTTACATTCCAGACATGCAGTAGCTGAAAAATGAAAGTGAACAAGTAAACAAATAAATTTTACAGAAACTGCAAGCGATCATTGATATTTCCAAACTTGGTTATTTTTTTGATTCATTTTCATAGTTTCAGAATAGTTATGCCTGTTTCTCAATACTAAAGAATGCAAGGGAATATTGACATTTGACACATACTAAAACTGCAGTAGTTTTCCACATATTTAAACCTAAAACCATTCCCTTAGTGTATGATAAATACTTAAAGATCCAGAATTCCAAGTACATTAAGAACTCCCAAATGTCTAGGATCTTTAATTAAATCTTTAATTAAAAGCCTATCCCAAGTGCTAGCACTATTGTTTTGTAGAGAAAACCAATCAGCTGGTCTGTATCTTTTCTGTCTTCTGCGACTGATACATTTTTCCAGTATCGTGATCTTATTAGAAACCAAGTCAGATTTGAGCTCAAAGGACTGCCACTGGGAGCCTGTGCTGGAGAAGAGTGATCTCCACCGGTACACTGGGAACAAAAATGTGCACATGGCCTTTCACTTCAGAGGGTGATGGAATAAGCTACTCTTTTGAGTTGAAGATTTACATGGTCAGCTAAAATCTCACAAAAACATTAAAGCAGATCTTGAAAGGGCCACAATAAACTTTCTCCAGACTTCAGTATTGTTCAGTCTCTGACCAGATGTTACTGCAGGGGCTACAAAGAAGATAAATACGTGCCCTGTTTTGGCAGTGTGACCATAAGTCACAGCCAGACAACACATCCATTTTTCCTCGTATTTCTTATTCTCACATTCTTTTGAGGAGCATAGGAGAAGCAAGGCTGGAGAAACAGACTCTCTCCCCACGTGCTTCCAGCTATAGCTATCTTCTCAGGAAATAATCAAGAAAACAGAAATGGCCGTTCTGGGTCCTAATACACATAGCTCCCACCAGATAGCTGTTTACAGCCTTGATAAGAACATGTGCAATCTGTCAATAGTGACTGTAACAGGAGTAAGAGGAGCCCATATTTCACATTCATCCTTCGGCTGACTGCCATGTGCATTGAACTCCACAGGGCAAGGACATCCACCAGAGGAGTTCCTGCAGGGAAAACCCTACTCAGTTACACCCTCTGCTTCCTACATGGGAACAAATGGCCTTATAGCATACCCACTGACACTCTGATACGTTCAGCTCAGGGGAGGGGCCTGAAAGGAGGTAAAGAAATAGGAAAAATATTTTGCCTAACCATCCATTACCCAATAATATAAATTAGGGAACAATATGTTTAGGGCTATTCACTCTCTGAGTCCAGTCCAGTGCTTTTGCTTTTCTATTGCTCTTCACGGCACGTTCTTCTACATGCCACACACCTTTTTTTTTCACTGAAGAATCAGTATTTTATTCCCAAGGCCTTATTAAAAAAAAAAAAAAATCTCTACTGATTCCCTTACAAGGCTTATCATTAGTTCCTGTAGTTTATAACATGAATTAATGTGTGTTTTGATTTATAAAATATTACACAGAACATCAAGTCGGGCTGATCATCCTATTCAGTTGTTTTTCTCACCAAATTAATGACAAATGGTTTATGTCTTTAAAAACAATGTAATTAAAATCTTGCCTATTTTCTTGTCACTTCTTAGTATAAATGATATGTTCTGTAATCTAACAGACACTGCCAAATACCTCACAAAGTGTTGCTTGCACTGTATGAGGATAAGCTACTTGATGAGACATTTATAGAAGGTATGAAATGAAGGCAAGAGCTCAGTGAAAATGGAGTAGCACTCATATGTTGTATTCTTGAGAGAAGTAGGGGTTTAACTCCTCTACCAATATAAATGCCTCTGATCCCTACCAGCTGGGAATCCACTCCTGAGCTGGTAAGTGAAGCCCCTTCCAGGTCTGGGCAGACTTGTTCATCAAGACATTTCTACAGAGCTGTCAACTGGAATTATAGGTGGACAACATGCCTTCCTCCCACCAAACTCAGGCTGGCTTCCCTTTCCTTTTGATACTTAACCCAAACAAAAAGTTCCTTTTGCAGGTCAACTCTCAGCAATTTTTCCTCTCAGCAGAGTTCCACAGAGGAGCCCTTGATTTGTTTGTTGTTTTTTTTTTTTCTCTGTTGTTCCATTATTTTCCTTAGACTGTTGATATTTAACTATTACAAACTCCTTCAGGGCTTTTGGGATACACATATTCTGCTCACCACCCCTGTATATACCACAGAGATTTCCCCTGCTTGTTAGAAAATGCTTTGGCCCTTGTGACACTAAGTCTGAAGTGACCCCAAGTATTTTACATGGATGCGCACTCTCTAAGACTTTTTGTATCACAATACCTACATTAGCTTCTCTGCACTTCCATGCAGTGCAAATGGAAAGGCCCCACTGCTCTGTCATGCCAGCCTATTGCTTTCTTGGTTTCCTACACCATAAGGCTTCCTTTCTTGAACCTTGTGAGGTACATGAGATTCATCGTGCCTCACGTCATCATTGATTTGTGCAATATTAGTCATCCAGACTTCTTTTGCCAACTGAGTGAAACAAATTATAAGGAGAAAGTTATGTTAGCAAAATATGAAATACAAAATCTTTTAAATAGATATATAATTTGTTACCTGTTACCATGTGAGCAGGACATAAGGAGTATCACACCACAGATGGTAACACTGGGAATGAGAAGTAAAAGTAAGGTAACACCACCCTACTCACACACATACTTTTCTGTGCACTGAGTTTTATAAGGTCTCTTCTGGGGAATAAAAGCTAATAAATGCCTGAAAAACTGCCTGTGTCCATTTCATTGCTCAGCTTTCATAGTGTTTCACTTGGTTTGTATCCGAGTTTCATTTTTCACCCTCTTTCGACTTCTTCAAACCTGCTTTCCAAACAGCAGTATTGGTTGTTCCCTCTGTTGCCTCCCTTCTTGGCTTCCCCCCTTATGTACTTTCCCATTTCCACTCAATCCCCACAAGCTATTTCTCCTCTCTCGGGCTCTTTTTTATAATGCCCTACTCACACTCTTCTGTGTGCTGTTTTCTCTTATGCTTATCACTTCAATTTTTTTTTTTTTTTTTTTATCTCTTCCCAGGACTTCCTATTCCTCAAACACTTTCCCCCCATGTCTCTGTCCCATAGTGATCTGCACACACTGGCATGGCACCATTTTTTGCCCCAGCCGTATGCTCATCTATACCCTTGGTACTATGCTCCCTAGCACAGGCAGAGGGTACGGAGAATGACTGAAATATCCTGATGGAGAATGATGTTGATGGCCAGAGAAGACAGGGAGAAAAGCCTTTTGCACCACAATGCACACCCTGCAAACCTCCCTTCAATGGGACTACGCTTGCCATCAGCAAACCAAGACCAAGAATTTAGCAGATGCTCCCAGCTGAGGGATCCTGTTCTGGGTGAGTTTTCCACAGCTGCCAGGAGGCAGCTAATGGTAGTGGTAACACCATGACATATTCAAGGCTTTCTAGACTCTTCTCTATGAAGTGTTTCCTAGGAGCAGGCACACTTTCTGTCCCTCTGTTTTCCTCCATTAACGATCTTGGTTAATTAGCCCCCTTCCCTCTTCAGTTTCTCCAAGCCACAGTAACCCCACACACTTTCTTGAAGCCTAAACAATGATTACCCTTTTCTCTGTCTTGACCTTTTCCCTGTCCTTCTTTAACTGTTTTTTATCAGTAAGCTACAACAGAATCTGACTGCTTTGATTTCAAAGCATTTTAGTAGTTTGTATCCTTCCAATTAATTCACGTCTAGCGAACCGACCTTCAGGGTCCTCTCAGCTAACAGCCTAGCAGAAAAACAAACCCCAGTCCCCATCTGCAGATGTCTTTTATCACCTAAAATACAGAATGATGGAGAAGAAAACCTATTAATGTTTTGTGCTTTGACCCTCTGATAAGCAAGTGGGACCCAAGAATGGAGTTAAAGGCTGTCTAAGGCAGATTTCAAACATGCCAGAGATATTGAAGAGAGTGTGCTGGAGCTGAAGCTAACACAGGCACACATGCAAACCAGAAAAGGTTTAACACCTTCCAATTCACTTTGTAGGGTTTGAACAGAGCAGCCTGAGCAGTGTCACCATGCTTACTGCTCATGAGAGACCCACTTTTATTATTGGTACTGTCTGCAGAGCTGATGAGAAACTCTTGTTGAAGGCCACAAAAAAGGTCCATCACATTCAACTGATCCTGCTTGTCTCATAGCTTAGCACTTCTCTATGTGCCCCAGGCGGTATTCACAGGTCTTAAGAAAACGAAAGAGCTTTTCTGAGCTTCTTCTGGGGCCCTGATGGGGCATACTCTTACCTTTCTACCAACATTTCTTTTCTGACTGAACTGCTGAAATTATCTATTTCCTTGTGCAGATCTTCTCTGTTCTTTCAACTTGACTGTTTTTTGTTTCTGCCAAATTGTTTCTTGTTTGTCTTTCCTAAAATTCAGTGACAAATATTCCACATCCTATTTCCCCAGTATAAACCAGTATGTTATGCTGCCTGCTGTTGACTTTGTGACCCATTTGGATGTAACAAGCACAGGCGTGGAGGTTCTCAGTGGATCATTGCTAGGAGCAGAAACTGGAAAAGGTAGAAAGCAGTCCATTAATTTCTCTGCTATTCCCACTGTTTCTTCATGCCTGCAAAACACAGAAGAAAAAATTCTGAGATCACCGGGATCTCTTGTTTGCTAGTGCACTGACAGTAAACAAAAGTGATGTGACTGGTTAGAGAAAGAGCAGACAGTTCAGCAGGGACACACATCACACATATTAGGTCTTAAAGAGCAAAATGAATAAAACCATCTATACAGATGAAGGTAACAAATTAAGAAAGCAACGTTACATAATCAAAGCCTGAAACTCAGAACTCAGAACTAGAAAATGCCTCCCTGAACACAACAGTATCTTTGTTTTTGTTTTTTACAGGTCAAAGGTGCATTGAAAGCTTTTAAAGCGTGTAGAGCTTCCAAACCCAGTAGCACAATTACATGCCTTAATTATTATATTATTGTATTATTATACTAACTAATTATTAGTTATTACTAGTATTATTATATTATTATACTGGAGACCAGTAATGAGTGGTGTCCCTCAGGGATCGGTGTTGGGACCGGTCTTGTTTAACATCTTTGTTGCTGACATGGACAGTGGGATTGAGTGCGCCCTCAGCAAGTTTGCTGATGACACCAAGCTGTGTGGTTTGGTTGATACCCTGGAGGGAAGGAATGCCATCCAGAGGGACCTTGACACGCTTGTGAGGTGGGCTGATGCCAACCTTATGAAGTTTAACCATACCAAGTGCAAGGTCCTACACCTGGGTGGGAGCAATCCCAGGCACAGCTACAGGTTGGGCAGAGAAGAGATTCAGAGCAGCCCTGCGGAGAAGGAGTTGGGAGTGTTGGTTGATGAGAAAATGAACATGAGCCGGCTTCAGTGTGTGCTCGCAGCCCAGAAAGCCAACTGTATCCTGGGCTGCATCAAAAGGAGCGTGACCAGCAGGTCGAAGGAGGTGATCCTGCCACTCTACTCTGCTTTCGTGAGACCTCACCTGGAGTATTGTGTGCAAGTTCTGGTATCCTCAACATAAGAAGGACATGGAACTGTTGGAACAAGTCCAGAGGAGGCCTACAAGGATGATCAGGGGACTGGAGCACCTCCCTTATGAAGACAGGCTGAGGAAGTTGGGGCTGTTCAGCCTGGAGAAGAGAAGGCTGCGTGGAGACCTCATAGCAGCCTTCCAGTATCTGAAAGGGGGCTATAGGGATGCTGGGGAGGGACTCTTCATTAGAGACTGTAGTGACAGGACAAGGGTTAAAGGGTTTAGACTTAAATAGGGGAAGTTTAGACTGTATATACAGAAGAAATTCTTTACTGTAAGGGTGGTGAGGCGCTGGAATGGGCTGCCCAGGGAAGTTGTGAATGCTCCATCCTTGGCGATGTTCAAAGTGAGGTTGGACAAAGCCTTGGGTGAGATGGTTTAGTGTGAGGTATCCCTGCATGGCAGGGGTGTTGGAACTAGATGATCTTAAGGTCCTTTCCAACCCTAACTATTCTATGATTCTTGGGACAAGTCAACTTCTAGCACATTCTCTGCATTATGGGACTCTTCCTCCCCAAAAACTTTTGATTTTTGCTGGCATTAGTTATTTATGATTTAAAATAATGAGTTGGAGAATGGGAAATATGACCCTGGATCAAGAAAGCCTTAAAAATAAGCTTCAGCAAGTTTTGAGCTGTTCTTCAGTATTGACCTGAATACCCTCAACAAATTATACAAGACAATATTCTATTGTGTTATCTGGTATGCTGCAGTCATCTAATGAGTCAAACAATTCTTCAGTGTTTGTAGGGAGAAATGAGATTTATGCCTCATAAAAATCTTTAATAATGCATAGGATGTGGGAAAAATGATAAAAAAGAGATACTGAGATAAGAAACTCAGGACACTGTATGAAGTCATAAATAGGGGCACCTTGCACTGCCAGGATAATATAAAATTATAAATGCATTTATTTGATAGAGCTAGATTGCTCCTAGGCATACAGGGCTGCTTTCTTGCCTCCAGACAAGCATGTTGAATGGAAGCACAATCTTTGTGGAGAAACTGTGAGACACTTAATTTGATGGAGTAGCAAAGAGACTGAAGGGTGACATGATGTGGCTATTGCAAAGGCTTATTTATTCTGTTTAGCTCTTGGTAGGGAGATTGGGTGCTGCTGGTGGAGCTGAGAATCCACTATTACATTAATTCAGGAGTGATTTCCCTGAAGTTCGAAAAACTGCAGCTTTATGTCCTGAGCTTTAAAGACAGTCTGAAGATACAGCTTTAGATCTGGGAACAATCCCATTCCTTTTGGCAGTTGGGAAAAACCCTGCTCCTTTTGTCTATCAAACTCACTGAGCCATGCAGCTGACTTTGCAAAGTCCAAAACATAGACTTTGTTTTGAACCTCATCACCTCTGCCCTTCCAAATGTTTGCAGTTTGCCTGTTCACTGGGTTTGCTGATCCTTCCTTCTTCTGCCCTGTCCTCTCTGTGCCCAGTTTGCTGCAGTGCTGAGGCTCCACAGGATGATGTCTTCACCCTTTCAAACTGAGGCCTCTTCTTCAAAATAGGCACCATTTATTTTCACATGTTTTCATCCTGTGATACTGTTCCTTTGTGCTTCACTGGGTGCTATCACAACAGTGTCCCAGGGTTGCTTGTTTACTAAATTTGAAGCCCTACTGCTGACTTCCATAGTAAGGATGTGGTCAAGACCACATTTAATTTCTCCAATCAACTCTTTGCTGTCGTTGCCACCCTCAACTTCCATTTTCTTCTCATTCAACCTACGGCTCAGAAAATATCTCTCTCCTTTTTATGTCTCTTCCTTTATCCTGTGGCACTAAAGATATACAGTATTCCAATCCCAAGACCAAACACTATTTTATTTTTAACAGTTTCCAGCTTCTCAGATGCCTCTAGTCTTGAATGCTGGGAGAAACTGGAAAGATTGTTTGATATGAAGTCCACAGAGCTATTGAGTCAGTCAGTGGGTAACTGCTCTCATTACATGTGTTGTCTGTGCGTAGCTAGTAACCCTAAATTGCCTTCATAGCCATCATCAGCATTTTAAAGGTGGGATTTCTTCAGTACATTGTAGATGTCTTTAACTGGATGATGCAATTGGAAGTCTTAATCAATCTATTTTTTCCTACTAATTACAATGGAACTTTAAAGAGGCTACTCCAAGTGGATCCTACCCTTAGAAACAGAAATGTTGAACAAGTTTAGTATGCAATTCCTCGTATCAAAGATCTCATCTATTCTAATGTGGATTTTCCATCTTTAAAATATGTAAAAACATTTTGTAGAAACACCATTCCTTCAAAGATAACACAGTTGGAGCTCAGAAAGGTGGAGTGACTTGCTTAAGTTTACTGAACACCCTTTGCTCAGCACTGAATTGCTACAGCAGTAGTCACACTCAGATTGAGAAATCTGGAGCCAAAGCATCCTGACCTGGTATCTGTCACCTATTCCTTTAAATAGCAGAACCTGCAGACAGATCACAAAGAAAACAGCCCATTTTCTTTTCCTTTGTTCCTCAAATTTGCCCATACACCCCAGCTACAGAGACATCTGTGGGACTTCTATGGCTGGTAACATCATTACAGTGTGATTCATATGGTGAGAAAAAACAACACTTGGATTTACAACTAATACTTCAATCTGTAGACACAAAACTGTGGGTGCAATTTACCATCGCAAAAAGTGGGCCCTAAAATCTTGGGCCTTTTAAAATATTTACTCTTTAACAATTCCCATGTCTCAATTTCTCTGTCTAGAGAGAAAAATATTTTTTCTATAGGCATGCTCATGCAATAGATGAACATCAAATACTGGCATTAGCTGTAATGCAAGAACAAATTCTGCTGTTACATCTGCCCCTCATGCCTTTCAGGAGTGAGAGCTGTACTTTTTCTGAAACTAGTAGAGCTGGACAACCTTCACCTGATGGGTGGAATAAAATAAAGTAGACATAGTTTAACAAAGAAGCCAGATTTCCTATTGTATCCAAAAAGTTGAAGGAGAAGGACAAAGAAATCTTGAAGTGCTTGGTCCTAAATGTAGGTGTCTAATTGTACACTGCATGTCCTTAATTTCTTTTTACCTTCATATCCCATGCTTCTATGAATTATTTTTCTTATGCTTACATGGCAGATGCAGGAACATTACTCTCAATGCTGACAAGAAAGCACTTGTTAAAGCTCCACATGCTCATTTTCTGGCACTATTTGTGACTTCCCCACAGAGGATAATTCCTCTGTGACAGGGGCTTTTGTCTTTAGAGGTCGAATCCATCGATACCTGTGGACACTCATTCAATTCTGTTATTAAACAATTTCAAAATCCCAATGCCATCTAGACAAATATCTTTAAGACACCACAGCTGGCTGGGACGAACCCTAGATCTAGACTTGCTGCCTTGATTAGATACAGCCATTAAGCTGAATTAGCCCTATACTCATTAAAAACTTAAACGTCA
This sequence comes from Pezoporus wallicus, assembly GCF_028554395.1. Lineage (NCBI taxonomy): Eukaryota > Metazoa > Chordata > Aves > Psittaciformes > Psittacidae > Pezoporus > Pezoporus wallicus. Next base: position 899,835 of record NW_026641881.1, on the reverse strand, counting down.
CAGCAAGTATTTCTTTTTTCCTCCTAACCATCAGCTCCAGATTTAGACTGGTCTAGATAACCTTGCAAACCACGTACTCCAAAAGGAGGTGCTCCTTTCCCTTCATTTTTTTGTTCCAAGCCAAGAACTTGATAAAAGGCATCACATAGGCATCTGTCTTAATAGCTTTTCCCAGACTCTCCTCATCTGACCTGTTACTGTCTGAAACATGTCCTCTTGCACTGAAGTGTAACTTCCTTCCTTGTCACTGGATAGATATTTCACATGGCGTTAAATATAATAGACCCACAAACATATCCTCCAACTCAGTTTGCTCCAGTTTACACACCTCACCCTGTCATAGTGCAGCAAAAATCTCTGCAACTACCATTCTGCCCCTTTCACTTAGCTCTGTGTGTGCTCCATTATTTTATGGCTCATCTGCCTTTTGTCACTGGGCTAGTAACATATTTCTGCATTCAGTGGTCATGCAACCAATTAGTAATTACTAATTTCTTTTAAATATCCACTAAAAAAATTGTAGAAAAAATGTCTTACAAATAAGAGCATGTATCAACTTACATCAACTTACAGGCTCAAGAAGTAGGCCCATATGAACCTCATGAGGTTCAACAATGCCAAATGTATTGTTGACCCAAGGTCCTGTACCTGGGTCAGGGCAACTCCCAGTATCAATACAGGCTGGGGGATGAAGGAATTGAGAGCAGCCCTGGGGAGAAGGACTTGGAAGCACTGATGGATGAAAAGCTCACCATGACCCAGCACTGTGTGCTTTGAGATCAGAAGGCCAATAGTATCCTGGGCCACATGAAAAGCAGTGTGACAAGGAGGTCGGGGGAAGTGATTCTTTCCCTCTACTACACTCTGGTGAGACCCCACCTGGAGTATTATGCCAAGCTCTGGAGCCCTCAGCACAGGCAAGATATGGACATGTTGGAGAGGGTACAGAGGAGGGCCACAAAAATGGCCAGAGGGCTGGAGTACCTTTCCTATGTGGAAAAGCTGAGAGTTGGTGGTGTTCAGCCTGGAGAAGAGAAGGCTCCAGGGTGAGTTTATTGTGGCCTCTCAGTACTTAAAGGGGCTTATAAGAAAAATTGGGACAAACTTTTTAGTAGGCTCTGTTGCCCTGTATTTCTCCTACAAGAAAAAAACTTTTTGCAGTGAGGGTTGTATAACAGTAGAGCAGAGAGGTGGTAGATATGTCATCCTTGGAGATATTCAAGGTCAGGTTGGATGGCGCTTTGAGCAACCTAATCTAGTGGAAGGTGTCACTGTTCATTGCATTGGGGATGGACTGGATGACCCTTAAAGGTGCCTTCAAACCCAAACTATTCTATGATTCTATGTCTGTGTTTATTCCCTTTATCATCATCCCCTGAGGACATAAGTGTTTATATCTTTACTGATCTGAGAGCTTTGCCGTGGACTAAAGCCTGAACTCCACTGTGGTTTTCATTGCTGCAGGTGATGTTTCAGAATCACTTATCAGACAAGAATGGCATGGGTCTGAGTTGCAAAATGATGATTTGTCTATTTTAATGCATAGACACCATCAGTCTCCCAAACACTGAAGTTTCAGGTCCAGAAGAGCATCAACATGGGCTTAACATTTAGTGTGAGCTGTCCCTGCCCATGGCAAGAGGTCTTGGAACTAGATTATCTTAAGAGCCTTTCCAACCTTAACTGTTCTATGATTCTATGATTCAGTATAGGCTGCCTTACAGAAGGGTGTTTTCCATGCATTCCGCAGAGGGGAAGCAGCTCTCAGGCAGCACCACTAAACAACTTGCTCCTTCCTCTGACAATGTAGAGGAGCAGCAAGTTGAAAAAGTCTTCACCTTCTACAGACAGCGCTCCCAAATAAAATGAAGGTGAAGAGGAAAAGCACTGCCACACTGAAGGCAGTCATTGTCTCCAGGCTATACTGCAGAGAGGGCAAGAGGGAGGTTGTGCACAAAACATTAAAGGCAGAGAGTTCTGCTAAAAGCGACTGACTGCTTTAATTAGTGGCAGCACTGCAGGTTCCCACCTGACAGCCTCTGCAAGGCTCCTTACTGCCAAGCTTGCACCAATTTTATCAACAGTCTGGATGAAGCAACTGAAGAAATTTCTAGCAATGGCTCCTTCTGCCTCACCCCACTTTAGGCAGCACAGCAGCCAGTCTTTGCTGGGTGAGACCAAGTGCTCTCTCACATGATGAAAACGCAAAAGCTGCGTCATCTGGAAGGTGTTTGTCTAAAAGTTTTGCTTTTACACAGCTGTTCCTCTCCAAATACTGCCACCTGCAAACTTCCCTTGCTGTTCATTATTTAACTAATTGTTTTTTCCATACCTGTGGTACCAGAGTCCTTGAATCAAGAGTCATTTTTATTGAGGCAGAGAACCCTTTTCTATCCCAGTGTGACATGGCAAAGAAAAGTCCCAGGCAAAACAGCCTGTGATTCTAGCTGGCCTTCCACCTAGGACTACAGTCCTGAGATATACTTTGCATTGGTTTTTCTACATCACCAGGAAACTTACCTGTGTTACCAGTCTTCCTACAAGAAGACTGACCTTGTCAGCAAGAATGAGTGAATTCTTCCTCTGGAGATTATCCAGTGCGCACTCCTAGGCTTCTCACATGTGCTCTTGTAGTGGAGACTATCAACAAATAGGAGTGGAAAGTGGTGGAGAGTAACAGGTCAGGGTAAGGGGAAAGATACTGAAATAGTCTTCAAAAGACTTAAGAAAGTCTGGCAGATACCTAAATGTTATGGCGCTTGTCTATTTCATCAACTTACTGCACATTGTTTAATATGTGCCACCTTTTCCTAAAACCCTACATACTGCTGGAATCTCTTTCCACAAGTACGAAGCAGCGCAACTCCCTTGCTGTTTTCTCACTGGTACCTTTAACTAGCTAATACCTCCTTCTTTGCAGCCCTTGCTTTTCATTACTGCTGCTGTATTTTATCTATTAGTAGTCTATTGTCAGTAAATGAAGTCTGTTGCTCTCAGGAGTTTTTACTTGTTTCATGTTACCAGTTTTGATTGCAGTATTCCACACGTTGGGTATATATTTCTCAGTAAAGCGTTCAGGCAACATTTCTGCATAGGGAAAAGCTATGCTAGCACTGGACGCCAAGAATTTCGGAGGTGAGCTGGCTTCATGTCTAGGCAATGTAGCCAGTTGCTTAGGGTGACCAACTTCTGGGCACAAAGGGTGGCACCCATTCTGCCACTGCAGCCACAAAGTAGGCAGCTGGGTTTCACAAGGTGAAGGATACAGCTGTGTGAAGCGGGGAGAAAAGCCGGTATGCGGAGCTGCGTTTTGGAAGGTGTAGTACCGTCTACTACCACAGTGAAGGGGTCTCCTTCTCATGGAGGCTGTGTAATAGTGTATTACAGCAACGGTAGTTAAACTCATGTGGTTCTAGATGTTACACATACAGTTGTCTGCCCTGGTCCTCCACTGACAAGCATTTCCTGCCAGCTGCAAGGGCAGAGGGAATGGTGCATGCCTGATCATCTACTCTCCCACAGCCTCCGGTGAGGATGGAGTCACTGCTGCATGGGCTGAACTCTTTCACAATCGTGGGGCAGGGGAGCAGACTTCACAGCAGTCCAGACTGTGAGATCCCCTGCATTCCAGCAGCTAGCAAGCCTCCTTCACTTGGCTTGAATACAGTGGAGAGCAAAAGTCAACAAAATGTATGTGATTTTACTTCATTCCCCATGGAAATCTGTAGGCGTCAAAATAACCACTGCCTCTTGTAGTCCAACAACACTTGCAGCATTTCCTGCTATATTGCGGTATCAGTGCTGAAAGCAGGTCCATCTGCAATCCAGCTGAAGTGTCAGCATCTTCCTGTTGTTGTAATTACAGACTTTGAATCTAATAGAGACATAATGACTCGTATCAACTCCTCCTGCTCAACCCTTGCATACTCAAATTTGTGTATGCAATTTTTCCATGAGTTTAGTGTCACATCTGGGGACGATGTCAACCATCATAGATTCATTGGCCCACCCAGTTGTCCCCCACTCTGTATTTACTTAAACGTTTCTGCCTGTATTATGTCTCGCACTGTCCTTATTAAATTACATTCCTTTTTTTTCTTTTCCCACAGACCACTTTTCCAATTTTTCAAGTTTATTTTGGAGCCTGAGCTTGTCTCACGGTCTCTCACAACTTGTTTTATAGGCCATCTTAATATCTATAGTCTCTCCTCTACCATCCAAGTAACAGGCAAAAACACATAAATAAACAACACTGAGGTTATGTCAGACTTCATTAAAGCCTTCAGGAAACCTTTTCCTTTTTGACAATGAGCCATCAACAGTTTCTTTTTATAGATAAATTGTCCACCCAGTGTTATACAAATGTCTCCTTAGTTCATTAAATGTACTGGTTTCAAATAGTTTTCCCCTGACTAATCTACACAGACAGTTAATCTCTGCAGAGGCTTAGTTTCATTTTGTCTTGTTTTGTTCCAGAGTTTTTCCAAGAATTGAATTAAGATTTTTTTTGTATTTTTGTTTTTAATTCTTCGTTTGCTTTACCCTTCTTTTTCAAGGTAGGCCCCATGTATGTCCTTTTCCAGTCTTCTGGTCCCTCGCCCACGCTCCAGGCACTGATTTAGCAAGTTTGCTACAGTAACCCAGAAACAAGGTCCATCCAACCTAGCTCACCAGAAAACATCTTTCTCAACTAGCTATACCCAAGCAAGTAGTTTCATTCCCAGGAGGGAAAGAGTGAGATGAAAACATTAAAAATTTAATCCTAAAGATTTTTCAGCAAATTAAAATCCTGAACCCAAAGGAAAACATTGCAAGATTTGGATCCTGAAATGGATTTTACTCTGCAATTATTTTGTTTATTGTTCAAATGAGAAAAAACATAGGAAAAAAAAAGAAAAAACAAGTTGCCATTTGACATAAACTGCAACTCATTTCAATCTCAATTTTTCAGGTTAGCTGAAGAGCTGGAAAAATCAATTGTTTGCTCAGCTCCTGTCCTGGAGCCTTAGAAAATTATCCTCTAGAGACAACAATTATGGGAGTTATGGTGCAGAACACCATCATGGAAATTTAAATCAGTTTTAGATCATTATAGAAGATGCCATCAGAGCTTTGTTTTGAAGTGTGCCTAAAAGCAGTTTCTGACACAGTAATGAATATGGCTTGGCCTTCCCTGAGCCTTTTCATCTGGCACCGTTAAGTGTGGTTACCTCTAGTGCTCTTCATGCTGACATCAAATGATAGGGAGTTTTCTTGTTGTAGATGAAATCTCTAAGATGTATTGCTGTATGACTGTGTTGCTGGGAAAGATGAGTTGCTTTTAACCTTCTTTCACCTTATTTGCATGTATGGACACCAGGATGTAAGCCTTTGATAGGGAATTCAACTCTTTCTCAGAGAAAGACTTCTGAGTTTGTCCATCGGGGCTCAGCAAGTGGGTTGTTGCTTTCTTCAGACCTTCCCTAATAAGGAGATATTACTCAGTGATGAGTGAAAAGAATGATGAGGGTTTGTTGTGTTGTTTTTTTTTCCAGTAATATATCATCAGTGAATGGAATTAATTAAGAAGCTATTTGGTTTAAACTTCTTTTATCACTCAGTGTATGGTCCATGGATACATATATACACTGAAAAAAGAGATACAACGCGTAATTCATCAACAGGAGGGTTGGTGTATTCTGTCATTACCACTAAAAGAGCACTATTTTAAATTTATTCCCTGTAAATATTAGGCTTTTATTCAAATGCATGACATCATGCAATTTTCCCTTTGCCTTTCCCCACCTTCACAAAAAACAAGCCGCCATTTCTACAGCTTCTTTTATGCACTCTTTTTCTGAAAGGCTTGTGCTGCACCAATATTTTAGTGTGGGTATTAGGGAGACTTTTTTCTTTTTTTGCTGTGAAGCACACATTTTTCCTTTTACTAACCAGGAATACTCTTTTTTGACGGATGTGTATGAGCCATTGCACTGTTGAGTAAGATCAGGTAGAACCTGTACTTAAATTTGGACACCACGTACCAGAACAGAATGCAGATGAGTTTACTTTTCCTATGGGGGCTAAAACCATGTGGGGCAGGCTTGAGCTGGAAGGTGTTATAAAACAGATTCAGCATTTGGTGCCCGAGGTGGTTTGCAGCTTAGCTTGAAGGAGACACAGCATATTGTGTGGTCAAAACATACGAGTGTACAAATGCTAAATACATGACAAAGCAAGGGGTGCTATGGGGTAGCACTTAGAGATCTCTTGATTTGCTTTACAGTGAACTTGAAGTTATCACTGAGGAAACACAAGGTGCAGTAGATGATCTAACACCTTAGCTGCTGGAACTAGGGCAGAAAAGCTGTACAACAGCATGGCTGAGGTGTGTGGATGTCAGCCCTGGCCACAGCCCCCTTTGCAAGACTTCCTTGATGACCACCAGTGAGAAGCAGGACTGAGCCTTGAGCAGCAGCAGCCAAATCAGCAGGAGCACCTTGGCAGTGAGCGGGGTTTTAACTGCAAGTGCACATCTAGAGTTCAGGAGAGAGCAGTGTTAGCACTCAGCTGTGCTAGAAACTGCAGCAGTTCCCCAAAAATGTGTTGCTGCAGACACTAATGCTGATGGCATTGACTGACTTAAGCAAGCACTCAGTGGGGCAGTGCTGTTGGTGGGTTTTTATAAGACAGATCAAGAATTTATGGCTGCCCATCACAGATGGCAGGCGCCTCAAAGGGCTGCAGCCCCTGGTTCATATGGGGCTGGGCCAGGGGCTGGGCAGGGAAGGCTGACAATTTTGTCCCAGTCACTGCAATCACAAGGGAATTTGTGCTTGTCGCGGTAAGGTCTCAGTAGAGGGAATGTGGCACCTTCAGAGAGATCCCCTGGTAAGGTTTTTCCTTTGCCTTTATCCATCAGTGTATTAACTCATGTGTGCATACCATTCATGTAGTTCAGCTAATCGTGGGTAAATTGTGCATTGTATTCATCTTCCTGAGCATTTTAGTAAAGCAATGTACAAGGCTAGGGATGGGACATGATTTCCATTCACAAAACTACAGAAGAGAAGTTTTCCCTCTCATCTAGTGCTGAGGGCACCTCTTCAGGGTGTGAAGGACATAATTCTGTGTCCTTTCTCTGTTTGACACACACTTTGACAGCAGCCAAGGGCTCCCACATCCCACAGAGATATCTGGTCTCTGCCCTCAGCATCGTCTAAGGAGCCTTTTCCAATCTCTGATTTTGGGGTTCTTTTCTTCAAAAACAAGTCTTACAGTCATGGGAGTAGTCTTGAAGGCTAACATCAGTCACAGAGGTTGCTCTCATTAGGGTCCCTTTATAATCAGTGGACTATTTGTATCTGGAGCAGATATCTTGTTTTGATTTGAGTTCATTTTCAGAAGTGAGATATGCTTTCAGAAGTGAGAGGTGCTGTCAAGATGATGCCCACACAATGTCTGTGCTTTTGAAATCCATTCCCTTTAACCTGGAAATGTGCCAGCTTTAGTATTACACATAATCTGATTCACTCTGACCGCTTTTCCCCAGCTTTGCTCAGAGGTGCGTTGAATATACATATTATTAGTATAAAACAAAGCTTGTTGGGATTCTGGCTGCTTTAATGATTCTTGTAAGTCACATAAAAGTAAAAAGAAGCAATGTTGTAATGTCTCTGTAGGTGATTTAGTGAACACAGACAGTGGAAAAAATGTTCTGAATCTCACTACTTTGAGTATTGTTTCTTCCAATTTCAGTAATAAAAATGGAAGGTTAGTAGATCATACTAGTGGGTGCCCAGCACTTCCCTTAGCAGGCACCTTGAGTAGTCAGGAACATTTCTTTTTAAGCTTTGTCAGACAACTGCTTTTGAGGGAGAGGTTCTTAATGCAGAAGATCCTTCTGGGTTGTCCTGGGTTCAGCTGCAACAGTTATTTTTCTGCTTCCTAGTAGCTGGTACAGTGCTGTCCAGAAGAAGCAGAGACAGGACACCTGACGCAAACTAGCCAAAGGGGTATTCCATGCCACAGCACTTATGCCCAGTATATAAACTCAGAGGAGTTACCTGGAAGGGCAGATCACTGTTCTGGCTGGGCTTGGTATCAGTTGGGAAGTGGTGAGCAATCGTGTTTTGCACCACTTGGGTTTATTGATTTTTTCCCTTTCTCTTTTTAGTTTTATATTCTCTCCCCTTGTTGTTTCCCTTATTATTATTATTGTTAGCAGTAGTAGTAGTTTTGTATTATATTTTAGTTTTTGGTTTAGTTATTACTGTTCTTATCTCAACCCGTGGTGGGGTTTACATTCTTTCAATTCTCCTCCCCTTCCCATCAGGAGCTGGGGTGAAAGGGGAGGAGTGAGCAAACAGCTGCTGAGTTACTGACAGGGCTTAAACCATGACATGGCTTTTGCTTGTATTAATTTTACATGAGGCATTTTTGTTAGCCAGAACTAGATAGCACCAGTTATTTATGAATAACCCATGAAGGAATGCATGAGTCAATATGAGACATGCATGATAGGTGACTGGGAAAACCAAAAATGGCATCTATGCAGAACAGTCACCAAAAGAGATAGGAACTACCTTCCCACCTCTGTGAGCTGCTTTCCTCAGTGCATGCTTTTCCAATCCTTCCCCTATAGAGAATAAACCATGATTATGGTGGAATTTTTCAGCTGTGCAGATTGAGTGGCTTCTATTAAATGGTTCTAATGACTTCTCCTGAAAAAAAGAAACATCTGGCACATGTTGTGATGGAGAAATGCAAAGTGGTAATGGCATCCTTGCCAGTTGCAAGATTTTTTGAGCTCAGACAGTTCTTCTTGGGTGACATGGTCTAATGTGAGGTGTCCCTGCCAATGGCAGGGGGTGGTGGAACTAAAGGATCTTCAGGACCTTTCCAACCCTAACTATTCTGTGATTCTGTGTGAGGTACAGCTTCTATAACATTACTATTTATACAATTTCAGAAATGAGCACAATAGATAAAGACCTGAACAAAAAAATGAATTACAACACAGTGAAAGAAAAAGTGTGATAAACTCCTGTAGCTGTGCCTGGGATTGCCCTGACCGAGGTGTAGAACCTTGCACTTGGCTTGATTGAACTTCATGAAGTTTGCATAGGCCCTCTCAAGCATGTCATATTATCCCTTACAGAGACTCAGCAATTTTAGCGTATTATAAACCCCTCAAAATCTGCAGAGGAAAATTTGTGTCTAATGTGTTTGCTGGAGCACGCTGCTGCTCCACTTAGCCATCAGGTTGCTCATTTTGTGTGCAAGGGATATATAGCCCATAGCAGCAGAGACCTTAAAGCATGAATGTTCATATCTGACTTGAGTTAAATTTTTGTACTGTAATACAGAAAGAGAATGCTGATTTGTAATTTGCCAGAAGCTTTCCATGACTGGTAAAATATCAGGTGAAATAAGGAAGCAGATTAAATATGGTCAGAGTATGTGTTTGGGCTCTGGAATGCATCCAGCTTAAACTGGTGCATGTAGGTGGTAAAACATGACAGTGATTTGTTTTGAATTGACATTTAAATTGTAAAGCAATCATTTAAATGATCAGCAAGTCTGGCTTTAGAGCACATTTTGGTAACTCATAGATATAACCATTAAAAAAAAATGGGCGTAGGCTTAATAGACTACTACCAAAATTCATGACCAGAATGATCTTACCTTCCCTGAATAGTAAGATAAAGTTCATTAACATGAGTAGTTTGTAGTGATTCTTGGATAACTATGTGAGTTTTACTACACACATCTGTGTCCCCTAACCAGATCTTCCAGCTGTCACTCAGCATCCCTGTAATAATGTCTGCTGTAGACATTTTCAGGTTTGTTTTAGTATTTCTACAATGTGTTTTGGGAGTCACTTGGAATATATGGAATTTGCACTGATCCTCTGGATAGAGGTGAAATTCATACACATCTGAGAGCAAGCACTCATAGTTCATCTGGTTCAATGGGTCTACTCATGGCAATGAGTCCTAACCCAAGAATTAAGATCTTTAAAATTTCTATCCACAAAATTAAGCTCAGGCAAGTCAGTCCTTTGGGGGGTGGGGGGAGGGACAGTGTTCACTCTATATAATAAAACCAGCTTAATTCAGGCACAGAAGTTTGCACAGAAAACCTGAAACACCTTTATCAGAATAATGAGTAGAAAGTCTAGCTTTTTTTCTGTGTACTGAAGAATTACTAGGAAAATTCTTGAATGCTGTGGTTATTTTGTTTGCTTAGCAATATTAGATGTTATAGTCTTCTTCTGGAATTGAATTTCAGTTTTCCCCTTCTCTCTGCAACAACTCTGCAGCAGTTCAGACATTATTACAGAGATGCTTTCCTTCCACAATGTGAGGCAAGTCCAGTGATGTAGATGCATGAGGCATACATGAGGCAACCTAGTTCCAGGAAATAATGATTTTTGTTTCTAACAGACTATTTACCCTCCAAAATAATCCAAGACCCAAAGTCCTAATAGTCTAGACCAGAGAATCATAAAATCCTAAATAACTTAGGCTGGGGGGAGAGCTCTGGAGGTCATTGCTCATAACAAGATCAACTCTGAAGTTACCTCAGGCTGCTCAGGACCTTCTCCTGCCAATTTTTCGGTATCCCCAAGGACCCAGCTGCCATAATACCATTCACGTGGCTTCTGTATCAGATTGCTAATGTGAAGTGATGTTCACAATAGAAACAATTCTCACTTTGTTTGATACATAGTCACATCTACAATCAAAGAAACAGTCAGAAGAATATTAACTTTCTACTTGGAGCAGATTTCCTAGATTTTTTAAGACCAGAGGGACATCTGTCATCATGTCCAAACTCCTGAGCAACAGAAACTGGAACATTATCTTCAGACAGGCTGGAAAGTAGTGTTCAGGCACGCATATATCTAGCAGTTCACCTCTGTGAGACTCTAAGATCACTGAGAGCAATCTTTGTATTGTCAATCACAAAGGACAATTTTAGCTGAAATCCTGCAACTGTGCTCCACTTGCACAATCTTCTACTCATTTGTGCAGACTCCTTAATTTCTGCCTAGCAGACAAAGAAGCTTAAAGGGCTTTCTATGTTGAGCAATCATTTCAGGTTAAATTTTAACCCCTGTGGATCAGTTATAAGTTGTTATTCAAACTCAGTTTCAGCAGAAGGATTATGTATATGATTAAAGGCTGTGAGATTGGCCCCTTTGTATTGTAACTGTAAATCACGATGCAGAAACAGGCTGTATCTGCATTTGAATATGCTAAAAGCTAGGAATTTCCAAATCTCAGCAGGGGCTGTTTTCAGGAAGACTTTCCAAAAAGATCTAATCCTTTGTAGTTGTTGGGTAGCTGAGGTAAGGAGCCTGTTAACATCTTATTTTATCTCCTGCTGTGTTGAAAGATGTAGCTTTCTTCTTAAACAACATTTTTGTCTCTACATGGGCTGAAACACATCTTCCATGGGCCATGCAGTGATAAGGCACCTTCTCTCACTTCCAGAGTGCTGGGGTGCTATTAGGATACATGAGAAGCATTAGCTGCTTCATGATTGTACTCTTGTGCTGCTGTTGTAACTGCTCAATGCATCAGTTAGTGCTTGCCTTGGAGACAGGTAGAAGTGTGCCAGGTTTCCTCAGCTTCACATCACACTGGACCTGCAGCATCATTCCTGCACATCTCCTGCATTGCCTCTGCAGAAACTTGCTACAAACAAATAAAGATCAACCCTTGACTCCTCTGCATGTTGGGCATTTAGCCATCTTTTATCCTTGGCTGTATTTGTAGGATCCCAGTGAAGAGTTCTGGACAGTAATGACTGAATTTTCAATGTAGTCCAAATTCAAATTTCAATAAGTCTGAGGTACTTAGCTCCCTTGCATAGTACTGGTTTCTGATAATCTGGTTGATGAGTCTTGCTACAAAGACAGAAATCCTAAACTTCAGCTGCTGCATATATATCTTTAACATGCAGCAGAGGCCTTGTTTCTGTGCTATAACGTACTGGTCTAATATCTTTTCATAGAGTTTTCATTTACACCCCACTCAACTGCCTGTTTGGGCTTTCCCTCACCCTACTAGGAATGGGCTAAGAGGCAAGAGTCAGGGCAACATGCCGCAGCACCAGTGCTCATCCTGCTGCAGTCACATGCTTCTTCTTCAAGCTAGGGCTGAGAAAGGGCTGCTTGAAGAAAGCGATTGCTTAGCAGTATCCAGTGCAGTCTTCATATCTGCTGCAGATTTGGAATGATCTGCCTGGTGTATAGCCATTGTTTCCTAATGGCGCATTTTCCTTAAATAGGTTTCTAGTTCAACTCCAATGAACGCTTGCTCTTCTATTCAGTGAAAGTCTGTTTTCTTGCTGTGCTAGATGAAAGTTTGATGCTAGTGTGGGGTAAATCACAGTTACAATGCTACAAGTTTCCAGCTTATCACACTAATTTAGGACCTGAAGTACGGCACAAAATAACTTCAAAAGTAGGTAAAAAAAGGGGAAGAAGAACACAAGATGTTTATTTTCTTTGCATCTGTTAGTAGGACAGGGTGCGAACAATGTAATTTAGTGTGCTGGTTAATTTGAGGCTAAGCAGGCACAAAACACATTTGGCTGACTTCCCACTCTTTTTGCCCGCCATCAGAAATGGAAGAAAGGTCTGTTTCAAAGGTCAGCATGAAGTTACAGATTTTAGATGGGTCTCTTTTTCTTCAGGGTTCTGTTCCAGTTTACCCTGTGGCTGACGCAGAAGCAGTAATTGCCTGCCCTGCTACATGCTTGACAGTCTCATATCCTACTGAGGGATGACATCTTTAAAGAACAATTCAAGTATATTGCTCAATCATTAACATGATTAAACAGCTGGAGCACCTCTCCTGTGAATACAGGCTGAGACAGTTGGGCTTGTTCAGCCTACAGAGAAAAAGGCTCCAGGAGACCTTGTAGCAGCCTTCCAGGAGCCTACAAGAATGCTGGAGAGCTGTAGAAGGACTCTTCACAAGAGCATGTACTAATGGGAAAAGAGGGAATGGCTTTAAGCTGAAAGAGGGTAGGTTTAGATTAGATATTATGAAAAAAATATTCACTGTGAGAGTGGTGAGACACAGGCACAGGTTGTCCAGGGAAGCTGTGGCTGTCCTATCCCTGGCAGTGTTCAAGCCAAGTTAGATGGAGCTTTGAGCAACCTGTTCTAGTAGAAGGCATCCTTGCCCATGGCAGGGGGGTTGGACAAGATGGTCTTTAAGGTCCCTTCCCATCCAAACCACCCTATGATTCTGTTATTCTATGGTTCCAAAGATATTTCATTAACCAGACACAGAAAATACTTGCAGTCACCTTTGTTTATAAGAGAGGAAAACAAACCTCCATGTTACTGGCAGGTGAATTTTTGTGCATGTTCTGGCAAGCAAACAGATTTTGCATGCCTCTCCAGAAACCCAGTCAAACTGTCTATGGGAAGTTTCTGACTACAGGGGAGAAAGATTAATAATGTTTCTCTCTTGGATAAACATTTAATTAGTGGCATGCCAGCACCAGATAAATGTTAAACCTCTGTGAATAAAATATTAGGAAATAAAACATATTTTAAAACTATGGGGGGAAAAGGCCATTGTTTCTACTATGTTATAGCTCACTTTGGAAATGTGTGATTCACCTGATTGACCATATTTTCCCAAATACCGACAGTATTACACAATGATTAGACAATGATTAGACAATTATTAGACAATGACAAAGCCGTGGCATTCAGGTTTTGTGGAGCTGCACAGCCAGAAGTTCTGCAGCACATACACACACCCCAGGCCTGCAAAACTGGTTTGGAACCTCAGGAAAATGAACTTCACATAAAACTGACAGTTGGTCTTCTGAAAAATGCAATATGCTTGCTAAGTTTTCTGTAGACCCCCACCAGTGTCAGAGATGAAAAGTGACAACTCAGTTATTTAATGTATTTTATCATCTCAGAGGAGGCTTGTTTTGGGCAAAAGATTAAAGAGTTGTTACTTGTATAAGGAACTCGTCTATCCATGATTAATGAGCCATAAAATATTTTGGTTTGTTACTCATCATTGCCAGCTTAATGGGAAAACTTACCTTTTAGCTGCACTCTGACAACTGCATTCACTTGTTTGCTGCAAAGCTCTGCACTGTTTAACATGGCTGTGACTGGAGACAACATTGCAAGACCCATTTCTGCAAATTTTTTCAAATACTTGCCTAACCTTCAGCATGCTCTTCACTCTGTACATTTCCCCATATTTTGCTGAACTAGGACAAAATAAAAACTTAGCACTCTGCAGCATCTATCTTTAAGTCTTTTGTGATACTACTGGATGCACAGATAAGCCTTATCTGGCTATGCTGCTGCCATCCTTATTTCAGACACGTGATATTCAGCCCATCCTAGAACGCATTTAAGAATAAAGATGAAGCTGAAGATTTTAGGATGTCCTAGGGCACGCCTCACACAGGCCAATTATCCCAGCTGGCTGACCTATGGTAGCTTTGAGCAGCTCCATGTTCTGCATAACTCAGAAACAAACTTCTTTTCCGGAGTAACAAAATGGTAGTTATTAGAGAAGACTTCATGGCATTACATGAGTTTGGAACATTGTAAAGTGTAATAGGCAAGACTTTCAAAACTGGATATTTCCTTCTAGGCCTTTGAGCATAGATTTGGTGCCTATAAAAGTGGTTTCACTTTCAAATGTACCTAAAACCCTGCGGGGCTGATGAAACTTACATAGTTTCAGAAAAGATAGCTTATATTTTTAATATACTTTGCCTGGATTTTTTTTCTCCAAATGAGCTTCTAACTCCTGCATTTTTGTTGGGTCAATAGAAACAACAAGAGCTTTCACCCCATGGGAAATTCAGATGTTCAGGCACTTGCTTTTAATATGGAAGAATTGCACTGAATTCTACCGCATTTCTTTTTCTCAGAGTGCACTATTTCCATATAGTTTTCTATGTGAAAACACTTTTTCAATGGCTTGTTTCAACTCTGTATCAGCTCTACATCCATTTTAAGCTATAGCAAACTCTGTGCAGACTGCAATTCAGACATCTTAGTCTCCTATTCTTCCTAAAGGTTTCAAGTTTCTTTAAGCTAGATCACCAGTGAGGTTGCACTATGGATGGTCAAATAATGCATACAAAATGCTTTGTCCTGGAGGAATAGCCCAGCCCATAAAAATCACTTAGGGAGCTGGAGAACAAGGAAGTGTTTGGACTATTAGTTTTGTGAGGCACTGCATGATCTGATACCAGTTCTCATAAACACTCTATTGACAAAAATGAAATGAGATGATTGATTCAGAAAGATCCAATGTGTGGAACTGGGATGATCTTTCAAAAAAAAAAAAAAAAACAAACCTGTCTTTTTTTGTTGGTTTTGAGTTTGTGTTTGTTTTTTGGGTTTTTTTTTTGGTGGGGTGGGTTGTTTGCTTGGTTGGGGTTTTTTTAATACCCTCATAAAATGTAAACCTAATCAACAACAGTTAATTTTTGATTTTAAAATGTCTATGTTGAAAAAAAAATCACTTTCTATGAAGTAAAAAAATTGGGAAACTATCACTATTCTTTTATGTAAGAAAAAAGGTGAAATTGCACATATTCATGGAAATAACTCACAGAATAGCCAGAGGCAATATTGCATAGACAAGTGGGGTTTTAGAGGCACACCATTTGTCTTATTGAAAGAGAGATAAACCTTGGTTTAAAATTATATTTTCCTGTAATTCAAACTGATCTAGCATGCTCCTTACCCAATCTTCCTGAAAACTTTTAAGAGTTGCTGAAAATTAATATTGAGGATGAGCTGACCTAATTACTTTATTCTAGCAAAAAGGCTTCCCAACTGCAAAATGACATTAACCTGTCTTTATTATTAGACCTTGTCAACTTGGAGCTGAGTACAGTGGTAGTTATGAGGAACAAAGAACTCTCTGCTGGTTGTTACTTTATGTATTTTTTTGAGGAGGAGGAAGTCTTTTCAACGGTGCTTTTTTTTAGATCTGCATTGCAATTAGGAACAGCTTTAAAGCTTTATACATTATCTTTTCAACAATTGACTCAGTTTTGTGGATGAGATCTATGGCTATTGTGTTGGTCTCTGTTCCTGAAATGAATGAGAGATCATCAACATAAAACTAAAATGCTCTGGAGAATGATGGCATTCCGAGGAACACAGGAGCCAGAAGAAACTGATCAAGAAATATCAGGGGAAAAGGAGACCCAAACTTAACCAAAGACATTATAAACTTGATTTCCGCCATCAAGTGAAAGAATTCAGTCACACCCATTTTTAGTGAATCCTTCTCTCTCCCTCTCTGCAAAAAACTAAATAGCATGTGTATAGTATGTATGCGATAATATACATGCAGGTCGAAGGAGGTGATCCTGCCCCTCTACTCTGCTCTTGTGACACCTCACTTGGAGTATTGTGTGCAGTTCTGATGTACTCAACATAAAAAGGACATGGAACTGTTGGAACAAGTCCAGAGAAGGGCCACGAGGATGATCAGGGGACTGGAGCACCTCCTGTATGAAGATAGGCTGAGAAAGTTGGGGCTGTTCAGCCTGGAGAAGAGAAGGCTGCATGGAGACCTCAGAGCAGCCTTCCAGTATCTGAAGGGGGCCTATAGGGATGCTGGAGAAGGACTCTTCATTAGGGACTATAGTGATAGGAGAAGGGGTAATGGGTTAAACTTAAACAGGGGAAGTTTAGATTGTATGTAAGGAAGAAGTTCTTTACTGTAAGGGTGGTGAGGCACTGGAATGGGTTGCCCAGGGAAGTTGTGAAGGCTCCATCCCTGGTGATGTTCAAGACCAGGTTGGACAGAGCCTTGGGTGGCATGGTTTAGTGTGAGGTGTCCCTGCCCATGGCAGGGGGATTGAAATTAGATGATCTTAAGGTCCTTTCCAACCCTAACTATTCTATGTTTCTATGATTCTATTAAGCTGCTACCTTTCTGCACAGAATTGAAAGCAGAAGACACTGAGAGTAAAATGAGATATGCCAGTAATTGTGCAAGCTGTGTCACTTCTGGTGAAGGAACCATGGCTTTCTCCTAGTCATAGAATAAACACATAACTTGCAAAAACAAATCAACAGAGAAAAACAAAACTTAGGACAGGAGACAGAAGGTGGTTTGTACATGTGTCTGCAGGGAGCTGATGGAGGCAACAGAGCCTGTCTCAGCTGTAAGGCAGCAGCTGCCTGCTGTGGGAACAATATCCACTTATTTCTTAGCACTCTGAGTCAGGTCTAGCCTTAAGTATACGCACATGTTTTCACAGGGGAGTTCCTGTGAACAGGCTGAATACAAGAAAAATAATGTTTACTTGTTTTTTGCCTTGAGACTTGAATGAAGAATCAAGTTCTTAATACAACAGATGTAATGCTTTGCTAGACTTTATTTACCTTGCGGAGCACAAGCAAAACCTCCAAAAAACATACATAGCCCCACAAAACCAGAGAATATGGACAGCAAGAGGCCTTCCAGGACTAGAGATAAGCCCTATGCTTACTTTCTAGAAAACAGCTTTGACTCAAGTTTGCAACTACAGTGTTACATTCTCTTCATGGAAGGAATTAACAACAAAGCAGTGTGTGAAAGTACAACACAGACATCTAGGGTGGGAAAAAAAAGTGGTCCTTGTAAATGTGATATACAGGGAATGCCATTTATTATTTGTGGACCATTACTTGGAGTATCTCCTAATTAGTTTGTCAAAGTTATATAGAGCCTATGTAGACTTTACAAACATATAGCTGAATTCATTGATCTCACATGTGATCTATATGACAACATTGTGCCTGTTACTTACCTGGAAAACTACATTTTCTAAACGAGAGGAACAAGGAATGATAATTTAAAAAAGAAAACAAAAAGCACAACATAGCTAACAAAACAGGTTTGCTGCTTCAGCTAGAGATAAACAGAGTTTCAAACAAGGATTGAATAGCACTTGCAAAAGTGACATCTTTGTCTCTGTAAGTGAAAGCTACAACTGCTGCTGTTCTTAGACTGGGAATCATAACAAATCTGTAGTCAGATCTATATTGGTATATTTGTTTATGCAGATTTTCGAATGACATGCTTTTCCATGCATCACCTGCAGAAGTAATAAAAATGCTGAAAGATACCCATACAGTTAGTGAATACACTTCACACTGATAAACTTGCTCACTCAGATGAACCCAAACTGTACACCAGAGCATTTACTGAGAATCTGGCTGAATTCCTAGGACACACAATATAGCTCTGGTTAAAATGATAAATACTGAAATGCATGTCTTCTAGTTTGATTTTAGTGAGCATTTCAGATCGGGAAAACAAGTGGAACCTTGAACCATTTAGTTGTTCTATCGATGTAGAGCAACTTGACTGACAAAGCTCTATGCACATCCTGAAACCTGTCAATCATAAGTAGCCCACCTGGGCCCTGCTCTATTTATTCCTATTCAGTAAAGAGGTATCAGAAAGGAGGCAGCTGGCAGGATGCAGAGAACGCTTCCTCCTCCCTTCATTTTCATGCCTATGCCTGCAAAAGGCAGGATCTAGCCATAACAACACAGGTTTTTTTTAAATGTGAGACTGGGAAATAGATGAGGCAGTTCTGGCATAATGGTGCAGAAACTGATGTCACACACAGCTGGATGGGGCTATGTTGAAGTGGCATGCAAGTGGGACACATCGTAGCAGGAAATGCCAACCAGATGATGATATGTCTCCCTTTGTGCCTTTTCCCCAGGCAACTCCACCACACCATCCCCATAATCATAACAAAGAGCAAAGGGAATGTGGTGCCCAGCACTGCCTACTGCTGAGCACCACCCAAAAAAAAAAAAAAAAAAAGCTATATAATAGAGAGGACCTGGATATTAACATGAACATTATATGGTGGTTTACATGTAGTCTTTACTCTATGGAAGGACACCATCTTTAGTGTGGGGAAGCACATCTAAAAACATCTACTGATCTACTGTCTTATTGGCCTTGGAACCACAGGTCACATAGTCAAGCTGCCATTTGAAGAATGATATTATCACACACAGAATATCAGAAAGACGGTCTGGGCAGGCCTCCAGGATGCCAACTTTTTGTCCTGATTACCGTGAGCTGAATCATTATGCTTATAAGCTGGGATCAGAGGGTCTGGACCGTCCAAGGGAGGTACATGAGGATGTTCAAATTGCACCAGGACTGCAAAGCAAAACCCTGTGGGAGCCCAGGTCCTGCTGCTGAGGTGCCCAGCATACTGCACCATGACAGAGAGAGCAACGTGTTCAGACATAGAAGAGGCTTTGCCTTGTTTTTTTCTTTGCATTGACTTTTCTTCACAGGCACTCACACTGCCTCTGAAGACCTCTGTCATAGAGAAATAATAAAAATACAATCCTCTGTGAAAGTCTGAGGAACCATTTTTCTTTCCAAGACACTTACTGTCCTCTTCCCAGAATTTAGCTTAGCCAGTACAGAACTATACAGACAGTGAAAAAATGGGGTTTCCTCACCTTTGTTCTTACTTAAATTAAATTCATCTGAAAACATTACTTCTTTTTCAACCCACTCAAGCCCAGAACTGCCAGAAGCAAGGAGTCTACAGGTTAAACAAGCTGACCAAGAGCTGCCAACTACAGTCCCCAGGGGGGCAGCTTGGAGAGTTACAAAATGTCACCTGAAAAGGATGCAGGTCTGACAAGGGTGAGCTGCTCCCCTGGCACACTTTGTCACTACAAATGTCCCAGAGACACACAGCCTGGGAACCTGATAGACAGCCTCAAAATAATGTCTGTTGTCTGAACTCAAAGACATGTTCCAAACATCTGGGGCATTCGTTGGGGGAATGTCCCAGCTTTTCAAGCACATAGTGTACAGAGGGACTAAAATCTCCCCAGTATTGATTCACTGAGAAATAAAGAACGCAGTTCGTCTTGTTTAACTTTGAGTGAGTGAATGCTGCTCCTGTGACTTCTCTTCAACATCTGCCTTTGGACAAGAAAATTCCTCTGGAGGTACTTCTGCCTTTCTACTGACCATAAGAGGATGCCAGGGTGACAAGTTCAGATACAGATGTATCGAAGCAAGAGCTGATACATACGGAGCATATGCACATACAGGATATGCAAAGGGACAGGAATTTTGGTATTAAATAATTTTTTTTTTTCAGATTGACAAAAGCAAAACTTCAAGGGCTGGTACTTTTATTCTGACGTCCTCATATTCTTACCTTTTCCTTCCCCATGATCTCAGCTCCTGGGAAAAAGCAGAGCTGACATGGGGAAGAGTTGCAGGGGATGGAGAGTTGCAGGGAGGATCAGGATGGGCTTCAAGAATGGACAAGGTAGCTGCACCTTATGCGCAAATTCCTTTCCTTCTGATCACCATTTGATTTCAACATGTAGAGGTGAAGCCTTCAATTCTTATGATCTGCTTCTTCCTCTCCCAAGACAACCTCCTTTTCTACTCTCCAAGAAGGACTTTAGGCCCTTCTTAAATAATTTCCATGCTGCATAAAGACTAACCCAGCACATGATAAACATCTCTGACCCAGAGCTGATCTCCAAACATTTTTGAAGACTGTGAATTCCTACAGGCTAGCGTGAATCTCCAGGTCAATCACAAGTATGCAATGAAAATCATTACTCTGAATGACAACCTGCTGCTGCCTGTCCCATTCCTGCCACTTTGATTTCAGCATACACTTCAAAGTCATTGTTCCTTCTGTTTTGTTTGACACAGAGGAAAAAAAAGGCAAGAGACTAGCTGCAGAGACACATGGCCTGATGAGAGCCACGACACAACAATATGCTGACAGTCAGCCCCTGAGCATTTGGGTGAGCAGATCCCACTATCAGCAGCAAGGCCAAGTCCCACCAGCCCCGTTCAGCAGCCACCAAGTCAAAGTGCACCAAGTCAGAGGCTGTCCTGGTTATTTGTCTCACAGCTCATTTAAACTGTAAAAGCACAAATGGGCTTGATTTTATTATTACCTTTGACTTCAGCAGATGTCTTGTGGGTAGTAGCTATCTCCTTCATATTCCTGTTGAACAGCTCGCTGCTATACTGTTCTGGGGGAAAAGATAATTGCATCAGAGGCAGCCCTCTTCCTTCAGAGAACAATTCCCCCACCCTGCATCGTGTTTATATTTAACTACAGCCTATATTTGGGGTATTTCAGAACTGATAGCTCATTAAAATGGCATCTTAGCCATCAGTCATGACATTCCACCTGGGAAGTAAAAGAACTATAAATTTTAAGCCAGCCAATAAATCAAGCAAAGTTCTAAATCTTTAAACCCATAAAACAAAAGAAGAAAAAGAAAAAAAGTTGAGTGATACATTAGACAAAATTATTCCTTCCTCAGGCTCACAATGAGGCCGTGCAAACAGTAGGCCCTACCACTTATTTTTCATCAGGAAAGGGGACAAATCATCAAGTGCAGGAGAAGCAGGTCTTCCAGAGAACCTGGGGGAGCGTAGCATCTCTACCTTCCACCTGTCATCTGTAGGTTATCCCTAATAATGTAATTTGGGAATGTTTGGAATTTTCTGGACAGATGCAGCTTCTGTACTCTCACCTGGTACTCTCACCATCTATTGCACTACATATGGAATTTTCTGGACAGATGCGGCTTTCATACTGTCACCTGGTTACTATCTGTTGCAACAAGGATAATGGACACTAGCTGCTGAATTTTAAACATTAGTTGGACAATCAACTCACAGCTCACATTTGGCACCAGGGCACAGATTCCAATCACCATCAGACACAATGCACCAGTGGAAAACTGGTGTATCGATACTTAGCAAATAGCACCATGTATTCAGGTGTTTCACCCATCCTTTTCCCCCCGAATTCCTTGTATGTAGCAAGATGAGGCATTTATGTAGTATTAGGAGAGGCCATGAAAGGACGAACGTTCAATGCTCTAGGGAAACTGCTAGTGGTACTTAAGCATCACTTTCAGTTTAAGAGGATAGGAGTTAGGAACCTCATCATCAGAGCCTTTCCAACAGTTTCAAATACCTAAAAAGCCTGAAATGTGAACAAGCATGCCTGAATATACTGGTGATGCTGGAGGGTCCGTGTGTTACTTGTTCGCAGCACATATTGTCAGGAGACCGGGAATGCCACTCGCACACCTTTTCATACTCTCACACTGCTTTGCATTGATTAGATTACAGAAGCAACTTGTGGCTCTGCTCAGAGGGAAATATGACAACACAACTTGTCATGCTTTCTGTCTGCTGACATGCCTTTTCCACAGATAGAAAACTGGGCTGCTGCCGACCTTGTTGTTTGGAAAGACAAAATCCCATGGGATTATGTTTTTTCAGAGGTAGATGTTTCTTTCCTTTGCTGCTTCTTCATCAGTACATTAAGAAGTTCCATGACTTTAATCAATATTGTGTCTTGACTTTCCTGACTTTGCCATAAGTTACCCTTCTTTTCCATTTGAACTTCATGTCATTTCCATCTCTCCCTGCTCAGCTTGTACATGATTTTGTCAAGCAGGCCACATGAAGCACCAAAGACCATTGGCTATGTTGATTTATGGTGGTAGCAGAGGTGTCAGAGCATAAATTCAGAGGCATGTGGGACAAAAAGTTCAGAAGTGATGGAGGATTTTTAACATTTCCACTTTGTACTGCACAGCCTGCAATGATCATGGCTGGCTGTCTACAGTACAAAACCCCTACTATGGTTTTAAAGCCTTGATTATTCCTTCAGGCATAGAGAGGGATGTCGCTTGCTGCAGGGTGATGTTGCACTGAGTAGTGGTGAGGGTATGAACATGCTTGGAGTGTTACCATTAGAGTAATTTGCACACTACAAGGTGGCTGGGTGAGTTTCATTTAATTTGGGATTTATGGATATCTGAGTTTCACTCCAACATAAATATGCATCAGTGGATGCTATGATGTAAATGAGAGGAGCAGATTGAGTTCTCCTGTGGCCTTAAGACATGGTGAGAGTAACAGGCAGGTTGAAACACATTTAAGCCATTTTCTCATAAAGCATCCATCTTCCCAGCTCTGCAGTCACAGCCTTTCTCCACCCTGGTACGTTTGGAGCTTAGGGAGGTGGAGCAAGAGAAGAGTCGTGGCTTTAAGACAGAGGCCGCACAGGAACGCTGTAAGACAGTGGCAAAGGAAAGCAGTAACAGATTGGAATATCACAACCCGATACTAGACTGCGCTGATGCTAGACATTATTCCAAGTATTTTCATAGAAAGCAGCCATCAGTTGTTGAAGAGCTGATATAAACTAAGTGAATAGTGAAAGGAAATCCAAATCATTCAGGGAGCATTGCTGCTACTTGCTTAATGGGATTAAGGTAAAAGGGAATTCAAAATATGAAGCAAGTTTTAGTCCTGAATTCCAGAAGCTCAGGAAAACAAGCAAAAATGAAAGTTATTCAAAAACAGCATCTGTAGGCAAAGGATGCAGATTTGTTCTTAAAATTACTGCAAATAATTGTTACAGAAAACTAAATTCCTGTTTGGCTGATTATCTGCTTTGCATAAATGTTCTGGAAAGGCCCTAGGGCATTACCAATTTATCACAAAATAAAAAATTACTACTTGCAGACAACCTTCTGAAGTTCATTTAAAAGGGCAATGTGATTTTTCAAGTGTTGCGTATTTGCTTTTGCATGTGCAAAAGTAACAAGAAACAAATTCTCTGCAAGTGCATCCTTTCTTAACAGAGAAATCCATGCTGAAAACATTCTTAACAAATTCAGTTCACATTACTGTAATGATGTTTGTCTAGTAACATCTTGGGAATTACATTTAGCTTTAGCATTCATTAATTTGCTGAGATTTTCATGTGTTATTGACATATTTTACATCCTCTGCTGGATGTGAATTACGCCAGGATAATGGAAATTTTTTCTACGCATGAATTTTCAAAATGCCTTTCAAATACAACAAAGCATACAACAAAGAAAAGCAATCTCTCAGGAGCATCAGCATGCAAGATGGAATTTCTAGTTTATTATCTGCATGTATGTTTCCTGACTAGTAATATGAAATCTTAAAATAAATTGAACGCCACAATAGCCAGATCATTGTATCATGGTTATAGCAAATCATTAAAAACTAGGTTTTAAAGTTCATTTCTTAGAAAAAGAGCTGCGTGGGAGATGAAAAGAAGATTGTGATCAGTTTAAAATAACTCACAGAGAAACTTCCCTAGTACAATAAAAAACTTTTGAAGCTCAGTAGTTTTACATAGCTAACATCACCCCAAATACCTTGGGTTTAGCTAGCAAGGAGGGAAAGGCATTACTTCAGCCGCACAGGAGGTAAAAGTTAGAATTTATAAGAAGAAATTAAGCAATGGAAAATAAAATTTAAATGTCGGGGATAAAGCAGCTGACTGCGAAGTGTCTAAGAATTAGATGCCAAAATTGCCACAAACAATATATGAGCAAAGACGAATTATCACAGGCAACTATACTGCACTGCTTGGCAGCAGGAACTGTTTATCACTCTTTTTAACTTGGCATATTACAGACCTGAGTCTGCCACTATTTATCCATTCACTCAAACCATGCTTCCTCTATTGCTTGCTACTGCAAGCAGTTGCTGTAGCTCAGGACAGCAATGGCAGAAGTTGAGACAAAGAGGAGTTTCATGTAGGAAGAGAGTGCAGGTGCAGAGCATATGGAGGAAGGGTGTTATTTTGGGGTTTCACCATGCTGGGCATGCTGAACCCTCTTGCTGACCCTGTCCTAGGTGGGCTAGGATGATTTGGCAGAGGTAACCTCCACCAAGAGGGTGGAAATACCCTGTAACAGAAGAGGTGGTGAAGTCAGCTATCATTATAGGAGTTGTGACTATTTAAAACAAGTTCCCTTTTAATGCTTGCCCACAGAAGCAGAAAAAGGAGGAGATGGTGAAGCTGAGCAAATACCTGGTTAAACGTGCCCATGTGGAAGGTGTTTATTAAGGGCAGTTACATTTAATAACCAGAGGCACACCATTATTTCATCTGGATAAGAAACTGGCAGGGCTTGAAAGAAAATTTTGCTGTCCCTTTGTTGCCATGACAGCCTTATCAAAAATATAACAGAAGATAACACAACTATCAAACTCAGGATGTGAAATTCCAATGAATTCAGGATATTGTCTGATAGACTAGCTCAGTAATTCAATAAGAGCCATTATCTTTGAAAATCATACCTACATATACCGTTGCTGGTGTGAAGGAAATGCAGCAGAGAGAACTGCTGCATAGTCTTGTTCAGTACTTCTGGAAAACAGCGAGACAGGAGGATTAGCAGCAAGGCTTTCTGATGTTTTCTTCCTTTTCACGGCCACAGAAATATTTAGAGTTCCTCTCGAATGTTCATTGTCTCATCCTAGCTAGATTTCAGTCTGAAGTCTTCACATTTTCACTCCTAGGATATGGCACGGTAAAGTTAGATGACACATCACCCCACTCTGAGCTAAAGCAGTCTTTTACATCCTTTACAGCCCTACAGTGACTCTGAATCCTGGTGGGAAAATACTCAGTAACTTTGAGAAACAAAACATTTTTGGTAGAGTGATTTTATAGGCTGATTTTGCAACTGAAGTTTTGGCAGCTAGCATTTACTGCTTTGGCCAAAACCTGAAAATAATTGAGACGAGCTATTACTTTTGCAACTCTGTGTGCTTCAAGCTGCTGCAAACACCTGACCTTAGTTTTAAGTTCCCGTAAATCTTCTGATTAAGAGACATGAACTCTAGACCACATGGAGGTTGGTGGGATTTCTCTTTTCTGTTTGATGTCTACTGGTGGCCATCCAGGAGTGTAAATCATGAAGGATAAGTTAGAGGCAAGATGAGGAAATGTGAAAGAAAAATGGTACAAAAATAAAAGTGAAGGAACATCACCTTGTAGATGCAGTTGCCCTGCAGTTCAGTAAGGTCTGATGCAGGCCCTGATTAACATATGAATTTATTTTAATGCCACAGATAAAATACGATCCTTTCCACAGTAGAAAACAACAGGAGACCACAACGGTCTTTAAAAAAAAAGATTGTAAACAAAAAACACCTACTGGGGTTCAGCTTGCATGAATAACAAATTCAGAGACATAAACAATCCATGCCAATGAAACCAAACATGTACCAATGTACTATTTGTTGCCCTGACACACAGCTATATATTCAGGCATATTCAGGGTGGGCCACAATTTATTTCAAATTTACTGAACATTTCAAAGCCAAAAAGAAACCAAACCCACAACCGAAAAATACAACAATCAGCTGATTACATTTCCCAGTAGCTAGGAACAGACACACTCTGCCACGTCATTTTTCTCCCATGCAAAACATATGCTGATTTTGCAGAAGGTCTCCTATTTCCTAAACCCACCCCACAGTGAAAACACACAGCTTCAGTACTGAATCAGTGCTGTGCCAATGGTCTCTGTCAAAGACAAGCATCAAGCCAGCAGCATGAAACCTTCGCAGCTTCAAATGACTGGAGCAGGAGGACAAGCCAGAGGTACCCTTGTCCTATTGAGAAAGATAGTCTTTTCTGTTCCTAGGGACCTTATTCTTCTGCATGTAGGACAAATGAACTGAAAAGACTTTCTCTTCAGGTAGCCCATTCTTCTATCACATGTCATAGAATCATAGAATAGTTAGGGTTTTAAAGGACCTTAAGATTTACCCTTTTACTGAACCCAGTAACTTGGTTTTGTCTACAGCAAACATTCCAGAAAGCATTCCAGTGCTAATTTGCAAGCACAAATGAAAAATACACTGGTTCCAAGGCGAGCTCCTTCACAGTGATGAATCAGCATCCCTGTAAAAAGTGTATATCTTAGAGCTCTTCTGGTTTTTAATTGAAATTCTCATGTGAATGTTACTTCTGGTTCTGGTAGCATTAGGCCAATGAATTACCACAGCTCTGATCCAGCGTGACAGCTCCTACGTGTAACAGAGAAATCCATAACCTTAAGAAACAAAGAAAGCTAAATGGACAAATGCTTCTTATGTATCAAATCTACCAGCACATGAACCACTGCACACTGCACTGAACTAACAGCGCTCCAGAAAAAGGCAAGTATCAATTGGGATTTTTGTCATCTAGTATCGCAATAAAATATTCAGGAAGTCAAATGCTCTCTATTCAATCCCAAATAGAGAACTTTCAGTAAGAGTACAAAATGTGCAGGCTACAGAAAGAAACAGACACATAAATGTCTAAGTTTACAGAATCATAGAATCATAGAATAGTTAGGGTTGGAAAGGACCTTAAGATTGTCTAGTTTCAACCCCCCTGCCATGGGCAGGGACACTTCACACCAAACCATGTCACCCAAAGCTCTGTCCAACCTGGCTTGAACATCGCCAGGGATGGAGCATTCACAACCTCCCTGGGAAACCCATTCCAGTGCCTCACCACCCTTACAGTAACAAACTTCTTCCTTACATACAATCTAAACTTCCCCTGTTTAAGTTTAAACCATTACCCCTTCTCCTATCACTATAGTCCCTAATGAAGAGTCCCTCCCCATCATCCCTATAGGCCCCCTTCAGATACTGGAAGGCTGCTATGAGGTCTCCATGCAGCCTTCTCTTCTCCAGCCTGAACAGCCCCAGCTTTATCAGCCTGTCTTCATACAGGAGGTGCTCCAGTCCCCTGATCATCCTTGTGGCCCTTCTCTGGACTTGTTCCAACAGTTCCATGTCCTTTTTATGTTGAGGACACCAGAACTGTACACAATACCCCAAGTGAGGTCTCACAAGAGCAGAGTAGAAGCGCAGGATCACCTCCTTTGACCTGCTGGTCATGCTCCTTTTAATGCAGCCCAGGATACAGTTGGCTTTCTGGGCTGCAAGCGCACACTGAAGCTTGCTCATGTTCAGTTTCTCATCAACCAACACCCTCAAGTCCTTCTCCACAGGGCTGCTCTGAATCTCTCCTCTGCCCAACCTGCAGCTGTGCCTGGGATTGCTCTGACCCAGGTGTACGACCTTGCACTCGGCATGGTTAAACTTCATGAGGTTGGCATCAGCCCACCTCACAAGCGTGTCAAGGTCCCTCTGGATGGCATTCCTTCCCTCCAGCATATCAACCGAACTACACAGCTTGGTGTCATCGGCAAACTTGCTGAGGGCGCACTCAATCCCACTGTCCATGTCAGCGACAAAGATGTTAAACAAGACCGGTCCCGATACCGATCCCTGAGGGACACCACTCGTTACTGGTCTCCAGCTGGACATTGAGCCATTGACCACAACTCTTTGCATGCAGCCATCCAGCCAGTTCTTTATCCACCGAGTGGTCCATCCATCAAATTAATGTCTCTCCAATTTAGAGACAAGGATGTCATGTGGGACAGTTTCGAATGCTTTGCACAAGTCCAGGTATATGACATCAACTGCTCTACCCCTGTCCATCAGTTCTGTAGCCCCATCATAGAAGGCCACCAAATTGGTCAGGCAGGATTTCCCCTTGGTGAAGCCATGCTGGCTGTCACCAAGCACCTTGTTGTTTTTCATGTGCCTTAGCACGCCTTCCAGGAGAATCTGCTCCAAGATTTGGCCAGGCACAGAGGTGAGACTGACTGGTCTGTAATTCCCTGGGTCATCCATTTTCCCCTTCTTGAAAATGGGGCTTATATTTCCCTTTTTTCCAGTCATCAGGAACTTCACCTGACTGCCATGATTTTTCAAATATGATAGACAGCGGCTTCGCAACTTCATTCACCAGCTCCTTCAGGACCCATGGATGGATTTCATCAGGTCCCATGGACTTGTGCATGTTCAGGTTTTTAAGATGGTCTCGAACCAGTTCCTCTCCTACAGTGGGCCCAGGGTCTTCATTCTCACAGTCCCTGCGTCTGCCTTCCAAGACTTTGGTGGTGTGGTCAGAGCATTTGGCAGTGAAGACTGACACAAAGAAGTCATTAAGAACTTCAGCTTTCTCCAAATCCAGGGTAGCCAGTTCTCCTGAGAGCTTCCAGAGGAAGCCATCGTTTTCCTTAGTCTGTCTTTTATTCGCTACATACCTATAGAATCCCTTCCTGTTATCTTTCACATCCCTAGCCAAGTTTAATTCTAACTGGGCCTTAGCTTTCCTAACCTGGTCCCTAGCTTCTCGGACAACATCCCTGCATTCTTCCCAGAAGCAAGCCTGTCCTTGCTTCCACCTTTTATAAGCCTATTTTTTCCTTTGAAGTTTCCTCAGCAGCTCCTTATCCATCCAAGGAGGTCTCCTGGCCCTCCTGCTGCACTTCCTTCTAGTTGGGATGAAGCACTCCTGAGCTTGTAGCAGGTGATCCTTGAATAGCAACCAATAGTCTTGGGCCCCCCTGCCCTCTAGGGCTATATCCCATGGAACCTTCCTAAGCAGGTTCCTGAAGAGGCCAATGTCTGCTCTTTTGAAGCCCAGGGCAGTGAGCTTGCTGCACGCTCTTCTCACTGTCCTGAGGATCTCAAATTCGACCATCTCATGATCGCTGCATCCAAGGCTGCCCTGGAGCGTCACATTTCCAACCAGCCCTTCCCTGTTGGCGAGCACGAGGTCAAGCATGGCACCTCTCCTTGTTGGCTCCTCTATTACTTGCAGAAGGAAGTTGTCTTCCACACAATCGAGGAACCTCCTGGATTGCTTGTGCAGGGCCGTACCGTCCTTCCAACAGATGTCAGGGTGGTTGAAGTCACCCATGAGAACAAGGGCCTGCGAGCGTGAGGCTTTTCCTGTCTATGGAGTGCTTCATCCGCAGGTTCTCCTTGATCAGGTGGTCTGTAACAGATCCCCACAGTAATGTCTCCCGTAGCTGTTCTCCCTTTAACCCTGACCCACAAACTCTCATTGACTGCACACCTGTCCCCAGACAGAGTTCCATATTCTCCAGCCTATCCGTAACGTAAAGAGCAACTTCCCCTCCCTGCCTGCCAGGCCTGTCTTTTCTAAAGAGCCTGTAACCTTCCATTCCAACACTCCAGTCATAGGAGCCATCCCACCATGTTTCTGTGATGCCTGTTATATCATACCCCCGTAGACATGCACACATCTCTAATTCCTCTTGTTTGTTCCCCATGCTACGGGCGTTTGTATAGAGGCATCTGAGCTCCAACTGAAGCCGGCTCATTGGCTGGAGTGGCTGGAATATCTCTACATTGCTCCAAGCATTTATTATAGGTTCTGGCAACTGACTGGGTGTGTTGGGATGGAATAATGCCCCCTTCCCCCAACACATCTAGTTTAAAGCATCCTCAACCAGCCTGGCAAGCTTCCTACCAAAACTGCTCGACAGCTTCACCAGCCTTCAGTAGACCTGGCCTCCCAAATAGAGTCCCATGTTCTACATACCCAAACCCCTGACTATGGCACCACTGTTCTAACCATTTATTAACCTGGCCAATCCTCCTAGCCTTTTTAAGTTACCCTCTTTTATCCTGGAGAATTGATGAAAGGACAATCTGAGCTCCAGAACTCCTAACCACCTCTCCCAGGGCTCTGTAGTCCTTCATGTTCTTCAGGCTACTGGTATCTCTATCGCTAGCCCCCACATGGATCACTACAAGTGAGTAATAGTCAGTGAGACTTACTAGAGCAGGCAGCCTCTCTGCAACATCCCTGATCCGTGCCCCTGGTAGGCAACACACCTCCCTTGAGACTGGGTCAGGCAGACAGATGAGTGCCTCTGTTCCTTTCAAAGTAGAGTCCCCTACTACTACAACCTGCCGCTTTTTCCTGGCTGCACCAGTAGAGATCTTCTTTACCAGTGCATCAGCCAGTTGTTGTTCATGGTGCGAGTGTGTTTCCTCATTAGCCCCCGGCAGGACAGCAAAGCGGTTCTGGGTGGGGACAACAGGTTTAGGAGGAAGCCCCATGATTTTAATTGTCCTCTTCCTCCTTTTATTCTTGGGGTTTTTTTGTCACTATTTCCTAGCTTCTTGGGTTAACAGCCTCCTTCTTTTCTCCATGAGCTACAGTGGACGCTTGAGGCCCCTCCACAATTTGGGCCTGGAGCAAGCAGTCCTGCTTCCTCTCATCTTCCCTGACATCTTTTAGCATAGCTTCAGGCTGAAGCTATGAGGACAAAATGATAGCACCAGCTGCCTCTTTGTCTTGTGTGGTTTGAAAACTGCATTGGAAACTACCCAGTGCTTTCACAGTGTACTAGACTTGAACTGCAGTTCATCTTCCTCATCTGCCTGCTCATCAATTTATCTGCAAACATTGAGAGAGACTAACATTAATCCTTCAACTCTCTGGACTGGTTTCTTTGTTAGTTATGATAACTCCTTTTGTGGAGGCAAAAATTGACAAAACCATGTTTTCCCACAAAGCTTTGACTCATAAGCACTCTGCTTTCTCCACTGTGAGGGCTGCCTGCCTGGCTCAGCCTGAAGATAATAAGGGTCCTGGTGGTTTCTGGGGATGTGAATATAGAGAAGAACCACTGATTTCAACAGAAAATAAACACAAAATTGGTGTCTGCAACCTCTCAAAACACTGAGTGTGGGAGTGTAAAACTTCCTTACAACAAAGTCTTGTATTGCTTCTGCAAAGAGTCAGGTTCCCAGTGCTTTGCTTCAGGATGTTTTGAATGCCCTGAAATGCCCTTGCAGATTCATTTTGTTCACAGTAGGGCCCCACATTTTTGGAACAGTTTGCACCTAAGTATCTGCTGAATCTTCACTTAAACCAAACTGTGGTTAAGTAAATACAGTGAAAAACAGGGCTGCACTGCACAAACATCTGGAAACAATGCCATTAATAGAAAATATTAATATTAGTAAAGCAATAAGCTTAGGCACCTTCATTAATGAACCTCATCAGTTCACACATTCAGATCATAATGGAACTAGCTTTTTTCAGAACAGCTTTGCATGCAATGCCAGAAAGAAACACCAACTCCATTTACTACAGAACTAAGTTTTTCAGAAATGTACATGTACATTTTGCGATGAATGTTTGAGATGGCCCTGCCTTGGTAGGGGGTTTGGACTAGATGAGCTCTGGAGGTCCCTTCCAACCCTAATGATTCTGTGATTCCATGACTTCCTATAAGTACCAGAGCATACATGTCCCTGGAGCAATGTCTGATTAGACATTACTACTCACAAGTAACTGTGAATGACTTCCAGGTAATTTCATGTGCTTATTATGCATTTATTTGCCCTGTTGCATTACTGAGAACCAGATCCAACACACCGGCCACAGGATATACCCATGGCAGTAATCAGGAGTTCGTTGCTTTTAAACCATGCCTTGCTACACTGATGTCTGTTATGTGCTGCTTCTCTTTGCAGGACCATGATGCCAACAGAAAATCTTTGTAGAGATTGTCAGACCCAGTGAGTCTATCTGAGAGACTGAAAGAGCATAAAATAATTAAATTATGCTGCCATTGCAAAGACTGGGGAAGGGACCCATGGACTGCTTTGCAGCAGGGCACCAAGATGCTCCTGGTCTGTCAGGAAAAGCTTGAATCCCATCAACTAATACGTGCTATAAACTGAGATTCAAGTCTAAGTGCTTAGGAAAACGTAAGATACTTTCACGTATCGTAGCATTTTAGAGGTGCACATAATAATGAGTTTAGGATGCAGTTTATGTACTGTCACATAGTTTAGTCATGCATCTGTGTTAGGATTTTCCCCTTCACAGCTCTGGGTAGTTCCTTTTATCCTCCAACATGCTGGTTTTGAAATACAGAGTGATAGACTCTAAGATGTTTGAAAATCTCACCACTTAACAATGAAGTAAGAGCTTCACTCCTCAAACCAGTTGGAAAAGAAACTTAGTGACAGGTTGAC
This sequence comes from Pezoporus wallicus, assembly GCF_028554395.1. NCBI lineage: Eukaryota > Metazoa > Chordata > Aves > Psittaciformes > Psittacidae > Pezoporus > Pezoporus wallicus. The sequence goes on along the minus strand of NW_026641881.1, from coordinate 867,070 downwards.
ATAAGTAAACGGAATCAGGATTTAACCATAAATGGCTGTATGCAAGGTTGAACTAACAAACTGAAGTGGCAAGTCAGTGCACTCCTCACATGACAAAGAAGGGATAGCCAACTTATACAAACATGCATAAGGTTTAACTGCAGAAACTCTCATGATCAAATGGACATTGGAGTAGAGGTGGACCCACTACCACCACCACCACACACTCCAATGTAAGACTCAATATAGAAAAGGTACTGCATTAATTCCAAATTAATAAAGTTCCTGCTTGCTTGTAAATCAGGGAAATTTAAGGTGTAGTTCTTTTGCCCTGTCTTGGTTGCTTAAAATTTGTATTTAATCATGAACTGATCATTTGGCACCCTTCACAGGTGGCTCTCATACCTTTTAGCTGGTGATGATCTCTACAGGATATTTTTTTAATAGATCTTTGTGTGTACATGTGTACAGGTACACACACACACATATAACACAGTGTTTTAAGAGAATAACATTGTACACAACAAAACCAGAATGTTTTATTAATTATCAAGGTAATTAAGAAGACAGTTAGTTGTTACACGTTGGAACAAAAAAAAAAAACAAACACCCAAACCTTCATACTTCACGTTTGGTTTGAGCTATCATGTGCCCATCTCTGTGCGCCTGGGGAGTAAGCACTGAAATCCCAACCAAAGGCTAACTTAGAGAGGCACAAATTCACAAGTACTCTGCAATAGATTTAAACATCAGTATATATACTTTAAAACAAGAAAACCAAATAAACAAATAAACAAATGAGCAAAACTATTGAAACTTGTTATATATTGTTACATGTTGATGTAACAGGATAGTATATGTCGCAGCAAGCTAGTGTGAGTTTGGTAGTTAATCCTTTTGAATTGTGCTACTACTAAATACCTCTGATAAGAAAGAATGACAAGGATTTTAGGAAGGCTAATAAGTTTCTACTGGGTATGGATGCCACCATCTCCCAGAAAAGAGCTGTCCAGCTCAGTCTCATCAGACCAGCATCTCCAGCAGTAAGACAAATTCCATCCAGCTGTGCCCTTTCTCTGCATGAGACAAGGGATGTCTATGCAACTACTTCAAAGTCTGATATCTAAATTTTAGACATCTGAAGTTAGTGTACATGAATGACACTAAGATCATTTCCACTCATGAAGAAAGACCTGAATAATAGGTATTTTTATATCATAGAATCATAAAACAGTTAGGGTTGGAAAGGACTTTAAGATCATCTAGCTCCATATCAAACACAAACTTTTTTTTTTCCACACTTAGCTAGAGAAAGAAAGACCATTGTGATGGCAGAAAAAAATGTAGTGTAATTTGGTACGTTTGGGGGACAAAGCAGCACCATGGTACCCTGAGTCTATCACCACCATTGCTTTTCTCACATCTGACCTGGATGGTTCAAGATGGTCCAGCTACACCCTTCTGGCCCAGTACAGTGCACTGGAAACAGAAGTAGCTTGTCTGAAGCTTTCTACTTTCCAACCAGCTGCAATACTGCCTTGCATCTATGTCAGCAACTTTAATTATTTGTTCACTATACCCTGAGCATTATTTAAAGCATTATTCTTCCAAAAAGAAAGCTAAGTGCAAGTCTTAACAGGGACTCTCAGGTGAGATTCATATTCTTCTACAGAGGACTTGTAGGACAAAATAGCTTTGAGAATCTGCATGGACCCTGTAGGAGAGAAATCCCATATCAAGTGTCTGCAGCAAAATCAGCTGAGGAGTCAAGATTTTTTGGATTAGACTTGGACTGGCAGATCTACCCTTGCAAATGACCACAAAAATTGTTACTTCTGCCACCCTGTTCTGCAGATTCATAGAAGGGCCTTGTTTTGTTGACCCCTTAACTTCTCCTTTTGGTGCTGGAAGTTGCCTAGACCATTGTAGAATTTAAAGACACTCCTTCCCATTGCTGTGGTGGGTTTCTGCCATCCTGCACTAGGTTTTTGGTAGGAGTTCAGTAACATTCAGCATTTGGGAAGACCCCAGAAATAAGAAACTCTGCAAATTCTAAACAGATAGCAACAAAAGAATTCCAAAAATAGAAGTCTAAGCATGGAAAATTAATAAAACGGTGAAGAATGTGTTCAGGATGACCAAAGAGAGCAGCTCAGCACTTGACAGATCAGTAGTGTCTGTTTGATATTGCTTTTGTTAAATTACTGATGATTATTCTCGATCTAATGTGTGGTACTGCCAGTCTGGAATCAAAGCTGTCTTGCAAAATAACAACTGACCAGCTCAGGGGAATTTTGTTCATTGTCTTCACTGTCTGCATTTCCACAACATGACATGCTTCTGCATCAATACAAGAAGCCATCAGCATCCTTTTTTCTGGAACATGGCCTTCATTCACTGCCACAATTACATATCCCTTCCAGTATGAAGAGTAATGACACTTCCAAACAGGTTTTCTCATAATAAGAATTTAATCTTGGATTGGTGCAGTTTGTGATCAGAGGCAGGATCCTAAGACATGAGTATATGCAGCACTGAAGCAGCACAACTAGAATTTCATGTGTGCTTGCTCTTCAGTGAAAGCATACCCTTAATTTAAATTACTGTCATTTTATAAGCAACAACTTTCTACAGTACAAAGAGAAGCAGAATTTGTATTAAATGTAGGTAGGTTGGGGGCTAAAATAAAAAATCTGGATAAAATACATCTCTGGAAAAATTAACTTCCACTGATGTAGTTGTTGCATGAAGAGGATTTTGCTATAGTTTATCACATGTCATTTAAGACAATCTTACAATTTTTTGTTAATACTTCCATACTGAACCCCAAACTGTTACTGCATTACCTGCAAAGTGGGACACCTTTAGGTTCAGTATATGAGGTTTAATGCTTTTGTTGCAAAGCAAAGACTGAGAAAAGCAGATCTGAGGACATTTGGGAGAAACGAGCTGCAGGGAGGCAGTCATGGAAGGAGGATGCAGCTGGCTGAATGGCATGCTGAATTCCTACAAGAGTTGGCATGGCTCATAGAAAGGACTTCAGACTAGGAAAAAAATGGAGAAACTGGTCATGGTTTTAGTTCTCAGGAATAACAACTGAGGTAACCAAAAGTATGGCAACAGCTGATGGAGCATGAGGAAGGAACCGAAGTCAAATAGCTGATAGCTCTTCCAAGGAACTGTTTCTCTCCCAGTTGGGTTACAGAATGTGGCTGGTGAGAAACTGCTTCGCATCACACACTCATGCAGGAGGCCTGGCAAACAGAGTGGGCAAGGTCAAACTATTGGAACAGGATGTGAAATCAGACACTATAAGGGATAACAGCATGTGATAAAATAGCAGTCACATTTAGAGCAGATGTATTGAAGAAAAGCAGTCTGCAGAAAGAGATGACGCTAAAGGCAGTGGGGTGCATCGACAAAGGAATTGAGTGTAAAACCGCAAAGGTAGAAACAATGGCATGGACAAAACAGTATCTGTCTCAATCACACTGGGGAAAAAAGTGGAAAAGAGGCTTTACTGGGCTGAGAAACCACTGTATAATTTCATAAAGAGGTCTGGCTGTTACAGATATTTAGGGAATGTTATTAGAAAGAGAGCTTTACTAATAATCACATTGCTACAGCCTAGATAAAGAATTGCACCTATGTCTTAGATGAATGTAGAGTAAGTGTGAGGAGTAATTGCAGGGTAAGTTACTTCTAGATGTGATGGGTGGAAGAGTTCTCCACCAAATAGCCAAAAAAAACCCAACAGACTGTATGCTATTTTTACTGGTCTTGGAATTGCTGAAACCATTTTAGAAGATTTGATCATTAAAAAAAAAAATCCCAAAGACTAAGAAGCTGAATTTATATTAAATGGAAGAGTATGTGAAATAGGTCTGGATGTTCTTCACTAAAGACAGAGCATTATTAGAAATTACAGAAACTAATTGAATCACCTGATGTTGAAAAGATCTATGAGCAATTGCAAATATTTCTGCTGTTCAGTAGGAGCTAACTACTTCTTACAGCATGATTTTTGCAGCCTTTCAAAAAGAAGAATGAGAAGTTGGCTAAACCCAGACACAGTGGAGAAAAGATCTGTATATATACACATATATAAGGCATTGGTTTAAGAGCAAGTTGGTTAAAGAATACATTAAAGTGACTGACTGTGCACACATTTAGCATAGAAATGGTGAGATCTCTTGCCTTTAAAGAAGGAAGGTTATGGAATGACATTTCAACCAAAGCAGGGGCGCAAAACCTAACTAAAGCTAAGACAGCTAGATCAGTTGATACCTTATGGCTGTAGCAAAAGAGTGACTCAGGCTCAGGAGCGCCCTTCCTGCCTGCTGTCTGCTCCAAGCTATGGTAATGCTACTGTCGGAAGTGCGGTGCTGCTTATTAAAAAACTGCTGAAAAGTAGGACAAACCAGACATCTTCCTTGCTGTCTCCTTACTAAAACAAACAATACAGGAAATAATAACAGAGGAAACTGAAGACAACGTAAGTTCAAAGGTGCAATTTCCAGCTGGCACTAATGTTTCAGTATTGGACTCCAGGATTTTGCTTTTGATGTGCAGGATGCTGGCTGTTGGACTGGAACTGCTGAAAATTACATGGCGTTGATTTTTCTCTGTCTTTCATAGTGCCAGAATTGATTGCTGACGCTCAGAGCTTGCCAAAGTAAGTGGGCTAAAGGGAAAGAGCTCAGACTTGATAGAATACTCTCTTCCATTGCCGGCAGTGCCTTCAGTGATGAAGAAATAAGGGCTCAGCCCTGCAAAAGGCATCCTGTCTTACTGCCCACAGTGCCACTGACTGCCACTAGCATCAAAGAATTTGGCTGCAATGACCCCTGTTGCCTGAGGCATTTACCCTTAGAGTTTATCTACATTCAGCTGCCTAAGGGCCACCCTGCAGATGTAAACCCCACTGGCCCTCTGTTTGCTCAGTGGGATTCTATGAAAATCAAGACAGAGCACAGAAGGACTGAAGCAATGATTTATACTATCTTCATGACTGCTAGCCCATAGTCTCCTGGGGCCCTCCTCCTTGGATATTTCCTACCTGTAGCACAGAGAGAAAACCCATTACATAGCCAAACATCATCTTCACTTACGTATTGAAAAACACCTGAATACAAAACTTTATTTCTTCTTTCCATTATGTATGATTTTCTTTCTGCATCGTCTTGGTTTGCTTTTTTGCTTTGCTGTCTGTTTAAGAATAGCCTGGCTTAGAGAGCCAGGAGAGTGTCAGCACATGCTCTGAGCCTCTGACCGAAGAGGCTGGTCACAGCAGCACCATAAACAGCCTGATACTTGTAGGAGCTTGTCAGCTCTTGAAGTTGTTGAAAGATCATTTGCTGTGCTCAACCGACTGCAAATAAGGAGTGCATTCACTTCTTATGCTTTCCTGTAAGATAAGGCATGCACAGCCCCAACTCTGGAGTATAGCACAGCTGTTATTTTTTTTACCACATCCAAAGTACAGTGAATTATTTAAATATTCTATAGTTATTAGATTAACTCATTTTTCTTAATACTAGAGTATCGGGGTTATTTGTGGAGAAGGGGAACAAAGGATGCTTACAGTGTGCTTCGTGGGCTAGCAGTTGATTCTTACATGTTCTCTAGTAAGTGCCTCTCATTTTCACCTGCTTTATACATAGCAGTGTGGTTTTGCTTCTCTCTGGCAGCACCATAGAAGGCAGCTAGTTTTGCCTGACCCACACAGTTCTATTTAACATTCAAGACTTATGTTGCGGTTCTTACTATTGAAAGACTCAGCAAACAAATCCTGACAGTGGAAAATAATAGCAGCATCTATAAGAAGGATGTCTTAGGTTAGACATAACAAGACCAGGTCTGCAAAGATGGGGGACCCCATCTTGTTCATTGACAAACCTGGGATTCTGGTACTCAAACTTCCACCTGCTTCACACCTCTTTGAGCTCAAAATATTACCAAAATATGAGCCTTATTATGGTAGAAAATTGGTTTAGACGAATCTGCACTGTGTGCTACAGTTCCAGAGATCCCCAGAGGAGCCATGGAGCCCTATACAATGGCTAGGATACCAAAATCATGTGGCTAACAATAACATCTGGCACCAGTGAGTAACTGATGTCACTTCCATGGCAGTGGAAAACCAAGAGGTTATTCATCTTGATTATAATATATTTTTTAAGCTCCAGCAGTCTAAAAACAGATTTGTTTTTTTAAAACCAAAATAAGAGGACAGTTCCTGACAGCTAGAACAGCAGGTGGCCAGCAATCGATTCATTTTAAAGGAAGATGACTAATCCTGTCCTGTCACACATGAAAACTATTTCAATATCAAACAAAGAGTTTAATTTGGAGAGACTGCATTATCCTCCAAGCACTTGAACCCTGAGAGCTTCCTTCTGTATCTCACGCAAAGTTCTCCTTGCATCTCATGCACAATTTCTGTAATGTGCTTTTTAAAAGATTTTGATACAAACTGATCTCTCACACCAGTCATCTGGCTGCAAATGCAGATGTATAAAGCATCATTAATTCTCCAGTGGAAAATATAGAGGTGGTCACAGTGTGGGCTTCAGTTAGAGACAGGCAGATCACAGATTCATAGAATAGTAGAATAGTTAGGGTTGGAAAGGACCTTAAGACCATCTGGTTCCAACCCCCTTGCCATGGGCAGGGACACCTCACACTAAAACATCTCACCCAAGGCCTCGTCCAACTTGGTCTTGAACACTGCCAGGGATGGAGCATTCACAACCTCCCTGGGAAACCCATTCCAGTGCCTCACCACCCTAACAGGAAATAATTTCCTTCTTATATCCAACCTAAACCTCCCCTGTTTAAGCTTTAACCTATTACCCCTTGTCCTGTCACTACAGTCTCTAATGAAGAGTCCCTCTCCAGCATCCCTATAGGCCCCCTTCAGATACTGGAAGGCTGCTATGAGGTCTCCACGCAGCCTTCTCTTCTCTAGCCTGAACAGCACCAACTTCCTCAGCCTGTCTTCATAAGGGAGGTGCTCCAGTCCCCTGATCATCCTCGTGGCCCTCCTCTGAACTTGTTCCAACAGTTCCATGTCCTTTTTATGTTGAGGACACCAGAACTGCACACAATACTCCAGGTGAGGTCTCACAAGAGCAGAGTAGAAGCGCAGGATCACCTCCTTTGACCTGCTGGTCATGCTCCTTTTAATGCAGCCCAGGATACAGTTGGCTTTCTGGGCTGCAAGCGCACACTGAAGCTTGCTCATGTTCGTTTTCTCATCAACCAACACCCCCAAGTCCTTCTCCACAGGGCTGCTCTGAATCTCCTCTCTGCCCAACCTGTAGCTGTGCCTGGGATTGCTCCGACCCAGGTGTAGGACCTTGCACTCGGCATGGTTAAACTTCATGAGGTTGGCATCAGCCCACCTCACAAGCGTGTCAAGGTCCCCCTGGATGGCATTCCTTCCCTCCAGCCTATCAACCGAACCACACAGCTTGGTGTCATCGGCAAACTTGCTGAGGGCGCACTCAATCCCACTGTCCATGTCAGCGACAAAGATGTTGAACAAGACCGGTCCCGATACCGATCCCCGAGGGACACCACTCGTTACTGGTCTCCAGCCAGACATTGAGCCATTGGCCACAACTCTTTGCGTGCAGCCATCCAGCCAGTTCTTTATCCACCGAGTGGTCCATCCATCAAATTAATGTCTCTCCAATTTAGAGACAAGGATGTCATGTGGGACAGTTTCGAATGCTTTGCACAAGTCCAGGTAGATGACATCAACTGCTCTACCCCTCTCCATCAGTTCTGTAGCCCCATCATAGAAGGCCACCACATTGGTCAGGCAGGATTTCCCCTTAGTGAAGCCATGCTGGCTGTCACCAAGCACCTTGTTGTTTTTCATGTGCCTTAGCACACCTTCCAGGAGAATCTGCTCCAAGATTTTGCCAGGCACAGAGGTGAGACTGACTGGTCTGTAATTCCCTGGGTCATCCATTTTCCCCTTCTTGAAAATGGGGCTTATATTTCCCTTTTTCCAGTCATCAGGAACTTCACCTGACTGCCATGATTTCTCAAATATGATGGACAGCGGCTTCGCAGCTTCATTCACCAGCTCCTTCAGGACCCATGGATGGATTTCATCAGGTCCTATGGACTTGTGCATGTTCAGGTTTTTAAGATGGTCTCAAACCAGTTCCTCTCCTACAGTGGGCGCAAGGTCTTCATTCTCACAGTCCCTGCGTCTGCCTTCCAAGCCTTGGGTGGTTTGGTCAGAGCCTTTGCCAGTGAAGACCGAGGCAAAGAAGTCATTCAGAACCTCAGCCTTCTCCAAATCCTGTGTAGCCAGTTCTCCCGAGAGCTTCCTGAGGGGGCCTACATTCTCCCTAGTCTGTTTTTTATTTGCTATGTACTTGTAGAATCCCTTCCTGTTATCTTTAATACCTCTAGCTAAGTTTAATTCTAACTGGGCCTTAGCTTTCCTAACCTGGTCCCTAGCTTCCCAGACCACATCCCTGTACTCTTCCCATGCCACCTGTCCTTGCTTCCACTTATTATAAGCCTCTTTTTTCAATTGAATTTTCCTCAGAAGCTCCTTATCCACCCAAGGAGGTCTCCTGGCCCAGATGAATGTGTCAGAGGCAGAGAGAGGGAGGGGAAAAGAGGCATTTATAATTTTGTTAATTTTGTGGAATTAGAGAGAAAATTAATAGACATGCTAGGGTTTTTTCCCTTTTTATGAGAATAGATCACAGTGCTATTCAGACAGCTTAACACTTATGTAGTGGCAGTCAGCAATCTTAAAGCCTCTTGCATCAACTTTTGAGGGATTTTGGCATTACAGCTCCTCCCACAGATCTTTTCCCCACCTTTTCTTAAGAAAAAAACAATAAAAATAAATTGGCCATATATCTAAGAGCTTCTTCTACCCAGCTAGTCTGACCACTAGAAAGACAAGACAGTGTAAAGCACCATATTGGTTAGAGCAGCCCAAAGATTTGCAATAGGAACTGAGCTCATTGAAGCCTCGGAAGTGAGATTACATTGCTGCCCCATCTTTTAGTCTTTCATGAACCATAGAGTGCGAAGATCAGCAGATTTAGCTAAGATTGCTTCAGTGGTTCAAAAGGAGCAATCAAGACAGAAGCTCTGTTCTCATCTATGATGTGCTAGAGGTCCATGATCATTCTACATGTCACTTAAGTCCACTTAAAACCACTGATGGCACAGAGTCTGCCTTGGAAACTCTAAGTGTCTACTCTTCAAAACAGCAAGGCAGAAAAAATCAAGCTGTAGCAAGTGGCTCTTGAGCACATATAAGCTTGTTTTCAGCAAGGGGTAAGTGGAAGACTTGAATGGATTTTCACCACAAGAATAAATGGCATATTCTCAACACAAATTGAAAGCCAATCAAAAGGAAAAAGTTTTCTGTAATTCCACCTGAGTAGACATGGCAGGCAAAGCTTCACTTCAGATGATTAGTCACTGGCAACATAAGAAACAACTGAAAATGTAGTCTGAGCATGAGACAGATCAGATGCTTTTATTAACCCACACAGCAATCAGCTCTGTCTAAAATTATGCGTTTGGTGTATGCCCAATTTGACTGCAACCATTCAAAACTGTTCAAAATCATACAAAACATGCAGGAGAACCACCACTTCTAATCCTTTTCCCTCCAACAAATTACAAAGTACTTACTTGTTTCATCCATACCTCATTCTGAATGTTTTAATATCATTTTATCTAATCCCACGTAGGCTGGGACCACAGTCCTTGATAAGCAGTTCACAGAGTGCTGAATGTTGTCACTTGAGGAATGTTAAAACTTAATGAACTCACACCAGCACCCTGCCTAGCTTGCTGACTTCCTGTCTTGATTTGGTGTTCAGCAGCACACAAGGAAATCTAAAGAGTGAAACTGCACTTGGAGGAAATTATCTGTGTAAGGAAATTATATATACTCAGAGCCATATCATTCATGTTATCGTTACAAAACAAAACAAAAAAGGAGATAGAAGAACAAATAATTGAAACAAACCAAGCAATAACCTCAGCTTAGGGGAAAAAAATATTTCTGTAAATTAATAGTGTGATGCTTGAAATAAGACTGGAGAGATGGAAGATTCAGGAGTACCTCCAAGTTCAAGAGCATACAAGCATTGTTTCAATGGCTTCAAAGCATCATCTTAGTGCCATAAAAATCCATGAGCAGAGCACAGTTCAAAACCATTTGTGAGATGAAGTGCTCTCAAAAGAGAAGGCAACATCCTTCAAGCCTAAAAGTGGCTACTTTTAGTAAAGTTACTATTCTGGCACTCATATCTTCAGCTTGAAGCTAGTGGTTACCTGAATATAAACAGTAAGAGCTAAGAAAAGAGAGGTTGAGTGTTCATCCTCCTTCGTCACTCTCCCTTGATAAGCCACTGCAGCAGCATTTCAGAGCTGTGAGTGGTACATGGTTGTGTTCTTGGTGCTTCAGGTTATGGAGCAAGTAAAGTATAATATGATAACTTAGACTGAAAGCCTACTATTGCCATGAAAGTGTCTCACATTTCCATGTTTTCTTAAGTCCAACAAACAGCAGCAGGCTTTTGAATAAAGAAGAGCACTATACAGCATTTAAATAGCAGATCAAATGTAATTACGTCTAAGTTGGAGCAATTATATGAAAATCATGCTATAAAGAAAGGAGGCAAAGCACTCAGCCATCTCAAATGAAAATGCCAGAAGGGACCTAAACCTTCATTACAGACTGATGACCTGTTAAATTACATTGCCAGAGCACAAGCAAGCCCAACATTGACAGAGTAATTCCAGCCTACCTCTCTGGAGAGATGAGAAACCCTTCTCTCAAGTCCATACACAGAAAACAGATTAAAAGAGCAATGAAAATGAAAAGCTTCACAGGGATCTGCTGGACCTTACTGGTACTGCACCAGAAGTTGATTAAAGAGGTTACAGGGGGCTTAATATTTCTCCAGTTGTCTCATCAGAGAGAATCTCCTAAGAAACATAATAGATAGCTTGAGAGTGAGGAAATGAGGACACTCACTGACCCATTAACTCTTGGTAGCCAGTTATAAATACGCTCTTTCAAGTTGTAAGTGCAAAGTGGTTCACCTTGCTTAGCAGAAATACAGATGACGGTGTCACTTTGGGCGCAGAGGAGAGTTGCAGTGGGAAGCACTGCCTGAATACCTCTGCAGCACCCGGGGGACCCAAGGAGAGAGACCCGTTAGCTAGAACTGGCTTTGGGGCAGTGTGAGGCACTGAAATCAAGCCCATTAGCTCAGCTGTGGGTCAGGGATCAGATTAATACAGCAGCACTGAGGTAAAATGGTTATCTGATTTTTAAGACGGGAGCAACACCATGATGTACTGTAGCTGAACATGAACACTCAAAACTTTCTTGGGGTGTGCCATATGTACAATAGAGCTGGTTTACTGCTCTGGTTCCTTCTGTGGACTTGAAGCAAATCTTTTAACTTCAATATTCACACATTACGTGAAATAGGGACATTAGATCTACCTACCTTTCCAGGTTGTAGTGGTACTGATAAACTTGGTTGCGGCAGTTTTACCAGCAGACCAAGCAGGGTTATTGAAAGGCTTCATTGGCTAAAGAAAAAGTTTAGACCTCTCTTCAGCAGAGAGGGGCTGTACAGCACTTTGCACACCTGTGCTGGCTTCTGCTCTGGCTGCAGGGATATTCAATCATCCCAAGGGGCTAACCCAAGAAGCAGGGAGCAAGCCCAAAGCAATGGCATGCAAAGGATGTGGAGATCAGTTTGGAAAAGGCAGGTTCCCTAAGCAGAGAGGATCCAGGGAACAGCAAAACCCCTCATTTTTGTGAAATGTCACAGCCCTTCACTGGCCCTGGATAAACAGACTGCAGTATCACTTCCCAGAGACTCTCATCCATGTAAAGATAAATATCTTGTTCCTTAGCTGAATGTGTATGGAGTAATAAAAGTAAAGGATCTGTTCACATTTTTTTCCTGTGATCTAACTGTCAGGTGTTAGGAAGTGGGGGATAGTTTGTGCATGCAAACTCACTGAAGCATTTCCCCTTGGTTTGGTAGCAGGCAGGCGGAAAAACATGAAGAGGTGCTCTGCAGGGAAATACAAAAACTAGTGCAGAACAGAAGACTTAGTCCAGAAGCTCTGAGATTCAAATGGATAGAGCTTGTCTGCTAGACTGTAGAGAAGTACAATCTCTATTGACTGCTAAGAGTTAACCCTGTTTGCAGAGAAATAACAGGACAAACATGGTGCTCCTGCCACAGGACCTGAGAGCAGGGTGCCATGCTGTCATTGCTCTTGGCCTAAGCAACCTGGGCTGCTGGACTCTGGGGCATAGGAGAGCAGAGACGTCTGGATGACTTTGCATGGCATCAGCCTGGATCCAGAAGGACTAATGAGCGCTGCGTTAGTGCTAGGCAGTGACTATTCCTTTCTGCACTGTACTCGCAGGAACTCTGGAGTCCAGACTGTGCCCAGGGTTAATGGTTTAGCTTTGGTGTCAAAACCTACACAGCTATGGGCTAATGATTTATGTATCTAGGGCTCAAAAGTAAATGCAATTTGCTAATGCAGAGGCCCTATTTCTTAAAGTTGATTGTAATTTTGAAAGAGTTTAAATGAGAAGTGTTTTCCTTATACAGTGTCTGACAAAATCAGTCTTCAAAGCACACACCAATAAAGTGCATTCGGTCAGCCCAAGTGACTGTGAGAGTAGCAGCCCCACCACAGCATTAGAGTCATACTCAAGGCAACACTGTCTCTTGTGCTGGGACTGATGTAAAGCTGTGGTACCCAGACAGACAAGTGTATCTGCATAGAGCTGTGGTTTATGAGAGTACAGCCTCTACAGGGATGCAAAAGTCAAATGCAGGAAAGGCAGGAGTGAGCATTAGCAGCTGAATCGGGCCCCTTTTACTCCAACACATGCCCAGGTGCTATCACCATGGCAATGGTATCATTAGCACAGCATCTGTCACAGAGGAGCATGGTATCTTCATAATGGCTGGGGAAGAAACAAGGGCCCTGATAGCAAGGTGTGCTAAATGACAAACACATGAGGAATCGCATTTCAAAGGGTTCTGGTTTAAATCGGACTTGTGCTAGAACATTTTCCTGGATCCCGACACCAGGCAGGATTGCTGGGCAGGAACAGGAAGAGTCTGACATGAGCAGGCTCAGGTGGATTTTAGCCTGTTATTGCTCCTAGAGATGAATATCTTCTTTTAAGTGACGCAAAAATGATGTTTTCTTTACCATCACTCCTGCCTTGATATGCAAGGCCTGATCCAGACAGCCTTCAAAAACTTCACAAAAAATAGGAATTTTCCTGTCAATGCAATGGACTTCATTTCATGCCTTTACCTTAAATTTTCTAGCCAGTGACTGTCAAACAACAGAGAAACAGGTTACTCTGCTTCATATATTATTGTGATTCTTTTTTTCAACCGGAGACAAAACGGCAGCACTTTCAGATGAAGTTAATTCCTCATTAAACACAATTAATTCTTTTTATTTGCCTCCAGAAATGATGAGAAAAGTTTTAGTTTCATTAATACACCCTCACTTCAGAGTATCAGATAGTGTGCCAGCTCTGTGCCTTTTGAATAATAAAATCACCATGTTTGGTATGAAAACACAGATTACAGTAGTTTAATTAAGTGAGTTCTGGAAAAAATTAACAAATATCAGAACATCATTAAATGAAAAGCATTTTATTTGGGTGGTTATATATTTGGCAGGGGAAGACATGTCCTAGACAAAGACATATTTCTTCCTGCTATTCCTAGAGTGGAGCTGTATTTAAAGGTACAGGCAAGATGAGGTTTAATCACAATATTGGGCTAATCAACTGTAGCCTGAAGCAGGAGAGAGAGTATATGGTACCAACTTAGAAACGTCCCCTCTTTCTTCTCTACATGCAGATCCAAAGTCAGGAAATCTCTCATTTGCTTTCCAGCACAGCTGAGAAAGCCAAGTTGCTTATGTAGAAAGAGATATTAGTATTATAATTCAAGCTGGTGAAATTCAGACTTCTTATCCTGGGGGAACTTCAAGGCACTGGCATTTGGTTTCATCCTACATCACAAAAGAAAAACAAAAAAAAATACTTCAGTTTGAGAGTTAATACATATTTTGTTTCAGCTCTCTCAAGCAAATGACTGTGATAATAAAGTCACACTGAAATGTTACACCCTATCTAACAAATATTTTGATAGTTTTCCACAAATATTTTGACACAGGCATAGTACGCAACCATGAATTCACCTAATTTCTTTCAAATAGCATTTGCTGACAGACAGCTGTTATATTTACAGTTGTTGACAAGCTCTGATTAGAAATTAACTGGTTAATGATAAAGGAACAAATGTATTTCTCCACCAATGGCATATGGCCAAGCCCTGGGATGATTAAACATCACCTAGACATAGAAGCGACCTGGTGATAGAGTGATGTTTCTGCACACAAGAGATTGGGCTCTCTCTGGACCAGTCTGAGGAGTGGACTTCTCCAGAAGGGATGATTGTTCACAACATCCTCTGCTGCAATGAGCTCCCCATCCTTGACTAACTACCTTCTCCTAAGGTAGCTGTGAAATGAGGACTAAAGAAAAGGAAGGAAAAGCATCCTAAATATCCTTACTTAATGTTCTTCAATTTTCTTACTGCCTCAGCAAAGTCTTTCAAAAGCACATATTCCAAAAGGGAATTGACTGCAATTCACTCCCCCCCTAGTCTGTGTTTGATTTTGGTATTTTCTCCTCTAGTTTGTTTGCTTGGGTATAGATGCATTACCTTTACACTTTAAGGTCCTCAGGGTACACAGCTATTATCTGTCACACCCTATTTACCACTGATTTTTCTGGCCATCTGCAGTGCTAAGTAACAAAGAAGACAGTAACAGCAGAGTCAACTGAAGAGAAAAGGATCCTCCAGATGTACAGAGAATGAGTTGGGACAGAGGAAGAGTGAGGAAGGATGCAGAGGAAGAGTAAAGACAGCAGGCTGTGAAAAGCTCCTTAATCCTGGCCTACCAGGTGGGATATTGGTCCCTTAGGGTGATAATGTAGGGTGCTTGGCTCCAGCAGAGGCATGGAAATAGGAAAGGCTGTTGTACAAGTGAATCTTTCATGGGGGAAACATTGGTAAAAGTCAAGGCACACAGGCACTTCCAACTTTCTACCTGGAGTAAATGACCACACTAGAGGCATTGGTCTCAATTAACTCCTGCCTCCAGTCTGGGCACTTAATGCATGTGGAAGGGCAGTCAGCACAGGCTGCCTTGGTGGAAGGAAGGAGAAAACTTCCAGTTAGGAGCCCCAAGCTGGAAGGGATGAACTGGAGCCAGCCTGCCAAGTGGGCAGCACCCACCTTCCACAGCATAGGCACTGATGGCCGCAGTCATGGGTAACACTGCCCATGCAGAAAGGAGAAATTATAACTGGAATTTCATACACAGCTGAAGGACAAAAGCATGAGGCTTTCAGGAAGGGAGACTCTCTTGAGTGTCCCTGGCAGGAGCTAGCAAAGCCAGGTCCTAATCTCTATCAGTGCTCTTGGGTGCATTAAATTAACACAATCAATTGGTAATGCAAAAGTAATAGGATGAATTGAAGCACTGTTCAAGTTTAAGTACTGGGAAATCACCAGACTCCTGAGAAAAGAACTGAGAGATTATCTTAAACAAATCTTTTAAAGGCCACTTCTTTTAAATCACCACTTCTCTTTCCCTCTGTATGGTTGCTAGGTAATGTGTATGTGATGTCAGGCTCAGGTGAGATCGGATTGCTTCCATGTTATCATGGCACACTTGGTATTCCACCATAAAAAAGAGCAAAGGATGAGAAAAACCCTCTAAGAGAAAGGGTTAAAACACTTGGGGGCGGGGGGGGGGGAGGGCAGGGGTAATTCTCAAAGAGCAGCAGCAGTGCAGAAATGGATCTGGCCACTCCACTGGGAGAGCTGTTCTGATCATCTACTGTATCACTGTGAAACACAGTGGGACAGAATACAGTTCTGATTAAATCAGCATCTAAGATAAGGCAGATACACCCTAATTAGCCCATTCCGAATGGTAATAGGCAGGAATAATCAAGGCTGGAAGCTGCGCTGAAAACAGCTGCTCAGAAATGACTAGGACAAATATCAAAATGAGGAAACCTGTGGAAAAACTGAGAATGATGAGGGGGAAAATGGCAATGAGTCAATAATCGTTGGTCTGTATCTAATGATTCTCAGCCCAAAGGAACCCACATTTTACAGCATAATAGGGAAACCAATTAAGAGAGGTCACTTTACCCAGTGTTGGAAATGGGGCTGCCTCTTGTGTGTCTGGTTGATAGCAACAATTAACAACAGTACAACAATAATACAAACTGCTTAGGTCTGGAACTATAAAATACAACAAAATCCATCTGAAACATCTGGTAGGCAGGTCTCTCAGCCTTGGTTCAGGTTTGATTAAGAAGGCAGTTTTGAGTTCATCTGTTCAAAAGCTGTGTTGGTAGCAGCCAAACTCTCTGAAGTGTGCAACGCAGAGATGTCTGTGCCTGAACTGTTCTCCCTGGCTCCTCTTACAGACAGCAAAGGGAAACAAGTACTTTCAGTACACAATTCATGTGATCAATGACAGATATTCATTTTTAAATGAGACTAATCACATCTTGAAATTATGATCATCCGGGCTATAAAGGGAGCCTTGGCAAGTAGTTTTAATGTGAGCATCTTTACTGTAAATTTATTTATTTATGTCAGATGAAGGCTACTTGATGTATATAGACACTAGATGCTGTGTGCAAGACAGCAGACTTTGCTGGGTTGATTTAATTTTTATTTTAATGAAGACAAGGAAAATGTAGCAAAATTAATGTGTCTGCAAGATAGTAAAGTATATGCTTCTCTGGTAACCATTTACACTAGCATAATCCTTGGCAACATGGAAAAATTACTCTTGCAGCTTTCTACCGGTTTTAAGAGTTACTATTTTCTGTTAAAATGTTTTTCTAAAAAAAAAACTTTCCTAAAAATGTTTCATCTTTTTTCAAGAATACTAAAGGGAATTTGTAATTGAACATAAATGAACAATTATGCTCAACATTCAGAAGAGGCAAAATTGAGTACCTAAGTATTGCCTCCAAGTAGGTGATTCTGAAGATGCAACCAGAAGTACAACAGAAAAAAAACTTCCACAAACTCAACAACAACTTCAGTGACATTTAAACTTTCATATTCTTTTACATTTACAAGAAAAACTTTCATAGTAGATGGACAATTTCTGTGCTAAATACATAGCTATATATATTGTCCAGGAGTCTTTCTGCAAATGGATGAAATTCATTATATCTAAAGACATGATAAAACCAAACCATAATCTGTAAGGTAGGGTGTGATGAGAAAGCAGATACAATGTAATTTGGAAGTCTGTCAAGAAACAGTGCTATGGAGACCTAGCAGGATTTTTTAAAATGTATTCAGAACAGATGGTATGATAGGTCCATGTCCTCTATGCAAGAGAGATCAGAAGCTGGAAGAATGGTGTATTTTCACTTCATTAGGTTAGGACCATCTGGCTGTGGTGGGAGATTTTGAACTGAGCAAATCCAGATCTTCACAGAGCCCTCAGGTGCTAAAGCATCTGAGTTCTCTCTGTTTTTTACAATGAATCCATGCAAAGTCACAAGTTCACCTTTGCCTCATTTTGCCAGTGAATTCTGTGTGTCCATATCCTTCACTGTCTCCTTGCACTTGGTCAGTGCAATTAGCATCATCGTTAAAAAGCAATTTGCCAGTCAGATTCTACTTTACATTTTTAAAGTGCTCTTGCAAGCTTTCTTTAATCACTTTTTTCCTGGCAAAACCCCTGGGAGCATTGTCATCACCATTTCACAGATGCTGCCACCATTCTCTGACATACAGAGAAATGAGGTGACCTGTTCAATGTCAATACAAGAGAAACCGGCATCAGAGGTGGACTGAAATTCAGGAGTGTCTCTCATCTTTTTCCAGGATGATGATCACAGTTTTTCCTTTTCCTGTTTTAAAATCAAGCAGGAGGAAAAAAATTAAAATCATAGTCAGCATTGAGGACTCATTCACTAATAATATGAGAATCATAAAGGTATGAGGAGATAAGGCTGGTGCTATGCATAGAAAATGCCATGTGGCCCTTAGGTTGGATGAGCTGTATCTTATCTAGTTTAGGAGCTGTAGGTTGTAGACACCAACTGAAAACTACAGCTCAACAAACCTGGGTGCCTAGCACCATTTGGGATTCCCTAGGATTTCTGAGATACCCGCATGAGGCTGACCTGCTCTGCAACATAAGCTTCAGCACATCACCAACAGACTGAAGGAAGCCCCTGTTGGTCTTGTTCATCAAGAACAGCTGCAGTCCTGGAGCCACTGGAGAAGAGGAGCTCTAGGCTTTCCAGGAAATTTGGAGGACCCTGTGGTGATAGGAAGGGTGACAAAAGCCTAACCAGAACAGCCAAGTACAAGACACTGTGGACAAAAAGGGAAAGCTCTATCCAGGAGACAGAGCAGTGGTCACGTGCTGGGACAAGTGCATCTCCTCCTTGCATGAACCATGTGAGTCACCTTGGGCCAAACCAACGAAAGGGATTTTGGCCTCTAAAAATGCCCAGGGAAAGCTAGAATGCAGTGCCTCAAAACAGGATTCACAGTAGTCTGCACACTAAGTTGTGGGCAGCATACAAAATCACCTAGTAGGAAACTCCAAAGGGATGGAAGTATCCTTCTTTAGACACAGGTACCTCCATGAAGCCAGGATCACCACCAGGAACCCATACAAAGCAGCTAACAACTGCCTCAGTCTTTTAGAAGAGGTTGGAGGGCAGAGTGCTGGCCCTTTCCGTAAAGGATGGGAGTCTGTTGTCCCTTACCTAGGAAGCAATGGGCCACAGTACCACCATGAAACAGCGCAGATTCCCATGTTTGTCTCTTTCCAAGACAGGGCCTTAGGCACAGAGCTGGAAGTAAGCAAGGGAAGAAGATGGCATCCTTCATTTTTGCCTGTGTTATAGAAACATAAGGTCACTGGTGCTGGAAGATGAAAGCACAACAGAGCCTTACCCTGTGGACCAGCAATTTCAAGGTCCATGTGCAGAGGGGATTCTGGGGCTCCAGCTCCAGCTGTGCATTCTTTATGACAGTATCCTGGGCAAAACGGTACATTGGGTGAGATGCAAGGACTGAAACCAGGAATGCTGCTGAGATGAGTCATAGCTTTGTCTGCACAAAGTCCCCATGGAACTGGAGGTTAGAAAATTAAATCCCCACCCTAACCCAAAATCATCACTGCAACTGTGACCCACAGCATAGATCTGTCCATCCCAAATGTGGTCCTCCTCACAGGTCTACCCAGAATCAGTGACACATGCACTGTTTGCTGCATGTAGGAGATGCACAAGCAGCCTCACACAGCCACTATCCAGCAGACAGAGGTGATCTCAGCCATACACAGGGTCTTAACCCATCCCTCAGCAATCTGTACGTATCTGGAAACAAAAACTATGCTGCTGTAACCATAGTGATCTAAATAACTTAAAGGGTTAAGGAGAAGCGACATCACCTATTAGACCAATTACTGCATGCAGGAACATAAAAACTTCTTCAGGTCTTTTTAAGTCACTCTCCTCCATTGCTGTACAGAAGTGTCATCCTTGGAATATATCAGGTCAAAATTGAGATTAATGATCTATTTTCAATAAATCACACATGCTAGTGCAACAATTGGTGTGAAGGCCAGTTGACCCACGTTGCAGTGTTCTGGGACCTCTGCAAAATTATCTTGTATAATCACTGGATAGTAGCCCAGGAGAATTTTTATTTTGGCTAGGGTTACCAATAATTCTTTTTGAATGATGGATCATCTACATTATACAGTTCATATTTCTCATAGAATTTTTCCTCATAAATCAAGAGGGATACAGTCTCTTATGTACTTATCACCTGATAAAATATAGATTAGTCTGCAGGAAGATTTTTGGAAGTCACATGAAAGTTAATCTGTGTTTCTTCTCACCAGCCCTATTTGTTAAAAAAAAAAAATAAAAAAATAAAAGTCCAAGTAGGATACATCCCTTAAAAAGGTATTAGCACAGGGGTATTTCCTGTAGTCAAAGTGAGAGATTATTTTTCATATATAGGTAGGCAAGTACCTGGTTCAGATTGTAAACTACTACTGAGGTGCAAAGTAATGTCCTACATGTCCTACTTACTGAAATCCTGCAAACTCATTAAGTACATTTGCTTCCCTAGAGTTTATCTGATATGGAGGGTAACCTTGTAATGTTGTCAGTATGTGTTGACACAGCACAGTTTACACATACCTTGCAAAATCAGTGAGTTATAATTACAAAATGAGGATACCCAGCTCAGCATACGAGGTGGCTCTAAGAAACCGGAGATTAATAGAGTTTCATTTCTAATCTGTGTAAGCCATCCAGCCTTCACTTTGAGGCATCTGAGTCTCATTTTCAGCTGCACCAATTACTGTCTTCAACTTGGTGTAAATCAGGACCAAAGCAGGGGCAAGCAAGGTCTCCCAGGAGCAGTTCTTTCAGCAGGAAAGAACATATAGCCCAACTGTCAGGCAGGAACTCTTGCCTGCCCTCCAAGAAGCTTGCTCTGAACAGCTTCCCAGGTGTCATAAGCTTTCAGCTTCCAACTGTTGATGGTTTTCACACACAGATGAGACAGGGAGCGGGGCTCAGGCTGGTAATCTCTGCAATGTCCTAGTGCAGTCAGCTGGGTCAGGCTAGGACAATTACTACGGGTTTTTCATGGGCACCACCAAAGACATGAGCTGGCAAGGGTCCAGGATGGAGGAATATGGAGAAGAGAGGATGGCAACCTCTGGGAAAGGAGGAGAGGACGTGCTGTGGAGGAAAAGAGATGAAGAAGTCCCTGGAGCAATATAGCAAAAGATGTACACAGAGGGTAGGACAGAGTGATGCCAATCATTGCAGATCAGTTTTCCAGTGGAGTGATGTTAATTCACAAGAGCTGTCATGTGTTCCAGAAAAATATCATGGGATGGACTATGCTCATGCTGCTCAACCTTACTCTGTCAGCAGCTCTGAGGACTGAAGAGTAAGCAGCACACCACAGTGGCTGGAAGCTGGAGAGAGCATACTAAAAAAGCAGTTCCATACTTCCCAAAGGACATAATGGAGAAATAATAGATTTCCTGAGAGGCCCAGTCAGAAATTATAGACGAGCCCATTTCCAATTATCTACTCATCTAAAAGGTGACTAGTGGGTGTCACTCCCAATCAGGCTCACAGAAACAGTGTACTGTATTTTTGAGCATGACATTTCTTGTCAAATTCAGGTAACAGAAGCTGAAGCACAGTGTTCATTCCTCCCAGGAAGCACACACTTCTAATTTTTTAGGTGGAAAACATGCCCAAGTACAGTAGCTCGTACCACCCAGGCCCATGGAAATTTCTTTGTATGGAAGTTTGGGAATAAATAATACTGTGGGAATCACCGTATCTTTTTGACTGCAATTTGCTGCTTCAGGGAACAGTTCACATTTGCTCCCCTGATCTCCATGAAACCTGAGGAATCTGTACCTGCCACAGGACCATCAACCTCTGCTCTGGCTCTTAGAGAAGATGACAAAATTATCTGAGTGGCTGCCTCTGCTATGAATAGCCATCATGAGAATTCGATGGAACTGAAAAAGAGGAAGGGGAAAGATTTGGAAAGAGGAAGGGGGAGTTTCTGGTAACTTTCCCTATCTTTATCTCTCATCATTGCCAATTCCCTGGTCAATTTGAAAAATAGTGTGCACCCCAGTGTTACTGTATGAACCTCTTCAGCCTTGTCATATATTAAGTGTTCAGGTCCTGAATGTATGTGTTCCTGAAGACTCTCTTAGAAGGAAAGTAATTTGCAACCTCATTTCAGTATCTTCTGCTCTCCTCTTCCTGATTGTGGAAAGAATTTGACCACGTATTTATTTATCTTAATTACTTTCTGTGTGGTGCTGTGGCTATTTATACACACAGAACTGCGTAGAGTCAAACACTACATGCAGCACAGGATCATACGTAAACTTTTCATAAGACAGTCAAAATTTCAGGACTGAATGCAAATAGAAGTGCTCACCAGAGCACAACTGCTACCAAGAATCAAGTAGAGAATTAATGAACAAAGTTTTCCTCAGAGAATTAAGTAAATGGCAAAAGGAATAAATGACAAGGCTGACATTTTAATAGAGAATTTTCCATCTGAGTCACAGCTGTGGGTTGTGAATTGTGCTGGGATTATACTGAAAGGGTGTTGATTAACTCTTCTAATTTCTCAGCCACATGTGCCATTTAACACACTTAATTCATGTGTCCATAAGCTATTTTCTTCTTTGTTGTGATTTTTTAGATTTCTTTGCATTTTTTCAATCTATTTAGCAGATGCTCTTGAAAACCACCAATTTATTTTTTTTAAAACACAGAAGAGGAATACAAAAATCCTATTCATTCTGAAAATAATTGTGAGGTTTCCCACTAAGCAGAAGAGGCCTTCCTCTGCCATTTCTGCATAAAATTTATTACCTGCTTCTGGTAAAATGGATATATAGTGTGTAGATATGCTAGACCTCTTATGTGCTCTTTCTACCACTGGCAACTTACTCTCATCTCAAAGCATTGTTTTAACTTGTTTACCAGCATAGACTCATAGAATAGTTAGGGTTGGAAAGGACCTTAAGATCATCCAGTTCCAACCCCCCTGCCACGGGCAGGGACACCTCACACTAAACCATATCACCCAAGGCTCTGCCCAACCTGGTCATGAACACCACCAGGGATGGAGCAACCCATTCCAGTGCCTCACCACCCTCACAGTAAAGAACTTCTTCCTTTTATATCTAACCTGAACTTCCCCTGTTTAAGTTTAAAACCCATTACCCTTTGTCCTATCACTACAGTCTCTAAGGAAGAGTCCCTCCCCAGCATCCCTATAGGCCCCCTGCTATGAGGTCTCCACGCAGCTTTCTCTTCTCCAGGCTGAACAGCCCCAACTTCCTCAGCCTGTCTTCATACAGGAGGTGCTCCAGTCCCCTGATCACCCTCGTGGCCCTCCTCTGGACTTGTTCCAACAGTTCCATGTCCTTCTTATGTTGAGGACACCAGAACTGCACACAATACTCCAGGTGAGGTCTCACGAGAGCAGAGTAGAGGGGCAGGATCACCTCCTTCGACCTGCTGGTCACGCTCCTTTTGATGCAGCCCAGGATACGGTTGGCTTTCTGGGCTGCAAGCGCACACTGAAGCCGGCTCATGTTCAGTTTCTCATCAACCAACACCCCCAAGTCCTTCTCCACAGGGCTGCTCTGAATCTCTTCTCTGCCCAACCTGTAGCCATGCCTGGGATTGCTCCGTCCCAGGTGTAGGACCTTGCACTTGCCATGGTTAAACTGGATGACATTCCTTCCCGCCAGGGTATCAACCGAACCACACAGCTTGGTACCACCCAGCGGCCCCGCCACGCGCTGCTCCCCGGGGCGGGTTTTCCCTGCTCAGGGCGGGGCCGTCCCTCCTGGCCCCGCCCCCTGTGGGTCCCTGCTCTCCAGCGGGCCTAGCGGGTCTGCCGGCTCCCGGGCAAGGCCCGGCGAGGTTTGGAGGCTCCCTCGGTGGCTCTCGCCGCTCAGAGCTGAGGCTCCTGGACGCGGGGGTTCCTCCCGCTCCGGGGCTGAAGGCTCCTCTCTGGATCTGCTCCCCTCGGCAAATGCTGTCCATAGCTGGACCTCACCTAGATGCCAATTACCGATACTTGCTTTCCCCATAGCTTTTTACCATGGCGCCTAAAGTTGAGTATTTATTCCGAATGAAAATTAATCACTGAGGTTTAAGTTCACTTTATTACAAACCTCGTGAGATCAGAGATAAAAGACTTCATTAAAGTTCGCTGATGTGACCCCAAAACTGCTGTGTGTCCTTCACTAGCAGATCTTCCTATTCAAAAAGCTAAAGGGAAAGGGAGAAATGCAGATGTCGTTAAGCATTATTCCCGATGCCCTGCTTTAGTCAATTCCGTGTTGCTTTGCACAGAACTGGACCACAAACATACCACATAGCGCTATGCCCGTGGGGAATAAAAGACAGCTGCCAAATATTGCCAAACCTTTTTCACAGGTCAAGGAGGCTGCGTGGTGGAGAAATGGTCTTGGAAGATGTTCTGCTAACAGGTCTCAGGACCTAAATTCTATTCCACCTTGGAGAGTCAGTAGCACTGAATTTAGTCATAGTGTAGCCTGTATCCCAGTACATCATTATTAAAATAAGCAGCAATTCCCAGTAGAAATAATATCGGAATGGCACTGATTGGTTCATTTGTAACGTCTTCTCCCAAAGACACATTGGAGGTCAAAATCTGCAGAAATCAATGTATGTCTGAAAAGTCTAATGCAATCAGCTGCGTATTATAGGTGATCAGTGCCTGCAACCAAGCATCACAAAGAGAAAGGAGGACTACAAAATAGCAAACATTGATAGTGACTGCTCAGAAACCTCATTTACTATCACACTGACTAACAGCTATGGTTAATAAAATGCTTAAGAAAAAATGGTAAATACACAGATAAATAACAGTGGAGAAATGAGGACCCCAGTGATAAACATTTCTAAAATCAGGTTATTCTAGCAAATCTGTAAAAATTGCTATGCATCTGCTTAACAGTGAAGCACACATGCATTTCACCTGGTAGCCAAGAGGGCCAAGAGCAGTTACAGACAAATGAACACAATGCCCTGCATCTTTCTACTAAGCTTAATTTCAGCACTCCTTTAACATTCAAGCAGTCCAAGGACCTAATAGGATACATATGGTGAGCTCAGAAATTTTATCCCCACTACCTTACAGGAGAGCAGAATTCACACTTTTGAACCTTGTGACATGCTGACATATAATAATGCAGATTTCAGATCCACTAAGAAACTGCTAGTTATTCAATTCATTCTTCCTATTTTTAGTCACTTTAAGACCAAATTACATGTTGGTCCTTCACAATTCAAATGTTACCAATAGCATGTCTACTTACCCACCTGAGATACCCTCTCTCACAGAGGGAATGTCTACACCAAAACCCCATACACATTCAGCATACAAGGAATGAGTAATGATGAAGAGTTTTGCATTGCTAGCCAGACTTTGGATTTCTGCTGGAGAATGGGTGTTGTAGATAATAATGAGAAAAGTTCGCTGCTATTTCCTAATAAGTAGAACCGGTGCCATTAATGGGGGTGTCCTTTACTACTCCCACACTTTATCCAGTCTGAGCATTGCACAGGATTTAGCTGTCTCACTTACTCAGTGGTCAGGGAATTGAACTAACATCTTTTGCTCAGTGATTTTTTGGCATGAATAATGAAGTTGCAGGAATCCAATTTTTTTTTTCCTAATTATCCATTATCCTTATTATTCAGCCACTGTCTGATTATCCATTCAAAAGAATCTAGCTCAGCATTGACGGTTAGATCCAAGTTACTTCAGGTAAACTTAAAAAGAAAAAAGAAATCTCACTGGGAAATTATACATTTATTAAGATAAATTAAAAGTACTGTGTCATGTGAAAAATTACAACACAAGCCTGAGAAATTCTTTCATCACTTGTTGCAATTTTCCCTGATGCTTCATACTTATCTCCCTCCAAAAATAGAAGTTCCAGTCAGGAAGAAAGAAGTAATGCAAGGGCTTTACTAGTAGAGATAGAAACATGACCATCCCACTCAGTGTTTGTCAGGCTGCACCTTGAGTATTGTGTCCAGTTCTGGATCCCTCAATTCAAGAAAGATGCAGACAGACTGGAAAGGATCCAGAGGAGAGCTACAAAGATGATGAAAGGGCTGGAGAACCTGCCCTCTAAGTAAAGACTAAAAGAATTAAATCTTTTCTCCCTGGAGAAGAGGAGGCTCAGGAGAACCTCATCACAGTTTTCCAGTACTATAAGTGTGGCTGCAAAGAGGAGGAAGGCTCTCTTCTTCACAAGGAGCCACCTGGAGAAGAGTAGGGGCAATGGGTACAAGTTGCCCTAGTACCCATCTAGGTACTAGGCTCAGTTTCATCTTGATATAAGAAAGACATTTTTTACAGTGAGAACAATCAATTACTGGAACAATTTCCCTAGGTATATGGCAGAGTTCCCATCACTGAAGGTTTTCAAGATCCAGTTGTACAGGGTGCTAGATGTTCTCATCTAGACTTCCTTTCCCACGAATAGTTGGACCAAATGATCTTTCTAGGTCCCTCCTAACCTGGAATGTTATATGATACATAAAGAAACAAATAATGAAAGGTGATAATGCATGGCTTTTTTCTTAAAAATTTTAAGTTGGGATTGCCACATTTTTACAGACAGGGGATACAATCAATGGTTATTCCTGGAGGCTTTAGACATGCACATTTGCCCTAAAAACGATCTCCCAGCCCAGCCTCTGCAATGCCTCCCTTACACTGAGGCTTTGCGGGTGCTGTGGAGACAGTGGTGTTTGTTCCATACTTTCATGCTGGCTACTCACACGGTTTGATTTTAAGCCCGTATACGTAGCACAGTTCAGAGCCCCTAAGCAAGGATCTTACTGCTACCTGTCATCAGGCAGCCTTTGTAGAAGACTCTCCCTCCCCTCCAGCAGACCTGCAGAGTTTGCTCACCTGTGTCTCCAGTGTAGGTCTCATAGAAGCTGTGCTGTGAAGTCAAGCAACTTTCAGCAGCAGCTTGTGTGGGTTCATAAACCTTCCCCTCTTCCCTTACACTGAGCATTCCTCTGCCACACTGCATAATCTGGTTCAGTGTGTCTAATGATGACTGACGGATTGCTTTTTTACTGAAATGTGAGATGAAAAATCTGACATGCTGCCCCATAACAAACTGGGTGTGAAAGACTTGAAGATGTTAGAGTGCATGCTGAAAATAATTTATGAAAAAGTACAACTTGTGAACACTGCCACCATTGATGCAGAGTACAGACTGCTTCCTGGGTATGTGACATCTTCATCTTCTACACATGAAAGGATTTACCAAGTAAGGCAGATTTAGAAGGTGATGAGAGGTGCTGGAAATGCCCTGAAAGTAATTGCACATGTCACTGTTTTCATGAAAGCAATATCCAATCCAAATCTATTCCTCTGGCCTCATTGCTGAACATCTAGAGGCAAGATGTACCCAAAATGAAGGAGGGACACAAAAGCAATTGTCAGGACATAACAGGTTGCACTCAAGCAATTGCAGAATTGGCAATGCACCTCTTGTGTCCAGCCAAGAAGGCTGGGCAGAACTACGCGGCTGGTTAGCTGGATCCATACTCCAATTACATTTGATGAGATGACAGAAATTCTGAACTCTGGCTAACCAGGACTAATCTTTAATCAGTCTGGAGGTGGATAATCTCTGTATCATTTCCTCAAGTTATGTGTGAGTTATGAATGACATGTAAGCCAGGTAACGTCATCCGAACTCACATTTATATCCCAATACCACTATCTTAAAACAACAAAGGAAAAATATTACTGAAAATAAGGTAGGAAAACGTGAGCAATATTTGGTACAAAAATTTTGCCTCATCCCCTCCCTACCACCTCACAAGGTGTCAATTTCATTTCTTCCATAGAAACTGAGATTTCTAGAGTTTTAGCTTTTTATAAGTATTTTTACATCTTTTCTGAAGACTTAGTAATAATGTACAATGGAGGTGAGCCAAATCTGACAAGGAGGAGGTGGGGACTACTGGAAAGCAAGAGAGATACATGCTAAAACCCAGGAAAGGAGCTTTTCCATGACCTCCCACAAATTTCTGATACCACTAGGCAATATTTAGTGAGGTTATGCACAGAAGTTTGCAAATAAGCCACACAGCATCATCCCAGCACATGCCATTCATGCTATGTGATGGGAAATAGAGGCGTCATGCCTGTGACTACTAGGACATCCTCCCTTTCCCTACTTAACATAGAGAAAAGCCTGAGCTAAATCTGCCTGATTCTTCCTGTAGCCTTCCCAGTTGTCTTAAACAGCCACAAAACTTTTGCTCATCTTTCTGAACTCTGGAGTTCTGAAGAGAAGGAAAGAAATTTTCTCAGGATGTCATGCAATAAAGATTGGGACAAATGTATTGTCTGCATTTAGAGTAATTGGACACATTTGCTCCTCATAGTTATTTACCCACTTTATCTTTGCAGTCTGGTGGCAAGTTGCCACCTCTTGAGAGAAAGAAGGTATATCTTCCAGTGTGCAGTTTCTACAGCATGAAGTTAATGAAACATTCAGGTGTTTAATTGATTCTTGTCACTTTTCAGCCATCTTGCTTCATTAGGTGTTTCCTTTGATCTCTAACTTGTCTCTTCTGGCTTCTGCAATAACATTATTTCTCATGGAGAATTAGCCTTATCTGACAAAGCCATTTGCCTTTTATTAAAATATTTCATGGGTTGTATGCAATAGCATTGCTGAGAAAGGGCTTGCCAGAAGTGTTTCTCATTTTATGTACGTTCTATGTACTTTATTGACTTTAAGGTTACAATCATATGGAAGTCTGAGACTAAAAACCTTTCCGGAGATGGCCAGAATGACTTCCTATCTTGTAAAGTACATCTTGATTGCACCTTATTTTACACAATGTCCTGCTTTCAGCTGTAAGTTATTTTTCTCCTTCCTAGTAACTGGTGCAGTGCTGTATTTTGGCTTCAGTCTGAGAACAATGCTGATGACATACCAATGTTTTTGTTGTTGCTAAGTAATGCTTACCCTGATCAAGGCCTTTTTCAGTCTCATGCTCTGTCAGTGAGGAGGGGCACATGAGGTCGGGAGGAAGCAGAGACAGAACACCTGACCCTAACTAGCCAAAGGCTATTCCATACCATGCCATGTCACACCCAGTATATAAACTGGGGGCAGTCACCCGGAAGGGCAGATTGCTGCTTGGGTCAGGCTGGGTATCAGTCAGAGGGTGGTGAGCAATTGTATTGTGCATCACTTGTGTTTACTGGGGTTTTTTCCTTTCCCCTTTTAGTTTTATATTTTCTCCCCTATTTCCCTTACCATTATTATTATTATTATTACTCATAGTAGTAGTTTTATATTATATTTTAGTTATTGGACTGTTCTTATCTCAACCCATGGGGTTTACATTCTTTTGATTCTCCTCCCCATCCTGCCTGGAAGGGGAGAGAATGGGAGGGGTGAACAAATCACTTTGTGGTGCTGAGTAACTGGCTGGACTTAAACCACAACACACAATCACTCTTTCAGCTCGGAGCAATCATTTTCCACATGAAGCCAGCTTTTGCTTGATCTGGTGTATTTTTTAAAATGAATAGTATTTGCATTAGGCAGTGAAAATCTGCAAAATTTCATGATTTCTTTTCATTGCTTTGAAAGAGGATGACATTTTGGAAAGGTTTTGATTTGTCACAGCAGTATAGCAATGATCTGACAGCTAGCCCTCCAGTTAATGCTTCGCAATGAATCATGCAAGCATTCACAGCCAGGGCCTAGAACTACCAGTTGTGGATCTGAGACCCATCGTGAGGTGCACAGAAGGAATGTATCCATCTCATTCAATCAGCTGTTACACAAAACATCATTTCCTGAAAGTGTGGCACTCCCCCTCTGCTTTCTAATACCCTATGTAGGGACTAATGTGCAAAGCAGATTAGACAAGTCTCTAAGCTGAGATATGGCCATCTTGTGCTGTGACAAGCACTGCCAGTCACCCTAGCTCTGTCTTCCCTGATTTTGCCCTGGAGTTGTACTAAGACCTTGCAAGTTCTCCAATTAGGTTTCTAGCATGGGCAGAAGGGGAGTATAGGATGCTACAGAGCATGGTGGAGCATGGCTAGGTTGAACACACACACAGGGCAGGTGTGAGCCTGAGGCATAGAGCATCTCACATCTCAGAGGGACATGGGAACTGAAGGAGCAAGTATATCCCAGCAACAGGTCCTAGCCCTCCAGAAATACTGAACTGGTCAAGAACCCAAGATAGGAAGGAGATGACTTGAAGGTCAAGGAGGCAATATACTGAGAAATTCAGCTGCCCTGTCAAAATCACCTTCCATATTTCTTCTCTGACACCTCCCAGAGCTCCACTAATCCTCCCTATATCACCTCCTGGCCCTCTGAAACCCTTCTGACATAGTGTGTGTGTGCCCTCCTACCAAACCACTGCCAAGCTGAATTTTGCTGCTGTCAGCAGTGGGCCCTGCACTCTTTCACTTAATGCTGGCAGCTCCAAGCCAGGCAGAATCACATTGCTGTGTGGCACAGGAAGACATGGTAGGGAAGGGAGGTGGAGGAGAGAGGAGTCAAAACTTTTAATTGAGATTAATTGCAGTTCTAAAAACATGCATTTGCAGTACTTCAGACTCTCACCCATGCACTCTATTCAAAATAGGGCATCAGTCCTTGAACAGCAATTGAATTTAATTGGAGATCCATTTGCCATTGTCCATCTCCTACGTAACACTGAGTCACCATGCATTATGCGCCTTGGAGATTTATGTTCTGAACTGAAGGAAAGGAGCAGATAAATAAAGCAAAGTATTTAACATTGTGAGTGGCATTGTCATGTACCAGAAAAAGCTCTTCTCAAAAATAGCTCTTGGATTTATGTTGGTTTTATGGTCATAGTTTTTGCGGTGGAAACACAGACTGAGACAATATCTATACAGTTCTTATACAAAATAGATATGAGCTCTGAAACTAAAAATATGTCACTTCCGTTTTTCCTAGAAATTGTAGAAAGCTCCTCAAGGATCATAGGCCACCTTTCAAGTCAGAAAAAAAAAAAAAAGCCCAGAGTTATTTGTCATAACAAAAGAGGCTTTTGAGGCTTTTTATATCCTTCTAGGAAATCCAGACTTTCAACTCAGGGGTTTTTGAACTGATTTGGTCTTTAGTAGTATTTTAAATCCTATCATTTTGGTGATGACTCAAACTTGAGGGCAAAAGCCATCCCTGTTCAATAATCCAGCCGGTGAGGCACTCAAGCCCTTTCTGGCTCTGCATGCTGACATGCAAAAGACAATGAAAGAAGAAACCTCCTTCATCTCTGGGCAGTTGTATAGATGTATGTGCTCCTAATTTCTCAATACGAAGGTAACTCAAGGAGTAACTGCTTGAAGGGGAAGAGCTTGCTCAGCTTCCTTTCAGACACCTTGGGTGCTCCTGTTTTCTTCAGTGTTGTTCTTCACATGTAAAATCCAGCCCTCACATACAGCCCTCACACACTGCAGAGCAGCCTCAGATGTCAATATTTTGCCTCCAAGCTGTAGGAGCACAGGGTAGCAAGCAGCTGGACAACCAAATGCTGCACTGGGTGAGGAACAGGACTAAACTTTCTTCAGTTCATGGAGTGCAGCACTGTTATCTGAGCCAAATTCATCCTCTCTTTTTCAGGAGCTTTTTATTCTGTCCAGTACCAAAACCTGCAGGCATTTCCTACAGAAGTGGGAAAAGCCATGGTGAAGTACTCTTTAACTTCTATACTGATCTTGTCATGTAAGAGCAATATAGTCAGTGGAGTTCGGTAAGCTGATGGCCACATGGGTATCTACTTCAGATTGAGCTGAATTGTCCTGCAAACTGTCCTACAAGCTCAGACCAATTCCTCACACTTAAGGGTGTAGCACTCTTTGACGTGTCCTTGGGGATCCACCTAGCTGACTCTTTCTGGAGCTGCCATTCCAGAAAGGCACATGTATCCAGGCAGTTCCCATGCCAAATCTGCTAGACCCTTGAAGAAGACTTAGGTAGCCAAGGGCACTTCAAAAAGCACCAGATGACTGTATGCAGGGAATAGAACCTCTGTTGACTATAACAGGACACATCTGTATTTAGAAACCTGAACTGACATGCCCACACAGTGGAGTTGAATCCCAGTCCATCTTTGCCAGTAGCACCACTTGGGACACCACCAGCTCTTTTAACCTGTGGAAAAATGCAAGGTAATCTACCTTAAGACACTATCAAGGAGCAGATCTAGGAAATATCCTATGTATTTCTCTTACATTTCCTAGATGGTACACAGACCATGAGGGCCACAGGCTGTAGATACAGCTTAGAGGTGTCTGTGATCCAGATAGCGCTGAGAGAATGAATTTGCCCCCAAAGACAGCCATTACAGGATTCCCACCAAGATATCATTTGGTGAATACAGTGAAGGTTCAGCCAATCCCCTTGGTACAGAAAAATAAAATTGCCCATACATATCCACATAAGTTATTTGATGTGCTGAAGGTTATTGCCAGGCACCAAAGTCTCATCTCAGTTCCTGGCAAGATCATGGAGCAGATTCTCCGGGAAGCTATGCAAAGGCACATGGACAATAAGGTGGTCGGTGACAGCCAGCATGACTTCCCTAAGGGCAAATCATGCCTGACAAATCTGGTGGTGCTCTATGACAGGGTTGCAGTGTTGGTAGATAAAGGAAGAGTGGCTGATGTCATCTACCTGGGCTTGTGCAAAGCATTTTACACTGTTCCACACAACATCCTTGTCTCTAATGTGGAGAAACATGGATCTGACTGGTGGACTATTTGGTGGATAAAGAATTGGCTGGATGGCTGCACTCAAAGACCTGTGGTCAACAGCTCAATGTCTAAGCGGACACCAGTGACAAGTGATGCTCATCAAGGGTTGGTATTGGGACCGGCACTGTTTAACATCCTTGTTCATGACATGGACGGTGGGATTGAGTGCACCCTTAGCAAGTTTGCTGATGACATCAAGCTCTGTGGTGCTTTCGACACACTGGAGGGAAGAGATGCCATCCAGAAGGACCTTGAGAGGCTCAAGAGGTAGACTGGTGTGAACCTCATGAAGTTCAACATGGCCATGTACAAGATCCTTCAAGATCATCAGTCTTATATACTGCCATGATTTCACTGCATTCAAGAGAGAGTGTCTAGACATCATCCTTATGACCATATACTTATTTTTTTATGGTAATGCTATAAAAGCTAGAACAGTTTTTCAGAATGCAGATCACATTCAGTACTTTTTGTTTTCTAATATCTACAAAAACTGGTGAAAAATAAAATCACTCTTTCATGGTTGAGCTTCATGACTGTGCAGGAAAGTTACTTGTCTTCTTCCAAACATGTGTCTTTGACAGAAAAAGCTGGTCATTATAATAGTTTCTGTGCTCTATTTTTCAAATTACAGGCCCATTTTTCCATTAGGAAAGAAAGTAACTGCTATCTTTCTTTTATGAAAGAACACCTTTTTCAGCAATATAATTGGGCCATAAGCATAGGGTCAAATTTGTAGGAGGAATAATCTCCATGGCACAAGAGTAGTGTTTTAACAAAGGATGCTGACTTTTCTCATCTGACCTTTGCATCTTTCTTATGATAGCAATTGATGCAGATGTAGATGATTGCATGTGGGCAACTGTTTAAAATTTATGCTTGCTTTTTCCATTTTGTAATGAATCTACCCTTGAAGACCCCATTTATAAAATAACTGTAAAGTATGCACTCTTTGAAAAAAAAAAGGTGCTAATGCTTTTCAGTACCAAAATATATGTGACAAAGTCTGCCTTTTTAAAAGAATTGAATTAGTATTCAGGACAATAAGCTTTCTTTACTGCAATAATAAAACACATTTAATATTCTTTTTTATCCTTATTGGAAACCATGTAACTGTAGTAATTTTAAATCAAGCTAAGAAGTTGTAAGTATCTTCTCCTTCCACTACAAGATAGGCAAGGTTGAATTTCTGCATTTATTCTAAGTTCATTTTCCATCTGGTTGCTCCAGACACAAGCCTTTTTTGATGACTGGTGTGTAACTAAGGAAGCCCCAAGACCCAAGTTCTCCCCTTACCTACTGCCCTCATGCATCACTGAGTCTCACTTCAGCAAGAGGGCGTGATGCACAAGCAAGGATTAGACAGACTACCTAAACCAGAAGTATAAGATGCCCACACAGTCACTGGGAACATCTGGTTTACACCTATTTACACTTGCAGTTCAACACTAATGTCTCATTTTTTATCATCTGTTTTCAAGGAGCAGTGCATTGTATAAAGATCAGCACTGAAGAAAACCACATGGGTTTCAGCTTATCACTACGTACTCCCTATTCCTGAGCACAGCAGAATACAAGCCAGACAAATAAAGTTGATGCACACACACCTAACCAAATACAGTCTTCCAGTTCCAACATAATTTGGATTCAACCCAGCACTGGGAGATGAGCAGCTCACAGTCACTCAGCTGGGTCTTCATTCATGAAGAAAAGGAGGCTTACATCTATTCTCATCCTCCTAGGCCATTTGACATGAGTAAGGTCTCAGGAGAAGTGATGGGAATCTAATAAGATATAGTACACTGTGTACTACTTCTGAGGGAGAGTCATCTAATAGGTGCTCACAGAAGACTGAGCCTGCACCTCTCTTGCAGAAATGTGAAAGCCTGGCTGATTTTGTGATCCTTAACCACCATATGCAGCTCCTGAGTAATCTGGTTAGGCCAAGCGAGCCCAACAGCATTGATAAGCAGGGGAGATACAACTCTACCCACCGTTATATACAGACATTTTCTGTCACCAAATTGACCAAAAGCTGTGGCAAGGTCAGAAAAGATGAAGATGAGTAAGCAGGAGTCAAACCTGAGCTATGTCTCTATGCCAGTGGTGAACAGAGGAAAGACAGTGATGAGTCTAACACCAGAGAGCAGTGCTATTTCTATGAAAGGTGCCCACCCAGTGATCCTCATACAGATTAGGAGATCTTGGGTTGTCCTTACTGATGCAAAGCCTGTCCATCTTGGTGTGGAAAAAAAGCAGGAGCCTCAGCAGATCCCTCCAGATTTTGCTTACCTACCTTCCTCCAAACGGTCTGGACAGCAGACCAGAATGCAACTAAAATAAACAAGCAAAACTACCCCAGGATTTCCCTGTGAAGTCCAGTCTTCCCAAGCATCATCTTCTTCTATTCTGTTCAGGAAAAAGTGGGCCGATTTTTTTCAGTCCTGTCTGTTAAGACATGAAAGAAAGAACAGAAGAAAAATCCTTTTCTCACAGATTCAGTCCAGTGTTATGACAAATTTTCTGTGTTCCTACATCCTGTTTCAGCTGGCTGAGAAGCAGAGGAGGTGGCAAGTCAGCTGGCAGACTGTGTCACCCCATGCTACAAGGTTCCTATATCTTGTTGCCTAAAGTAAAAATAACCCTTTTTTACCCCAAAAAGGGAGACTTAATTGTGGTAATGATACATCAAGATCAACTGCACATTACATTTCAGCAACAGTGATCAGCAAATCAATTTCTGTTCACTCAGAGTAGCGCTTTTGATTTCTCTGCTGAGGCTTCAGTGATCTGAAAGAAACACTTTAGAAAATTCTCAGAATGAAGGCTGTGGATACCAATTACATTCAAGGTGGCAATGCAACTATCTAGAAAAGGGGTACAGCTTTTCTATGGAAGAAAGACAGTGTCTGTGAGGACTGAGTCAGGTAAAGAAGTACTCCAATATGTAGGGACTGTTGCAACCCTTGCATATGGTTCTTCCAGACAAAGAAGGTTGCTTTGACTCTATCATCTCTATACATATAAATACATGTAAATACATGTTTATTTTCCTTTAAAGTCCTTTTTGAAACAAAACATGTCATAGAATCATAGAACAGTTAGGGTTGGAAAGGACCTTAAGATCATCAAGTTTCAAACCCCCTGCCACGGGCAGGGACACCTCACACTAAACCATGTCACCCAAGGCTCTGTCCAGCTTGGCCTTGAACATTGCCAAGGATGGAGCATTCACAGCTTCTGTGGGCAACGCATTCCAGTGCCTCACCACCCTTACAGTACAGAATTTCCTCCTTATATCCAATCTAAAGTTCCCCTGTTTAAGTTTCAACCCGTTACCCCTTGTCCTGTCACTACAGTCCTTAATGAAGAGTCCTTTTCCAGCATCCTGGAAGCATACTGGAAGGCTGCTCTGAGGTCTCCACGCAGCCTTCTCTTCTCCAGGCTGAACAGCCCCAACTTTCTCAGCCTGTATTCATACAGGAGATGCTCCAGTCCCCTGATCATCCTCATGGCCCTTCTCTGGACTTGTTCCAACAGTTCCATGACCTTTTTATGTTGAAGATACCAGAACTGCACACAATGCTGCAAGTGAGGTGTCACAAGAGCAGAGTAGAGGGGCAGGATCACCTCCTTTGACCTGCTGGTCACGCTCCTTTTGATGCAGCCCAGGATACGGTTTTGCTTTCGGGGCTGCAAGCACACACTGAAGCCAGCTCATGTTCAGTTTCTCATCAACCAACACCCCCAAGTCCTTCTTTGCAGGGCTGCTCTGAATCTCTTCTCTGCCCAACCTGTAGCTGTGCCTGAGATTGCTCCGATGCAGGAGCACTGCATTCACTTGCATTCATTTCCAATGTCACTGCATTCATTTCCATTCCCCAATTGCAGAAAGCAAGAGAGAACAAACAACACATGACAGATGTTATTTATATTGTATAAAGTTCTGTTGAATACACTCAGACACTAAATGATAATACCTATAAAAATCTCTATAGCATAGACTTCACAGTATATCTCACATATAAGACATGGCTAAGAAAGGTTGATCAAGGCTTCCTTCGTTTGCTCCCCCTGGCTCAGGGGTAGGGCTACCATGCATTAAGTACCTCACAGGAATGTGTGGATGCCATGGGAGCTGTGGATGGTATTAAGAGCCTGTTATTTGGAGACGATCAAATGTTGGTTTTCTCACATTCACGTGGAGCATTCTGACTTTGGGGGAAATGTGTTCCACAAAGCTCCAGAGAATCATGTTCATCTGGTGTCTCTACAAGACCTTATTCAGAAAGGAGCTTCCTTTAAGCTTCTGTTGAATACTTCTGTCCACTGTATGTTAGAAGCAAAATGGGATTTGTAGGGAGAGGTAGGCCTTCTTGTTAGGCAGCTGGAAATATTTATGCTGCTTGTCTTTAGACTGACACAGCCCAGCCACATTCTTAGTCCTGCTCATGGGATCACTTCATGGAAAGCAGAGGTGATTTAGGATCACATTCTGAGTCACAGATGGTTGAAGGTTGTAATGGCACTCAGAGGAAGCCATATACGTTGCACAGTGTATGTGGTCTCCTCTAGGCATCTACTTTTGTCTGCTGTCAGAAATGGCATACTGAGCTAGGTGGACCTTGGCCTGACTCAGCTTGACCACTCATATTGCAGGAGTTTTCAATAAACTCCAAACAATAGCCACTCCAGGCTGGTCCTTCCACTCCTGGTACTGTCATTTGAGACAAGGGGGGCACAAAATCACAAAATGGAATATAGAAACCTGTAGAATTAGTTTTAAATAATGTTAAGTTTGATGGCTTTGTAACAGTAGCAATGGAAAATTACTGAGGTACATGATACATAGAGAAAAAAAGATAGAGTACAGCTAGAGAGCATACTGAAAATTCTCACAAGATAAATCGTTATAGTTGACATAGTTTAAGAAAAACAGTCTAGAAGAACAGGACACAGGGATAAGGAGTATCTGGGAATGGCAGGCGTCCAGGATGGGCTACAGTTAAACCAACCGATAAGCAGGAGGATAGGAGGATTATTATGTCTCTGGTGCTAACGAACCAATTAAACTGGTATGAGCAGTAGCGTGTGCTTCAAAGGCTGCCAGAAGTGATGAAGATTGTTGGAAGAAGTTAACGACCCTCAGAGACCACCACCACAATTCTGTACGCATGAGGGGAACTTTCTGGAAAATGATGTAATCCATACGTAGCCTCATGAATATGTATGTATGCCCAGTGGCTATAAAAAGACAGCTTGTGTGGCAACTGGGGAGACACACGTTAGGAGGAGCTGTCCCCCGTGTCTCCTGGTGCCGCAATAAAGAATACCTGCTTGTCAGCTTGAAACTTTGTTGGCAAGTTTGTTCCTGGAGTTTTCTCCAAATCACATTGCTGCCTCTTTCACCATGCAAATGGCATTAAAAACTCTGATTCTCTCAGGCTCTCAACTTTAGGCATGTCTGACAAATTAATCTATCATTCATTGCTGATTTTGAAAGTTCATGATCACACTTACTGCATATTCTCTAGTTTATCCTTTTTTTAAAAGACCTGCCATGTTCGAGAACCTGGACTTTCCCCTTCTGATAGCAGAGAGAGCAAGCAAACAAATTTATCCACTGTGTCTCTTCTTTTCATCCCAGGCATGTTTCTGAGTACTTTCATCACATTTGCCATTTCAGTTGATGAATCTCAGTCTGCAAAAGTGACTCACCCTACGAAATGAATGCATGAAAATAAGGCAGAGCTAATAGGCATTTTGTTAGAGGTGTTTACCCGCAGACATTTTCCCTTCCAATTTTAAATAAATTTTAATCATAAAATTCCTTGTCCTCCTTTTCTTAAAAGCACAAATTGTCACCTCAAAACCATCTATTTGACTGTAAACCTCTACGTTTCTTAAGTGCATTATTTTATTATTTTGCTATTCTTATGATTGCAGGGCTAATGTTTAATTTCTGGAAAAAAAGCAGCTATATTAATTTTAAGATAAATCATGTATTTGTCTTAAAATTAGAGATAAGCAGTCTTAAATTTTGTCTTAAAATTTGTCTTAAAATAAGAGATGAGGAACCACTCCAAATCAAAGTATGCTTGCTAAACAAAAGATATGTTAGTTGTGTTATTCTCAAACCTGTGCTCCTCCAGATATGCTCTTTTTCAAACATAAGAGATTTCTAAACTCAATCATGAAATTATTTTAACTATATTATAAATTTATTCTTTCTGATAATAGTCACTTCACAGAGGACAAGTTTTGCCCAAACCCAATGGAAGATACATGATTTAGTAGTTATATTAGTCCAGAAACAGCTAAAGGGGAAAATATTTTGCACACGCATTCATCCAGACTTAGAAGCAACCAACCTATTAATAGTATAATTTGTGCAAAGACAATTCTCATACAGAAGACAAAAATATAACAATAGAATTATTCTTTACAAATTATTTCTCCTTCTGCTAATTTTAATGTAAGAAAATAGGTCGAATTTGTTCAACAGCACACAAAACCAAACAGTGAAAAAGAAACAAATGGAAAACTGATGTTTTGCATGAAAATCTATCCTGGAGATTTGGAAATCTCCCAGATTTACATTGAGGAAACTCCATTTTTTTAGACACCTAATCTCCATGACTGAGATATGTTACAATTAACGCAACCCCCAAAAAGCTTGCTGTGATGTAGCAGGATGAGATTGTCTGCATACTCCTTTCAGACCCAAAGTCATCCCATACCCTTGCTCATTGCATGCCAGAGGACCCCTTCACACTGCCCGGGGCTTCCCTGTAAACCCTCTGTCAATGGGAGCTTTGTTACAGAAAGCAAGCCAAAGCAGAGACCCTTGTTGCATCCCACAAAGCCTCTCTGGACACGTTGTATATATAACCCCTTCACCTCTGTCCCCAAACCAGCCTGCATTTTCAAAGAGCCCACAGGAAGTACTGGGATCTTTATGATTTTTTTTTTTTTTTTTTTTTACAAAAACGAGCTGCAGAGATGGAGGTCCCCTCTTTGGACCTCTACAGGGTACGGTCTGCCCCTGTTCACTGCAACCACAATTTTCATTTGCTTTTGCAAGCCCTCTGGTCGATCTCATTTAACATCATAGAATCATAGAATATCACAAAATGG
Organism: Pezoporus wallicus; assembly: GCF_028554395.1. Taxonomy (NCBI): domain Eukaryota; kingdom Metazoa; phylum Chordata; class Aves; order Psittaciformes; family Psittacidae; genus Pezoporus; species Pezoporus wallicus. The sequence goes on along the minus strand of NW_026641881.1, from coordinate 827,399 downwards.
CTTGGGTTAGAAGGGAGCTTAAAGCTCATGTAGTTCCAATCCCCCTGCCCTGGGCAGGGACACCTTCCACTAGACCAGTTTGCTCAAAGCCGTGTCCAACCTGGCTTTGAACACTGCCAGGAATGGGGCAGCCACAGCTTCTCTGGGCAACCTGTGCCAGCACCGCAACACCCTCAGAGCAAATAATTTTTTCCTAATATCTAGTCTAAATTCCCTCTTCCAGATTAAAGCCTTGTCCTGTCACCACATGCTCTTGTAAAAAGTCCCTCTCCAGATTTCTTGTAGGCCCCCTTAGGCACTGGAAGCTGCCTAACGGTCTCCCCAGAGCCTTTGATCCTTCAAGGTGAACAAGCCCAACTCTCTCAGCCTGGCTTCATAGGAAAGGTGCTCCAGCCCCCTGAGCATCTTCATAGTCCTCCTCTGGACTCATTCCAATGATTTTTCTAGGCTACTCCTAATAGATTAAGCAAGTGTGATTCCTATTTTGTAATCTCCATTTCTGAAGCACTTGCACAAAGATGAGAAGTGTGGGGAACCCTGACTCAGCACCTGCTGCTGAAGAACAGCTATTGAGAGCACCAAAGAGCTAACAAGGAGGATGCAGGCAGGTGTGTCCTTGCACTGCAGTTGTACAACTGGATAATGTCCTGCTTTCTGTAGACAGCACTGGCATACCCCAGAGAAGTGTCCCAGCTACCTACAGTAGCTTCAGTTGGTAATGTCAATGAGTGCCCATACCTACTTCTGAAATATGGATGAGTTACTTGGATATTTAAATATGCAGTTAGGATGCTAACCGCAATCACCTATCTCAGAAAAATTCCAACATGGATTTTAGCATTTTATTTATTCATAGCTGGCAATGATTTTCCTGATGGAGTTAAGAAGTTCAATGCTAGAGTGTGTCCTTAGTACACAGGTTTTTCTTATCTATAACACTGAAGCAGAAAATGTGCAAATATAGAGATAAGCAGCAGACAACAGGAATAAGAGCTACCAAGTGTCCTCTGAAATTTCAGGGTCAGTAAAATAAAGCAAATGTAAATATTGAAAAGGATGTTTGAATATTAATATACATCATTATCTCATTTGTAACTATCATATGTAAAGGATAAAGATGATATTTAAACCAACACAAAGAATTAATAGATCATAAGCACCAGCTCATTTGATCATGTTTTGTTCAGTTTAAATTACTTCAGTATTAACAGCTGTCTTTAAAAAGGATGTAAAATACTACTGACCTGAATGTACAAACTCTTCAATTCATTTTAGTTGTATTTTTGCTACTGAAGGAAATAGGATTATGGAAGTTGGCATGGAGAAAATGTAACATTAGTCCTGAAAATATCTCAGTGAAAGGAAAAAATCTTTTTTGTTGTTGAATTATTCTAAAATGCAGTCCCAAGAATACATTAAATTAGATATAAACGTTACGTAGCAATTTTTGTACTTTCTATTGTAAAAGGTTTGCTGGAGAAACTACAGAATTGCTCCATGAAACTGAATGCTTGTGTTACATTGGACGGCTGCATGTCTATTAGTTTTATATATCTTCAAATTTACCAGATGTCAAGGTACCAGTCTCAACACAGGCACTGAACAGTCCATGAACATCAGATGTACTTGAGTGTTGTTTGGAGTCTTCAGCATCTCAAATTTTCACCAATAATCCACAGAAAAATTTGACTGTAGACCAAGAAAAATATGCTCATTTCTCTGGGGTTACCAATAACTACTTTTAATCACCATTAAAAGATAGGATGATCATGTTTTCCCACCTGTGCTTCTTTTCCCCTGTTTTTTCATTGCATTGAAATCTCAGGCCAGACGTGTCTTACACTTTGTCCGCCAAAATGCAAATCCATATCTGGTTTCATAATGTTTGTCAGCTCTTGCCAGCAAAGATAAGACACTGGCTAAAGTAAATACTGCTTTTTTCCATGGCTACCAGGATTATCTTTAAAGGAGGATAATGTGAGCTATCAGTTAAGGACTTCAGATGCTTTTTTATTATTTTTTACGCCATACATACACGAGTGGGATTTTTCTCTTTCCACTTGAGCAGTTTACAGTTCATCCATGTAGCCTAACATACATCTAATACACACAAAGTGTGAAGGTGAATGGAGACATAAAGACAAGTAGCTAGGAGAAAATTTGGAAAATCATAAACTGTATACAATTAAAGCTCATCTCAGACTCCATGTGCATCTAGAATCTCTGACCACTTTTACCCTCCATGTCCATCTAGCATCTCTGACCAATTTTACCATCTCTTCTGCCCACTTTCCCACTCCTTCTTCCCAGGAAAAAATAACTACTTCTCACCTCAGCCAATGGAGGCTGTTTGTCTGTAGCCTCTGTGTGTAGAGTATATTATCTATACCTGCAGGATCTGGCCTCACACTGGCTTTTCATTTACATCCTTCCTTTGCAGCATCTCCCTCAGCCAGTATCTTTCCAGTCATACACATTGCTCTGTTCCAGTAGCTCTGAACACATTAACCCTACTCTGAAAGACATCCTTTGACATTTCTCCCACACGGTGGAAAAGTAGCAGCCCACATCTGACCTCTCTCAGGTTTCAAACAAGTGCTGAGCTAGATCACTGTCAGAGCTAATCCTAAGTGTAAGTTGTAAATTGTGCAGCAGTGCAGTGTAAATAACTACTCCTTGGGTGAGCTGTCTATATAAACAGGAGGAAAAGGACATGGTATTTCTATTGTGAAAGAAGCCCATATATTTCTGGAGAGGACCTGGATATCTTTTGGCCAATTAGTTACATGAAACATTCTTTCCCTTCACAGCTTCTTCAAAACCCCTGTGGACTGAATGCAGCCAGCCTGGGAGAGCAGTGGCTGTGCTGAAACTTCCAGTTAATCCAAACCCAAGTTAACTGCAGCCGTTTTTTCACAAAGGGCTCTGAGAGACACAGAGCATGCACCATCCACCTCCTCAGCACATTCAGGTTTCACAAGGAAAACACAGACCTCTAAAAGGCAATTGGGACCAGCCTCATCCCTTCAGAGCAAGGGAGCACAGTTTGGTTCCCTGTTAATGGGCAGGTGATAGCCATATTTTTCACTGGAAAAGGGTCCAACATATTTCACTCCTCTCTGTGTAAAGTCATGTTGATGTTAAGGATCAAATACCATTTGCTTTTGCATCTGTGAGGAAACCAGACCTTGCTGTGCATACTCAGAAGCTCTCACTCCTTTTTTTGAAAACTCTGCAATCTTTTTTCTTTAACCACAGGAAGACATTATCACTTTTGAGCCAGAAAACAACATGAGATTTCCTCATCCAATGTAGCCAACAGCAAGTTTAAGAAACACAGCAGTTTCATGCAGAAACAGCAGAGTTAATAAAACCTGGTTTTCCCAGAGCTCTGCATCATCTTTGGAGCTACTCCAGCTTGCTCTCTTGTCCCCTACGTGGCACTGCTCCAGCAGAACTCTCCTGTCAGGATGGTGCTTTGCAGAATCTGGCCAGGTTAGGAGCCAAATTTTAAAGAAAATAATGGAAGCCTTGGAAGTGAAGGACTTGCCTTAGTGTTCATTTATTGGTGTTGCTTTGGATCACAGCCATAGCTACCTGATAAGATAAAACAGAGAAGCAGTTTGTTTACACACATAAAGCTGTCGCCATTTATTTTCTGCGTAATTATCTGTGTTTTGAGATTCACAGATGGAGTCCCTGCATACAAGTTTCTAGAGGTCCTGGGATTTCCCAGATTATAGCAGATCTGTTCATGTCAAACTGTTTCCAGCACCACGCTGTGGACTCTGCTGGGGATCCTCTTTGATTGTTTACCAATATTGTAAAACTAAGGAAGATCTCCTGCTGCCCAGCATGGGTTCAATGGGAGAACTCAGGAGTCAATGATTTAAACTAGCTACTGCCTACTTTCTCTTTCCAGTGCCTGCGTCTTTCACCAGGTCCTCCTCTGTCCAGGGATGAATATTGATAGTGAATGTTCCAGGCTCTGCCTTTCCCACCACCTCAGGTCACTCCAGTATTTTCAAAGTATCCCTTCAAAATAGGTTCTGCCTGTGCGGTCTTCTATCCCAACAGAGTGTCAAGACCAAACAGCAAGTCACAGCATGCAATGCGTACTGATGACAAAAAAGTCACAGCAGGATCCAGCTTCCTGAATGCAGAAGGCCCAAGCCACAGTTTCACATTGTGTGTTCTCCAATTACCTCCTTCCACACATGCTGATTACCCATAGGTTATAACTATCACACATTTTCCTATGTGTGATATTTGTACCCTATGGGTACCAATTCTGTCATGTCTCTAGGCATTAACAATCTCAGCATACACCCCAGTTCATGTAAAACATCTTTGAATGTCATATTCAGACATTTCCCAGTGCATTTTCTTACTGCACAGTAGTGATGTGCAAAGCACAAAAGCTTAGGTTTTTGTTAGTCTTTTGAAAGACTGCAGACCTCCTCCCTGCTAGACTGTTCTCTGAATGCTGTTCCACAAACTTGTAAGCTTCCCTTTAGGCCATTTTCACGGCTACTGATACTCTGCTGAATAGTCTTCAGACCTGCTTGGGCCAGGTATCCAACTTTGGAACCTCTTCACCATATTTATTACAAAACACGTAAAAAAAGGGGCCAGTGCAGAAAGTCTTGTGTCTCACCCTATACTGGTCACTGGATTGACCTAAAATGGATATGGGAATTCACATCATGACCACCGTATTTTGTAAAATAGCAGCTGGCTTTTAGAAAGAAACACACATCTTTTCTTTGCCTCAAACGGCAAGTGAGTAGAAATGTTTCTATGGGAATGTACCACTAGTGCCCTTTAAACTAACACTTATTTTGGCTATGCTGCTTCCACTTCATGCTGTTCTTTCGATTATGTTATGTTGGTCAGACTCCCTAACAGATGGATTGATGTGTTTTTTCCCAAATGACCAGGGAGATTCCTCTGTGACTTTTTCTTGTGTGAAGGATGGAAGGTAGAAGCAGAACAGTGCATTTTGGAAGAAAAAAAAACCCAGATGTAAAGTTGTGATGTACTGTAGCTGTACATTCTGGCAGACACTGGTCTCTCTAGTGAGAAGAAACTGCTTTGAAAAAGCTTTCCAGCTTTCAGCTAAACTTGAATTTGCCATGGTGAACACCATCAGAGCTGGCAGCAGCCTACATCACTTTCTACTAAGCTGTCTGAACTGCCTGTAAGCAGAACAGATTTCATTTAGCTGATCCACCTCTTCCCTCCCAAAGGGATCTCAAAGGGAACCAAGCAGGTAATGATCCATATCCCCTAAGCATGGGGAGATCAGGGGGCAACCCACAGAGCTCAGAGCTATCATCATTCATGCCTAACATGTGGGCAGCTGCTGGGCAAGGGACTGATGACAAAGACCTGTCTTGTGAAGACTCCAAGCTCCATCTCTTGCACTCAGTATACTCACTGGCTGAGTAAAGAAAAAGCACATATAAAACCACTGACACCTGTACGCAGCCCAACGCATGCAGAGATCACATCTGAATAGCAAACATGAAGATGTTTCTGCTTTCCTGAAAAGCATAAGTATAATGGGAAACAGGTAATCATTCTGCTGTCTTTTAAGTTCCTGAGCTGCCAGGAACAGCACGATAAATTCTGACGCTTCTGATAAACTGGAGTATTAATAATAGGCAAGGGCCAAGCAAACTGCCATCAGATTAAAATACTGGAATGCTCCCAGTGAGTGTGTAAAGAAGACCTTGCTGAAATACATATGACATAGGCATACATTCCTGCTCAGCAGAAGATGCCGAAGTAATAAATTAGAGAGGCACTTCATATTCTCCACTGCTTGCCTAACAAGATGAAACACTCTAAAATTCTTTATTTGCAAATCCCATGAGTGGCCTGATGACTTTATCCTGCCCCTTCCTTTCCACTAGGAGCTATGTGAGGCTTGAAAGTTTAGCTTTGGGAGAGAGGTGCCAGCTCAGGCTTGGTGGCAGCTGAAGAGACCCTTCTGAGCAACAAACACCTCTGCTAGGAAACTATGTCACTTACGCTTACTGTTGGGAGCACTAATTGAAAAGAAAGTCTTCAGACTTCCAGAGCTATTTCTGAAATTAGAAGACAAAGAAAAAAAAAGTGCATCACTAAAAGGTGAATTTCTTTCTTTCCTACTACATTTCAAAACTCAGCATTTTTCATTGATCTACAGATCCATGGTCAAAAACTGGGGAGAGGCTGAACTTTTCCCTGTGCATTTCAGAATACTTGCAGTCTTCCAAAAATACCTTTTTTAAAGGAAGGACGATGTTAAGAAGAGTGACAACTTGTTATCTGTATTCAAAATAACAGTGAAAACAATAGTTATAATACTTTATGGATGCCGTATATCTGCAAAGCACTGCAAAATAATCTATCGTTATTACTTTTATTGCCTCAACACTAGCAATAAATAACTTGCATTGTCATTGTTTTACCAAGTGCAGGAGATTTACTCCTAGATTTCACTGGCTTCTGTGTAATTTAAATTAAATGTTAATTTAGGTATTACAGAAAGTACAGAAGGTACAGAGTACAATATTAAATTTTTGTGAAGAAAAAAAAAATTTGCCTTCTGCTTCCAGACACATTACCCAGTGGTCCCTTGTGTAAACTGTAGGAGGCAGAGACAAGAATTTATGGAGCAGGACATAGTTTGATTAATTACTGTTTGGAAACCCTCTTCCTTCTTAGATTCAGATGCTTTAGAAGTGAATACAACAGTCGTAAGATTCCAAAGGGAAGTGAGAATGATGGAAGGGTTTGAAACTAATTCATTTTAGCTTCATTATACAACCTCCAGACAGTTTCTGAAGAAAAACAAATCAATCAGCAAGCTGGAAGAGCAGGGAAATTATTATTTTTTTAAAGGATGGAAAAGACATACGAAAGAGAAAGAAGTTAAAATTGAAAGTAAAAGACATTCCAAATATATTTTGAAGTATATTTCATAGTTGTCTTAACAGATTTTCCAAAGATGAGGTAGAGCAAGAGAGCTGAAACACTGCAAATGGAAATGTAAGCATTCACAATGCTACAAATGAACAGTTACAAGATACTCAGTAAGTATAGCTAAAGGTTATGGAAAATTACTAATATTCCAACTGAGATGGGGGAAAATAGAAAAAATAATTTACAGAATGCTACCTCCTGATAGCTCAGACAAGTGTCTGTATCTGTTGCACTGTTAATGAAACAGCCTAAACACCAAAATTGAGGGAGTTTAGCAAGGAAAATGACTCTACTTTGTGTCTCAGTGGTAGATGCCTCAAAGCATCAGCATGAAAACCAAAATGAGATGTGGCAATGTTTGTCAGCATCTGTTTGCTTTGTCTAAATTTGTTAATTTCCTTCTAATGACTGCAATTTCAGTCCTTCCACTCAGCAACTCACTTTTCATTCATGGTTCAAACACTAGCCACCAACTTTGCAGCCTGTCAGGACAAATCCCTTTGTTTCCTGCTCATTAAATTCATGTGGACTGGGTGTTTATACAGCTAACAGCAGTGAGAAACTCCCATCAGTTCTCATGAAGCTGTTAACTCTTTCTTCTGTTGTACACACCTTTCTTATTTCCTCACTTAACCATTTTGTAGATGTTTGATTTTCCGTATTCCTGGACAGGACTGTAAGAAATGTCTGATTTCTGTTTCTAGGATGAAGCAAAATTGTTCAGAAGTTCAGAAGTCACAGTATCACAGTATCACAGTATGTTAGAGATTGGAAGGGACCTCGAAAGATCATCTAGTCCAATCCCCCTGCCGGAGCAGGAACACCTAGATAATGTTACACAGGAATGCGTCCAGGCGGGTTTTGAATGTCTCCAGGGAAGGAGACTCCACAACCTCCCTGGGCAGCCTGTTCCAGTGTTCCGTCACCCTCACCGAGAAGAAGTTTCTTCTCAAGTTTAAGTGGAACCTCTTGTGTTCCAGTTTGTACCCATTACCCCTTGTCCTATCATTGTTTGCCACTGAGTAGAGCCTGGCTTCGTCCTCGTGACACTCCCCCTTTATATATTTATAGACACTTATAAGGTCACCCCTCAGTCTCCTCTTCTCCAAACTATAGAGACCCAGCTCCCTCAGTCTTTCCTCATAAGGGAGATGTTCCACTCCCCTAATCATCTTCGTTGCCCTGCGCTGGACTCTCTCCAGCAGCTCCCTGTCCTTCTTGAACTGAGGGGCCCAGAACTGGACACAATATTCCAGATGCGGTCTCACCAGGGCAGAGTAGAGGGGAAGGAGGACCTCTCTCGACCTACTAACCACCCCCTTCTAATACACCCCAGGATGCCATTGGCCTTCTTAGCCACAAGGGCACAGTGTTGGCTCATGGTCATCCTGTCGTCCACTAGGACCCCCAGGTCCCTCTCCCCTACGCTGCTCTCTAACAGGTCGTTCCCCAACCTATACTGGAACCTGGGGTTGTTCCTGCCCAGATGCAGGACTCTACACTTTCCCTTGTTATATTTCATCAAGTTACTCCCTGCCCAACTCTCCAGCCTGTCCAGGTCTCGCTGGATGGCAGCACAGCCTTCTGGCGTGTCAGCCACTCCTCCCAGCTTAGTGTCATCAGCAAACTTGCTGATAGTACACTCAATTCCCTCATCTAAATCATTGATGAATATATTAAATAATACCGGTCCCAGTACTGACCCTTGAGGCACTCCACTAGTTACAGGCCTCCAACTAGACTCAGCCCCATAGACTACAACCCTCTGGCTTCTCTCCTTCAGCCAGTTCGCAGTCCACCTCACTACCTGATCATCCAGTCCACACTTCCTCATTTTAGCCGTGAGGATGCTGTGGGAGACTGTGTCAAATGCTTTGCTGAGGTCAAGGTAGACCACATCCACCGCTCTGCCATCATCCATCCACCGTGTTATTTCCTCATAAAAGGCTAAGAGATTGGTCAAACATGATTTTCCCCTGGTGAAGCCATGTTGACTGCCCCTCATAACCTTCTTATCCTTGATATGCCTTAAGATGGTACCAAGGATAAGGTGTTCCATCACTTTCCCAGGGATGGAGGTGAGGCTGACCGGCCTATAGTTACCCGGGTCCTCCTTCTTGCCCTTTTTGAAGACTGGAGTGACATTTGCTTTCCTCCAGTCCTCAGGCACCTCTCCCGTTTCCCAAGACTTGGTAAAGATGATAGTGGTCTAGCAATGACTTCCGCCAGTTCCCTCAGCACCCGCGGGTGCATCCCATCTGGACCCATGGATTTATGGATGTCCAGATTGCTCAACTGTTCTCTAACCCATTCCTCATCGACTAAGGCAAACCGCTCCATTGACCTGACTTCATCTAAGGTCTCAGGGGTACAGGGCTCTTCAGGACTGCCCGCAGCAGAGTAGACAGAGACAAAGAAGGCATTCAGTAACTCTGCCATCTCTATATCTTCTGTCACCAGGGCACCCATCTCGTTCATCAGTGGGCCTACATTGCCTCTGGTGTTAGTTTTGTCTGCCATGTATTTGAAAAAGCTCTTTTTGCTGTCCTTGACCCTTCTTGCCAGGTTTAATTCTAAGGATGCCTTAGTCCTCCTAGCTGCTTTCCTACATCCTCTAGCAGCAGCCTTATATTCCTCCCAAGTGGCCAGCCCCTCCTTCCATGACCTGTAAACTCTCCTCTTCCACTTGAGCATACCCAGCAATTCCCTATTTAGCCACGCAGGTCTCTTGGCCCTCTTCCTTGACTTCCTACGTGTCGGGATGCTCCGATCTTGAGCACGGAAAAAGCAGTCCTTGAATGTCAACCAACTATCTTGGGCCCCTTTACCTTCAAGCAGCCTTGCCCATGGGATTTCCCCTAGCAATTGCTTGAAAAGGCCAAAGTTTGCCCTGCTAAAGTCCAGGGTTGCAATTCTACTTGGTATTCTACTAGTCCTGCCACACAAGATCCTGAACTCCACCATCTCGTGGTCGCTGCAACCAAGGCAGCCCTCAACCCTTACTGCTTCGACCAGATCCTCCTTGTTAGTGAGGATGAGATCCAGCAGCGCTCCTCTCCTGGTCGGCTCATCCACCATTTGCAGGAGGAAGTTATCATCCATACACTGGAGGAACCTCCTGGACTGCGGCTGGGTTGCCGAGTGGTCCTTCCAGCAAACATCAGGGAAGTTAAAATCCCCCACGACGACCACGGCCTGTGACTGTGAGGCCGCTCTCAGCTGCCTGTAGAAGGCCTCGTCAACTTCCTCACCCTGATCCGGTGGTCTGTAACAGACACCTACAACAGTATCCCCCCTGCCAGCCTGCCCCTTAATTCTCACCCACAGACTCTCAACTCGCTCATCATCTGTCCCTGGACAGAACTCGGTGCATTGTAGTTCCTCCCGCATATAAAGAGCAACCCCACCACCCCACCTGGCTGGCCTGTCTTTTCTGAAAAGGACATAGCCCTCCATGACTATATTCCAGACATGTGAGCTGTCCCACCACGTCTCTGTAATTGCCACCAGATCATAGTCTCCTGACTTAACACAGGTTTCCAACTCCTCCTGCTTATTTCCCATGCTGCGCGCATTGGTGTACAGGCATTTCAGGGAGCGAGCTGAGCACACCGATTTCACCCTAGGATTGTAGGAGGCCTCCCAGTCTTCATTAATTCTGGAGTGCTGCCCCACTGGGGCAAGCCCAGCTACAACCCCATCCCCCTTCGAATCTAGTTTAAAGCTCTCCAAATGAGCCCTGCTAATTCGTGCCCCAGCATCCTTTTGCCTCTGTGAGACAAACCTTTCTCACTTGTCATTGTCCAGACTGGTGCCCTATAAAACCAGCCGTTATCAAAGAATCCAAAGCCCTGCCTGTAGCACCAGTCTCGAAGCCAATTGTTCATGAACTGAATCTTCCCATTCCTTCCCACATCAGTGGAAGATGGAAGGAGAGAGGAGAAGATCACTTGAGCCCCAGACTCTTTCACCATCCGCCCCAAGGCCCTGTAGTCTTTCTTCATCCCCCTCAGACTGCGGGAAGCAGCTTCCTCCCCACCTGTCTGGAAGACCAGCAGCGGGTAGTAGTCTGTCGGGTGCACCAGGTTGGGGAGCGCCCTGGTGATATCCCTGATCCGGGCTCCAGGCAGACTACACACTTCCCTATGATGAGGGTCAACTCTGCATATCGGGCCCTCTGTTCCTCTCAGAAGGGAATCCCCTACTACAATGACCCTTCTTTCTTTCTTAACAGAGGCAGTCTTGAGGTGCAAAGTCGACTCCCTTTTCCTATGTGGCCTTGTGGGCTGGCCTTGCCCCACATTCTCACCTACCTCTCCTTCAAGATCCAGGGCCTCGAACCTATTACGGAGGGACACCTGGGGAAGCAGGGCAGGAAGGGGGGAGGGTTTCCCACGATGTCGAACTGGAAACCGCTTCCAACCCTCATCGTCTTTTTGGTCCCCTACCTCTGCGCAACAGCTACAGGGCAGGGGCTGCCTCGGGCCATCCCCCTCTGTGTGAGAAGGCAGGGGGTCCTTCCCCTTTTGGGGGGTATCTCCCTGGAACCGTTTCAACTGGCCCGCCAGGGAGTTACTCCACCAGTCGATCTCCCTTTCACACTCCCTGATGGTCCTCAGTGTCTCAACCTCCTCCTTAAGTCTTGCCACCAGGCTAAGCAGATCTTCTACCTGCTCACACCTCACGCAGGTGGAATGCTGTCCTCCCTCCCCCGGCAGCAGCAGGCTCTGGCACTCCCTGCACCCAGAGACCTGAACAGCCACGGTCTGGGACAGGGTCTCTGTCTGAGTTGCTGCAGTCACCTTACTGCAAGCTCTCTTTCTGGAGGCAACCATATTGGTGCGCAGTCTGGGACACCAGCAACACGACCTGCTTGTTCCTCCCTGCGCCCGGTGGGCAGCGACCTGTCGCTGCCCTGTCGAAGACTTTTTCAAGGCAAGGGGCAGGGGAGTGGTCGCCGTCACCGTGGGAACGCCCCCCGCCACGTCAGCCTCTCTCTCGCAAGGGCTGCTGGGGCTTCGGGGATCGGGATATGTCGGGAATCGCGATGTCTCTGCGCTATCCCCTCTGATTTTCCTAATCTCCGTTGACCCTCGCGTCGCTAAAGCGTGCCGGCTGTGGCTCTAGCTAGGCTAGCTCCGATCAGCTGACTGAATGTCCTTTATCTTTTAAAAAATGCAACCTGAGAGATCCTGATTAAGTCTCCAGGACTTTGCGACACTTCTGCTATTATTCAAAGAGGTCCACAGATGTGGATTTGCAGTGGGATAATAGTTAAAAGGGATTTTTATGCTGTCCTACTCCACATCACACTGTGTAGATACAGCAGCTGTCCTGTCCACCCCTACAACAGAGCAGTAGGATCCAGACCTATGGACTTTTCAGTTGTTATGGTGCTGGTAGGCTATGCCCACACTCACATCAATGCTGCTTGCATTCCAAGCTGTCTAGAAGCCAGACAGTTACTTTTAGCACAGGTACAGAGAGATTAGTAGGACCTACTGAGAGAGTGTGCCTTTCAAATTTAGCTTATCACAACGCTAATACAGCAACATGGCATGGCAGGCTGGGGACCATACAACATAATAGAGCCTAAGAGCGTTGTAGGCTCATCATGTTTAGTGCCATCTTCTGGCCTGTTGCTAAAAGCTTGCAACTAGGTCACTAGCCTTGAAAATCCAGCCTTGAGTAAGTCAAATTCATGAGCTATTTCCTCTGAAGTTGGGAACGTAGTTTGAGAAGCATGAGATTTAAAAAAACGAATAATGAAACTCTGGTTTCCATTCTTTTCATTAACTGCCAGGCTTTGCTACTGAGCACGTTCATATGATTGTAAACCTCCTCCCAGGACTTTATTGCTATTGCTTCTTAACACCTCAGAGCCTGGATACGGCAACACAGTGGGGTGTAAGAAGTGGCAGATACTTGATTTTCTTGATTGAAGGTTCTCCTGAGAGGATCTGTCATCTTGTTCTATTGTTGACACCAGCACAAAGGTTGGTCAGTTCATTAGGTTTCATTTGACTTCTGCTACAAAGGGTGAGATTCTGCCAGCCAACACTGTGTCAGTTAGACCCTCTGACGAGGGAGTCAGCTTTTGAATGGATACCACCACCATGACAAGGAAGGGCAACCAGCCTCCTGCATTAGCCCTCAATTAGTTACCTTAGGCTCAGAAGGACAGGTCTGGGCTACCACATTTGCAAATGCATTTAAAACAAGGAGAGGCTCTTCCCAGCTCTCTCAGAATGACAGACTTCACATAAAACCAAATCCTGAAGGCCTTCCGTAAGTCCCCTATCAAAACATACCTATTGAACACAAGCTTATGTCATTTCCTTAATGTCAAGCATAACTTGATGTCCTATTGCCTCTGCGTAACTTAAAGTACACATCAGTATTCTCCTGCATAGGAGCATTTTTCTGCATATGCAGAAAAGTTTTCCTGGATGGGATCTTATAATTTCAAAAACTCTCTTTGACTTTAGTTCAAGTGCAAACAAGAACTTCTAGATTTCTCCCGGAGCTTGCTGCACAAATTATATAGTTTTCTATGAGATCACAGGATTTTCCATTCAGCAGAAGCTGTAAAATTTATAGTAAACTCATATGTCCTCTCAACTTTAAAGGCAAATCTGTACTAAAAATATTTGTCTGAAATCAAAGCATCAAGGAGTATGGACAGTACAGATTATTTAAAGTTGCTCCTTGGAAAAGCATTTTTATCTGATGCTTTACCTGGTGATTTTGTCACTGTCTAAACAAAGTATTTACTGGATTTCAGTTACAGGTGGATTTTCTACCCATCCAGAAGTTGGAAATAGCATACAACTGTCATTGTTCAACATACCCATAAAAATATACATTAAAGTAAGAAGCAACCTTCTTTGAGTGTGCCTTCAGGTCTTGGGTTTGCTGTGCTCTCTGAGCTCACCTGTGTTCAATATTTCTGTAATATGTATTCACACAACAGCTTGTCCAACAAATTGGTTCACAATACAGAAAAGAGTAAATAATCAAGTGATAATTTTCTATGTTTAAAAAATACCCTGTCAAGGACCTGAGCCAAAGCCTCACTGTTGGCAAAGAGAGTCTTTCTACTTTTATCAGTGGACGTTAAAATGATCTCTTAGCTCATTAGTCTGGAGAGAAACCTATAGCCAGTGTGACAAAATATAGGACTATTTTAAAACATGCTTACATACAAAAGTTACACAAACTTTTCCTTCAGAAATGATCTGTTGATTAAAACATACAAGCCAACATTCATCTGCTCAGAGCTTGTCCCGTATAGCAGAAAATGGGCAAAACATTTTCACCAATAGATCACAGGATTGCAACCTTAGTACATGAAGCAGCCCACAAGACAAGGATCAAAAGGAATACCCATTGACTTGTCTGCCTTAATGTCCTCCTGCTCTCAAATGAAATACAGTACAAGCTGAAAAAGGACAAGTGCATATTCTCTGCAGATAAACCTAGAACATGTGTTAAGAGATTTTATAGCTATTAACAGACCAGCTCAAAGAAAAAGAATTGTAAGAGAACTCACTTCTATTTCTTTTCACCTTGCAGACAACAATGTTAAGACATTTCAGATTTATGCAGCTCTTCAGCCTCAAAACTGATTTCCTCAGCTACCAGCTAACAACTTTCACAAGTCATCTCTGACCCAATGTGTGAGGTAGTTATACCCCAGGGTACTACTGAACTTTGGCTTGATCTCAAGGTTAAAGAGCCCAAGTCCTGGTGTTGTTTTGGACAACAGTTTTCCCACTCCCAGGCAGCAGAAAAGACCACTGCATCAGGCTTAATTTAAGGCAGAACTGCAGTTTCAGGTTAAGCCCTTATCATCAAACACTAGCCTCAGGTTTTGATAACTTTAAAACTGCTACTATTACCTGTGATTTACTGCTTCCTATCTAGGTATCTGGGTTATCCCTACATATCTGGCATTACCTGTCTGGTAAGGAAGCCTTGCCAAAGGAAATGAAAACTGTTCTACCTTTTCACAGATGCAAAATGTAGGAGGTGAAGCTGTTCAGCACGGGCTGTAAAAGCATAGCAGGTAAGGAATATACTTCTCCTGGTACCAACTGACAATGTCAGTTTGCTGATGGAACTTTTTATTCTGTTTCTGGTTTAGCTGAGGAGATTTGCAAGGATTACTTTCTTCGATAAAAAATTACTTCCTTCTATACAGCCCAGTTCTAGTCACTTAATTTAAAACCCGAGTAAGAAAACTGCCCCAGCTAAGATACAGCATTTGCATAGTCAAAGCAACTACTTTTTTAGAGTTTGTGCCAGTTTTGAGATGGGCAGACAAGCACAGTGCACACTGATGGCTTTGTGCAGCCATCCATTCTAGTTATGGATGCAGTTATATTGCAACACCAAGGTCTTCACCAGCAGATACCTTCTCTTGCTCAGTCCCTCAGTCCTTGTTTGATAAGTTTTAAAAGATATGTTAGCAGCTCTTATTCTCAACAGAATATCCCCATGAATTAATGTTATCAACAAAATCATTCAAAAACAGGATTGGGTGATGCTCTGTAAGTCATATTATCTTTCTCTGATCCCACACAGGTATAACTAATCAACAGGAAATCCTCTCTAACAGGCACTGGACTGAACTATGTGTAATACTGTCCAAAGACAATGATCCAACAAATTCCCAAAGTGGTCTCTTCCAGTTCACATCTGAACTTCTGTTTTGATAGTTAAGCTTGTTAGTTTCTATCCTACTATCCAGTTACAGAGAAGAATGATCACCATTCTAGTTGTATCAGTCACAGTTTAAACACAATTGTCATATCTGCTCACTGACCATTTCTAGAAAAAGGACAATTCCTTCAGGCTTTTCTTCGGGGATCCAAAGCTTTTATCATTCTTGTTCCTATTTTCTGTATGTCTCATAAGTATTCTCATTCGACTTCACAGATTGATATCACTACTCCAACTGAGGTCTCACCTGCACTGTGGAGAAACATACATTTATTTCCATGTTCTTTGCACATTACACTTTGGCTAATACATCCCCAGAAAGGATCCAACTTGTACTTCACTCCAACTCTCAAATGCATTTTCACAGTACAGATGCCCTGGCAGATTTATCTCATTTTATAGCTGCCTTTTACATTTTTCTTTCCTAGCCATAGTTCTTTGCTCTTGTCTTGGTTGAACTCCATCTTGTTCATTTTCGATCACTTCTGCAATATATCTAGAGCATTTTGAATTAAAATTCAGCCTGACAAAGTGCTTTCAGCTCTTCCCGATTTTGTTTCATTTGCAAAGATTATAAGCATCTGTCATATTCCATACTCTAAAACATTAATGTCTATACTGAGTAAAACAGACAGACCTCTGCAGGACTCCACTTAAAATGTGCTGCTAATTTCACATGGAATCATTCTTAACAGTTTCTAGAGTAATTAATGTAATTATTCACCCAACTCATCATCATTTCAGCTGGATCATATTTCCCAAACTTGCTTATGCAAGACAGTGCCAAAAGTCATACTCAGGTCAAGTTCACACCTTTTACTTCCCCTTAATGAGCTAAACAGATGGTTTAACATGACTTATTCTTGACTAATCCATATTAGCTGGTATATATCACCAAATTATTTAATGTATGGGACTTTAAAATGCTTTATTAATGGGTTCTCCTTTTTCTCTTTCTTGGTGACCTTCTTTCTTTTCTGTCCTTCATCTGCCCCCTGGACCCATCTTTGCCAGGATCTCTAGTGGGTGCTTGTGAATGGATCAGAAACTACTGCAGCTCTTTCCTAAGTACTCACAGGAGAGCTCATTTGGGACCAGCCAGCTAAAATGCCTCCAATTTACCTGAATATAAATATTCTTCATCATGACCTTTTCTTTTTCTGGTGTAAATTTGTATCCTCATGTTATAACTCATTACAGCAAGTATCCACTCACAGTTAACCTTCTGGGAGAAACTAAAGCAAAAAAAAGAAAAAGGAACTGAAGGCATTAGTCTGCGCTATGTCACCTGCTATGCTTGCTTTTTTCCTTCTCCTGCATTCACACAGCCTTTTCTACATGCCTTTCACAAACCTCACCAGCTGGAATATGCTCTGTGCAACAGCCTTTCTGTCTTTCTGTGTACTTTACTGAAGCCCAGTAACTAAACAGGCAATAGCAATCAATATCTGAGTAAGAAAATTGATGTGTTTGAGAACTTTATTCATGTAAGTACCTGTTTTTCTTCAATACCTATTGTCTTCCAATACTTTTGCTTGGGTTCTGCATCCATAAAACAAAGGGCATGCTCCTTTCAGCAGTAATCTGGATACAGCCTTCTGCAGCTGAAGCTGTGGTAGCTAGCTGTCAAAGCATAGTTAAAGCAGCAAAAAAAAATGCTCACAATGCAGCTTTCCATGAAAATTCATATGGGCACAAATGGAGCTGCTAAGGCTTCTTTTTGAGAAATTAACACATACCATAAGCTAACAGAAATTAAAGAAATAGAACCATTCCTGGCTGGCCAGAAATACATGTCTGAAACAGTAAAGGAAAGACATTACTGGCACAAGATATGTTAATAGATCTAGTACATTTAGGCTAAGCCTATTATCTCTACAGTTCATTCCATCAGTCGTTAAAAAAAATGTAAAACCTTATCTTCTTTAAATCATGCATTATGCAGTGGTTATATAAATATTAAGTACCTAAAGTATGGCTGATCAGAAGTACCAGTCAAACATTTTCCAACAGAACACTTTTTTCCACTGAAAAGAAATGCTTTGACAAAACAGAACCTTTCAGTAGGCACATATCACTTGCAGTGAAATTTTGCAAAAGAAAAAGGAAAAATTTCAGTCCTCTCAGCACATTCTGCCAATCCAATTCTTTCAATCCTTTCCAAAACACTTGAGTTTTCAACTTGAAATGACATTTGATTTTGCAGTGTTGTGGTATTAAAAAGCAAAAGTCACACAAAGCACTTTAGTGTTATCACTAAACTGAAACATTCATGCAGATTTGCAAATACTTCCTAATTATTTTCATGGGAAGTGTCAAAACCTGGTAGTTTTAGTTTAAAACAAATTTTAACATTAGGAAAACTCCTGCAAAAAGGACAGTCTGGTTCTCTCCCATTTTCAGTGGGCCTGCCTCAGATAGCATTTCAGAGGAAATGCATTAAAAAGGCATAAATGAACTCCAAGCTTGCAATGTCATCACCTGAAGAGTATATCTTCTCTTTTCTAACATGCTTATTGTGTCACTGAGTTACGTGCTTCTTGAAATTTTGTCAGTGACAACAAAAGCTGACTTTGGGGGTTGTTCCTAGAGGATCTTTGCTTTCAGTTGGTAATCTCAAGAAACAAACTCAGTTTTCCTTCATTTGTGCTGAGCCAGACTCCTCCTTCACATACCTAGGACAATTAATTGTTAAATATATTCTAGTTCTTAATTTAAAATTATTTAACTTTTGTCACTTTATGCTGCTATGAATATTATCCTGGTTATCCTTTGTCCTTTGAGCTAGGTTCCATCTTCAAACATCTTTTGCTTCTTGTAAAAGGGAGAGGGTTATCAGCCATCAGTGAAGACCTCTGCAGAATATTGCACAGGGGTGGATTTACACTGGGTTTGCAATACACAACAGAGGGGAATATCCTGTGTTTACATGACACAAACTCCAGATATGTAGACGGAGGAAAAACTAATTTGTTATGTATGTATGTAATTTATTTATTATGTATGTAATAAGGTAACAGTTAATCTCATAATTTCACATTAGGAGATGGAATTCCAAGTGTATGCTGAAACAGAAAGTAGTTCTCTAGACTTCGTTTAACAATGCTGTGTTTCATCAATCATTTCAGCATCTTGAGTGATATATAAAAGAAATAATGCAGGCCGTATTCCCCAGTCCACCTCACAGGCATGTTTCTGTAAACTTCCCAGCACTGTTTCTCTTTTTGCTGTTGCTAAGTGGCTGCCAGGACCAGCATGGAGACAAAGACATGGATTTATTCTCCTTCTCATATGTCAAAGTGGCCTTGACTAGTCTCTCTCAGCTGTTTTTCACCTTCATGTAACTTGGTTGTCTTCAACTAAGGCTTCAAGATGCCATATGCAAACTGTAAGAAACAAGGTAGTACTCCATCTGCCCCTTTGCCTTGTTCTTGGGCTTTTCTCTTTCTTTCCAGCTTATTTTGTTTGCATTCTTGTCATGACTTTTACTTTCAAGATATTTTTTCTTTCTATTCATAATATGTTTAAGAAACTGTGGTACATGTAACTTGTTATATCCAAAACATTTGTCTCCGAGTGAACACTACAGACAGCCTGTGTGTGACTTGCTAATTAAGTTGGGATGGATCTGGCATTAAGAATGTTTTTATTAAGTAATTTTCCCCATTCTTTTTAGGGGTTCTACTATTACATCTTTCCAAGTCCATATTCTTAACAGTGAGTTTTTCAGCAGGCAGTTGTCCTGACTGGCAGCTGAACTAAGTGTATATGAATGTATGAACATACGCATATTCTTGTTTCCTCACACTTGCATGTGTAGTTAGACCCTTAGGCACTCAAATGACAATTTGTATCAGCAATTGACTGTTCACATGAAGTATGAAGACATGCATAAGTCATGAGGCTTAGATAACAACACAGAATACCTGTCAGTACTTCATTTGCCACTTGTTTGAGAAATTCTTTACAGGTATATTCACCAACTAAACTCATTTACCAATGCTTTGAAATTTATGCTAAGTTTTCCTGAAGTATGGTATTAAATATTTCAAACACAGACCTTATTCTTGTTTCTTTAGATAATTAGATTTTAAAGAAATGACATTGACTTTCATTTTCACAGAAAAGCTGAAATATAAAAAAGGAAAATTAAAAAAAAAACTGATTGGCAGCTATTTTTAAAAGGCAAAGTCTAAAGCACAACTTTTGATTTCCTGCTTCAAGTGGGTGGAAGTAATTTTTCATGTGAAACGTTTTCCATTCAGAGAGTAGCAAAATACATTTAATGTTATCGCAGTTACAAATTGATTCATTTCCATGCTGCTACTATTGACACTCATTTATGTAGACTGCGTAGGAAAAATAATAAATGCAGTTTTAAATAAGCTGTTACAGTTTAAGTCTGAATAAAAAAATCAGGCAGGTAACAAACACACTGAGCTGTTAAATATGCAATTACTGCAAATAATATTTTAGTAAGGAAATTTTTCACCATATTCATTTGGGATTCCAGTGACTGCTTAAACAACCTTTGCAACAGTTTTTTTCGTTCCTACTCAATGCAATTATGATGCCAGATGCTAATCAATCACCAGGACTGGATTCAGAAGTTTAGACTTTCCCAGTCAAGCAGCTTGCCTAAGTTGTTCACAACACACATGTTCTCAGTAGAAGGGCTCTACCAAAGCAAGCAGCAAGACTGAATCATCACCTCTCAGACTAGATGATCTTGGACTTCCTGCACTAGATCACCTTTAAAGGTCCTTTCCAACCCAGACCATTCTATGATTCTTGACGAAAGCCGCCAGCACACAAGGTTTCCAGCATATAGTGAAACCCTTTCAAAGCTGACTTGGCTAACATAAATTCCAGATTTTTCCAAAAGTCCCTTGAAATATATTGTACTGCATAAAACGGGTGGCAAATATGGCCATTTGCATGGTTTATATTTTGCCAAAGTTTTTTTCAGAAGACTGTTACTACTGTGGGTTAACTCCAGTGGGTAGCTCAGCCCCACACTGCCCTGCAGTGGGATGGGGGAAAGAATAAGAAGGATAAAAGTGTGAAAGCCTGTGGGCTGAGATAAATACAGTTTAAAATGTAAAGCAAAGCTGTGCATGCAAGCAAAGCAAAGGAAGGAACTCATTCACTACTCAGCCCTGGAAGGCTGGTGTCCAGATGTTTCCAGGAAAGCAGGGCTCCATCATACTTAATGGCTACTTGGAAAGACAAAAGCCAAAACTCTGAACATTCCCCCCTTCCTTCTTCCTCACAGCTTTGTTTTATATTATGAAGGAAATTAACTCTACCCCAGCCAAAAAACAGTACAGTTATGGAAGGAGCACTATCTATCTCACATCACTGTCATGATGTCCTGTGGGCTAGAAAGGGAAAATTTTGTAAGTGCTCTCTATAAACATGCAAAAGTTGAGCACGAATTCTTCAGTTAGCAACAACATACCCAGGATCTTCTTGTAGCTTTTATGTTCATATTGTGATAGAGTTTTCTTCTTATTTAAACCAGACAAATGAAAGGTGTCAAAGCAGATAAGAAAACAAGACTAGTACACTTGAGACATCATGCAAAGGAAAATTTTACTGATGGTATTCAGGGCCTTCTGAAAACCTTTGAAAGCTTACTACCTAGGGAATATTCACCCCTTTACCCACAACTTTGCCCAAGCACCTTTCTGCCCAACTTATTCTGTTGCTTTGCCAGTATCTAGATGACTTTGAGAAAATAATACGCCTTCTCTGCTTAAATAAAGCATCTCAAAAGAGTATTAACTAGTATGCCAGTGTTGCAAGAAGACTCAAATGCCTTGAAGGTTCAATGGGTTGACTGCACATGGGCTTGGAATGAATTGTCTGTATAAGTTGCTTTGACATATTTAAAGAGTGGAAGCATTATTAGAAGCAAATGTTACACAGACAAGTGCCCATTCCTGAAATTTGTTTAAACAAAAGAGTGCTTCAGTCTGATTATCTGAAATTGCTCATTTCATGTCATCACTATTGCTCAGCAGAGAGATCATCACCCATTCATTGCTTGTATTTTACGTAAGAATGATGGGTATAGCATGACTCTAGAGGGTATCACTGAATGAGACAAACAGCTGCAATTGGGTGATGAGTCTTTGTCCTCTTCCCTTGTTCTGATAACAAGCAAATAACACAATCCTGCAAATATTTTCTGGTTTTTATGCAATTTACCTAGAGGTGCTTCAAACATTGTAAATTCCAGAAACCTTGAACTGTAAGAAACCATAGACAACCAATCATTTTGTCACACTGGCTCTCTCTTGACTACTGTGGCATAATCACTACTGATTAAAATCAAAGAGATAGACTCTTAAGTCACTGATGTCCTTCAGTGTCTATTTGCTTGTGTGACTGCCTGAAAGTGTTAATCTCCCTCCACCACTTCTCTCCTGAAATACAGCAGAATTACAAGCCCCTATAAGCTACTTCAGAAATGAAGAAGCCTTTCTTCCCTCTGCCTCTGCAAGGGGTGTCCTTGTCACATCAATTATCAGTGACATTTCCCTCTTGAGTTTCCTGAGCTTTTTACAGCATCCTTGGTGGATTAGGCAGGTGCAGACATTTTCTGATATTATAAAACAGGGTAACGTTGTCAGAAAATGGTAGCAAATTTTCCTACTAGTTTACTGTATGCCACAGTATCATCACAGTGGAAGTTGGGGAAATTTTTAGGCGGTTAGAAGATGGCTGCTTAGAAACATATCAAGATCTACACCAACAAATATATCTAAGAAGAATCTTAAGAGATGGAATCGAAAATATATCCTTGTAAGAGTACTCACTTTACAATCCACTTTCAACCCACTTTACCGTTCATTTTAGTTTACACTGCTCTAATTGTGCAAGAAGGTGGGAACTTATGCGTTTCAATCATATGCCCCTGGGACTCCAGCTGCAGACAGATGTGAGTCTAGTTCTATAGTTTCTTGCTATGTGTCTTAGGTGCTCAGGGGCATCTAAAAAAACATTACAGACCCATGTCTGGGCATTCTGTCTCACATGTAGATATTTTACAATGTGCCGCACCACAACACAAGATTTGGTTATTTGGGTATTTTAGCTTTAAGAACATGTTTAAAACTGCTGATTTCAATGTACCAGTACCTTCCTAAAGGACGGTGGATTTTCATACACCTCGAAATACCTGGCTGAGCTGAGGCCTTTGAGAACAACTTTATCAGAAAGCATCAATGTTTCAGCAAAAACTGGCCATTAAAAATCTCATAGGCATGTCAGGAGCACAGGGATAAGCTCACAATTCACTTTTGTATATCCATGCACACACTTCTTTCTACTCTTCCAGGGATATCTATAACTGCAGGTAGAGAAAGTCTGCAGCTCACAAAAATCACTTCCAGCCTAGATCTCAAGAACCAGCTAATTCTATGGGTAGCTGCCTGCCCAGCACACACAAGCTGCCAAGCATTTGCCTAGGGACGCAGGCAGATGCAGCAGCGTGCCCCCAGCTGTGACTGCTTGAGTGAGCTGCTGCAAGACTTAGTCTACCTCCAGGATCTGCCATTTATCCTTCAATAACCCTCATTGGATTTGTCTATGTGACACAAGGCCCTGAAAAAATGCCATCATTAGGTACATTTTCTTCTCAAAAAAAAAAAGGTCTGTTCTGTTCCATTTATGCCCTTGCTATTCCTTTGGAGGTCATTCCAATTTACTAAATACCATAAGACTACTTTGCAATGCTGAGTGTCTTAAACCTTTGGCTATGAGCTTGCATGCTAATTTAGCATATCAGAGCACATAGTTTCAGCAAGTGCAGAGCTGTAGAATTACCTTTAGAAATGGTGTTGATCTGTCTGAATGCTGGCCCTGTCCCTTATTACTGTGTTTTATTGCCATGCTGCTGACAGCAACACCCTGTCATATATTGGCCATCCCATCATCGATCAGTTCAGCTACACAGCAGAAATTAATTCTGTTCTGGGAAGACATCATTCAGCCAGCCAGCACTGTCTGGGATTTTTTTTTCCCCTCACAGCTAATCAAGATTCTGACATGTGATGTGCTGCATTTATCTCACCTCCTAATAAGTTGAGAATAGGGATATCTTCTTGTTCTGTGATTTTTGTGTAGTATGTCCATGCTACAAATGCACTTAAGAGACACAGCAATTTATAACCCAAGGGCTTTAAACTACAGTAGGGTTTTTTTAAGGGATGCAATGCTGGGAGCAGGGTTTGTTTCACACATCAGGAGTGTCATGGACATGCAGAGAAAGGGACTCAGTTAGAAACTCACAGACTTCCAGTAGAAAGTGGTGGTTAACATCATGCCCTATACCAGCTTGTTAAAACCAAGTATCAGGTAAGGTTTCAGGGCACACAAGGAGAGCTTGAAAGCCCTACTCATGGGCCAAGGAATCATGAGTACAGCTGCTGGGGAATCCTTGAGTGGTCTTGCAGAGGAGCAGCAGTGTAAAGACTGAATATCAAAGCCACTGGGGCATATCCTGGGAGAAGCCAAGAGAAGGGATGTATGAAGGGAAGCTTGAGGTACTCGCGGGTGGGAGTAAACATCAGATTGTTATCTGAACAGACACCAAGTGAAATGGTGTAGACAGAGAAAAAGTGGGGCACCTTCAGATGTGAAGAGCAAAGCTCATTGCTCAATAAAGCCAACATGCACACTGCTTTTTCATTTTTTTGTCCAAATATGAGCTGCTCTAACACCTTGGAGCTAGAAAGAACACAAGGAAAAAAAAAAAGAAAAAACAAACCCTATTGCTTCCTTCTCTTTTTTCAAATCCACCTTCATCATTAAAAGCCATAACCTACAATTTAGAGTATATATACTACAAATCAGGATCTCTTGAGTCTGGCCCTGTGTGACCTGGACAGCCACCACAGCTTGATTAGACTTAAGCCAAGGGAGACTTGCAAACAGCTTGCTGCACCAGCAACTTCACTTTCACAGGGCCAGCTAAAGTACAATATCTGTCCCTGTGCATAAAGACGCACATAAGTTTTCAAGGCATGAGAAGGAAAGCCAAAAGTTTAGATGGCCTCCTACCTTTTACGATGTGTTAAAAAACAGGTCATTTCTCCAGTACAGGGGCTGACAGACCTGCAAGCATTAGTTATAACACCGTGATGCATTATTAAATCCTTCTGATAAATATAAAATAAATAATCCATCTCTCCAAAAGGTTTTTACTAGTTTTGGAAGTGAAAGTGTCAGCAATATTCAGAAATTAAAACTTACAGTGTGCCTTTAGGGATAAAAATGAACTAGCTGGAATAGAAGTGCAAAACCACAGCTCTAAAATAGATAGGTGGGAAAAAAAATATCTTGCAGAAAAAGATCCATGAAACTTTTTAGAGAATGTTAAATTAAATTTTCTATGATCTAATGTATAAATTCTGAAGGTTTAGCTATACTGAGTTGATCTTTTGTTAGTTATGCTTACACTGTGATACTTGCAAAATTCTCAAGCACTGCTAAAGCTGATTTGAGATTATCATTTCATTAATTAATGATAAAAAATGATCCCTGGTGAGATAATGAAAGGAACCTGAAATATGTAATTTTGACTTCATTGTTAATCAAATCCTTTCACCCAGATCTTGACTAATATAAGGAATTGTAGACTTCAGTTAAGCAAGATATTTGAATGTGTATGCCTAATCTGGAGATATGAATAGTCCTATTAGTTTCAAAGAAGGAACCCGATAGAAGAAAGTTATTTACTGGATGAAAAGTAGGCATACGATTACACATCTTTCTGGATGAAGGCCATGGCAGCTCAGATATGTCTCTAGGATAACGTCACCCACAGTAGTAGATTTAAGCATGGATTAGCTCCAGACTAACATAGTCTAAGCTATTTTTTAAGTTTATATGCCACAAAGCATGTGACAGTTGTAGCCAATATTTGTAGGTACAGTTGACAGACAATTGCATCCCACTATAGTGGAATTAGTGGCCTAAGGACGGGAGGCAAACGGAAGCAGGCTTCTGTGAATACATACCTTCTCTCCAAGCTTAGCTAGGTTTATAGGCAACACCCACTCTAAGGTTTGAAATGCCTCTTATCTTATCTGGGGACAAGAATTAGCAAACGCTGGCCCTGCAAAAGCTTCTGTAGTAAAGATCTTGACCTGTGGTCAGTGGGGGAAGGGAATAAATTGCCAACAAGCCAATTTGTTGCCTTTCATGGTCTGATCTCTACTCTCCAAGAATGCTACAAAGTGGGGCTTGCCAGGCAAATGACACATTTTGCCAGGAGCAATCTTTCTGCTTGGACTCCTATCTGAGAATTATGCCTTAATCCTTAAAAAATTGCTTTATTTTTATGTAAATGCATTTGCTTGTATGACAGAAATCCATGTAAATGCTATAATTGCATCTAATTGTCTCAAAAAAGGTTCTTAAGGTTCATTTTATATTCTAGCTAATGGCATAAGACTTCAGATGTCACTTTCCTAACAGAAAACATCAGAAGTAGTTTTGCAGTGCTAATCAGCACTAGAAGGCCTTACCCTTGATCTAACACTGTGACATACCATACAGGGCAACACTTCTGTCATTGCAGTAATTCAGATTATGTCTTGAAACATTAAGTCATCCACAGATTATATCAAAGTTACTTGCACGGCTCATTGAGGTTTCAGGAACAAGACCAAGCTCTTCATTTTCATGTAGCTAAGAGCAGGAGCATGGTCTGACTTGAGCTCAGGTTCTGTGTTAGAATCATAGAATGATAGAATAGATTGGGTTGGAAAGGACCTTAAAATCATCAAGATCCAACCCCCTGCCACGGGCAGGGATACGTCCCACTAAACAATGTCACCCAAGGCTCTGTCCAGCCTGGCCATGAACACCACCAGGGATGGAGCAGTCACGGCTTCCCTGGGCAACCCATTCCAGTGCCTCACCACCCTAACAGGAAAGAATTTCTTCCTTGTATCCAATCTAAACTTCCCCTGTTTAAGTTTTAACCCGTTACCCCTTGTCCTACCACTACAGTCCCTCATGAAGAGTCCCACCCCAGCATCCCTATAGGCCCCCTTCAGATACTGGAAGGCTGCTATGAGGTCTCCACGCAGCCTTCTCTTCTCCAGGCTCAACAGCCCCAACTTTCTCAGCCTGTCTTCATACAGGAGGTGCTCCAGTCCCCTGATCATCCTCGTGGCCCTACTCTGGACTTGTTCCAACAGTTCCATGTCCTTTTTATGTTGAGGACACCAGAACTGCACACAATACTCCAGGTGAGGTCTCAGAAGAGCAGAGTAGAGGGGCAGGATCACCTCCTTTGACCTGCTGGTCACGCTCCTTTTGATGCAGACCAGGGTATGGTTGGCCTTCTGGGCTGCCAGAGCACACTGCAGCCATCTCACGTTCATTTTCTCATCGACCAACACCCCCAAGTCCTTCTCCACAGGGCTGCTCTGAATCTCTTCTCTGCCCAACCTGTAGCTGTGCCTGGGATTGCTCCCACCCAGGTGTAGGACCTTGCACTTGGTATGGTTAAACTTCATGAGGTTGGCATCAGCCCACCTCACAAGTGTGTCAAGGTCCCTCTGGATGGCATTCCTTCCCTCCAGCCTATCAACCGAACCACACAGCTTGGTGTCATCAGCAAACTTGCTGAGGGCGCACTCAATCCCACTGTCCATGTCAGCGACAAAGATGTTAAACAAGACTGGTCCCGATACCAATCCCTGAGGGACACCACTCATTACTGGTCTCCAGCTGGACACTGAGCCATTGACCACAACTCTTTGCGTGCAGCCAGCCAGCCAGTTCTTTATCCACCGAGTGCTCCACCTATCAAATTGATGTCTCTCCAACTTAGAGACAAGGATGTCGTGTGGGACAGTGTTGAACACTTTGCACAAGTCCAGGTAGATGACATCAACTGCTCTACCCCGTCCATCAGTTCCATAGCCCCATCATAGAAGGCCACCAAATTGGTCAGGCAGGATTTCCCCTTAGTGAAGCCATGCTGGCTGTCACCAAGCACCTTGTTGTTTTTCATGTGCCTTAGCACGCCTTCCAGGAGAATCTGCTCCAAGATTTTGCCAGGCATAGAGGTGAGACTGACTGGTCTGGAATTCCCCGGGTCATCCATTTTCCCCTTCTTGAAAATGGGGGTTATATTTCCCTTTTTCCAGTCCTCGGGAACTTCACCTGACTGCCATGATTTTTCAAATATGATGGACAATGGCTTAGTAACTTCATTTGACAGCTCCTTCATGACCTGCGGATGGATTTCATCAGGTCCCATGGACTTGTCTATGTTCAGGTTCTTAAGATGGTCTCGAACCAGGTCTTCTAGCTTTGGCTAGGGTGGAAATAGAATAACATGTTTCTACATTGACTAAATCTTGCACAGCTTCTTTTGTGCTTTCTTCTCCATCGTTTATGATCTCTGGTTGTTTTGGTCCACAAAGCAAACCATTCGTTTCTATTTCTTCTTCATATTCTGTGCTTCTCTAATGCCCAAGACAGGTAATGTCTATTAGGAGAAAAACTAGCAGTAATGGGAGAAGAGCACAACAGTCAGTAATCAAAACCAAATTTGGACATTTAACCCTAGTAACTCAAAGGAAAGGTAACACCTTCAGTGTCCAAAAATAACAGCCCTCCCATCCCCCATGATTTTAAAGAGAAGGAAGAAGTCATCTGTTGCTAATGCTAAAGATATTCTTAGCTATGCTATGTTTTAACAAGAAAATAAACCAAATAGTCATTCCTTTATCATAACTCAGTGGTAAAAACCCCTTTAAACAAAAGGGTGTTAAATAAACTTCCATCAAAAATCAAACATATTTAGTAGCACAAGCAAAGCACAGATAGTAACAGGACATCACATTCCTGCAATGATTTTCAGTAAATCTACAGCATGACAAGAAACAAGAGTCCCCAGGTCTGCCTCCCTAGCCTGCGTTTTTGTCCAAATTGAAATGATGGCACAAGCAGGACTGTCTCAGGGACACTGGATCTTCAGCTTCTAAACAGTCATGCAAACTTGTTCATTTTAATTTTGATCCTTTCAAGAGGTGGGATGCAGATGTGAGGCAAATCAAACACAATTATATTTTGGTGTAAGGAGGATACTCAGAAAGCAGGGAAAGTTAAGGAGGCAATAGAAATCTACCATGAAGAAAAGAGGAGTGAAAACTGGAGAAAGAGAAGCAAAGGATAGAAATCTGAGTGGTACTGGAGAGAAAACAGGATGTGGGAAGAAGTTGTAAGTAGTCATAACAGGGAAGAATTTCAAATTCCAGGCGAGGAGATCCCCTGACAGAGGAATAGTATCCCTACACTCTAGGTGGACATAGCAGCAGCCAATTGCTCAAGTGAGTTTGGCAATACTGTGGATGGCTGTGCTAATGAAAAGCTTGGCTGTAAGCAGGAAGAGGAGTGGTGCTCTAAACCTCCAGGGCAGAGGAAGGTGGTAATTACTGGAGCTAATGAGTCCTAGCTCTGATTTCAATGGCATGTCATTATGCTGGCATATACCCCCAAAATGAGATACAAACAGGAGAGAAAAACATAAAGCAGGAAGAGCAGATGCAGGATAATGGCTGTCGCATATGAAAACAAAGAAATGTAAGGCTGCATTGCCATTAACATCATTAACAGCAGCACAGTCATAAACTAAGATAAACTCACTAATCAAAACCCGCAGCTTTACAAGTGTGTCCTGTAAACAGGAGCAGTTAAGAGAACTGAACAGCAAAGACAGTTTTCTAATGGAACTAACTATGCAATTCATTTGAAGAGTTAATCACTTCATATGAGATCATCTTCTCTGCTGGATCTAAAACATTAATTTATCCAGAACTCATCTTTAAAGGGAAATACAGCTTATTCATGAGAACTGAGAGGGAACAGTGGTGATTCAATTAATCAACTAATCAGCTAAGAACAAAAGGTCTTTAGACAGGTATGAAAACCAGAGCAAGCAGCTGTCCAGGATGGACCAGTTCCATGCAAGATTTGCTCACTTAGTCCCCTGTCCAGGAATGGCAATGACATGCTATGCCCCAGACTTTACCCACATGATGACTTCTGCAAATATTTGAAATAAAATCCGCCTCCAAGTCAGAATTTACTGTTCGTGTGATCTTGGATTTGGCTGAAGCTGCTGGCTGACTTTTAAAGTCACTGAAGTACATGCTTGCAGAAGTATTTGGGCTGAAGGTCTTAAGGAAGCACAGAAAATATCACTATCAGTAATCACACAGCCATCTTTCTTAAAGTAATTAGGAGACAGGAATACTTTGGAGATGTTAGTGTTCTGCCCAAAAGACATTCCCTTCACAGTGATAGGTCTAGAAAGGCTCCAGGGGATGCTGAGTTCAGTCACCCAATTCTGCCAATCCTGTACAATGAGCTCTTGCACCTAATGCAATTTTGATTTCAATGCATAATTCTGAATTGGCATTCACGATATCTCATGTTAGCAGGAATATTTTAGTTGAATTTTTCTTGTGGCTTGAAATCTACACCAGCTTTACTTGCTACTTTTGTTATTCAAAACACTTTTAGGTGGTTTTGTTGGTTTGTTAGGGTTTTTTTACATTTGCAAACAAATCTGCTTCCTTGTTCTTTTGTTTAGGGCATCTGCAGGAAAACAAACATGTTTAGGAAAAGAGTCCTTTTTTTCCAGCTGTAATATAACTAATCACCTGAGTTTACTGGTAGCTTGTTGTGAAGAGACTGTCTCAGTCCTGTACTGATCATTGCTACTTCATTCAGCAGACAGAGGAGGGTGAAAATCCACGGGGCTAAAGCTCATGAAAACCAAATAGACATGTTCATTCCAGTGCCTTTCAAAGGCAGCTCTGCAGGGCTGGTACAAAGGGTCCAGTGATCACAGAATCACAGAATCCCAAGGGTTGGAAGGGACCTCAAAAGATCATCTAGTCCAATCCCCCTGCAAGAGCAGGGTAACCTAGAGTACATTACACAGGAACTTGTCCAGGCAGGCCTTGAATAGCTCCCATGTAGGAGACTCCACAACCCCCCTGGGCAACCTGTTCCAGTGCTCTGTCACTCTCACAGTAAAGAAAATTTCCGTGATGTTTACATGGAACCTCCTATGCCCCAGTTTATACCCACTGCCCCTTGTCCTATCACTGGACATCACTGAAAAAAAACTAGCTCCATCATCCTGACACTCATCCTTTACATATTGGTAAACATTGATGAGGTCACCCCTCAGTCTCCTCTTCTCCAACCTAAAGAGTCCCAGCTCCCTCAGCCTCTCCTCATAAGGGAGATGTTCCATTCCCTTAATCACCTTTGTAGCTCTGCGCTGGACTCTTTCAAGCAATTCCCTGTCCTTCTTGAACTGTGGGGCCCAGAGCTGGACACAATAATCCAGATGCGGCCTCACCAAGGTAGAGTAGAGGGGGAGAAGAACCTCTCTTAACCTACTAACCACACCCTTTCTAATGCACCCTAGGATGCCATTGGCCTTCTTGGCCACAAGGGCACATTGCTGGCTCATGGTCATCCTCCTATCCACCAGGACCCCCAGGTCCCTTTCCCCTTCGCTACTGTCCAGCAGGTCAACCCCCAACCTGTACTGGTACATGGGGTTGTTCTTCCCCAGATGCAAGACTCTACACTTGCCTTTGTTGAATTTCATCAAGTTCCTCTCCAGCCTGTCCAGGTCTCGCTGAATGGCAACACAGCCCTCTGGTGTGTCAGCCACTCCTCCCAGTTTAGTATCATCAGCAAACTTGCTGAGGGTACACTCAGTTCCTTCATCCATGTCGTTGATGAAAATACTAACCAGCACTGGTCCCAGCACCGACCCCTGAGGGACTCCACTAGTCACAGACCTCCAGCTAGATTCTGCCCCATTAACCACAACTCTCTGCCTTCTTCCTTTCAACCAGTTCTTGATCCACCTCTCTACCTGATCATCAAGCCCACACTTCCTTAGCTTATCTATGAGGATGCTGTGGGAGACAGTATCAAATGCCTTACTGAAATCAAGAAAAAACACATCTACCGCTCTACCATCATCCAGCCACCTAGTTACTTCCTCATAGAAGGCTATAAGGTTGGTCAAACATGACTTCCCCTTGGTAAAACCATGTTGGCTGCTCTTAATGACCCCCTCATCCTTAATATGTCTAGAGATGGTGTCAAGAATAAGTTGTTCCATCACCTTTCCAGGGATGGAGGTAAGGCTGACCGGTCTATAATTACCTGGGTCCTCCTTCTTGCCCTTCTTATAGATCGGCGTGACATTTGCCATCCTCCAATCCTCAGGCACCTCTCCTGTTTCCCACGACTTACCAAAGATGATGGAGAGTGGCCCAGCAATGACCTCTGCCACCTCCCTCAGCACCCACGGGTGTATTCCATCCGGACCCATGGATTTATAGATGTCCAGATTGCTTAACTGATCCCTAACCCAATCCTCATCCACCAAAGCAAACTCCTCCTTTATCCTGACTCCTTCTAGGGCTACAGGAATCTGGGTCCCCTGGGGAGAGTCTGCAGGAGTAAAGACAGAGGCAAAGAAGGCATTCAGCACCTCTGCCTTCTTTATATCCTCTGTCTCCAAGGCACCCACCTCGTTCAGCTGCAGGCCTATATTGCCTCGTGTTAGTTTTATCCGCTATGTATTTGAAGAAGCCCTTTCTATTGTCCTTAACCCAACTTGCAAGATTAAGTTCCAAGGAGGCCTTAGCTGTCCTAATTGCCTCCCTACATCCTCTAACAACTGTCCTATATTCCTCCCAAGTGGCCAGCCCCTCCTTCCATAATCCATAGATTCTCTTTTTCCGCATGAGTTTGCCCAGCGGTTCCTTTTTTAACCATGCTGGTCTCCTGGCTCCCCTACTTGACTTCCTACCCATTGGGATACTCTGATCCTGAGCTTGGAAGAAGTGGTCCTTGAATGCTGACCACCTATCTTGAGCCCCTTTACCACCTAGTGCCCTTTGCCATGATACTTCCCTTAGCAATTGATTGAAGAGGCCAAAGTTGGCCCTTCAGAATCCAGAAATGTGGCCTTGCTAGGTATTCTATTCCTCCCACACAGGATCCTAAACTCCACAATGTCACGGTCACTGCAGCCAAGGCTGCCATTGACCATCACCGCTTCAACCAGACCCTCCTTTTTGGTGAGTACTAGATCCAGCAGCGCTCCTCTCCTAGTTGGTTCATCCACCATTTGCATTAAGAAGTTATCATCAATGCACTGGAGGAACCTCCTAGACTGTGAATGATTGGCTGTGTAAGCTTCCAGAAAATACCGGGGTAGTTAAAATCCCCCATGAGGACCAAGGCATGTAGTCGTGAGGCTGCTTTAAATTGCCTGTAGAAAGCCTCATCAACTCCTTCATCCTGATCAGGAGGTCTATAATAGACCCCCACAACTGTATCACCCATACCAGCCTGTCCCTTAATTCGTACCCACAGACTTTCCACTTGCTCCTCATCTGCCCCTGGACAGAACTCAATACATTCTAGTCTCTCACATAAAGAGCAGCCCCACCACCTCACTTTGCTGACCTATCTTTCCTAAAAAGGACATAGTCACCCATGACCACATTCCAGTCATGTGAGCTGTCCCACCATGTCTCTGTAATTGCCACCAGGTCATATAACCTTTAGACCACACACAGACTTCTAACTCCTCCTGTTTATTCCCCATGCTGTGTGTATTGGTGTACAAGGCATTTCAGGGAGCAAGCAGAGCACGCTAGTGGCACCCTTGGGAGGCGGGAGGCCTTCATTAATACTAGAACAATACCCCACTAGTTCAAACCCAGCTACAATCCCCTTGCACTTTGAATCTAACCTAGAGCTCTGTGAGTGAGTTCTGCTAACTCTTGTCCTGGTACCCTTTTCCCCCTGCGGGACAGGGTCTAAACACCTATCCTTTCCCTCAAATGAAACAATAGATTGAAAATCCTCCCTAGTCCACCATCCTTCTAGCCCTAGCATGATTCTCTTGGGCTTGCCCCTAACAGGCCCAGTTATCTCCCCTTCCCCCTTCATATCTAATTTAAAGCCCTGTCAATGAGCCCTGCTAACTCCTGCCCCAGAAACCTTCTCCCCCTCTGGGACTGGTGTATCCCACCTGCCACCAGCAAATCAGGTCTCATATAGCAGCCCATGATTGAAAAACCCCAAACCCTGCCTTTGGCACCAGTCACACAGCCATACATTAAACTGCAGACTCTTCCTATTTATCTCTTCACCCTTGCTTGTAACAGGTGTGGAGGCAAACACCACTTGTGCTCCAGACCCTCTAACCAGCCGTCCCAGGGCCCTGAAGTCTCTCTTCATTGCCCTTGCCCTCCTTGTAATAATTTCACCACTGCCAACCTGAAAAACCAGCAGCAGATAGTAGTCAGAGGGCTGCACCAGATCAGAGAGTTTCCTTTTAACATCTCTAATCTGAGCCCCAGGTAGGCAGCAGACTTCCCTGTGGGATGGAGCTGATCGACAAATGGGCCCTTCTGTTCCCCTCGGAAGGGAGTCACCCACCACAATTACTCTTCTTTTCTTCTTAGTTGAGAAAGTTCTAAGGCATGGGGGTGAGTGACAAGCCCTAGGTGACTCACTAGATAGTTCTACCTCTCCATCTCCTTTTACCTGGCCCTGTAGTTCCAAGACCTTGTACCTGTTATTCAAGGGCAACTGGGAGGGAGAAAGGGATTGCGAGGGTTTTTGCTTACCTCTCCGAGGAGGGACCTCCCTCCATACCTCCTTGTCCCTTAAGTTCACTCCTTCTGTCTGATGGTAGGAGGGAAGGGGATCCATCACTTGTTCAACCACTTCCCTCTGCCCTTGCCTTAGGGTGTGGCTCCACCAATCTATTTCACTTTCACACTCTCTGATAGCTCTCAACCTTTCTACCTCCTCCCTCAGTTCAACCGCCTGCCTGAGCAGATCATTTATTCGCCCACACCTCACACAAGCGGTGTCACTGGCTCTCTCCAGTACAAGTGCCGGGCTCAGGCATTCACTGCAGCCAGAGACCTGCACGGCCGCATGTCTGCAGGCAGGCTCAGTCTGGGTACCCACGTTATTCCTCACTACAGGTTTTGATCGAGTGGTGACCATGCTCTATCTGGTCGATCGGTCCCTCTACGTCTCCGCACAAGCAAGCGGTCCTTCCTCCTGCGCTCCAGGCGAGTCCTGCTGACCAGGCGGTCACCCCGCTCCCCTGCCCGCGCAAACTGCCTCGCCGCCCTCCTGGCCGCTCGCGCTCCCTGGGCAGGTTTTTACCCACTGAGGGCTGGTGCCGCTGCTCCTGGCTCCGCCCCCTGTGAGTCAGCTGCTCGCTCTCGTCAGCTGAGCTGCGGCTCCTGGGCAGGTCCTGTCGAGGACTCGAGGCTCCCTCGGTGGCTCTCGCCGCTATGAGCTGAGGCTCCTGGACGCTGAGCTTCCCCCGCTCCGGTGTTGAAGGCGTCCTCTCTCGAGCTACTCACCCCAGCAATTCCATCTCATACTTCTTTTAAATACAGCGAAGGCTGTTCTAATGTTACTTACTTAGGACGTTTGGCTAAACGTGGTATGTTTTGTAGGCACTGAGGGGGAGCTGCACTCAGAGCACTGGTCACCGGTAAAACCGTGGAGCCTCATTGCAGTGAGCCATTTTACCCCAGGATTTGGGTATTTCTGCAGGATGAAGCAAAGCTTTACAAAAGCAGCCACCTTATTTTGAAACTAGCCAGCATGGGCACACAGAGCAGCATAACCTGCAGGAGTAGGATGCTTGTGGTAGCTGGTGTCCCCACATGTTTTTTTTTGGAGTCCCCATGAGCCCTGTGCTGCAATCACTGTGATGTGAGCTGTCTAGTTCGAGGCTGCAAAAAGCTACCTAAAGCAGACACAGTCGCAGGTTTTGTTCAAGAAGCCTCAGAGAGAGCAGGGCAATTCTGAGGTGAAACTTTGTACACTTTTCCCTAATGTAGCCAGGTTTATTCTTACTCTGGAGTATGCACTCAAGACATGGAACTGTTCCTGAAACTCCAGAGATGTGGATGCAAGCATGTCTTTTTTATCAGTCAGATACTTTTTAGCAGTAAGAAGTTACCCACAGGGGTGTAAATCTGAGATAGGTAGACAGACAACAGCAACCGAGAGGCTGTTATGATATATAGTACACTTCTGCCCTCTGCCTTGGATAGAATACATACTTCAGCCTTGTAACTTCCCGTCTCAGCTTGTTCATGGTTTGCTTCTGTTTTATTGTTGCTCTATGTAGGGATTTTTGGAAGTCCTTGCCAAGAGGAAAGACCTCCATGAAACACACTGAAGTACAAATATTAGGGAAAGTTCAGATAGAGAATCAGACAGGGCAATTCTGAAAGGACATCTCATGGAATAGAGGACAGGGACTCAAAAATCTGATGATGTTCCCAATGTCATAAATAAAGCCTCTAGCAGAACTGAAATAGAGCCCAAGATCTTAAGCCATAGCTTACTAGCTTAATCACAACAGTGTCTTTTCTTTCACTGACAAATCCATCTTTTGCAGCAAAGAAGAAATGGTGTTACAGTGGCAGATCCTGAGGCTTTTTCCTCCAATCTATTTCAAAATGACTGTTGAAGCTGAAATATCATGTCTAAGAGATAATGAAGTTACCTAGGCAGTTAATCAAATATTCAAAGCCTCTACTGAGATCCCAAGTTACATGTTTTTCTCTGGTTTAATCTTGCTCTTTAAGGGATTTTCAGGTGAAGGTTAAGAATTTCTAACCCACACATACAAGCTGTGCTCTTGCATTGCCTGATACATTTTTAAAACACGTTCTTCATTGTAGAAATCCTTCTTCACTGTAGAAGAGGGATTAAAAGAGGTCATTTTTACTTGTCCCATGGTTTCCCTGAGTGTCTTTGTTGATTATACACCAAAAGCACCAAACCTTTTCTTCAGATGACAGAGTCGATGCACCTGTATTTTGGGCACAAAGGGGAAAAGCTTCCTTGGTTACAAAGTGCCATGTGTATCTCAGTCAGATGCATGGAAAAAAACGCTAGTGTCTGTGGTAGGTTGACCCTGCCTGAACAGCAGGCACCCCTGCTCCAGCAGTGAGGTTCCCCACAACTGCAGGTGGATATCTACTCCTCCATGGACCTCCATGGGCTGCAGGGAGACAGCCTGCCTCACCATGGTCTGCACCACAGGCTGCAGCAAACCTCTGCTCTGGTGCTTACAGCACCTCCTCACCCTTCTTCTGACCTTGGTGTCTGCAGAGCTGTTTCTCTCACATAGCACATTCTCACACCTCTCTCTGGCTGCGATTGCTGTTGCACAGTTTTTATCCCTCTTCTTAAATACATTATCCCAGAGGCACTAACGCCGCTGCTGATGGGCTCAGCCTTGGCCATTGCTGGGTTTGTCTTGGAGCCAGATAGGATTGGCTCTCTCAGACATGGGGGAAGTTTCTGGCAGCTTCTCACAGAAGCCACCCTTGTACCCCCTGTGCTACCAAAACCTTCCCACACAAGCCCAATACATTCCAACCCTCACTTCTGTGAATCACATATTTAAGAATTATCATTGAAATTCACATTCAGCACACAATGTTCACCAAATTCACAAACTTCACTTACATCAATAAAAAAAATTCCCCACACCAAAATCAAAGCAACAATTATCCCAGGTATCTGAAGTGCCAGGGCACTGACAAGCATTGAGATCCTGTTCCTGGGGACTGAGCCAAGAGCAGCTGTGTATGTGTCTCTATTCTCCTATGTATCAGATTAAAGACATATTAAATAGAGAAGATCCTCTGCCCTTTGTAATGAAATTACTTCTTGTTGCTGTTACCTTTAGTTGCCATTATTAGTGACTAAGACCCACAAAACTGTTTGGGATGCCTTTCTTGAGAATTTAGACTTGCTAATGAGACCTCTCAACAATTAAAAAGTAAGTTGCATTCAAATGACCATGCCTGGTGAATTCTTAAGCACTGGGTTAATTAGTTTGTATTCTCAAACATGTGCTGTCAGCTAACACCAAACATGCTGCAAGTGTATTTTGTGTCTTGAAATCTGCTCAGTTAGGACATTTATAACATGGTCATCAGCAATCCTTCTGCTCCCATTTCAGAAAGGTCACATTAGGCTACTCCAAGCTTAGCTCACGTTTCACTCAAATGGGTAACAACACTGCTGCAAAACTCGTGGGGCTACAGCCACCAAAGCAAGGTTTCCAGCACTGAAGTACTGTTTAAATTATGTATTCAGCTAGATTAGCCCTGTGCAAGGTCTACTGTATTTTGGGGGAGTGATTTTTGTACTTACAGCTCCAGGACAGAGGCTGGAGCTACTCAGCTGGGCAGGGGGGTATTTCTCTTTATCTGTCTCCCATAGTGGATGAACAGCTCCATGCCAGGTCATGGCTGGCAGCTAGTACCATGCACGGCCTCCTCCCACAGGCTTGGGGGCCACTGGGGAGCCTCAGGCACCAATAGACACAATCAACAAAGGGCTGCTACAGTCTAGGCACCAGGGACACCTGGGTTTGGATTCAGGAATGAAAATGGTGCCCAAGTCCCGCTGGGGGTGTCTAATCTCTTCAGTGGCTTTTGTGGTTGTGAGGTTCGGTGGCGGGGTGAAGAGTCATGGTCATTCACATGCTGTTTGGTCAGCTTATCCTAGTGCTGGGAAGGTGAACAGTTCACCTGCCATGCAAGACTATTGGAATCTAAGCACTTTGCCTTTGGAGACATAGGACAGGGCAATGCACAGAGCCTGCTTCTTTGATAACAACAGTACCTAATTTTGTTTTTTTGCCATTCTTATCATTCCATCCCTTTCACATCATTGTGAGCTCCAGGTATTATGTCACCTCAGCCACACACACAAAGGAAATGGACGCGTGTGCTGGCAGCTCCAGTACTGTTGATCCTCACATCTGAGTGATGCTGCCCACGTGTGCCTGCCGGCACAGCAGTAGCCTAGCAACACTGCCTGCACCAAGGTGTGGACACACAAAGTCCTGCTTGTTGTTAACAAATAGAAAGGGCAGATAGAAATAATCATGGTGTAATTAATATACAGTTGTCATTCTCCACCATGTGGAGTTATTAATATCAGTCCTTTCAAACCAGAAATGACAGGAAGTGATTAAAACCAATATTTACAATTAAATAAGAAAAACAACCATGGCTTAGCCGGATCAGAAGAAATACATAAAACATGCAGACACTGCTGACAGTGGTGTAATTTTATTTAATCAATAACAAGATGTAGACAAGGAGGTACTTGATTGTGCCTGTGACACTTCACAGAAGACCTTGCATTCCCAGATCAAAAAGCCTCTACAGTATGTAGCAGTATTTTACTACAGAAAGTTATTTATCTTGTAAGGCACTTGAAACAACATACATTGCCAAAAAGCAGGGGAAATTAGAGAGATAGAAAATTGCTTTACTGGGTAACACCCCCCTGAACATTTCCCTCATTGAAGTAATTAGACATTTAAGACAAAGAAATGTAAAAAGCCTTGAGGTGTGCACATTTCAAATGCAGTTGACATTGTTTTGGTACACAATAGGATTTGATTAGTACTTGCAACGCACAGACCCACTACAGAGCATGAACAACATTTGCAATCACAGAACCTAGGAAAGGTAAATGCTATTCTTTAGTGGTGTTTCAAAATTCATGGAAGGGGTTAGGAAGTAGGCTGGGATGTAGCCTTCAGCAAGCTGACCATGTCCCGTGAGTTCAAAATGGAGTCATAATACATACACTAGTATTGGGTGTTTTTCTGTGTGTTACAGTGCAGTGAGTGATGTCTGTGTAGCTGGACGAGCTACTTACTTTGGAAATGTTTTCACCTTGAAATTCTCCATCTGGAGTTGCAGCCATATCAAAAGCAGCAGTCAGCACCCTTGTGGGCTTTCTGTTTTGCCTTGGATAAAGTTACAGCTTCTCCTAGATCCTAAGTGTAAGGAATGGACCTGGAATTGGCCTAACTCTTGGCAACATCACTTAAAATATTCAAATGTTTACTGTAATTTTCGCTTGGTACACAGCTGGTTATAAAGCGTGTAATTGTATCCCCTGGTTCAGCGAAGTGAAAGATAGTCATTCCAAGAAGACATTAAAAGAGTTCACCGGGGCAGCTGTACGTAAAACTGCTGTGTTGCCCAGAGTGGAGCTGCAGCTGGGAATTGCAAGAAATTGCTCAGAAAATGACCAGGCTCGTGCAAAAATTTAACTCTCATGCCTGTCAGCAAAGTGTATTTACAACTCACACACTGCTCCAGCAGTTTGACTTTCTTTAGCATCCTTTATTGCTCCATGTCTGCTTGTGTTCTAGTAAGCAGGTTTTAGGAGTAATTAAAGTCTAGGGGAGCAAGGGAAAAGAAAATTTTCTGCTTTAATTGTATTCCTGAAGCATATAAAAGTACTACATTTCTTCTTTAGAATGTATAATAAACTCACAGTAATTGCTCACTGTATCATTTAACTTTCCTAATTGTTGCAATAAAAAAGATAATCCTTTTATTACTAGAAAATAATTAGGTAAATAAAAAATGCCAGGAAGGAGTTGGTGTTTAGATCCATACTGATGAATCAGTCACAGCTGGAGTTTTGAGATTCAGGTGTGTTCCCCCAGTTGTGTTCCCCTCAAAAGACTTGGACACCTCCAAATTCCATTTTTGGAAGACAGCCTATAATGATCTATATACAATGACATATGCTAGCTATGAATACATGAGCTTTCAAAACAATATGTACAGATACTAAGGGTTCTAGAAGGATCTCTGTTAACCTCATATTGAGGCTGCTGAAGATTTCAACTCAGGAAAGCACTTGAGCATATGCTGAAGTTTTGATTCAGCCATGTACCTAAGCAGGAGCTGAATTCAATTCTATTCAAATGTACCTGAAGTTTAACCCACACTTAAGTCTTGCTGCAGTCATATTTTCCATTACTGCCATTGTAGTGGCCATCTGGGCTCTGGCAGTGAACTGATGAATTATGAAGTACAACCTAATCTCCAAAGCATGGCAAGTATTGTGCTTGGACAAGAAGTGTGGAAGTGACTGCTGAATGTGTTTAAGAGCCAGAGTTCACTCACTAAAGGTATAGGGAATGCTGATGGATGTTTTCTTAAGTGTGATTTTAAAATATATTCTTAAAAGATTATATACTTTTAAAAGTTAATTACATATATAAAAATACATCTATAGAAATAGAAATTTACCTATTTCAATGGGATGAAGAGCACTGGATATTATTGTAGGTTGAACTGTTATCCTGTAAAAAGGATTATTAATATTTTATTTAACATTAAGAAGTAACAAAGTAAATATGTTTGACATACAGAGTGTTAAAAATACAAGTAAAAATCAATAGAATTCAAAACATTTTTTTAGTCCTTTATTACAAGCTGCAACTTTTACAGCAATTGTTAAGAGAATTGTTACCCCTCTCACATCTGTGTGTGATCTGAGCTCAGACAAAGCCTCTAGTATTGATGACTTCCCATGTTGTGGCCTATATTGCAGCAACACAAAGAAAGAGCTTACACATGAATTTGCCCATCAGCTGTGTTGGCTACCCCACACTGCTTGTAATCACACTTGACTCCTTTCTATATCAAATTATCCCACCTTTATAAAGGTGTGTCGTGGTTTAAACCCAGTCAGGTAATTCGTTCGCTCACTTCCCCCCCCTTTCTTGCCCTCCCCCTGCTCCCGGAGGGACGGAGAGGAGAATCGAAAAGAATGCAACTCCCACGGGTTGAGATAAGAACAGTTTAGTAACTAAGGTATAACACAAATCACTACTGCTACCACCAATGATAATAATGATAAAGGAAATAACAAGGGAAGAGAGTACAACACCTCAGCAACAGCTGACTGATAACTCGCTCCCCAAGCCCGACCAAGCTCCACCCGATACCTCCTCCAACCCTGCAGTCTCCCAGCCCTTCTGGCTAACTCCCAGTTACATCCTGGGCATGATGTGCTGTGGTATGGAATACCTCTTTGGTCAGTTTGGGTCAGGTGTCCTGTCTCTGCTTCCTCCTGGATTCCCCTCCTCCCTGGCAGAGCATGAGGCTCACAAAGTCCTTGGCCAAACCAAAACGTCATTGTTATCAGCTCTGTTCCCAGGCCGAAAGTCAAAACACTGCACTGCACCAGCTACCAAGAAGGAGAAAAATGACTGCTACTGCTGAACCCAGGACAAGGTGCCAACTGAGGACTTTGTGAATCATGCTTCTCCTTAAAGAGAATGCTTCCCACAAAACATACTTTGAGGAAGGAACCTATCGTAGAATAAAACCATCAAGGACTTATAAGACATGCTCATCCTACCCCCACACACAGAGAAAAAATTGTTGTGTTACTACCTTTGCTTTCCTCCCTCAAAGGGAGGAAAAGGTTGCTGAAGACTCCTGCTGAACCCTTTCACTGGAGACGGGAGGAGGCAGCTCTATTGAATATGTCAGAAATTATGTCATATCATTGAAATGGGGTTTTTAATACCCATGCTCCAGACCCTTTTCCATTGTTTTCTTTCTGTCTACAAAGAAACAAGTAACGTATCCTGTCTTTCAGGCTGTTTATCTGGTTTATCCTGATTTTGTCATTCTGTCCAGGCTGATTCCAGATCCCTAGGTAAGGCAAGGCCGGGTGCTTTTCCAGTCTTAGGAAGATAAACTCGAATGCAAAAAGAGACACACACAACTGTTATTTTCTAAAGGGCTTTCTCCTCCTTTTTAGCTTGGAAAATATATAAGCACAGCATTCACTTTCATTGCTGCCTGAAACCTGCAATGTGTTATTTTTAAAGTAACTAGCATTTTGTTTCTGATCTAGCTTTGAAGCTAGCCCTCCTCTGAACAGGAGATTGGACTTGTTCCCTCTTAAGGTCCCTTCCAACCTACATTATTCTGCATCTCTATTTGTTTGAATACTGCCATTAAAAGCATCCGGAGGTGTTGTGGCTTAACCCAGCAGGCAGTTAAACACTACACACCCACTCCCTCATCCCCCCACCCTGGTGGGATGAGGGAGACAATTGGTAAAACATGTAAAATTTGTGGGTTGAGATGAAGACAGTTTAATAGGACAGAAAAGGAAGGAAAATAATCATAATAAAGTAATAAACAAAACAAGTGATGTACAATGCAATTGCTCACCACCAGCTGACTGATGCCCAGCCAGTTCCCAAGCAGTGCCATCCAGCCAACTTCCCCCTAGTGTATATACTAAGCATGATACCACATTAGTAACAAATCAGGGTTGAAGGGGTCCCACCCCAAGTCTATGTACACACATAGGGAAATGCCAACAGGGCAGCATGATGTGGAAAGCTCATGCCTTTTCTGCGAGAGTGGAATGACTTGGTGCCTCTCTGAGGTGCCTGTACACTAATGCACACAGCATGGGGAACAAAGAGGAGGAATTTGGGGTCTGTGTGTGATTTAAGGGCTATGATCTATGATCTCCTTGGGATCATAGAGCTGTGGTGGGATAGATCATGTAACTGGAGTGCTGCAGTGGTTGAATACACTCTTTATGAAGTATGGAATGGTGAAGAAGGGGAATTGCCCTTCATGTGAGAATGCAGTAGAAATGAGTATAGCTCTACATGGACTCATGA
This sequence comes from Pezoporus wallicus, assembly GCF_028554395.1. Taxonomy (NCBI): domain Eukaryota; kingdom Metazoa; phylum Chordata; class Aves; order Psittaciformes; family Psittacidae; genus Pezoporus; species Pezoporus wallicus. Next base: position 784,081 of record NW_026641881.1, on the reverse strand, counting down.
ACATTTGGCTCCCATCTCGATATGGAGTCAGGACAAAGCCAAAGTGCACATCTGGTCTTAGGAAAAGGAGAGCATTCCTGCTGTCATAGTTCAGCCAAGAAAGTTGTCTTTTGTGGTAAATTATGTTTTCCCTGATAGGGGGATCAAGTCAGGAAGAGACACAGATCACAACCGGTATTTACTGAAAACCTTTCATCAGTAAAGCTGTTATTGATATGTTAGTGATAGCAACTAACAAAACAGTTAATTTAGTACATTCCCGAATTTTTTCAAACAGTTCACTCATTTTAAAGACACACACAACCACTCATGGTACCTCATTTGGAGCACCATTTGAAATGCCCACCCAAGTTCACTCATATACTGATGGCCATATTGATATGCCAGTGGCTTCTAGACAGGTGTTCAGAAATCCTCAGAGGGTCATTTCCTTCCTCTATGTAGTCCTGTATTCTGCATACAGCAGCCACTGCCTTCTTGGATGTTGTCCAAGCTATTAACTGGAATTGCACTGATGGCCTTGTACAGATCTGGCTAACTTGCTCTCCTGAGTTTGTCAGTTCTCACAGATCTCACAAGACCACAAGTCTCTAGGACTTACTGGTACTTGTAAGACATTCATGTACAGACCTCTCTGGTCTGTTATTTTGTGCTCACTTTCTTCATCCACAAACATAGGGGACTCAGAGGTGTTATTCCCACAACTTGTACAGTAGGTGCCTTTATGATATCTTTATTCCTTGAGGAGTAAAAATCAGTCAAAACCAGCTTTTCTTCATTCATCTCAACATAGGCCTTGACAATGTCAGCCTGCTTGTGTATTATGCACACAAGTTCTGTCTGACAGGCAGGATGCTGTGATACTTCAGGCTTTTCTGTGTCTGCTAATAGAGCCAGTCCCTTCTTCTCCTGAAAGCCATAGGTAAGGGGTGCTTGTAAGTGCTTTCTATGAAGTTTCAGTATAAAAGAATCATAGAATCATAGAATAGTTAGGGTTGGAAAGGACCTTAAGATCATCTAGTTCTGACCCCACTGCCATGGGCAGGGACACCTCACACTAAACCATATCACCCAAGGCCTCATCTAACCTGGTCTTGAACACTGCCAGGGATGGAACATTCACAGCTTCCATGGGCAATGCATTCCAGTGCCTCACCACCCTAACAGGAAAGAATTTCCTCCTTATATCCAATCTAAACTTCCCCTGTTTAAGTTTTAACCCGTTACCCCTTGTCCTATCACTACAGTCCCTCATGAAGAGTCCCTCCCCAGCATCCCTATAGGCTCCCTTCAGATACTGGAAGGCTGCTATGAGGTCTCCACGCAGCCTTCTCTTCTCCAGGCTGAACAGTCCCAACCTTCTCAGCCTGTATTCATACAGGAGGTGCTTCAGTCCCCTGATCATCCTCGTGGCCCTTCTCTGGACTTCTTCCAACAGTTCCATGTCCTTTTTATGTTGAGGACACCAGAACTGCACACAATACTCCAGGTGAGGTCTCACGAGAGCAGAGTAGAGGGGCAGGATCACCTCCTTTGACCTGCTGGTCACGCTCCTTTTAATGCAGCCCAGGATACAGTTGGCTTTCTGGGCTGCAAGCACACACTGAAGCCGGCTCATGTTCATTTTCTCATCAACCAACACCCCCAAGTCCTTCTTTGCAGGGCTGCTCTGAATCTCTTCTTTGCCCAGCCTGTAGCTGTGCCTGGGATTGCTCCGACCCAGGTGTAGGACCTTGCACTTGTCATGGTTGAACTTCATAAGGTTGGCATCAGCCCACCTCACAAGTGTGTCGAGGTCCCTCTGGAAAGCAAACTGGAACTGGGTAATAGGTGAAGGCTAATTTCTGGTTTTATCATTATAATCAGGGTTTATATTCTGGAACAAAAAAATTCAGTTCAACAGCACTACGGAAAGCCAAACCAGAACAAGTACTTGTTCAGTAATGCAGTAAGGATGGATGAGCGGTGGCACATTGTACAGAGCTGGGGAGCAAACATCTGTCCAGCCTATCTATGGTCTAGACAGGTCAGAGCTTCAGGCTAATGCTGGTCTCACTGAAGCCACTGACAGGATTGCACCTTATTTCAAATATGCATATTTTTTGCATCAAATAAATGAAAAGAGATGCTTATTCTAAGCAGGTCTGCACTATGAAATGCTGGGGCAAAGACAACATTGAACAACTGCAGCAACCTGCAAGTATTTGTGCTAGACCACTCTCAAGGAGGATAGCATGCAGTGTCCAAAATAGGACTGTTATGAAATCTTGCCCAACCTAGTTAGCCTCTGGTTTAAATTCTTTTTGTTATAACATAGTTACATCTCACCCATGGTGTTTCCTTGCTATGTGCTTTTGTCTTCAAAAAAATTAAAGACCAAGCTCAAACAAACTTTCTGAAGCAAAGTACTTTCCTCTCAAATTTTTCATTATAATATAACAATACAGATGCTTCACCATTTAATGAGAGGGGAAAAAACATGATATGTGTCCCTCGTGTCTGGTCTCAGTTATTTTAATAACTCTTTCCTGGGATGCATGAGATATGGCAGAAAGCACCATCCTGCCAGCTGGTAATTTGCAGTCCTTTCCCAGGCCCAGATTCTCCTGTTAAACTAACATTATTCCTTCATCATCTTTTTGTTGTCTGTCTCTGCACTTTTATCCCTGTTCTAAATCTTCAGACATTGCAATGGTCAGCACGCTTTGGCACAACTGTCATATGGCAAAGAGAGAGGCGTTATTTATGTGTGCAGGCAGCACTGAGAAATGTGACACAGCTCATCCCTCTCCTTTCAGACATCATCTGTCATTCATCTAGAAAAAGCATCAGCAGTAGCTGAGGAGCTGACAGGCTGCATGTGTTAGCAAGAGCATGCACCTGGTGGCTCCTGCATTGAGCTCTTCCTTGGCTTGGGACCCTTAAAATAGAGGACTGGCAGTTTTTATGCATGTGGTTTCTTTCCTAATGTGCTTGAGTTCTTTTATTCTCTCACTTAAAACCTTAAACTAAAAATGTTGTGGTGTGGGAAACACTAGATATGACACTGAAAAAGGGAAAGTTATCAGGCTCTCTTCCCTCCCTGCTTTCAGCTATGCCGTTGGTTGTAAATGTTTGTGGAGGCACCTACAATTTTGAAAGCAAAAAGTTTCCAATGCTGTCCTGCTTCTTTTTTATCCTGTAACTCTATCAAAATCAGATGGGAGGTGAACCAGTAAATTGCTTTCCAGCTGGAGGTACACGGAGGAGTGGATTGACAGCAACCACCACCATTTGTGTCACCAAACAAGCTCTTCACAAGACGCAGCCTGCACACCAGCTCCTAACCCTGACAGGTCAGAATTGCTTCTAATTAGGAGATTCACAATTATTTGGTCATGCAAAAGCAGTTCAGTGGATTGATACAGGGTAATGATAATTAATGACTCCAGGGTAACCAAAATCTTTCCCTCATTCTTCTGGGTGTCATCTCCAGCAGCACCTGCATGCTTTGCACTTCCCCAGTACTAAGAGCTGAGGTTGGGAAAGCCAGGGAGCTCTTGCTATACACTGGAGGGGGCACAGGGCTGTGAGAAGTCTTAAAGCACCATATGTGTTATGTTCTATTTTCTCAAACCTCACTTTTAAATGAAGATGCTTGCAGACAAATGTAATTGTTCACACCAAAAGAATCTTAACTTTGGGTGAAAGCATAAAATACTGGGTATCCAGTGGTGTTAAAACATTTCCTTCACTCCTCTACTGCTCCCTGAGGAAGCTTGTGGACAAGTTCTGGGCAACCTGACCTAGTTCAGGATGTCCCTGCTCATGCAGGGGAGTTTGTCTAGATGACCTTTGATGGTCCCTTCCAAACCAAACTATTCCATGATTCTATGATTCTATGATTCTATTTTACATGGTTTCAGTATGGCATATACCATGCCCTAATGTTTTTGCTTTTCCCTTTCAAGTCCCCAAATATTAACTTACACACTTAGTACACTTGAAAAGTTCTGGAGATGGCAAAAAAGATAGGATGAAATTAGAACTGTTTATGAAATGAACTGCACAAATACGAACCCTTGCAGGATGGAGCAATTTATGCTATTTATTGGGTGAGTAAACTCTGAATAAAATGTTATTTACCCCCAAGTCCACAGAATGGTCTTTCACAGAAATGTTAGCAAATACATCACGCCAGGTTTTCAGCAATCACTTTGAACTACACCATAGAGCAAGGGACATTTCAGCACTTACTCTGAGCAAAGCAATGCTTTGTATCTGCATGCTTTCGCCTAAGCTGTTTTACTTGGGAGTTGATGACATAAGATAATAAGAGAGCATGTCTATAAATCTTGCATGATGTGCACTTGGTGTTTTCTGAATGTGGAAGCTACTGAGACTTGGAAAATAGACAAACTCTTTAAATAAAAGTGTAAAAGTCAGAAAAAGTCAGAGAAGCAGAGGAACAACTTCAGCTGCCCCCTAATCCCTAAGATAGAGATGGGTGAAGTGGTGAAAATGCATTTTCAGTTACTGCTGGAAATTACACAGCAGGAGAAACAACCAGGAAAAGTCTCAGTTTGTGCCAATAAAGAAGTGTCTCTTCATGACAGGTCAGATCTTTGTGCTATTTCCAACACTATTGCTGAGTCATCTTCTCTGTTGTCTTGTCCTCCTCATTTGTGCCTTATAAGCTCCTAATTGCTTTGCAGAGCCCACTTCTTTCGTCCAGGCAGAGGCTCTGCCATGTCCACCTTGGTATCAGTATTTGTTTCTCTTCTGGTGATTTTAGAAATCCTGTCACCTGCATTTTGCTCCTCCTTTTAAAACACCACTTTCGGCCCTCAGTGGCATGATCCTGGGCTGAACACAAGTCAGATGTGCTTTATTAGAGAGGCAGCCCTCTTTCTTTGCTCTCTGTCTGGCAGCTATCTGTCTGTATTACTTTAGGTCTTGCATTCTAGATTTTATGCCCTTCTGTGGTGTCTAGATAACAATACTTTAAATTTATTCTCAATGGCATTTGAGCCAAAAACAATTCATCTCAAGCACAGCTGACATTAGTTGCTTATGCTATGAAACAGCCTCAAACTATTTCAGTGAACAGGGGGAAATAAATGGAGCTATCTAACCAACATAGCAGGCTGAACTTGAAGTACCCATCCTTTATTTTAGCTTCTTTGCTGAGAGTCACTATTTTATTAATCTTAATCCTCAGAACTGTAGTAAGTCAAAAGAAAGTAATTACTGATATTTGCTACACTTAGCCAGGAAAGCATTTCTCTATTAGAAGTTCTGCAGGAATACAGACATGCTTTCGGGACTGAAGGGTCATCAGCAAAGGTGTTGTTCATGAAAAAATGTAAACAGTCAGCAACAGAAACCAGCACTGAGTGGTAAACAACCACAGAGAAGCACATGGGAACATAACACTGTGCTTGGTGACTGCGTACAGCCACAATGCTGCTTCCAGCCATACACAGCTACCCCACTGGGAAATGCAGCTCTCAGGATCAGATCCTGCTTTGGGTCCAAGTGAAAACAGAGACAAATGCCAAGTGCTCAGGCCTGTAATCTTCAGCCACATGTTATACCAGCTGTGCTTCACCAGGGTGCAAGTTTCTCTGGAAAGGCTTTCCCTGGACAAACCTAAGAGTAAATATTTGTGCAGCAGCAAGTACCAAGCTTGTGTGTGACAGGAAGAAGGCTTTGCATCACTTTCCTCCTTCTTCTCAACAGTACAGAAGCAGAGTAAGATCTTCTTCTAGACATTTCAGCCTATGGAAACACAGCCCACTCTACTGCAGCTCAGCCTTGGGCAAAATGTCTCTCATAACATGAGCAGAGGGGTTGCTGTGCATGGGTATGGAACATAATAATTACACTAAATATCAGTTTGCAGAGAAGTTCCAGACTGTGATGTGTTCTTCCAGAATATTAATCTAGTATGGGGTAGCAGAGATGCTGCCAAAATATCCGGTTATCCACCATCCTGGAGACATCCTTGGAGATGTTCAGGCCAGACTGGATATGGTTCTGGGCAACTTGATCTCATTCCAGATGTCACTGCTCATTGCAGGGGGATTGGATTAGATGACCTTTGAAGGTCCCTTCCAACCCAAACTCTTCTATGATTCTATGATCCTGTGATCCAACAGTCAACTTCACAGGTAGCTCAGACCCAGGGTTAGGAAAAAGCTGAAGCCTGCCTAGTGGTACCACTGCCGTAAAAAAATGAGACCAGGTTGTCCATGAAATAATATAACATCATGAGCAGGGTGCCTCTTCTGCTGTAAGCCTCAGACTCTGGCACTGCCTGTTTGGGATGGATTTTTTTTCCCAGGCCACTGGTGCCAGACATTTCCTTTCTGACCAGAATGCTGGCTGGGCCAATGCTTCAGCATTGGTTACAAATGTACGGGGGTGGAATCTAAACCAAATGCTTTAAAAACTGCTTGGAGTGCCTTTGGTTGTGTTTGTCTCATGCCTTCATAAGTGATCTTTTGTCCACTGATTTTCTAGGGAAGCTGTAAGTCGGGGATGGGGAAGAAGGGGACATTTTTGCACATCTATAAGCACAAGGAAAGATCGGTGCCCATTCCCCTTCATAGCACTGCCTGTGGTACACCTGCTAAACTGTCACTGGTGGCAATCTGAAAAAAAAAGGCACTGCGTGATTCATATGCCAAAAGGATCTTGAGAGCTTCCTCTTTAAGCGAATGTGTAGCAACCCCTCTGCTGTTACTCAAGTACTCATGTCTCTGATAGTACTGAAGGGCACAGCTTGATGAGCAAAAAAATCCTGCCACCACTGAGCAAAAAGGGATGGAAAAGGTGCTCTCTTGTGTGAAGTCTGCTGCGTGACTTCACCCCATGCATGAATGCTGGACTCCTGAACTGCTGGAGCCTTAGCCATGTAGAGCTCAGAGGCTACAAAAAAATTTGTTATTGACTCAATATGAGAAATACAGTCAAATCCCTCTGTTAGACAATGTAAAGCCAAATGGCTTGTTTCCTACAACATATTGCAGCTAGGCAAAAAGGAGTCCTTCCCTCTGCAGTTTCAAAAATGAAAAACTGAGAAATCCTTTCCTGGTTTGAGTCCTGAGTAAGGGTTTCTGCTTCAAGTGCCAGAGCCCCACAGAAAGCTCCTTCTAGAAATCTTTTATTTATGTGTCTATTTATTTATTGTGGAAATACATTTGCAGGGCCTGGATATCTGGGACTGGGAACCAGCTGGTTTCTCAGAGTTCAGTCCTAGCGCCATGGCTGTCTCTGCAGCACAGGCAAGCTGGGAAGTGGCAAACTATCACCAAAACTCAGCCAAGCTCACCCTTCTTTGTTAAATTTCACTGGGGTATTCATGTTTGTGCATAGGAATTTAAGGGATCACCTGCCTCAGCCCCTTGATATTAGGCAGCACCTTGAATGACAGAGACACTGGAGAGGTTTCCACCCCACTGACTGCAGCCAGCAGGAATCAAAGGAGAAAAAGTCCCAGTGGCTCCAATTTACTCCTGCCTGTCAAGCAGTAACCATCCCAGACACAGTGACAACTGAACCCCAGAGAGACAGAGTACAGCACCACAGCAGTGTTCATTCTCCTAGCTACAGCATCAGCTGCACTCATCCAGGTATTAACAGTCCTTACATGCAGACCCAGTTGCCCTGAGGGATGCACTCACATGTGGGACAGTCCCAGGTCATAGAGCTGTGCAGAGGGTTGCACTGTTTTGGATAAGAAGTCATAGTGACTGGCACAAATTTGCTCAGTCATTAAATGTGGCTCATTTCAGCTGATATATCTGAAGCAATGCTTGTTATTACATCTGCTCAACTCATGTATTAACTGATTCAGCAAGCAGAAACAGTACAAGTATAAAGCCTCAAAAGAGTCCTCCAGAGAAGCAAGATTTTGGTTAACAACTATAATTTGGGATCTTTCTGGGAAATCGGAAAAAGTCTGAACACTGAAAAAGGCATTTGTGAAGGTCAGTCCAGCTATGGACAGCCTGAAAGCAAATAAATAAAGTTAGGGGAGATCATTTCCTCTTGTCTTTATCCATCTAGAAAGTGGGTGTTCAGTCTAGACTTCTGCAGATGTAGACTCATCTACATTTATGCAGCCAGCAGTTCCTCATCTCATGTCCCATGGCACGTGGGATTACTTCTCTCTGGAACTGCTTATCTCTGCCATGTATCATGAAGGAAACTGAGAGAGCTGCTGGAATGTAAATGCCTGACTCTTAGGTAAAGCTGTGTGAGCCAAATCCTCTCTTTAGTCATCATTAGCTCTTTCCTACATGTCAGAAAACTCAGCTTGCGAAGTCATGATGCCTTAGTCTGACCATAGCCATGTTCGTGACCACACATGACAACACAAAGGTTTATTTGCAGCTGCAATGCTGAAGAGTAACTAATGCCCCATCCCCAGAAGACTGGAGAGAACACAGTGTAAAGAGCTTTGGCAGCATTAACTTACAACTCTTGACCGGGGTGCACTGGTCAATAAGGGACTATGGGGCCATGTGCCAGCTGTGCTTCCATTTCCAATACTACATTTACTTGTAAAAGCAGTGCTGTGCCAGCAGCAGTGCTGCAATGCATAACACAGCACCCTGACCAGAGTCTGCTCTGAATGACGGCATCTTGTTTTTTAAGTAGTTGCATGTTTCACCCCTTCCTGGCTTGCTATATATTGCTAGCTTTATACTGAGGAAACAGCTCAAACTGCTCTAAACTGAGAAATACGTGCTCATGTTGTGTGGTGAGTCAGAGAGAGGGAAGGTTTAATGCCGTAGTGGAAATACAGCCGTGAGCATTGATAAATGCAACTTGAACATTATTTTGGAAAAAAAGGTCTTTTTCAGTGCCCTAGCATACTGCTCCTGCCAAAGCCTGCTAAATAAACCCAGGGACTGTGTAAAAGGCAGATCCACAAAACCATAACCACAAGGAGCTAATGCTGCAGTAACAGTGCAGGACAGCTCTGTCTGTAGAATGCTAAATTCCCTCTTGCCTGTCTTCATGCAGCTTGTAGGGCTTGGGAAATCACTTCTCCCTGGGATGCTGAAGACACTCTTTTCCTCCTCACCCTGCTCTGTCTCTCCATATGCTCCCACTCACATTTCTCACACTGTGCTCACCACCTCTTCTCCATCTCACTGCTGCTGGCTGTTCTTAGACCATTTCTAGTTTAGTGCCTGGTCACACCTGCAGGAAGACATAGTTAGGCTCTTCATTAGCACTTTCTGAAGCTAGATCTATGTATTGCCATGGGTGAGAAGTACCTTATACCACTCTGTGATGCGTTTGGATAGCACATCTGTGATCCTGGAAGAAAGATGAGAGCAGCAGCAAAGACAATTGCTGTGCCTGCAATACCATCCATATGTCTATAGCCTTCTGGACTGCAGAAACCCAGCCCTGGAGTTGATCAGCATTCACTTCACCCATTGCCTAATCCTGCATGCTTCAAAGAGTAACAAACCTTTCTCTCACTGTGCTAATAATTCTGCTTCTCCATATGCTGAATGTTTCACACCCATTCTGGGATCCAGGAACTAAGAAATGTTACACATATATAAAATTTTACCCAAAAGAAATGTTGGTGTGTCACAGCAGCCAGAGTGCAGGAGTGCCCTGCTTTGACTACCATGGGAGCTGGGAAGGAAATGTGAAATTAACAGTAAACTTTCCAAAGTCCCACATTGCCCAGGGTACTCAATTGCCTTAAAGGGCAGCAAAGCTAAATTTAAGTGCAAATTACAACATTTCCAGGAGGAGAATGTAATGGGGTTTTACAGCATTCAACAAATAAAATTGCCTGAAACACCCAACCTGATGCTTGTAGAGCAAAACATCAGTGTTGCTTCATTCCAGTTATAAACATCCTAAATCCCAAATCACAGGATTTACTAACATCATTTTCCTTCTTTAATGAGAATCATCGCTATGGTGCAAACTTATTCCAGCTAGCTTGAGTCTTCTTAAATAGGAGCCTAACAGAAAGGCATGAGTTCTTTAGAGGACAATCCAGATCTTCACTGGAGTGAATTGCAGTCTCCTGAGGGGCAGAAATAGCACAAGCTTTCATAAAACCTCTGGTGACAGATTAGGAGCTATTGTCTGCAAACGATCCAACAAATTCACTACAAAGTATTGTTGTCAGCATGAAATAGAAATGTGATAATAAGAAAAGCCACAATAGCCCTCAGTTTATTTATGTTTAATATTTCTTACATCCCTACTTTCTGTTTCTGATTTTTGACAGCAAGTCCTTTTTCCTTTTTTCCCTCCCCCTCTTTCTCTCCTTTACTTTCTGACACCCATTTATGTCCGGCACCAGATGCCTGTCCAATATCCTATGTTCTCAAGCTTGCCTCTCTCCTCCCCTCCTCCTTCCTTTTGCTGTGAAAGCTGAGGGCCTCAGCCTGAACACCCCTCATCCTTGTGAACAAGGGTTTGTGAAGCAATTTATGGGCACATGCCCTAGGGAAAACACATTCCCCTCTCATAAAGCACACATGTAGAGAAGGAACAGGAGTTACAGGAGGAGGTGCAGGACACAGTGCTGAGTGGTGAGCAAAGTTTCTCTACAGCCATTGCCCCTAATGCCCAGAAATCACAGAACTGCTCTCCACAACAATTTTTTTTCATACACTGAAAGAATAAGGCACCTGTATGAGAAGTGTCAGAAGACATCCAGAGAAATTCAGCTTTTTCTGTCATCCCTTGAGGTCTGCGGCAGGGGACAAGCCTTTCAGGGTTTTTTCCTTTATTCCCGCCATCCCATTGAGACCAACAGCTCTCCTCACGCACTGCAACGGGGGCCGGTGTCCTGTCCAGTCACTGTCATTCACACTCAAGCATGATCTCTTCATACTGCAAGACAAGTCAGCTTCCCCATTTTTTCTCTCATTCATGTCCTGCTTTTCTTATTTTCCTACACAGTTTATCTCATGCAAAGACTTCCTGCCATGGCATTACAGACATGCATTTATGCAGGATCCTTAAAGATCATCAGCACACAATGTATCTAGTTCAACTGTCCATCATCAGCATCTGCCCGCTCTGTGCAGATAGCCTCATCCTGGTAGGTTTTGGACTTGTGTCAATACCATAAGCTCCTGTTTCTCTATAGCCTATAAAAATTAAATCAGGTGGAAAAGATCATCAGCCTGAGGTGTTTCCCAGAAGGAAATATATTTCTCCCTGCCCTCAGCTTATTACAAGCCAATCCCACAGGGAGGGTACGTAACATCTCTCCCGAATATGTCCATGAATTCACTAGGACATCCTGCAGTTCCCAGCAGCTTTATGGCAGGCTCTCCTCAGGAAACTCCCAGGACAGGAAGCCACACTATAGCAGAAAGCAAAGTTACCCTATCTTGGAAGAGGGCGGGAGGCAGCATGTCACACACGCTGGTCAGCACACCCACGGGGTAAGCCTTCTGCAGGGAAAACTGTCTGAGGAAGCATTGGCTGAACTGGGCCTTTACTACCTCCACTGCAAAGCCTTACCATAGCATTTGTTCAGGCTACAAGTCATAATGGAAATTACCAAAATAATGGAAAAGTTGGCAGAGCAGAAGAACTAGCAGGGAATTATCCATCAGTACACATTAAAATTGAATGAATAGAAAAAAAGCTTCCCTCTTCCAAGGAGAAAGGTCAGATGAAAAATGAGTAAGATGAGAGAAATTTTCAGTCCCTTCTGCAGCTCAGCAGTCATAAGCCTTACATTAATTTTAGTTATAGAGAGACGATGTATTAATTAGGCTTAGCTCAAGGCATGTCACTTTAATTAAGTATCTATTCAAACTAGGAAAACAGGAAAATTGTTTCTTTTCTTTCCTAATTCCTCAGCAAGAGCTGAATATTTTCTTATACCGCTTCAAAGAGTAACAAACAGTTCTTATTAGGACTGAATTCTAAAATCCTTAACGAGGCACGGAAACGAAATCAAAGCACAGACTTGTGTAATACACGGTTTACAAAAATGAGTCAGACACTAGACTGAGAAAATATCAGCTTGCTTAAATAGCTGTATATTTCATATCTGACATGTGACAAAATCCCCCACGGTATTTGAAATATCACAGTGCTTTCTGTGAGCCCTCTCTTGCAGAATTGCGCAATGATTGGTGCCATATAAATGCTTCCAGGAGGATCTGACATGCTTCAGAATAGCAACCAGACAGCTTGCCAGGTAGAAGCAGAGTTCGAATTGCCAGGATATGACTCAGCTGGTTCCTTCCTACTGCCCTTGGCTATAAATACAAAAGCAGTGGAGGGATCCATTTCACATGCAGATTGTAGGTGCTTGAGCTAGTCCCCTAAAATAAGAGCCAGAGCTCCCCACCTAAAGCACAGAGAAGGAGGCAGGTGTCCTCAAAGGTCTTCAGAGGAAAGAAGTCTGCCTATACAACTGTCTTATATGGCACTTATCTTATAAGTGATATCACTCATATCAGGCAGAGGTAATATTACCTCTGGAGGTCCTCAAATTAAAATATTGCTTGACCTGTGGGACTTCTCAAATTCCTTTGTAAGAGCATTGTGATATAATCTTTGTTTGGCATACAGAGAGAAATGAGTGGCCTGCCTGAAAAGGCTATTCCTGCTTCCCTTGCTCTGTTTACCTTAGGGTACAGTTAAGCATCAAGTTACTGTGGGGAGGGGAGAGGCATGCACGTGTTTAGAGGAAAGTAATTACAACTAAGGCAATATGTGCACAAGGTACACAAAAGCCAGGCTGCTTCACAAGCTGCTCATAGTTTTTATCGTGTAAAGTAGGAAGCCTGCTTTGTCCTCCTTCGATTTTACATAGCACTTTGTTGATGGAAACAGGAATCCTACAGGGATGTCCACATGATGTAAGTGATGCAGCCCTGAGCCTGAACTTTCACAAAAATCTGCAGTTCGTTTTAAATAGATTCACACTGGCAGGAACATGCAAAACTTTAAATAGAAAATAAACATGCTTTCCAGTGTCCTGTTCTTGCGGGGGGGGAAGGATAAAGAAAACAGGCTACATGTAGAAAAATTACAGTCACTGGTTAGAATAAAACCCTTTACAATGAAAGCTGAAGAGGGCCTGTACAAGGAGGCTGGTTGCAATGACTGTGATATCTTTTCATACTTTGCTTTTATTGTTGTAGTCTGACTTCACTTGTTTGGTCCTCATCATTCATGCCTTCAAAAGGCAGTTTGATTATTTGTGTTTATTCTGGAGCAGAAGGATTTTAGTAAAGTTCATTGAAAAGAAACTAATATGGTGGCTTGAGCCTTTTGGATCATGTAATCAAATCTGTTCTTGCAAGCTGTGTGTGAAATAGACTGGCAGCTCAAGACTTATGAAGAAGATGAATACGTTTTGCCACAACGCATCAACCACTGACATTTTTCCCATGCATTTACCAGTAGGGAAGTTGTACAAAATGTTGTTGTTTGTGAGGCTTACTAAGCCAGCTTACAAAGGAGGTCACTTGTTAACAATGCAGATGAACTCTGAAACACTCTGTCTCTTTTCTCCAGCCATTGCAATATTGTGAATTTGTGCAGGAAGTTTCCTCCTGACGAATAGACTAGACTGGAATGGAATGGAATGGAATGGAATCCAATGGAATCCAATGGAATCCAATGGAATCCAATGGAATCCAATGGAATAGAGTAGTTAGGGTTGGAAAGGACTGAAAGGATCATCTAGTTCCAACCCAGGTTGGAATATTGTGAATTTGTGCAGGAAGTTTCCTCCTGACGAATAGACTAGACTGGACTGGACTGGACTGGACTGGAATGGAATGGAATGGAATGGAATGGAATCCAATGGAATAGAGTAGTTAGGGTTGGAAAGGACTGAAAGGATCATCTAGTTCCAACCCAGGTCCGTGGGACCTGATGAAATCCATCCGCGGGTCCTGAAGGAGCTGGCAAATGAAGTTGCTAAGCCACTGTCCACCATATTTGAAAAATCATGGCAGTCAGGTGAAGTTCCTGATGACTGGAAAAAGGGAAATATAACCCCCATTTTCAAGAAGGGGAAAATGGATGACCCAGGGAACTACAGATCACAGAGGAGTACAGGGACCTCCTTGGGGACACCTGAGAGGGGAGGGTTTGAGACCAGTCCTTCAGATAGCAAGCCAGGGAGGATACACAGGTGCTCAGAGGCACCAGGGATATTGCAGAATGTGTGGGACCAATGGCTGGGAGTCAGAACATGGGCAGAGCCTTGGGTGACACGGTTTAGTGCAAGGTGTCCCTGTCCATGGCAGGGACATTGGAACTTGATGGTCTTAAGGTGCTTTCCAACCCCAACTATTCTATGATTCTATGACCACCTACTGGAATGAAAACAGGTAGAAAGTGCAGATGTGAAGAAAAAAAGAACAGATAAACTAGTATTTATGTATACATCCTGAAGAGTTCCTTTCTAAAATCTCTCAGTAGCATAAGCATGCAGATGCAATACCTCACTAGAATTACAAAAGACACTGCACCTACCTGGGATCACAGCAGGAACTCATACCTCTGTGGTTTTGCCCAAAACACCTCAATTGAATTTTCAGTGTTTCAAAAAATTGCTGTAAAACTGCAGTTGCAAGAGTGCTGTTTTGATATGTCATCTTCCCAGAAGCAGAAAGAACCTAGCCAGCGTGACAGACATCAGTACTTAACTGATGTAAACTCAGAGGAGCTGTTCTGCAGAGCAATCTGAACTCATAAGGTGATACTCAGACCCAAGCAATCAGCTTCAGAGAGAATTTACACACCTACTCATAAAACCATTGTATTTATCCTCTGGTCAATTTGGTAAGTGAGATCTTTTTTGACCTATCAGCTTTGAAATAGAAAACCTTCCAACACACAATTCACCTTTTTCTCACCACATCTGTTTAGGTTCAGTTATTAAAGTCGTTCAAATGAAGATGCTTTATCTTTCTTGATTCAGAGCTGGCTCCATTTCAAGTGCTTGCACATACCTTCTTATGGGGCTCTGAATCAAAAGAAGTTAAAGCATCTTCATTTGAATTACTTTAATAAGATAAAAAAAGTGTGGAATTATCATACATGGAGTCTCTTACTTTTTTATGTTGTTCTAAAAGCAACACCCTTTGGACTCATCTCACTTGGCAATGATTCAATGCAAGGAATTGTATCGTTAGGGATGTGATTGTGCTCTGAAAGAGTTACAAGGAAGAGAAAGAAAGATAACTTCTCTGTTTAGAATGTCACTTTTTAAAATTATCTACTGCCTCCAATGAAAAATCCCTAATACAGAATAGCAAAATAGTCCCAGAGGTAATAGTGCTTACCGCTTAGGTTAATCAAACAAGGAATGCTCCATACTGAGCAAGATATAGCAGCAGCATACATTGTATTTTGTCAGTTATTTGCAGAATTGACTGGGTCATATACTCAAACATGACCTCATTATATAGATGTCTCAGAGTTGTGATAAGAGATAGCTTGCCTGCTACAAACAACATAATACATCAAAACTGCTTTTGTTACTGGGCACTGTTCATGACTACGTATAATCAAACCTGCTTCTTCACATCAGGTTTGCAAGAATCCTTTGCTTCAGATGTACAATTTGTGAAGCATTAGGGATCCAGAATCAAATCAGCTACCTGTTCTTGAAACAGTTACCATCTCTACCTGTACCTGGTCAGACAGTTTTCTCTCCGTTTACCATCCACCTCTGATCACTCTGTGGGAGTAAACCAAACAAAGGACCTGACAAAAACTTGCAGCATTTTTTTCTGTAGTAACTCAGAGGAGTTCCACTGTAGAGATGTGCAAAACTGTCAAGAGCAAGTAACTAGAATGGCTGTCTCAGTACTTTGTGGCCAACTTGAGACGTTTCTTACAGCTCTGATGTGAATATTTTGTTTTAAAAGTCAGCCCTCCAGCAGGTCACAGGTAGGAACCCAACCTGTGCAATGGAAATAGCTGCTGAATGGTAATTGTTGTTGTCCTGCACACTTACGCAGAGGAGATGACCAGTCTCAGCAGGAACAAAGAATTCTTTCTAAAGAATAATCAGTGAAGGAAAAGAGTAAGAATAAGCTAAATCATGACTGATATGAAATCAATGTTGACCATGCTTTGAGAAGGAGGTTGGACTAAAGACCCCTGACACCCCTTCAGCTTGCATCACCTACGATCTCTGCTCAATTCACGTGGCTACAAGGCACAGGATGAGGGAAATTCACCCCAGATCAGCTCATAGCAGCAATTCTTGCTACGAACAGGGCTTGCCAGTACACTTCTCCTCTGCAAGTGGAGAACTGGAGGGAAATGGATGACACTAATTAGTAGTCAGGCTATGGGAAATGACCTGGAGCTCTCGGCATTTGGAACATATCTCCAAGGTCAAGCTGCATCATGAGTGCCCTGGCTGACAGAAGGGTCAAGGGAGAGTCAGGAGAGAGGGGAGACTGCCATAGAGAGTCCCCCCTCTCTGACACTGCTTGACACCTACTTACAGGTTTCCTTGTGAAGGACAGGTTCTTTGTCTTAACACAGCACTGCTTAGTGATCTGTGGTATTGACCTTCCTGAGAAGAGGAGTGAATTGCATTTCAATAACAACCAGCTTTTAAAAGAAAAAATAAGAAGGATGCATCTATTTGAACACAAACCATCTTCCTGAACAACAACAAAAAGGATTCCACAGAACTGGTATGGATTTTACCGTGGGCTTCATGCTGCTCTTCTGCTTCAAGCTCCATTGTACTCGTTTACGTTTGATCCACTGCAGAGTAAATATGTGCGTTTAAGTGAGACAGACAGAAATTAAAGTAATGGTTCTTAAACAACAGAGTAGCTTCTGATTTAGTTTCAGGCAGTCTCAGAAAGATGAACACATCTGTGAATACTGCTGGTGAGAAACCATTCGAAATGAAATAACCGAGAACAATCTAGCTGGTCTGGCTCAAGTGTGCCACAGGTGGCCTGAGGAAAACTGCTGTAGTTTTTCTTGGAAATATTTCTGTAGAGATCTTTTGCAGCAGCCAGAATGGTTTAAAAACAATAAACTTTGAATGACTTCTCTTATTTTAGCAAATTTGTCTGTGTACCTGAGCTAAAAGAGGTGCTCTGCTATGCCAAGAGATGCTCTAGTATGCCAGAAAATGTAGAAAGGCCACATCAGCAGGTTTCGGGAAGGATGGAAACAAACGCGTGAGGCTGGGACCCACCAAGTAATGCATGTGCCCTGTGAGTGCAAAGTGAAGCACTGATTTGCAATCCTGAAGGCCTCAACAAAAAATGGTCAAAGTGAATCACTGAAGACTGGAAAAATCTTAAGTAAAACCTTTTATATGTTGTAAAAAATGTATATGTCTTTTCACGCATATGGTTTTACTTTTTTTTCCCTAATTCTCTCTCACATCCCACTGGGGGCAGAGAGTGAGTGAGTGTCTCTGCCTGCCTAGTTAAACCATAACAATGTCATTGAATCCTTGAGAAGAAAACCAGAAAAATCAAAGTATTTTGGGGTTGGGCTGGAACTAGATGACCTTAAGGTCCTTTCCAACCCTAAGCATTCTGTGATTCTATGATTGCCGGTAGCAGCTGTATTGCTTGAGAACAAGAAAATGAGTGTGCACCTCTGCAACTGTCTCTACTATCCCACCTTGTGGAACTGAGCTGCTGCCAGCAACTAAAAGTGTAAAGGGTGTAGCAGGCTTATCTCAAGAAGACAGCTGCAGTAGAAAGTGTTAGGCTTGCAGAAATTTGAGGAATATGAGTTCAGACCATTGAACTCATTTGGATGCACACTTAACAGGAGCAATGGATGCATCAATCAATATGCTTTATCATCACACAGAAAGCTGGAAAAGGACTTAGGTCTTGTATTTTCTTAGCTGCCTTGCTTCCTGTTCTTCTTCTGGGTTATTACTAGATTTATGTTAGGAAAGTCCATTTCAAGTGTGGGTTGCCTAGACTATCTAATCTGGCCTTGAATTAATCTGTAGCAATCAGAGTTCACTAGTGAGGTGGGGACCTCATGAGGAGACTTTTCTGATATCTTTTTCCAGCATCTTTTTCAAACAGTGCTGATTCCAGAATGGTACCTGGGATTCCAGTGTGGGTCTGACCAGTCAGGCAATGGTAGAAACATGTCCCGATTTGCTGGTCAAAGAACATCTCCAGTTCTCATCCCTTCACTTGTGCGAAAAGCAGGATGTCTTAAAGCCGGTTGTTTTTTTTTTCCTAGAACAAAAAGAAATATTCTTAATGTGTTCCTTTTATTTTTTAGTAGTATTCACTATGCTACTCTGGTGACCAAAAAAAAAAAAAGAGGCATTAAAAATATTCAGAATGTACTGCAAAACAACATTTCAAAACGACAGCATTTTGTAAGGGCTGGGGCATAGGACCCTGTGGACTCTTCCACCCCATCCATAACCCGGGTCAAGTCTTTACATCCGGCTGCAATAATACCTGTCCTTTTTTTCCCCTTTTCCTTAAAGACACTCTGTAAAAGCACTCCGCTTCCTCCTCCTCTCTTCAACAGTGTTTCAGAACAAGTTGTAGCCTGGTGCAGCTTTATAGAGCAGCAGTTTTAGTGAGAAGCTTTGCAAGAGGTGGAAACCGTGAGCTCTTCCCACTTTTCATTTCCTTATTTGGAGAGTCAAGAGTCTTGCTGTAAAACACAAAGAAAACAACAATTCAGTAGGATTTAGCTTTGTGCCATCATGGGTGGGAAAAGGAAGGAATAACAAAAGTCACCAGGGTGAAGACATATAGAGTGCTTTTATAAAACAAACAAACCAACAGCAGAAAGAAAACTAAGCCTCTGAACAGTTTTAAAGGAAAAAGAACTTTCAGATGTGGATGGGTCCAAAGAAACCAAAGACGCATATACAGTTCCATGCCAGTCTGTTTGTAGCCATAAGAGCACAGATGAAGTCAACATGAAACAAATAAAGCCAGAAACTAATTTCAGGATACACTTCGTTTCCTCAAGAGTCCATTGCTGCCCTAAGGGAGAGCAGGCAGGGAACATTCAGTAGCATCCTGGGTAAGCTGTGGTAAGTAACACAGCAAAGGCAGCCCTGTACAGGCTGCATTTTACCCCTCCTGTTCACCTGTATCATACTGGTATTTAATCATGAAATTTTATGGTTTGTTTTTTTTTTGCCTTAGGACACTCACCTCACTCACTGCAGCAAGTCAACACGTTCTCTTCTTGTTGCTCAGTTTACTCCTTGACACATAGGGTAGTATTTAAGCCGTGTTCTGAACGTCAAAATGTTTGTATGGATCCATCAGTATCACATAGATTTCTTCACACAAAACCCCTTTGTGTCAAGGGAGCATTTTCCCATTTCACAGGTGGGAAGGAAAGAGACAAGACAAGATGCAGAGGGATATTTGCAAATTCCGAGTCCCCACGTTGGGAAACCAGAGGTGGATCTTTGAGTTCTCTGGTATTAAATAGCACTTAACATGCATAGTCTGGAAAAAAGAAACATCTTCCAGTGACCAAAGTTTCAGTTTTTAGCATGCAGGCTCTGAGTCACAGTTCAGCTATCCAGAAAATAAGGAGCATGAGAGCAAGGAAATGTTTGACTGAAAAACATTCATGTGTTGTGTCTATGGCAGGGAGAGGGGCAGGATCCAACTCTCTGAGGAAGTACTGGGGCTCTTGGTGTGTGCTCCTTGCTTTACCCATTGCACACCAGCCAACATCTCCCACAAAATGCAGACTATAGTCCAGTCCTTACGGACTTTTCAGAAAGCATTGCAGAGAATTTGCCATCTAGGTTTCATATGTGAAATCCTGGAAAATACATATAAACCATTCCCAGCTGACTTTCAATGTATGTGAATATACAGTTCCCTGGTAGAACGAACATTTAATGTGCAGATAAAACAAAAATAGGGAAACACTTCTCTTAATACTTGGAAAACACAAAAATAATTTGCAATAATTATACCTGGGTTCCTCATTTAGCATTAGCCTTAACGAGTGTTACACAAACAGACATGGTTGGTGTAACACCTGCATTTCTTTTCTTTGGCAGACAAATAAATCCTCTTTCAGTGGTGACTGCTCAGTTCCTACAGTGAGACTGTGTCCCCTGGACTGTTTAGAGCTGGAAAGGATCTTCATGTCAATCCTGAAGACACTTCAAAGGCCTCTGAGCACACAGGCATTTGGCACCTTCAGCAGACTCCAAGCGCTTGAATTAAAAGGAACATGGCGAGTGGTTACACTTCTGCAAGAACCCAAAATCTTAGTCTTGCCTTGGTACCTGCTGGACAGGGCAGGTTTTGCCTGGACCTTTGTGTAGTTCTAAGCTGTGCTCATATCCTGGGATTTGCATGCTTTATAGGTGACTTGTTTGTTCATCCATTTGCGTGAATAACACGTGAGTGAAAGACACTTGGGGCTCCCTCTGCCATAATGAGAATATGTCCATTGTAACCTGCTGATTGATTCTTGAATTCCAGCCTGGCAACACAAACAAACAAGGTAAACACTGCAAAAACAAAGCCAGAGATTACCACTGGCACTCCTCCACTGCCTGCCTCCCCGAAACAGTGCTGGCATTTATGATTATCGCTGCAAGCCTCTCTCAAAGCCCCCATCTTGAGTTACTCTGTAGGCTTTCAAATGCTTTCAGTGATGCCTTATTATTCACAAAATTAATTACTAAATAGCATACTCAAACGCCACTGTATGAACTTTGCATCTAAAATCATCTATTTATTCAGTCCAACGGCCCACTCGGGTACATAACATCACCTCTCTTCCAATTTTTGCAACAAGAGACACAGGAGAGTTACTTTGAACTGTCAGCCTTGGATATCCATGGCTGCTGTAGAGTCCTAATGTGAAAGCAGGGAATTGTATAATTCATGACCATGAGCTGTCTCCATTTGGAATTTTCTCCCGAGGACACTGCTCAAACAATACAAAAGGCAAAGCGTTTGCTATTGCAAGAACCTCATCTCCAGGCTGTATGCAGAAGATGCAGATCTCCCTCACGCCCCAGCAAAGCCATCCTGAGGAATGAAGATACAGAAGCTGAGAGTGCTCAGGTCCTTCAGTGAGCCACCTGCACCGTGAGCCTTTTGTCCAAAGAAAAAGACACCCTTTTTTGATGTGTGATGTAGCTTTTCTGGCCACTCCACACGGACTGCATTCTGTGGCTGGCTTGGCATCTGAAGCTGCACATTGTAAATCAAGCCATGGTACATGGCCAGTAAATGAAAAATATCACTGTGAGTAAAGGATCAGTGAGCCCAGCACGCTGCAAACTAGACATGGTTTTATAACCCCTTTCAGTTGTCATTGTGTAATATGTCTCTGTTTTGAAGGCATGGTCACGCGGATGCTTTCAAGTACAAGATGCTGAGAAGCCCTGGGCACTGTATCAGTGTGTCTTTAGTTACATTTATCTTACCTTTCAACAGCTGATGTTCTGTCTGTTTAAGTGCTCAAAGCAGGCCAGTGCATGGCTGCATGCTGTACCACCACTTCCTTGTATTATCCACAGCCAGGCTGCTGCTTTTCAGGCAAATATTCCCGCCATGGGATGTGGCTGGTGCTCTCTTCTCAGAGGGAGCTCAGTACTTGGGAAAGACAAGAGCTGCCCTGCACATGGGAGCCTTGCAAGCCTGAGCAACCAGCAAAGGGCACAGGAGCTTCAATGCAGGAGAACCTCCCAGCTCCCGCTCTTTCCTGCAGGTAGGTACCTGCATCAGGGTCAATGCCTCCCAGCAGCTGTCAGCAGGATCTTCCTCCTGTGCAAGCAGCCAGCTTGCAGTCATGCAAGGCAACAGCTCCTGCTCAGACACATGGCAGCTCCTGAGCCAAACCCTCTGTCCTGGGTTCAGCAGCAGCAGTCATGTTTCTTCTTCCTGGTGGCTGGTGCAGTGCAGTGTTTTGACTTTCGGCCTGGGAACAGAACTGATAGCGATGTTTTGGTTTGGCCAAGGACTTTGTGAGCCTCATGCTCTGCCAGGGAGGAGGGGAAGCTGGGAGGAAGCAGAGACAGGACACCTGACCCAAACTGACCAAAGAGCTATTCCATACCACAGCACGTCATGCCCAGGATGTAACTGGGAGTTAGCCGGAAGAGCTGGGAGACGGCAGGGTTGGAGGAGGTATCGGTCGGAGCTTGGTCGGGCTTGGGGGGCGAGTTATCGGTCGGCTGGTGCTGAGGTGTTGTACTCTCTTCCCTTGTTATTTCCTTTATCATTATTATCATTGGTGGTAGCAGTAGTGATTTGTGTTATACCTTAGTTACTAAACTGTTCTTATCTCAACCCGTGGGAGTTGCGTTCTTTTGATTCTCCTCTCTGTCCCTCCGGGAGCAGGGGGAGGGCAAGAAAGGGGGGGAAGTGAGTGAACGAATTACCTGACTGGGTTTAAACCACGACACCCTCATTCCAGCACTGTACTCTGTGCCGTATTCTGTGGCTTAGTCACCCTGTCCTATCCCCTCAGGACTGAGAGCCCTCAGGGTTTGGGTTAAATATCCTGATGGATGCAGATGTTGAGGAACATCTGGACCTGGTTGGGAATACAAGACAGAGGAGATCTCCTGAATGCACCTTCTGTCTCCTATCACAGGTCTCCATCTCCTGAAATCTCTTTATACTTGCAACATTATCATAATGCAGCCTTTGGAGCCAGCCTTTCCCGTGGGGTAAATGGCTAGCCTTGAGTGGCTTTCTTTTTAGTTGTTGTCTGCAAGTTTGAGAAAAATGAGAAAGGGGCAAAACAGGTTCAGGCCTTTTCAGGCTAAAGAGGACTCAGAAACCGTGTTTCTTAATTCCTGAGAAAAAATAAATTACTAGAAAGAATTCAATCTTTTCTCATACCCTGTCTTCTAAGCCCCAATTTATGCATATCAAGGAGCAGGTATAAATAGCACAGCAGCAGGTGGACAGTTATTTCAGTTCTTTCTCATTCCCCCACTCAGACCAATGAAGGATGCTAATCCCGCTTCGAGGCACTCAGCTCTCCTTCCTTCACTTGGGAGGTGTCTCTCAGCCTTGTGAATTCCCCTCCTGGAGACAGCAGCTCCGTTCTGGGCACTGCAGCACTTGAACATCACACTATGAAAGTCCGCTTTTCACACCTTTCTTCAAACAGCCGCAGGAACAGAGTTTTATTTTTGATGCTAAAGATGCTCCCCAGGCTTCTGGCTTGAAGCATGTTGGCAAGGTCTACCAACCTGCGTGCTACAGGGGTGCCAGTAGAGAAGATAAAAATTCATGAAGTGGCTAAGTGGAAAAGGCTCTGTTTCAAGAGGAAATAAAGAAGCTGGTCTAGAAGAATAACTTCAGCTTTCCTGGTGACTGGGTTCTTGCTGCATTAAAAGAAAAAAAAATATATATATATATTTTTTACATTTTCCAGCTATCAGGAAAATAACATTGTAAATGCAAAGACTTCACTGAATGTGAATGGGACAGGTGCAGAAGGAGGTAGAAGAGGGGAGAAATAGATGTAGAAGTGAATATGATGTTTTCTTGTCCTGGGTGCAGAAGGCTCCATGCATAAGCACTCACACGGACATGTATTGAAGCAAAAAGCTTTTCTCCGGCTCTGGCAAACCCAACATGTGATGCAGTCCGCAGTACCTTTGCACTTCTCCACAGACACCAATGGCCCATAATTTGGGATGGAAGAGCTGTAGTTCTTTGAACCATGTTATTTTAACTACTGCACGACTCCACTTAAAGAAAAACTCTGGAGGAGGACACAGCCTCGCAGTCCTAACCTCATACCTTGTAGTATTTCACTGCATTACTCATGAATAACAGCCTCCTGCAGTGTGGTCAAGAACAGAGCTGTACAGGCAACATTGGGATGTGCCATGATGATGCAGCAAGGCTTCAGCACCAAAAGCCTTAGAAAAGCCTATAAGAGGTGAAGTGACACTTCGTTGATGGACAAAACTGGTGGTGGAAAGAACAGGAAGAGTTCTAGGAAGCAAGATAACAGTAAAGATTATGAATTGAAACTCATTTAACCTTATAGGAATTTGATCCCCCTTATCTGACTATTTTTTTCTTTCCCAGAAACTAGAGATTTTTCATTTCTGTTATTAATTGTGACTCTTTCACCACTTGAGTGAAAATTACATTGACTTTACACACAAGACCTCAGAAACCTTGTGTGTCATGAAACTCTAACAGAGCAGAGCAGAAATCCTCCAATAACACTAAGCACATTAAGAATTGAGGTTTTGCTGAATAAAACATGAGAATGAATAATGTAGTCTGCACAGTATTCCTTGTGTTATTAATTTGACAGTAAGTTTAATTAACTTAATGCTGCCCTAATTTTTCCTTGTCCTTATTCTGCAGAATCTCAGGGTAGAAATTCCAAAGGGCATTATAAGAATTTCAGAGAAATCACCGGGTATTGGTGTGTGTGAAGAGGAGACTGCTGGAGTTGTTGGGAATGTAAGGCATGGGCGACTGTGCAGGAGAGTGGAGGACAAACTTTGGTACCTTGGTCTTCAAAACCATCAGCAACTAAACAACACACAAGGCTGGGGGGGGGGGGGGAAGGAACCACTGAGCTGATTTCTTCCACGAGCTGAGCTCAGCTGAGGTAGATTGAGTGGATGTGAAGTGCCCTGTGAGCCTGTGCTTAAGGAGTGTTGTTGACAGAGATGTATGTCATTGGAGTCACACAATGATCATTGTTCCAATGATCACACAATGATCATTGTGAAAATTTACACTTCTGAACCCAGTTCAGTGGCTGACTCTGCACAGAGTCCAGAAAGCTGCCAGGTGCCAGCAGGCAGCATGAGGGGCATTCTTTGTGAGGAGAATCTCCAGAAGAAAGCATGCTCCAGCAGCAAGGGCCATCATTAATAAAATGGCATCTTGCCAGTTGCTCGGACATGAGTGTCCTGCTGATGCTGCCTCTGGGATCTCAACAATGCCATGATCTGACAGGTTTCTTCTCCCAGACAATTTGCACACAGGGATGCAATCATCCTCCTGCAGCTGGCACTGGCAGCTTTGTGTATCTACATCCAGCCACTAAAGATCTGCTGTAGGGAACATTTTTCACTTGCTCTCCAGGCACAGATGCATTCCAGAAGGAGACATTCAGGAACTTCCCTTTGATCTATATATTTATTTGGCAGAGCTTCATGTATAGTGGGCTAGAACCAGTCTACCCTTATACAAAGGGCTAGAGCCTGATTGCCTTAAAGCCATGGAAGTCCAAGGAAGTTCAAAGGCTGTCAGTCATGGACAAAAGCACTCAGGAGAGAAGGGACCATGCAGAGTTACACTGCATACTTCAGCTGTTCCAGCAGCTGGATCTTGTATGGCCCAGTAAATCTGGGTACACAAAATTTGTCTCTGTGATCCTTCACATTTTTTGTGGATTTTCTGTGGCAAGCACAGTGTGCTGTATTGCAGACCTGCTTTCTAGCAAACTTTACCCTTTTCCTCAAACTTTGCATTGGTAAATTAAGTAGCTACGCTGCTGACTGGCTGCCAAGCAGCTCTTTTCATTGCACCTACAAGACAGGATTGTCCTAAACAGGAGCTGTCACTGACACTCAGAAAATTACTTTTGTCCAGAAAACAGCACATTTATCTCTTTGAGGAGCCAATTTCAGGCCTGTGGGACACAATTCCAGCATCTCCACGCACATCTGCGTCAGTGGGTTTTGATTCCCAGCCTTCATCCTTCCAGCATCACAACAGGGTGGTTGATCCCCATCTGCAGTCAGATGGTGGGTCTCCTTCACTGTGAAGGAGAAAAGACACCACAGTGCTCTCCTTCTTTCCCTTCAACAATGTATATAACCCTCTGCAACAAAGATAGCCTGGCACGAAGTTTCTTACCCAAGGCTGGTTGATACTTCCATGAGGCAAGAGGGTACCAACATGCCTGGTCTCAGCCAGAAACTAGTAATAAACCTCTCACATTAATTCCTTGTATCAGTATGACTGATATATAGCTTGCACAGTAGTAAGAAACATAAGGTTCAGACCTAAGAGATGTTTCACTATTTCCTTTTGCTATTTCCACCTTACCTTCTCAGGAACAGAAGAACCTTTCAGCTCCTGGTGGATTAATTATTTGTTCATTATCTCTTTGAGAACCTAAGAGGACACCTGATCTGCCACAGGGAGAAGGAGTCCTTCCCATACGGAGAAGGGATGACCTTCACCATGGGTCAAAGATCTATCAGAAGTGTGTGTGAAAGAAGGACCTAGGGAAGATTTAAATCTAAAGGGGATTCCATGAAGACCTCAAGAAGGGCTTAAATATGAGCATATTTAATCAGTCTTGAAATGCAAAGCATGAGCTGGACAAGCAAGCAAGATTGAGTGCAGAGTAAGCAGACATGATCTTGGAATAAATCAGCAAAATGTAATTTTCTTCTGTTTTCTTAAGATAGTTTTATAAATCTGTATGACAAGACTGCTCTAGTTTATGTCCATTAACTAACTACTTCATTTGCTTTAACTGGAATGTGGCTTGACTTTTAGGGGATTTCATTCAGTTTGCACCAGCAGACGGACTGGTGTTTTGAGGGTGCTTTGCAAAGCCCCTGAGGACCTCCTCTCCCAGGCATCCAAGGGCACCACATTACATCTCCACTTAGCTAGACGTTCTGGAGGACTTACCTCTGCTCCTGGTATTTGGTATTCCCCACTCCCGGTAAGTACCAGACATTTTTTCAGTAATTGGGTGGCATTCACAGTGAAACCAAAAAAAGAGCAAAGGGCAGTTACACAGCTAAGCTGCCAGGCACTGGCAGCTTCTGAAATCAAAGAGAGGTGTTAAGCCTAATGCTGACAGTCTCTAATATCGTAAGTAGAGACAGGCTCCTCCTAAGCACAGTCTTAGGACAGGGGGCTGACTTGAGATCTCAGGCACCTTTGGAAAACCTGGAGTGAGGCTGCAGCTCCTCTTCATCAACCTCAGTTTTCCCCTTTGATTATCAAAGAACCAGAGACCGGCTTCCTGCCACCGAAATTAGCTTTTTATCCCTTCCTCCTCCTAGTACAGCATCTACTTGCAGCTATATGGCCTGCAGTTCTGTGCAAAAAGCCCTCACATCCTGAAAGCAGACTTTCAAAATCTATAATGATGTATTTTAACTCACTAATGTTTAGGTTCACTCAGTATTAATTCCAGCATAAACAAGAGAAGATCTACACACAGCACAGATTGCCTTATGTATTTCAAACGACTCTATTTGCACTTATAACAGCAACGGTTTCCCTTAAAACAAATGTTTGTGACTTCTTTTAAAATTTATTCTTTACATTTAGTTCCTTTTGCTAGAGGCTGGTGGATATTCCTTCTCTTCACTGCTTCCACGAGAAGGTGAATAGCTCCCTCAAGTGCCCCGTTTAGTCCTTCATCTATTGGAAAAGTAGAGCTGACACCTCCCTTGGGAATCCCTCTGTCTCTTTTACAATTCAAACTGCTTCTTATGACACAGCAGCTGGAATATGGATCAAAAAAAATCCATAGCCTAGGAGAGAAATTACCATCCAAGCTGCAGCCTTTCTCTCCCTCCATCCTATTTAAGTGCAATAGAAATGGGAGCAATGCTCATCCAAAAATCTGTAAGCT
This sequence comes from Pezoporus wallicus, assembly GCF_028554395.1. Lineage (NCBI taxonomy): Eukaryota > Metazoa > Chordata > Aves > Psittaciformes > Psittacidae > Pezoporus > Pezoporus wallicus. The sequence goes on along the minus strand of NW_026641881.1, from coordinate 756,496 downwards.
TGGAGAAGGACGTTTCTAAGTAGGGAAAAAAAAAAAAAAAACACACCAAAAAAAACCTAAGAACATGTTTAAAATAATTTCTTCATTGCAAGTAATTTTTCTGTATCTCATTTTGTAAGCTTTCATTCCGTGAAAGGTGACATTACAGACATCAGTGGTGCGAGAATCCTACACTTCAAGCTAACCTTTCTTTGTCTGATAGGAAACACTGTTAAAGTAGGTATGACAAACAATAAATACCGCTAAAACCCTCAAAACATTTGTCTCAATGAAACAGTATTCTTCACTTCAAGCTGAATTTGCTAGCATGTCGGTAACTATTTTCCATAAAGAATCCTTTCACCCACCAACCCTAGATGTTACTCAGGGCCGTGTCCTGGCAGGTTTTGAATACCTCCAAGGATGGAGACTCAACAACCTCTCTGGGCAACTTATGCGAGTGTCTGACCATCCTCACGGTAAAAGAGTCTTATGTTTAAACTTCATCCCTTTTTCTTTTATGGGAGACAGCATCAAAAGCCTTGCTAAAGTCAAGGTCATATGCACTGCTCTCCCCCTCTTCTCTGAGCTAGTAATTTCATCACAGAAGGCAACATCTGGTCAGGTGCAATTTCTCAACCATGTTCTCTCCATTTTGGAGGGTAAGAAGGTGTAAACAGCATGTGACAGCCACACCAGTTAGCCTCAGAGCCAGAGAGAGGTCCCAAGCATGTTTCATTGACTGTGTGTACGTGGCCATAGAAGTTTAGGTAGGCTGTAGGGGAGTTTTTCTGGAGCAGGCATAGCTAGGTGCTGTACTTGAATGCTGTTCAAATACTGCAAACAAGGGGACAAAATATGTCTCTCCTTTTTCAGCTGCTGCCTAGCAGCTGCATGAACCTGGAGCGTTTGGTTCATTTTCATGATCACTCCCAGAATAGTCCATTTGATCAGTATGCCTATGTGCATAAACGTCTCTGTTCATGAGAAAAGACGTATAATAACCAAGAAAAGGCAGCTGCTGGCAACTGGAATGTGATCAGAAGCTCAATCCTGAATTTAGTCAGGGATTCAGCTATTTGAACAAGACAAAAAGATGGAAAGAGGAAGGCAAGTGTCAAAACTTCACTGCTTCTGGCCTTAATCAGTTTGAACATTTATATTTGCTAACAGATTCAAAAATCATTTGAGCAGCATTGTGTTTTGGTTCACTCAGCATCATCTCATCTCAGTTCTAGTTGTGGGGGCAGACTCTTCTCACAACCTTCTCCATTCCTTCAGAATGAACTTCTAATTCCTGAAGGTGCCCAGGAGAGCTTGGCCACGCTACCCTGGCCTGCAGGGTGCATTGGACCTTCGTGTGCAGGAGGTGTGGGACCCCAGAACGCAGGACCTGCAGGACAGCCACCTTCCCAGCAGGCTGGTGCTGCAAACAAAAGTGGTTCGATTGCACAAACCTCCTATAAGATGCAGGCTGGAACTGTCAAAACAGTTTTCCACAGCCTGGTTTCTATCTGCCAAATACTCTGTTAACTTTGCAGGCTGCAGCCAGATGAAAAACAAGACAGATCTACTTATTCCAAGGAACCATTGCCATACACTTGGTATTGGCTCATGCCCAGGGCAGGAGGTACCGCCCAAAGCCACTAGAAGCTCCACTTGGCCAAGTCCCTACTAACCAGCCACCACCAAGTCCTACATCCCCTGCAGCTCTTGAAATGGGTAAAATTCCTCAGAGTGGTCAAATACAGACTTGTCCAAATTAAAAGAGGACATGAAAAGTTGGTGAAGATGGAAGAAAATTAACTTTGAAAATACATCTGTGCATCAATCTAATGGGTGAGGTAACTATAAGGTGCTTGTGAATGTTAACACAAAGTCACACTGCTCCAGCAGGTTTGGGCTGGTATTACTCCTCAGTGTGCACGTCAACTAGTAAGACTCCTTCAATGCAGAAAACTACAGATCTGGTAGGAGAAGCTGTTCTGACACTAATAATAACTGATGAAGTTGCATAATTACAGGCAAGGACTAGTAAAACCTGGATACTTCCAATTGACTTGCACTTTTTGGAGCAGTTAAAACAGGAAGACCTGCCAAGAAGCCACATTAGCCTCTGTGAAGTACGAGAATCACTGAAACAGCAAATGGATAACACAGGGGAATGCAATATAGACTGTATAAAAGGGGAGGCAAACATCCCAGCTTTTGGACTGCTAAGTGTTAGGAAATGATGTAATGTTCTCCCTGCCCCTGCTCTTGCTTGCATTCAACATGCCCACCTTTTGCTGCCAAGGGCACTACTTGAATGAGGGAAACCTGAGCCTCGAAGCCATGCTGACCAGGGGCTACATGGCCAGAGAGAGCTGACAGCAGAGCGCTAGGGCAGAGCCAGCCATGTGACAAGGTCACAGCTTCCCACAGTGGAGGACAGCAGAGCAATGCAAGCTGGGAAAACAGGAAAGACTTCAGCAAAACATTTGGAGAATACAACCCAAATACGATGCAGCTAAACCCAAAGGTCACCCAGCTGCAGTTCCAGCACACCCTCATCCATTTTTTCTGCACTACTTTTACATCACAATGGTGTTCTCTCCCTCTAAATCCTCTGTAATTAGGGAGCGCAGACCGAGTGTTTGAAAGCAGCAGTCTCAGAGGACTTGAAGGAATTTAATTCCTGCTGTCAAGAGACTGAAAATTTCAGGGATGTAATGGGTTTCCCTGACATCTAGGAACAAGGAAGCATGTTCAAACAAGGAATATGCTTCAGTAGAGAAGCAAGATCAGCTCTGCTAAACCAAGTCAAGCTGAGAACCCCTCATTGCCCACCCTGATTACTTATTCAATTACTGCCTTTTTGGTTCAGACCACTCTAAACAGCTTTCTACAAAACGTATCTACCCTCGAGGAAGGTAACCCAGAGAAGGGTCAACATCAATCTATCACTGACTTTTAATTATGAGCATAGACATAACCAGAGAGAAAAAGCTGTCTTCAGCCATGCCCATCCTGAGAAACAAAGCTAATCAATTTTGGTTTTGTCTTCAAGTGCACATACAACCTCTCCCACCTCTATGCCATCTACACATTTAATAAGCATATTCTCCCATCACAAAAGGATAACACCAGCTGGAGTAAGACCTCGGACACACCACTGCACAATCTAGGTCTCTGGGTCCTTCCACACTGCAGTGAACTGCTACACCCTTGACTCTAGGCCTGCCCAGCTGCTATTGATTTCCATCAAACCAAGCTCCCTGACTTGCATTGGAAAATACTGCATCAGACAGGGCCAGGGCCTCACAAAAGTTAAAAGGGAAACTAGATGTCGCATTGTTTATCTATGAAGCCTATTACTCTGATACAGAGGAAATTGGATGGTTTGATGCAAGTCACCCAAGGCTATCAAAAGCCATCAGTACTTATTTTCCAGCATGTTTCACTGTATTACATTCACATGCCATTAAGGCACATCCAGGCTTCCCCTGAGCTGCGGGAGCATTTGTTTAATCACAGAATCAACTAGGTTGGAAAAACCCTGGGCTGATGGGGGTAGCAGCTCTTCAAGGGGGTGTCTTCTGTAAAGACACCACAACTACCTGGAGCAGCTACTCACCATGAAAGGAGGTCAGGCACATCCAATGCCTGGTATGACTCCTTTTGGTGAAAAGATTAGATATTGCCTAGTGCAGGAAAGCTCAGAAGTGTGGAAAATGAAAAGAGCTTAGTGCTGGTTTGTAGGACTGAGGACCCCCAAGTCCTGGTTTTGTCCCTCAGGTATGCTGTTATTTTTCAGTGAACATAACTCCATTTTCTCTACAGCCTGAACTTCCCAAGTACTGAGTACACGGCTCAGTCCCAAAGCTACTGACAGCTCTGCTGACCCAGACCTTCTGCAAGCAGCACTTAAACAGGTAACAAAGACAGTATTAACAGAGATCGATAGTGCAACAACGGCATATCACCCTCTCTCAAGTGATGCTCGAAACAAGAGGCAATACTGGCTCTTTTCCCCCAACTAATATATCTTTCCTGTTCAAATGTGCAATGAATAATGAGAACACTTACCACTAATGGTGTTACTTTGTACTGCAGTAAATTGATAAACACTGTTCCCAAACTCATATATAGTATGCTTACGCATACTTATGCCTAGACACACATGCATACATGTAGAACTACTGCCATGATCAGTCTCTTGGAATCTGGGTGAACTATAAAAGCAATACAAACAATTTCACACTATTTGCAGTGAAGTCTTTTATTCAGGCTGTACCCATTCAGATCCCTTCTCGTTTCCCTCCACATGTTGCCCCTCGACATCTGCAGAAATCAGCCATCATTGCAAAGGACAGGACAAGATTTCAAGCATCAGCAGAAGCTGAAACAGGAGAAATTGTAGGAAACAGGAACACAAAGGCCCCTCACAGTGCTTTTGAACTTCGGAGCAAATGGAGACCAAATATCATTAGTTCAGAGTGTGATACAAGGTCAGAAGAAAGTGAGAGGGGAAAGAAAAGACAAAAAACCCCCACAACCCAAAACAACCCACCCAAAACCTTACTGAATTCCCCTTCAGGAAAATCAATTACCAGAAATGGTGGAGAGTCTTAATACACACCATCCCAGGCTCTCTTCCTGCACTTTGAATTTCTGCTTTCCTAGAACCAATGAGCTAATTAGTGCCTGTGAAATCAAAAACCGTGTTCCAGAAATTATCTGCCCTGCAGACACAAAAGATAACTCTGTATTAGGGATAAACTATCCCCTATTGCTGCATATCTACTGCTTACACACCATTCCCTGTCTCTGTAGACAGCTGTGGAGTTTCTTGTATTTTAACACATGAAATTTGGAGTAAGGTAAAAAAAACACAAACCAAGCAGGCGAACACCTGTGTATACATGCCCTTCATTAGGCTTCTTGCACTTCAACACACACTTGAAGAAAATCTTTCATTACATTTTAAGGATTGATTAATTATGACATACCATCTTACAAACCAATTATTTTAATTAACTAAAAGAAAAAAAATGCAGTTTAGTTTGCAGGGTATTTCAGCTATTTGCCTCAAATGAACACACCTGATGTGCTATAGCAACTCCAGACGTGCTATAGCCACTGCCAGCTTTGTTGTATCTACCTCCAACTAACAATACTTCAGATCCCAAATCGCTGCTGACTGGGATAGCATGTATGTATGTATTTCTTATTCAGATTGAGTATTTTTCCTAGGCATCCTTTAGTTGTTTTAACCAAATCAGAATACACCCACCAACAGTATCTATATTAATGCTACTTAGAATTTTATTGTCTGTTTTTCCATGAAGGTAAATTATTTCACTGAAGTATCACAGTAGAAAGTGATTTAATAATACACTAAATAGAAACTGGGTCAGTAGATAACACAGGAAAAACAAACAAACAAACAAAATAATAACAGAATTGATCTTTTTAAATAATTAGAGTAAGATCCACCCTTAATGTCCACCAGAGATATCTTCAAGCACACTGGCCACAATGTACCCCAAGTCTAACACTTGAGATATCTATGGAACATGAAAACAGTCAATTTCTGAATCTGAAGGCTGGCAGTAATTACAATGTTATTACAAAAATGCAGTTGCTTTTATGGCATCTCAAAACAGCTACAAAACTGCACCCATAACAACTGCATCAAAAGGCAGCAAGTCATCTAAATACAAATTCATTTTACTGCCATTAAAATCCCTGCTCCTTTGAAGTTCTAATCTGTAAGAAGTTGTTTACACATTTCTCATGTTTTGTTTACTTTCTTAGAAATCCTGCTTCTGGCCATATTGACTAATTTAGTAAGTTTCCATTCTTACACATCTTTGATTATTAACATTGCAATACAGTATAGATAAGGAAGTTTTTTATACAGTTCTAAGTTGATTCAGGCAGTTTCTACATCAGCTTTGGGGCCTTAAATTACCAAATACACACCAAATGGGTCCTTTCCAACCCTAACGATTCTCTGATTCTATGAACATTGCTTGGCTGCAACATACTTTAATTTAGGCGAAACAGTCCAAAACACAGCACTGTGGTACCTAGGTAATAAAAGCAATTTCCGTACATCTAGTTAGTTTCAAGATACCTAACACAAATCAATCACTAATTCTGTTTCTTCATGAAGTGAAATAACAAGAAATAAATGGCTCCAGACCCCCATCTTTGAAAAGGGGCATGCCTGCCACTTACATACACCACCTATATATGCCATCCTGGCCACAGTCCTTCATGTTGCTGTTTACACTCCTCCCACCCTATCTGTGACACCATATTCAACCCCTTACATGGATTTCTATTTTCAAAGAAACTATTTTTTTTTTCCAGCTGGGAAGTATTTGGATCACAAAGCCATAAGTATTGCTTAAGTAACTTAAAGCAACTCCCTGCCACTCTACAGATTGTTACTGCACACTCTGGTCAGGAAATTGGATGCAGCCACCCTCCTATCCCACACCTATTCTTCATCCTTAGTTAAAGGAATACTATGGGCTTTAGAATTACCCTAATGGCAAACCACTGCTTTCTGTCACATGTTACTTGTGAATACATCCGAGAAAGTCAGTATTTTACATTCCTCTCAAAGATGAAAACTATTTTGCCTTGGCTCCATCCCCTACTGAACTACACTTAACATTTCAAACAGGGTGTAAAGGAAATACTGGTCTAACAGCAGGATCTAGTTTTGCCTCCATTCTAGTCCATTATTTGTACTAAAATACCATCTCCATTTTTCATTTCTGACAACACTGAATCACTTCTGTCTTACTGTTCTTACTGATTTACAGTTAAGGCTGGTTAAAAAAAAAATTCCTCTGTATGAACCTGGAACATTACATTCCACACAGATTGTAAAAGTTAAAAAATAAGATTAGAAGCAAACCCACAGGCTAGAAATGAATTATATTATCCAAATTATTCAATGATTAACAAATCTATTCAAACTGGTTACCTCTGCAAATCCATTCAAGACATTGAATAAAAACAATTCCAAGCATCCCCATAAGCCCAATTTGGTATGCTGGATCAACAGCACACAGTACTCAGTTATGTGATACCACATAAGATTGAAAATAATCCTATTTAAATTCAGAGTGACCTTAATTTCTGATTTTTCTTGTACTGCCAAAAGACTGCTGTAATACACTATGCTAGTTTAAAGTTTCTTCATTTATTACCCTAACTACCTCAAAACTGCATATGATTTACTGTTTCCCCACATTTCATAGAATCCTTTTAAGTCCTTAGTTCATGTTTATACGATATCACATTTTGAAATCCCACCACAGACAAGTGTTCATTATTTCCTGATAAAACTACATTATCATTAGTCAAGAAAATAGCATCTTCAACAACAACAACAAAAATCAACAGGCCTGCAAAACACAAACAAAAAATGAGTAAGAGTAATTAACAGCATTTGGAAATTAAATGGAAAAAGGACCATGATCCAAGTTTTATGTAATTACAAAATCAACAGCATTGTAAGGTGACAAAAATAAATATTAATTTGTTCGTAGAAGCACTATTTCCCCCAAAAAAGTGACATTTTCTTGCATATTTGTTTGTGCAGAGATCAGTTATGGCCACTTCAGTAAGATGTTATAATGCATGGTATCTGTCCAAGCTTTTCACCACAGCGTGAGTTCATGTGTTTTTAATTATGCAATGAAATTCAAGGAGGGAAAAAATAACATGTATGCTAATGTAAATTGACTCCTAAGAAGCTTTACATTGCTATCCTACATTATGGTTTAGTCCATGAGTATATGTAATTTATCAAAATGGTAACATATACAGAAAAAGACTATAGAAGTTTTGGGAGACATTTTATTAATGTACAATTTCATTAGCAATTTACAATAGACAATTTCATTCTCTGTGTATTATGTCTCCTTGAAGTTTGGTAAACGCTTGTTCATATATAAAACTACACGATGCTTTTTTTTGCAAGGACCAGAAATTGTGAAAATCTAAGTGCTACAGTATATTTTGTAGTGAATAAACACGTTGTCCAGAAGAGTTACCAGCCACTTCAGTGAAGCACTTCTAAAAATGTTTCTGATCAAGTTCAAATGCACCTGTTCATAAATAATGATTGATGGGCTCATCTCCATTATATTGCTAAGGACAACTGTCGCCAACATAAAATACCGTTTCAATACATTTCTCCATACGGACAACTAGATAATCTAGTCATATTTACTTTTAACCAAATTTACAAGTAAAGTAACTTCAGAATTTATTCAGAATAATTATTTTTCAACCAGAAGCTTTACTTCGGACAACGCAGAAATATATTGCAAGTGACATTCTGCAGCAGAAGCTGGAGGTTTGAAAACAACTAAGGACTAAAAGATCAGCAATACATGCTTTTACAAGAACTCTGACCATTCTGAATGTTAACATTAAAAACAGGTACTTCAGTTTGTGCACCTGTCAAACAGTCAAAACCTCCACAAGAAAATGAAAGCTATCCCACAGAACACAGTATTTCAGAGAACATGTTAGACACCAGCATGACATTCCTCATTTCAAATTGGCAGCTGAAATTTAACATCCACATGAGCTTGTTTTGCTAAGTTTACTATTTCGGAAAGTTTCACCACCTGAAAAACAGAAAATAAAGACTGACTTGAAAGCAATCCTAACTTGAATGAGCTGGACCAATCTTTTTAAACAAAGTAATGCCAGAGAATCAGCAGCAAAATCCAGGGCAGGGGAATTATTACTTAGTCCAGTGCTTCTTAAATCACTTTCAAATGAAAGATCAGTCAAGTCTATTAGAAAACATCTCAACAGTTATACAACGTCTGGTTCTCATTTACAACCCAGTATCTTGATGAAATAATACAAGTTTATGTGTCTTTATGTGAACTTTATGTACCACCCCGTTTTCCTGGGAGGTGCTGGGGTACCCACTCACAAGAGATTCTATATATTTAAAAGGTATTTTTCTGAGTTCTTGTTGCAAACATTTCTGGATCTTATTTTGATACCTTACGGAGCCTCAACTTGTCTTGCATAACAAGTTAAAAAGTCTATGAATTATTTCCTGCTTAGAAATTTCTGGGGTATAATGGTTTTTGATAGCTTCTGACTGCATAGTAGTTCTCCTTACAAAACATGTACTTACTAATTTGTAAAACATTTTCTTCAGGCCCTGATAATAACCAACACCGATTTATGCTAAGCTAAATTTAGTTAGCTGAATGGAGTTCCAACTTCTTAATATTCTGCAACGGATACTATGTTCTGAAAATATTCATAAATAGCTAACTTACCATTTTTGCAGCTTCATCCAAGTCATCACACGCAAGGATTTTGAGGCCACTAGCTGTTATTAAAGCTTTGGCATCATCAACTCGTGTACCTTAAGAAAGGGATAAAATGCCACTTTTAATGAACAGGAGACTACTACCACCAGAGCATTCTCCTATTTTCTAGGAAGCCTGTTCCAAAAGTAAGTTACTGAATAAATCTAGAAGACAACAACTTCAGCAGTTATAAAAACAGGAAATGCCTTTTTATTAACTTGCCAATCTCACCATCTAAATTCAAGGTTTGCCTTACTTATCCATAATCTTCAGACAACTGGCTGCACAATATATAAACTCAAGGACATTTGTCAATATGGACAGAATATATTTAACATGTATTGAAACACACTCACCTTGCAACCGTACCACAATAGGTATTTTTAGGTCCAAATCCTTTACTGCCATAACAATGCCTTGTGCTATCACATCACATCGCATAATGCCACCAAAAATATTTACCAGTATGGCCAGTACCTACAGAACCAATGACAATATTCACATTAAAAATGGCCAGAGGCACATCAGATAAAAGTACCACTCAGCCTTTCAGTGTAAGGAAAATTCAAACTTCTTAAGTATAGCAAGGGACTCTCCAAGACGAACATTTCTGTTCTTGGGAACATCAGCAACAGAAGTACAGTTCTGTCAAGTCACATACAGCAGAACTGTTACTTCTGGGAAAATGCCTGTCCCAGGAAACTTCCACATTGTCCTTCAATCCAGCATGTGTTGCAGGCAATCGCCATTTCTCTTAATAGTGCTTATTTGTACATGCTTGAAAAGGCACACACGTTTTCTGTATAAAGCCCACACTGTACACTATTAATCATTTTTAGAATATTCTGAAGAGAGCTGATTGATCTTCTTCAAGCAAATCAGACAGATGAAACTCCAGCAAAGTTATTTAACAACTTAAGTCTGTCAACTGTTTATCTCTCCATTTCTAACATTACTCCAGCAGAGGTACTTCCCACACTAGTACCTCCACATACTGAAGAAGCCAGGCAAAAGAATGCAGAAAACTTATAAAACTCATGCATGAGAAATTGAATACACAATTTAAAAGCTGGCATGCTTAGAGGTAAGCTCTCTGAAATATGTTTCATTCAGGACAGAGACTGAGGTTAAGGGAAAGTATCTTCCTACTGAAGTGGTGGAAAGGAGCAGTGGTGAGAGACCAAATAAAGGAGGAGCAAAAATGCACAGATAACACTGAAGGACAGAATAAACTTAACAAGACAGAATATTCATGTGCAACTGCTTAAGAAACAGTATCTTGGTTCTCATTATCCTGCAATTAGACTAGCTCATCTATGCGAGATAGTTCTTGCTCCTGCTACTAATGGGTGGAAGCAACTTAGACTGGCACCCTAGAAAGCTATTCCAAACAATCACTGAACTGAACCCAAAGTGGCAGCCAGAGTGCAGTCCATGAGACGAGTGGTCTGCACTGCTCTCTGACTTTTAGCAGCAGGAATCCCAGCTACAGTCATCAGGTTTTGATAAAACAGTGAGCACCTGAAGGAAGGCAGAAAGGGAAAGATATATTAACAAGTCTGTTTGGACACACTCTGTTCTTGCATCAGCAGAAAACTGGCATTGTAAGAACATGTCCCAAATCAACAACTCCCAGACTGTTCCTTGTTTCTTCTCTTCTCTGTAATTCAGGTGCTCTGTGCCTATGTCCCTCAGTTTCTCATCAGTTTGCTGGAAGAAGGTGAAGAACGAACAAGCCTTATGAGGAGCAGCTGAGAGAACAGGGGTTGTTTAGCCTTGAAAAAGGAGGCTGAGGGGAGACCTTATCGCTCTCTACAACTACCTGAAAGGAGGTTGTAAGCAAGGTGGGTGTAGGTCTTTTCTCCCAAGTTACAAGTGATAGGACAAAAGGAAACTACCTCAAGTTGTACCACGGGAGGTTTACACTAGATATGAAAAAAATTTCTTCACCAAAAGAGTTGTCAAGCACTGGAACAGGCTGCCCAGGAAAGTAGTGGGGTCACTACCCTGGGGGTATTTAAAAAGAAATAGATGTGTTGCTTAGGCACATGGTTTAGTGGTGGACTTGGCAGTGCTGGGTTCATGGTCAAACTCAATCATCTTAAAAGTCTTTTCCAACTAAATAATTCTATAACACCCATGGAGAGTGTGTTAGACCCTGCATTTGGTAACAAAAATCTTTCCAATGGCAAAGAGACTAAGCTTCTCTGTAATATCAGTCATCATTTGTTTCTGGCCCTTTCCAAAGATGATCAAGTGGGGGATGAAATTCTGGTGCAAAAGTAGCATATCATTATCAGATCCTGCAAGTCACTCCTGCCTTTTTCAGTTACCTTTTTTAATATTTTTCTTTCTTTTTGCAAAGTCTCAAACTACCATTGAGTCCCTACTGGGATAAGCATTTCTATGTAGACCAGCAATCCAGTCCTTGCATTGTCTTTCTGGGATGGTAAAGCTCTTCCTTTAGTTTCAACTACTTTACCATTTTAATCATATTCAAACGCTTCTGATAAGCTTTTGATAGGATAAAATATTAATGCCCTTCCAACATCATTACAAAATTATTTTATCTTACATTACATACAATTAATACCTTAGATACTTGTTTGTGCACAGCACAATGAATATTCATCTCTACAACTCTATGCACAAAACAGAGGCAGCTGCAAAACACGCCCAAAAGACAAAAAGAAAAAGAAAGGAGAAACCCAAGTGAATGCTGCTTTCGGTTTAAACAGCAGGCAAGAGGTATTTCTGACTCAAAGATTTCTGGAAAGATTCAAATACAGCTGTAACTTCAACCAGAGGATACAAAACTGCTTACTCAGTGCACAGCCAAAGGATCTATTTTTCAGAAAAGGGGAAAAATTTAAAAATATTTTCAGGCCTTTTTCATTTGCACCAAAATTAAGCTAACATCTCATTTTTCTTTCCTTTTTTAATTTTATGCTCCTAAAAACATGTGTTCTGGAGAACATGCACTAAGCATTGTCTTTCAAATCACAGCCTGGACCTTGATATGCCAACTCTTCCCTCACCTTTTTATCAGAGGTAATAAGCTTAAAGGCTTCTGTCACTTGCTGCACTGTAGCACCACCACCAACATCAAGGAAGTTTGCTGGAGTTCCGCCGTGAAGTTTAATTATATCCATTGTGGCCATAGCTAAACCAGCACCATTGACTATATGAGAATAAAGATAATATTTAGGAATTCAGTTTATAAATCCATTAGGTCATTTAAATTTCACTAATTAGAACATACCTAAACAGCCTATGTTTCCATCCAATCCTATATAGTTGAGATCTGCTTTTGCAGCATCCCTGTCTCTTTGATCTTCCTGTGTCCAGTCCTGCATATCAAAGATCTTCTTCTGACGATAGGCTGAATTACTGTCAAAGTTTATCTTTGCATCCATACACATCACTGAAAGGAAAAAAAAAACTAAACCATCATTTAATATTAACATAATAGCTCAACTTCTACATAAATATGCTAAAGTATGTCAAGTCAAACTTGGCAGCTGGCTCATGAAGTCCACACCCTTTTGCTGGAAAGACAGACTTAGCACTGCATGTAAATACAAGGTTCTCTCAAGTTTATCCACAAAAACAGTTAAACCCTTTAACTGCAGGGAAGATAAATGAAGTTCTTGAGACACCTTAAAAGCAAAGACGCTTACAATAACCAGTTTGATAAATGTGGGTAACTTATGCTTCAATAATTAGCATTAAATTAATCCCTACAGAAGATCTCCAGTTTGGGTTTTTCTAATCCCTCTTAGTTTTCTGTTTTTAGATTAAATGTGTGTGTGCCTGTAAGCACACAGAAACACAATTTAAAAACATCCAAGTTTGAAGAAAAGTTGTCAGAAGAATACACACAAAAGTAAATTTCACTTAGATATAGCAGGTGTTGTGGAAAACCTAGAGTATTCTTTTCATCAGAACTAAGTTTCTGCCGGTACAATCATAAGACTTCATCTCTATCCCTCACTACATACGATATAAAAACGACAAGGCATGAGAAACAGATGGGAGAGATTGCTGCATACTGTTCATTTAAGCCACATTATTTAAAAAACAGTCTAACATAATAACAGTAGAGTAATAACAGTATAACAGTAATTGTAAACTTTGATGAGGAAGCTATTTTCATATTCATGTTTAAATTTAAAACTGTTGTAGTTGAGTTAAAGTACAAACATTCTCCACAGATTTGTTTTTTGGTGAGAGGGGAATTGGTTCTAATTGAATATTAACTATCCTGCAACTGGATGTGCTAAAAACCTTATAAACAACACCACTTAAATGCCTATAGTCTTTCAATACATCAAATACCAAATTCTATCAGTCATTCTGATGCCCAACTAGTAAAGGCATGAGATTTCTAGAAGGTGCTACTATTCCAGTTACTTTTTCAGTACCAACTTTGAATACACAATATGGCTCAAGCTTCACTTCAGACCTTTTGAAAAGATCCAGCTTCCAGAAATGCTTTATCCTGGGTAGCCAAACACTCAAAAGTGGAAGATGTGTTATTTTTAAATAAACAAATAAATAAAAAGAAACTTAAAAGGAAGTTATTTAAACTTAGGATCCTACTTAGCAATTCAGGGCAGATACCTACTATGCCTAGATTTTCAAATTTATATGCTTTATTAAATTTGGTTTTGATCATATCATGTTAATGCTAAGTCCTCTTGCTGTATACAGCTGAAGTTTTAGCAGTGCAAAGCAACTAAGATTTATAAAAATGTCAAGCTGGTACATGAAGAATATAAAGAAGAAACATTACCAACTCCTGATGAATCTTCCACCATAGGATTTATTTCTATCATGGTAGCATCGTACTTCAGAAAGAGATTATATAGTTTGATCATATTTTCAGCTGCTTCATCCACCAGATTAGGAGGAAATCCCATTTTCTGGGCAAGCTGAAAGTAAAAGATCCATTATCAGTTAACTGATACTCAGGATTTGATTTAGTTACGAATTAGGCATGTTCCAGTTTAGCTATTATTACAGTGTCAAATGAATTTGTAAATGCAGACCCTCTCCTGTCCTCTGGAGTTTCTCTTGGGTTTTGAGAGACTTTTCAATACAAAACACTGCACTTACCCTAAAAAGGAGCTAGCAAGAAGTCATTATCATACACCTTTACAAGCCACACAAAAGCTAGATAAAGCAGTGCCATGCAGAGTTGGATTTGCATTGTCTGTCACCTGAAAATACTTAAATACTTAGTTCAAATCCATTTCAAAATGTCAAAAGGGTTTAAGACAACTCAGCAGGTTGAAAGCATGCACTCTTTACAAAATGTAAAAGCAACCCCCCCCCCATCCTCCCTAATGTGTACTTGTCCACATTAACAATTACCCTAACAGTTTGCTCCTTTTTTATGCCTTCCACTATATCAATGGGCTCCTTAATTATCGCGTCAGGATTCTCTGCAGCAACATCTTCAATATTAACACCACCCTGCGAACTGCCTATCAGCACAGGACCCTGGAACAAAAAAGAAAGGAAAAAAAAACATAAGTACTTTTTATTACAAAATTGGAATTTATTCTTCCCATAAGATACCTCACAGTAGCAAAATCTTGTTTGTTGGAAAATGTGGGCATTTACTTCTCTGAGAATGTTACTATCTATTCAATACATCTATGTAATAAAATAATTTTAATAACAACTATGTAATAACATTTTAATAACACTTTCCAAATTTTAAGGTGTATGTTTGGTCCAATTTCTTTTAACAGGGAAAACTTTCCTTTGTATACACTGTATTAACAGAGCAATTAACACAGACACACTAGTTTTAAATTTTGATAGACAATTCAACTTAGTAATCATACGCATTTCATCTTCTAGGTTGTCACCAGAAAAAAACATCTCCCCTTTCTCCACTCACCCCTACACAAACACACATCAAATGTCAGGCACTCATGTATTCATTCTGCCATACTCCAACTCCAAGGACAAATCTAATTCTGCAGACCTAGTGACACGTTACTGCACACTACTGCTGTTCAATAGAACAACACTGAAAGTAAATCATGGAGTTCTGGCAAAACAGAACTCAATTATTCAATAATAAAAGACATTAAGAACCACTGCAGCAGGTTTGGTTTGGTTTAAAAAACAAAAAAAAAAAGCAAAAAAAAACAAACCTATCTAAATTTCAATAAAAACCTCAAAGACTCACTACTGGAACCTAAAAATCTCTCCCCATGGGAACAGTCCTCCAGTTTACAGTGAAGACATACTTGTATCATCTCAACTTGCTATCCCTTATCACCACCCACGCATGGACTATGACAGATGGTGTACTAAGGCAGCATTTCCTATCAGCACAAGGTATTTAACATTAAAAAGCCTTATAATGGTTAACAATTAATTACAGAAAGCATGACATTAGAGAACATGCTCAGTAACCACACCATCCTTCCAAATGGAAACATATAGATAGTAAATTATTCTACATCTAATAGCAAGGTTCAACACAATGAACATTTCTGGATATTCATATCCTGAACCATCAGAAAGCTATAAAACATTGTAAAAATAACTCATTATTCCACAGAATTGACAAAAGTGAATAATTTTGTTTAAAACATAAGAAATCTTGCTCCTACTGGCAAATAACACCCAAGAAATCAAGTTCCACTTTCAACAGACTATTTTACAGACTGTTTTCCCTTTAAAGGAAGAAGAAAACAGTGTGTTATTCAACCTCCACACTTCCTTCTTTTGAAAGGCATTTCCTCATCATAAGCATCCTAGACAAGATACAGCAATTACAAGCACATCTAAAAACATGACTTCAAAAGGCAGCAGTAAAACCAAAGCACATCCCTATCAAAAGACAATAACCCACATGCTTATGCTCTTTATACACTAATAAGTTTGGTTTTTTTAATACAAGATCAAGAACAAGTCAGGAAAATATGTTTCCCTTCTTTATCTGATTTTCTTAAATCAGTTACAGCAAATTCTGTTTCCATTAAGGATGCTTATTGCTTACACAATTTTAAGATCATAAAATCCAGCCATTTACAGTATTTTAACGCCACCTTGTGGTACGTCTGGGGTTTGTACTGTAACATTTGGATCTTCTGTGCTCTATTACAGAATACAACAGAATCCAAGTGCCGAAGCCACATAACTGTACTAAAACCCAACACAACTGATATTCTCCTGTACTCACAAAGTACACTACAGAGAAGGAAAAAGGAACAAATACAAAATTTAACTCTTAATTTTGCATCAAAAAAATAAAAATGTAAGACTAGTTTTCTCATCCCTCCACAGAAAATTATTTTGTACTGATGCTGGAGATACTCCTCTAATCACCAAGAATAGCATTTGTGCAAACTGTTAAGCATTGGAAAGACCAAACTCAGGTTTTTTTAAGCTTCAGAAAATAAAGTTCCAAAATCTGCTTTACACTGGCTTTACTGAAGTTACCAATTTGTTCTTTGTGCTCCATAACAGAACACTAGTCTGTCAGAAAGTACACTCACATTTCAGTAACTAGGTTTGAATTGTAGCCTTAAAAACTAAATACCCACACATACAGAACATACACATGGAGTAAACTCTGGCTTTCATCTTCCTGAGATTTCTGAAAACTGACCTCTAGGCCCAAATCTTACCAGTTCCTGAGGAGTACTGGCATAAGCAAGCTACCAATGCTCTCAAAATTGAAGGACACATTTGTGCACCTCTGGGAACCTCCACACACTGGAGAAAAAGAATGTCCAATTTATCCAGGACCACTGGCTCTTCCAAAAGGCTTTTGCTTATCATGCTCCTGAAACTCTTAAATAGTGTGTACATGTGCATGCACACACATAGCTGTCTTTTTAAACTAAATTCTAGTATGAGCACTTGATAGGTAAGTGCAAACTCAAACCAAAATGAAAATAAACCCCTCATTCCACCCATCTCCCCTTCAGCTATATGACACTGAACTTCAGTTGGAATTACTTATATTCATTTATTATTTCTTAACTTTAAATTGTAGCATTACATCTTTAAAGCATTTAAACACTAAGGCAATTGTTGTTAGAGAAACAAAATTTAGCTTATGCATATTCCTGGTTTTCAAAAGCAAGTGACCAGTACAGTAAGCTGTTATGGTATTTGTCTTTTTTATTTCAGCTATAACAACCAGTTTACTTCTATTTCTAATATTACTCACTTGAAAAGACCTTTCCATTGTTATTGCAAAATAGTATTCTCTCCTGGGATATCTGCGCTCACAGATAAATACTTGATTGCATATCCTGCCTTTTTCTCCTGTCTGCTTGGTAAACAACTTCTTTCCAATCATTTTGGAGGAGATGTCTTTTGCTTCTTCTGGACTAGAATAAAAGAAGCTCAGAATGTGACAAACTGCTGGGAAAAAAAAAACAGAAGTAGCACTTAAAAAAAAAAATCTTACCTATTTTTTGTTACTTTGAGGTTAATAATTAAAACACTGATTTTAAACTAAGCAATAGGTTTAATTCATAATATGAAACTTTCAAGTTTTTCTACTTGGCTGGATAATTTAGAAACAACTTACGAAAAAACTATTTTCACTCCTCCTTTGAGGCCACCTTCAAACGTTCCTTTTCCTCTACCACCAGCTAAAACCTGCGCTTTTACCACCAGATCCTTTGAACCTAGAATGAAAGAAAACCCAAAATTTGTCATCTGTGACTACTAAAACAAACTGCCCCAGGTAGAATAATAAAGGCTGTTTTCATTTTATCGCCCCTTTTCCACACTCACTTCCCTCCTCCCCATCCTGTCCCCCCCGATTCAAAACACAGATGTGTGAACCAAAGACAGTATTTTAACTCACACAGGTTATTCCAAAAGTCTCAAACCACCCATCAATTTCAGCTTTAGGCTGTTCTGTGAACAAACCTTGGTAAGTTAAGTGTCCTGGTTGGTACAAGGATGTTGATGCTTTGATAGATCTTTAAACCATGTTTAAATCAGAAATGATTAAGCACCCAGTAACAACTGGTTAGTATCTCACAGCCTATTAATGACACTGAGTATCTGACATACTAAAATCCAAGATTTTCCTCAATCAAGTACAAATACTCTGCAAACACTATCTTCTCAGCAATGATATGTAACTGTGGCACTTACCCAAGTCAACTGGCAGGTCCATTACGGCTTCCATTCTGCAAAGCACTGATGCATAAGCTTGAGTGCTTTGCAGAAGTCAGAGGCCTAAGCAAATTTGCTATTTTTCCCAGAGAAGGCAGAGTAAGCCCTTTAATTAGCTTCAACTGTTTAAAAATCCTTAACAAAATATCATTCTAAGTAGGGAAGACTATGCATTTGGGTTTAAAAAGCAGAGGGTATCATCAAAAAAGACCAGGATGTTCAAGACATAAAGCAATGAAGTAAGTTCAGTTCATCAAGTCATTTAAGGTGATAAAGGAAGTAAAACAAAGACCTGAGTAGTTACTCAAGTTCAATTACAGTGAATAGACTGCAAACAGCAACTAGACTGCAAGATGTTAAGAGCTGCCTCATTCACTTTTGTGCGGCACATCCCATCTTTTCTCATGCCACCATTAGCTGAACCACTCTGGTCTTTCTGAGCAAAGGAAGAACTTGCTGTTCTCTTGGATGTGAAAAGGCAACCACGGGAAAGCCTAAGAAAACTGCAGTACTCCAGCAAAACTAGCAACTATGCATACTGAAGGTTATGGCAGACACAAATATGTTATTTCCTATTTTGACCTGCATCCTTCCTGGCCAGATAAATTAAGCTTGCATAATATCACAAGCTAGGGTGGCTATAAGCAAAGAGAATGCTCAAATTACTACTCCTAATCAGCTACTTGTAAATTTTCCTTCTTGGCTATCTACCTAACAACAGATCTCTGAATTCACAACTGACACAAAGTCTGTTGACACAAGAAGCATGAAGGTTATAAACATGCAAGAAGTATATGTTGACCTACTATTTAACAACTATTTACATATAGTCTATTATCTAATATTTAATTCAGTTCCTGAAGACAACTCTTTCTTGTGGCTACTAGGTACCAGCAATCAAGTAAGTTAACATGGTTTATAGAAGACTTAACTTTTACGCAATTACATTAAGTACACAGCTTGCTTTAGAAAACACTAAGCCTCATGTGTGAATAAGATTATCAATAGTAGCTTCCCGGGTAAATGAAGCCACATACTCCAACACGCAAGCTTAAAAACAAAGTTCCATCCATTTGAAAACAATTCACCTTGGGTGTACACACAAACACAAAATGTGGAGAAGCACGACTTCTTAGTGTTAGCATAAAAGAGAGATCAAAATATTTTACTATCTGAGTTAGGAAAAAAAAGAAAAATAAAATAACACCCCTTTCTCACTGACAATCTACCTAGATTTTTTCACAGGGCTCTGAAGTAACTCAAATATTTAAGATTTAAAATATTCACATCATTTCACTATTTTGAGCTTTCTATGGAGGTTTGATATCTGACAATGATTCAGAACAGATATATTTAGTAATCAAGACTAAGAGATTTAATTTACAGTACACTAGGAAGCTCAGGAGAGAGGGTCCTGTTTCTCCACCTTACATCTCCTACACTAAATCCAGAGTAAAAGCTATTTCTACAGAGAAATTTTCAAGAAGGCTGTAAAATTCACCCACAGGCACCTTCTTTGTAGTTTTTACTTCTCCTAGCAATAAAAAACAATATCTAAACAAGTCAGAACCAGATGCCAACTAAAGCTCTCTTAAGATCTCAGCTGGTACATGACATTTAGCTCTGCTCACGATTATAAAAGTAATTTACAAGGGTAAATGAAAATTATGGCCTTCCCATACAGGAAAGGACTATCAAAAGAGAACAAAGCAAGAAAATGATCCTGGTCTTCAGCCATACCTGGTGTGGCACAGAGCAAGAACACACCACTACATGTACACCATACACTCAGTTTCCTGTTCTACACCAGCCAAAAGCAAAAGCCAGCTACCAAGGAAAGTCAGTTCTAAAAAGGGGCACTATCTTCTTTACACAGAAGACAGTGAAGCCTGCAAGAATATATGAAGGAAGAATGCAAGAGTCAAAAGGAATTGGGCAGAGTTGTTCCTAAGGCAACAATTATTAAAATGCTAGCAGGAAATGAGAGGTATGGACTGCAGAAAATAGCCAGGCTAACAGTTTTCCCTTAACAGGATGTCCTTATGCCACTATAAGAGGCAAAATACTGGGCTAAATAAACCATTGCCCTCATCACATACAGTATTTCTTAAGAATGTAACTATTATGCATGATTACACTTTAGCAAAACATAAAGACTGAAAAAAATATGTGAGAAACAACCTCAAACTTTTTGCAATCAGTTTTTGGTCATAACAAAGTCACCATTGCAACAGAATGGAGCAATTGTGGCATTAAATGAGCATGATAGCAATGACTTATAATTTGTTTTCCTACAGCACTGCAAGCAAACTAGCAGCTTGATTGCATAACAACACTTCAAGAACAATTTGGGCAGCTATGCTTACAAGTAATTAAGCTGCACAGACGTACCTGAAACTAAATTCAAGATAAGATGCCCCAAGAAAACCTTAACTTAACCCATGGAGAAAGGTTATTGTTCAATAAACTTCATTTATTTTTCCCTACAGCTCCCATTTAAAGTGACCCTGAAACTAAAGGGCAGAAATGTTTACTCACATACCTCATCTGCAGCCACAGCACTATCACCGAGAACTGCTGATACACAGTAATCCAAGAAAAAAATTTGGAAACCAGTAGCTAACATTTTTCTACTCAGTTATCAAGAGCTGTGCCCTTCTGGTTTGCTTACACTGCTCTGAAATATTGCTGGGCTTCTGTTTCAATGAGAAATAGCAGTTTCTGCCCTAGAGCAGGTACTCACATACCAAGTTAGGATAGTTTGCACCAGCCAACACTACACCATAACAGCAGTCCTACCCTGCCCCCTGTCCTCAGCTTTTCACTCCAGCCTCCTTTCTTGTGCCAGCATAAGCGTTTGCACGATCACACCCTGGAGCATATCAGAAGACTGACACTGCTGGCAAAAGGGACTGAAGGCACTGAAGGCAAAAGCTAACGCAGTGGACAGTACTTTTGTGAGGAAGTGCACTGTGTAACAAGCACAGTGACTGGAACACTGAAGGGAGCAGGACAGAAATCAGGACATTTGCTCTCGGCCACAGTAACAAATTGTAAAGCCTGAACACAAGGCACTAGAACTACATAGCAAACCTTTAGCACAGCTGTCTCAGGCAAACAAGCTACAGAACAATACATAAAACTCAAAACAAGCATCTGTTAAGAGCTACATTTCCATATTAATGGCAGTTAGCACTAGAAGCATGTGGAAGTAAAAACAGTCTGAAAAGAACCAGGAAATGTTTAGAAAATTAAGAGTAGAT
Organism: Pezoporus wallicus; assembly: GCF_028554395.1. Classification (NCBI taxonomy): domain Eukaryota; kingdom Metazoa; phylum Chordata; class Aves; order Psittaciformes; family Psittacidae; genus Pezoporus; species Pezoporus wallicus. The sequence goes on along the minus strand of NW_026641881.1, from coordinate 734,736 downwards.
ACCAATGAGAACAGGTGCCTGAAATCATCAGAACACTGAGTCAGCAACAAAAAAAATTTATACAGTACTAACACTATAGGTTTCATCTTCATCATTTATTAACTAGACAGCAAAAGAATAATACCGCCAGGAAACAGACATATCTTCATTTCTAGCATGGCTGGTATCACTTTATTGGAAGGAATAATTTCTGATTCCATAACCTAAGCCTTCAGAGTGGGAGAAAGGTCTCTTTCTCCTTAGATACTCTCATAGAATAATACGTGCATGCATGAGTTACCTATTAACAATCTTCTGATAACCTTAAGAAGCAAGGTTTGTTGTTCCATTGTATCTCTGGAGTTTTCTACACAAGTAGAAAGTCTCATGATTAGGGCAAACTTTACTAAAATGTTCTGCTTTACAAGTTTCCATTCTGACTTCTGATAAATATTGACTGCAGTGGCAGTACTGCTTTCCACATATCATAAACACCTTGATAATAATTGTGCAAGCCTAATGTGTTCTGACAAAGCAAACAACAGTAAAAGGCAGCAATGGTTAATAACATAGTGCCAACCAAATTATCAACTACCATTCAACTGCAAACTTACCCTGGGAGAGAGACAGAGACCCATAACTTTTGCCTCAGTTACTCTATTTAAAAGCTTTTAGTTCCAGGAAGACTCTCCATTTAAAACACAAACCTACTTTTTTCTTGCTGCACAGATATAACAAAATCTCTAAGTTTAAACAATACAGCTGTATTTACTGGAATTAGGGAGGGAAAAAGATGAGCATGTAAGTAACAATGTACTATCAACAGAAGTCTCAACGTAAAGAGTATGCCAACCTTAACTCTGCCAACACAGGCAGAGAATCTCTTCAGAGTATACAGTCTGTGTTTTGTTAGGTACAGCTATTTAGAATCTGATCATTACAGCAGATTTTTCTTTAATGTAAGACCTGCGGCATTTCTGCACATTTACCACCTTACATCATCATCCATATCCTACAGCATCTGAATAAATGCTCTGGAGCTTCAGACTACAGACAACCTAAAAGACATCAGTTAACATAGTCTAGCAGATAATTGAAAAACAGGGAAAAGAGATAATGGCAAAACAACCAAAAACTATTACAAAGAGAAAAACCTAGATGTGAGCTTTCAGTGTGACACAGAATAAAGGAAAAAAAAAAAAACATAAATACAAAACAAATAAAAAAATAAACTAAAACCACCAACTTAATCAGAGACTACCAAGGAAAGCGTGGCATACACAAGGAGGAAATCACCCTAGCTTTGGTGCTACAGAGCCTGGAATACCTGCTCTTTTGAAGAGCTAGTAAAGAAAAAACTATTACTTAACCTAAGAAAAACACTGCACATGTTGTACTAAATTTTGGTTTCTGATTAAATCAAGCCTCAGATGAACAAACCTTTAAAGCTACCCAAGTTTACTTTTCACTTTTTTTTTTTAACAGATACTGTTTGTACGCTTAGGCAATAAACAGAAAAACAAAGTAACAACATTGAAAAGAACTCAAAAGTCAGAAAAGAAACATCTGACAGAACTGTCTGCAGGAATAGAGCCAAGACAATTACTTGACTCACTCTGTAGAAAGCATACCAAATGAGATCATTCTTCATAATCCACACTGATAAGGAGGTGGACTAGATCTCTTAAACTGCAACAGCAAAAGTAGCATTAAATTCAAAAACTTTGATACAGAAAGGTGAAATGTTATGCACCCAGTTTCTCAACACCTCCTATTCTGAACAGCTTTTTATTTTATTGTAATTTGATAATCTGCCATAAGCATAAAGCTGTGGGATTCACTATTTCAAACTCCTACAAAACTACCAGAATACAAAACCTGCTTCAAGATATTAATCACTTCAGAAATCTTAGCTCTCAAATCATCATGTAGAGAAGCATATGCTATAAGAGAAAAGCAGGCTTTTCTATACGCATACAATATGTGACTCTCTTCCACCCAACTGTTAACAGAGGGAGGCATCAGGAAGCATCAAGTCTTCAGTTACAGCAATACATACACTTTCATAGGTGCTGTCTTAACGAACAGCAATACATTTCAAAGAGCGTGTTGTGCTGAGCTACCTGATATCACACTGACAAAGCATCTGTTCTTCAATAAATAAGCCTTTAGGTTTATTAGTCATGTTATTGACAACATGCCATATTCTAAACCAGCACCAGTCACAGCTGGAATGCATGCATAGGCTGAGAGTACACCATACACTTACAGAGTCTACCACCAAGACACACTGCTGCTGCTGCTGCCTCTTACCAGCACTGTGGAACAGAATTTACTCAGCTCACTTTTTCGCTCATGTAACACATGAAGAACCACATATTGCAAAGCCCACAAATGACCAAAAATATTGTTGGGGTGGGTTTTTTTTTTTACAGATCCAAGTCTTCTCAGCTCCAAGCAGAATGCATTCTTTCAGAGGCACAAATAAGATCTAGAGGTCGTGAATGGAGACAGTGAACTACTGGAGAAAAAGTGAGCAGTAAGATCTACTGGAGGTCCAAACCTAATCTCAGAGACTGAATTACTCAACAGTAGCTATTTTAAAAGGGGCATAGTTGCACAAACCAGCATACAGTAATAATTCATGTGAAATGAGATGCAAGACTCTTTACAGGGAAAAAGCTGCTTGGGGAAAGTAACAAATTCCAGTGATGACTCTCAAAAGCCACATATGGAAAGAAAAAGCTATATGCAAATCAATGCCGTAGTAATTACAAAAGAAAACCTCCCCATGACACAACAGGATTCTTAAAAAACAGAAGCAAAGAAATAATCATTTGCAGAATCCAGCTAGAACAGAAATCTGAGTTGAAAGCAGCACTATAAGAAGTATGATAGCTGCAGCAGAAACCAAATTTTTAAAAAATAGCAAAAATATATACGCATTTTTTTCCCCTTAAGACTCAAACCAGGTTTAAGTGAGCTGTCACCATGGCTAAGAAGTTGCTCACAGCATCTAATGTCATCTCAGTTTCCTTAACAAAAAATATTAGAAAAAGTTAGAGAATAATGCAAGCTCAAAAACTGTTTTTTACTCCACATACATTTCAAAATTACTCTACATATAGGTAAACAATCTGCTCCCTTTAGGATATTTTAGTCTTTAGCAGAAAAAAACATTTAGTACAAGAAAACTGAGGGAGTGGAGAGGAAGCAACCTTTCTGGCTTCCAGACTATATCATCTAACTTCAGACCTCAAGATAAGTATAACGTTGAATGAAATTCTAACAAATTTTATCATTTTTGTTATTTAAAGAATATTTAGTGCACTATTCTAACTAGGCTCTAAGACAATCTGCAATGTTCCTATGCCTCAGCTTTGATTTTACCACACCAGCTACCTCGCAGTGATAGTAATCATCAGTATGGTTAAGCTTTGGCTTTATTCATGCAATGGGCTTACACTGATTTCGCTACAGCCACAGCTAAACTACAATAATCTCTGTTAATAAGAGGACTGTGTTTGTAAACTTGAGTTTTGGCATTGAATTTCTTTCCTTTTGCAAACACCTCGCTTCAGTTAGAAATGGGTAACTTTTTATCCCAACGTATAACAGAGAGCAGGTTTCTGACTAAAGGTTATCAGAAACATGAGGATCACCACTAGGAAAACAGAGCAATGCTACCTACTATCTTTGGGAGGGTTTAGACAAACATGTGAAAAAACAATTTAACACCTAAAAAGAAGCAAAAGATAATCTATCTACTGGCAAAAGCTCTTACATAACAAAAATAAACAATGACCAGGTGGACCAAAAAAAGTGAGATTTTTTTCATTATGCTAGAGATTGGGGTTGTTTTTAAAGTACATACTAGAGATACTAGTGAAAATAAAAAAAGGGGGGGGGGGGGGGGGGGGGGGGGCAAATGGTTACAATAACAAAGAAATCCAAACACTGGAGCAAAGGATAATCTGCCACCATTCAGAATGAGTTCTGGACGTTTTAGCAATGTCTCAAAAATCAAGCTCCTTCACTGTGTTCTCCTTTTGGGAAGTCATCCCTTCCTCAAGTACCAAAGAAAGCCACAGCACCATAGTCAAGTATATGGCTGAAGCCAGCAGCCCAGAATTTCTCTATTCCAGCTTATGAAGGAATGCAAACTCATATACTTCATTTTTCTGATCCCCAATAAATTGCACAGGGTCACATACTCCTTTATCTGGAGGCATACCTATGACATCACATGGATGAGACAGTTATAAGCCAGCAATCAGACACAACTGCTTTGCTACAGGAACCCTCTCTGAACAATGAACAAAACAAAGACATCATGACCTTCGAGTTTCCCTGCTGGCTACTAAGAGCCACAGGCAAAGGTTGCCTCACTTGCCACTAGTAGTTCTGTGCAACATATTCATGTAAGCAAAGGGGTATGTCCAACTTGTGAAGTTTAGATCACACTACAATGCAACCTGAACACAAGGAGCAGGTCTGAATTTTAAAGCATTCCCAGAAGTATTTTAACACCTCTCTTTAATACTAATGAAGTTATAATTTTGTGTCGTTTATTCTCTAGTAGGAACAAGAGAAAGAAGGCAGGCAGGCAGGCAACACCTGAATTTCTGGGACACCATATCTGAAAGAAAAGCAGCTTTTCCATTCCTTTCTACATTACAAAGCAGCCTAACTTGCTCTAGAAAAAAAGGTATCCTTTCCAGACTTGATTTCTTGTCTTAAATGTACATATGAAGCTGAAATTAATCTTACAAAACCTGTAAACGTATGAATCACTACAAATGTAACCATTTGGAGGTGAAAGAGATTTAGGCATTTGCTTATGAGAATGGAATATAAGTAATATCCTTTATTAAAGCTGTATGATAACCCTACTACATTTTTTCAAGGGAGGGAGAGCTTTAAGATTAAAAAAAAAAAAAAAAAAAATCAGTATTAATGGCTGTAACAACAGAAGCCAACTTCTACATCACATCCCAATTAAAAAAAAATTTTACTAAGACACACAGTAGGTAAAGTAGCAAATTAATAATAGGCAGTCAAGTCCAAAATTAAAGCTCAACTCTAAATACAGTATTTAAGCACCAGGCAAAGGCGACTGGATTCCCTTCCACCAACCTCCGAGAATTTTGCATATTAACCACAAGCCATTAAAGTTCTCCCCTCCTGCATGAGGCAGCTGCATTTTGCCAGAACAGCACATTCACAAATGTATAGGATTTTACTTTTCTTCTGCAGCCTGAAGGCACGTATGCTTTGCATCTTCTGTCCTATATGAGATCTTGGACTACAGAAGCCTTACCTGCCACCACCACTGAAGCTCTTCACACAAGATCTCCTCTAAACTTGTTTGTGAGTAAAAAGACACCAGGATTTGTAGCAGAGTCTACTGCTCATCTCAAAGAGTTTGTGTAGCTGTATTAGTCTAGGCTAACACAATTTATACCTGCCCCATTCCTTCTAAGTGAGACTCAGAAGTTACTGGAAGAGTATCTGCAGCATTCAGGATATGGGAATGATGATGCTCAAAATACATGTTCACAGCCTTTAATGGAAGCAAGACCAAGTCCTTCCCCATTTCAGGGTCACAGTTTAGCTTTGTAAACAAGTCTGAATAAAGACACTCTTCAGTTAAGTAAAACTAGGTCACTTAACTGATTCCACTGTGTGAAAGCACACTGCTTGTTCTCTGAGCAATCCTAAGCATTAGAAAGCATCAGATTAAGATAACGTCAGCTCCAAAGTAAATACTCAAATCTACAAGAAAATTGCTTCACAGGAAAGGCTCTCTTTAAGATATGTTCAGAACTCCAACAAATGTCTTACCAGGAAAGACAGAAAAAGTAGTTACACCTTGTATCAATCCCATGCCTAAATTGTACATGTTCTATACCTATTTCTTTTGCTATTTTGTAAGCTTCGTCTGGTGTCTTGGCAACTAGTCCATGTGGAACAGCAATGCCAGCCTCCTGCAACAGTCCCATGCTCATATACTCGTGTAGTGACAGACTCCTCTGTTGCTGTTGTTGCACCTGAAATCCATGATTACTGAGTATTCCTGGGCTTACACCAAGTACCTGAAGGAAGAGAAAAACAGAAAACAGAAAAACAAAAAGAACAAAGAACATGACTCGGTTGCCATCTTAACTTAGGTTAAAAACCCTATATATTAAACAAGTGCAGTTTAGTGTATCAATGCAAACACCTGAACACTTAATCCTAAACTTGTTATACATTACCCTTTCACATTAGTCATTCATGTCAGGTTTGGTACTGGGGTTTGTGAGGGCTTACCAAGGCAGTGGGAAAGAGCCAGTGAAGCTGCTAGCACTGACAAGGACTGACAGGGTTAAAACACCCTTGAGTATTTAGCTACCATTTAAGGACTTAAAGGAATATATCTGTAGGGAAAAGGACCTTGAGGAATTTTGGAAGTATAAGAGAACAGAAAAAAGCACACAGAATAGGTAATTCAAAAGCTCTGGCAGACTGCCTCTGTCTGCCAAACTTGGGAAGCCTTGGGAAAGAGGGGCAGCAGAAACTAAAAGAAACTTGTATTTATTCTAGAGATTGGTTTGGTTTGTTTTTTTTTTTATATGTACCATTGGCACAAGTACCACAAAAATCAGTCTGTACTGGGAAAGTTTTAGCAGACTGGATTTTTAAGGTTTCATTTCATTTTAAATAAAGTAAGCATGCAGACAGCACAAAAGCTTTACTACGGCATTTCAAGCTACCAAATTAAGAGAGCCTATTTAGCCTTCAAAGGATTCCTTCTGCAAACAGGAGGCCCCTTCCTTGGCATGAAACCCAAGTGAGAGGTGCTGACGGCTGTAGCTGCTGCTCCTGGCACTGACTGACCAGCTGGGCCCTGAGGCTGTGTGTAACACGAGAGGGGAACTCGAAGCGACCTTCCTCCCTGTGTGGAAGGAGAAGAGAGTTTCGCGGAGCATGTATAACACACTTCAGTCTCCATCGCTCTTTGGTTTGCACTGTTTTTCTGGGGTTCTTCAGCCAAAAACATGACCATACCCGTAAGTCATTCACAGGAAACAAGGGCAGAGACTGGGGAACTGCGAGCTGGAAGAAGAGTCTACTGACACAGCCCTATTCGTCCTATGAGTAAGGTGACAGCGGAGATGGCGACATCGGGATTTCCAAGCCAATTTAGGCAGGGAAGTTTGAAAAGGAAGGAAAAGGGGACCACGCACTCAAGACCTGCCACAAGCAAAAACAGCAGCTAGAGTGGCACGGCACGTACAACAAAGGCAAGCGCCAGCCCCGCCGCCACGACAGGGCGAGGCAGGACAGGACAGGACAGGACAGGTCGGCGGCAGTGGGACGAGACGGCCGCTCCTCCCGCCGTCGCTTCGCAGCCTAGGCCGGGCCCAACCCTGCCCACTCCGTCCCACCCCCGCTCCCGAGCGGCCCCTACCTTCGCCGTGGCGGTGCCCAGTGCGGCGCGGAAACCGCTACCCCTCAGCCCAGCCGACGCCCGGCTGCAGATCATGGAAACCGCCATAGCTGAGCCCCTTCGCCCTCAGGTGCCCGTCCTGATGCGCATGCGCCACCTCCGAGATTGGGTGGAGGGTACAGCGGGAATGGGGTGGAGCAGGAAACGATCGCGCGACTCCCCTCCCTCAGCGACCAGCGCCGGCGGCGCGGGAGAGGCGCGACTCTATGGTCTCCGAGGGCCCAGCCTGTGCTCGATCGGTTGTGCTGCCCTCTGCCGGGGCGGACTGAGGCGGGGCGGGCAGTTAACCGGCTCCCAACCTCCTGGTTTTCAGCGGCTTTCGTTTTTTTAAAAAAAAATGTTTTCTGACAGGGCTCCGAAAAAAGGGCTGTAACTCACCCACAGCCGTCTCACCCACGTCAGCTTCAGCTGGCACTGCGTGTCAGATGGGAGGAGAGGGTCCCTTCTGCCACCATCTTCCCCTTCCAGTTCTGCTTCAAAATGGAAAAATTATCAATATTTTTACTCTGATTTTTATTTCTTTTATTATTATTATTATTTCAGGGTGTCTACACGCAACAACTCAAACACATCCATTATGAGCTGAACTGAAGACCCAATATTTCTGGGCATCCACTAGCAGCCTGCCTTCACTCCCCGCTGTAGCAGCCTCCTCTCCCCATGGCACAGAGCCCATCTGTGCCTCACACAGCTCGAAGCCGTCTCTGCCGTCACAGTTTAGTATGTGTACATTTAACATGGTGGCCTCGAGTCACATCATTAATGAACCTAATCAGGGGGCAGTTGTCTCTGCAGAAACCAGAGAACAGGCTCTTTGACTCATGAAGAGGGGAAGCTTCTTCCTTTAAAAGAAAACAGTAGGAAAACAGTAGTGGCCTGGGCAACCGGAACGAGAACTGTCCTCTACCAATAATGAGGAAAATTGCAGTTATTTCCATACATCATGTGTGTCAAAGCTAGATCTGATGTGAAGAAAAGACATGCTGGAGCTGTAAGTCTCCCGAGTTTTGTAACTGGAATTATCCAATAACCAGAGGGTTTGCATTCTTTTGTTCTGAAAGTGCACTATCATAGCTTCTCCTTGGGCTAGTATTGCAAAAGAAAGAGTTACCATGGTTCAGTTACTTTGCTTCAGGTCTTCCGATTTCCTAATGTTATCCCTACCCCTCAGCACTGCAGTGAGCTCAGCACAGTGCTTAGCTCTGTACCTCTTACATTCAGTCATGCAAGGGAGGAGTTCATGTCACTGAACCAATAACCAGCTGCAAAATTTTGACAGACCATCCAAAATTTTCCAGTACAGCTGACAAAAGACTTCCTTCTGCCAGAAAGGGCACTTAAACCTTGTGCTGTTTCTCTCCTCTGTACACACAGTGGCTCTTTGCTAGTGTGTTGGTTTTGGCTGGGGTAGAGTTAATTTTCTTCACAGTAGCTGGTATGGTGCTGTGGTTTATATCTGTCCTGAACACAGTGTCCTGGGTTCACCTGTAGCAGTTATTTTTATCGTTCCTAGATGTTTTCATTATTGCTGAGCAGTGCTTACACAGAGCCAAGGCCTTTTCTGCTCCTCTCCCTACACCACCAGTGAGTAGGCTGGGTGTGCACAAGGAATTGAGAGGGGACACAGCCAGGAACAGCTGACCCCAACTGACCCAAGTGATACTCTGTATGATATGGTATCATGCTTACCATATACAGCTGGGGGAAGAAGAAGGAGGAAGGGAGACATTCGGAATTACGGTGTTCATCTTCCCATGTAACTATTACATGTGATGGAGCCCTGCTTTCCTGGAGATGACTGAATACCTGCCTGACCATGGGAAGTGGTGAATGAATTCCCTGGTATTCTTTGCTTGCATGCATGAATTTTGCTTTACCTCTTAAACTGTCTTTACCTAAACCCATGAGTTATCTCAGTTTTACCCCCTTTTGATTCTCTTCCCCATCCCAGTACAGGGGGGAAGTTAGAGAGAGGTTGCTTGGTGCTTAGTTGCCAACTGGGGTTAAAGCATGACAATGCTTTTTTGGCGCCCAGCATGGGGCTCAAAGGGTTTGAGATAGCAACAGATTTGGGTGGAATGTGCTAGAATGAATTTATAGCTGTTACTGCTGTTTAGCTATTAATTGGCATGCTCCTATGCTTGGCATGGGACTTAGTTGCCATACTGTATATAGTCTACTGCTTGTTTGTGGCTGCTTATTGCTTTTGCTGCTTGCTGTACTGCTTATCATCTTACTGTGCTGTCCCTGGGAACATTCTGATAACAGCAATGGCCATGTGCCTGTGCTGGCTGATGGCCATGGCACTGCTGCTACTTCTGTGCTGCTTTACTGGCTGGAACTCCAGTGTGAACTTGAGTCAAAGGGACGGTGACCTGTGGATGAGTCCACAGGTGAGGAACAAGTGTGGAACAAGTGTGCCTCAAAGTGGCGGTGGCCATGGATAAGCCCGTGCCACAGCAGGTATATCCCTGGAGAGACTGTGGCTCATAGTTAAGGCTCCATGTGGAAGGTTGGTAGGTGTGAGATTCAATGTGAGGAAAAGGATTTTGTTTACGAAAGTGACACTTCACACAGCTAACCTGTGGAGAACCTTGCCATGTATGCTGCAAGTGACGGAAAGTTATATAGGCTTGAGTGGAGTCTTGTAGGTTTAAAAAAGAGAAACCAGAAGAGAGTTAATAAATACGCAGAAGCCACCTCTGCCTTAAGAAGTCACTGAGCCACAGATGGCTGGAGAAAAGTAATCAAAAGCCCTGCCATGATTTCTTGCCTATTATCATCCAGACATCCACTCTGGACTGCCAGATACTGTCCTAGATGGATTTTTGTCCTCAGCAAATGGACATTTTTATATTCTTCTGTCTCAGTCTTCCCTGGGATTAAATACACCTGGAAGTTTCATAGAAGTTGGAGTACAATCCATCCCTGCCAGGCTATGAGTTGCCCAAGGTCATTTAAACTGTTAATGGTAGAGCTACAAATAAAACAGAATTGTCTTACCTATACTCATTCTGATGACTTAATCTTGTTTGTACACAGCAGAGCAAAGAGATAATTAACAACGGATAAAGACAGAACTCTCCACAGGACGGCTGTAATTTGTCCTATTGCTCTTGCACACCATTATCCTCTATGAATTGTTGTGAAGACAGTGACCACTTTTGGGTTGACACCATATCTTGGTGACAGACAGTACTCTTAATGGAACCAGATATGAATTATAATTCCATCACTGATATAAAAATGAATATTCCAGTATTTAAAAGTACAGGAGTTCACGACAGTGAAGATTATAGGAACCAACATTTGGGGTTTTTGCTTAGCTAGGCTTTTTCTGAAGTACAATATTAAAAGCAAGGATTTTCTGTTCTATGATAAGAAAGTACGTAATGTAAAAAATCTCATACGTCTTATAAATTCTTATATGAAAATGTAATGAAGAATTGGTTGGAGTTTAATGTGAAGCCAGGATTGTGCAGGATGATGCAGACTGTAAATTTATAATAAAGGTAGGGTCAGGGCATAGGCAAAGGTAAAGTAAGCTAATTTCTTCAATATTTCCCTTCTGTCATTTGGAAACAACTCTTTCTTAAGTAGAAGAATTTGTGGAAAGTCCAGTATTTCAGCTACAAGTGAGCAGCCTTTATTTTTCTTTACTGAGTATTGTCCATAGCTTCATTGCCAATGACACATTGGGGATGCTGTGAACTCTTGCCTACTTTTTATCCACAGATACAAGTTTTCTAGCAGTATATTATTTGACTGTGACAGCCGTGGAAAAGGAAGAGACCAAGTTTAGATGCAAAGCCTGGAAAGGAAGTCAGGCCACATGAGACTTGACCACTGACCCTATCATGTCAACCCTTCTTTCTTTTTCCTCCACTTCCCAAGAAGTTCAGACAGGCAGATCAAATTAATTTCTTCTCCTGCAGTGAAATTTGGATAAATATCGCGGCACTGGTCTTTATCATCATAATACACTGACTACATCTTTAGGTCTGAATCCTATCTAAGCTTTGGAAATCAGATCAGAGGCACATAGCTCAGGGTTAGTGTTCAACAGCTTATTGTTCATGCTAAACTAAACTGTCTATTTGCAGGTAAGAATCAGTGCAAGATTATTACCACATAGGACCTACACAGGTACTAAAAATTAAAGGTATTACTTATTAGTGTTTTGTTGGGGATTTTACAGAGTTGGAGCAAAACCTGTTTTCTCACCCATCTTTCATTTTTCTTTATTACTATTAAAATGCATTTTGTAGACTTCAGGAAATTCTAGATGAACACATACAAAATTTCAAATCTGTTATAAACTGATAGGAAAAGAAAAACTATTTGACAAGCAATATTAATTATCAGTATGAAAGTGTATTTGCAATTGCAAAGAACTAACATCAAGGAAATTAAGTGAAAAATCTCAAATTATAAGAAGGCAAACTAAAGCAGAATAGTTGAATTGTCAAAAATCTAAAGATCACAAGAGTTGTTCGCCACATGTGTAGATGGGAGTGGGGGAAAGCCTGGATTTAAGGATCAAAAGATAACACATTTTTACATCTTGGCTTAACAAATTGCATGACAACCTATTGAACAGGAAACTCCTGTCAGCTATTCTGTAATGTTTTACACAAGTACTGATAGGAATATATAAAATACTCAGACATATCTTGCAAGGATCTGAGTTCTCAAAGTTATGTGAGAGCAAAGAACAAAGTCTGGTTTATTGTAAGTGGGCCAGACTCGATTGAATAAGCCTGTTTTATCTAAAAAGTCCAAAACACTCATTGTACAACATCCTAGTAGAAGATACAGCTACCAACTTCATGCAAAACTCAGCTTATAAGCATGTCAGTATTTATTCCTGTTGAATCAGGACAATTTAGTGATTGAATCTAAATTGTAGAGCCTAAAAAAATTGCCTTTGGTTTCTCTCCTTGTTTTGTCTAAAACAGCTACTCTTTACATTTGGACTGCAATATCAAAAAAAAAAACAAACAACAAAAATTAAATGTGTACTTAACATTTGCATTGGCACTTTCAAGTGTAAATCTTTGCACCCTCATTAGTATATGTATCTTTAGTGTAACGTCATACAAGCTTTAGGAGAAAAAAGTCTCAGTCATGGAATTAGAATCATATAGGGTTGGAAAGGACCGTAAGATCATCTAGTTCCAACCCCCCTGCTATGGACAGGGACACCTCGCACCAAACCATGTCACCCAAGACTCCATCCAACTATCCCATAGGAAAAAGCTGTAGCTTATCAACCCTTCCTAGTTACCACCTTTCCTTATGTTAAAAGTGGCATAGCTAGAGTGGTGCTCTAGCTCTATTTACCTGGTCAACGCAGAACCATAGCTGCATAAAGCATCCTCACAGAAAAGATTCTGGCACATGACTTAAGTATCAATAGTACAGCCTAGCACGGAAGGGGACAAGAGCTTCTGTTTTAGAGAAGAGGGTGCAGAATCCTACTATGGCAAAAAAGGCCAGGATTTTCACCCAGAAATGCAGAGACTATAACCTCTCTTTCCATCATTGCACCTCAGAGGCAGCAAATGCCTGCTCATTAGATCGTGTCTTGGCTTTACTATGGCTTTGACTGAATTTCTGGTGACTTAACTCCCTTGCTGATACTGAACATGACAAGAGCAGATAGTCCCTATTTCTCAGCTGTGAGGCAAAACTAGCTCCCAGTTCTAACTGACAGCATTTTAAGGAAAAGTTAAGAAGGTAATTTAAGCTGGAGAGACTGGAATATGTCATGTCAGGGGAAACACTCAGGTTGTAACAGCAAGCCTTTAAAAAGCCCTGTGCACAAAATGGCATGTGGATTTACTGACATTAACTTGAATATATTTTCACTGACCATCTTTTTACTCCTGAAAGGCTTTTTTGTTCCAAACTCGAATTATATTTTTCCAATGTATCTCCTAGAAATAAATTAATAGGTTTTGCTGAAATTAACCTCAAAAGTTGATATACTAAGATGACATGCTGGAAATTTACGGCATTAATATTTATGCTTTAGTATATTTGCAAAAAACTAAACCTAAGGAATCAGAAACTGCTAAGCAACTTCAACTATAGCTGGTGTCTCCACAGGAAACACAAATCATTCACACATACTCAGATTTCTGTAGCACTGTATGTGCCAGGAGATCCCAAAGGACTTTATAGATCCAGGTCTCTCTAATTTTACAAGCTTTATCATCCTTTCTTGGCTTTGAGGACATGAGTGCTCTTTAAATTAGCCTAATTTCTGATACTGATTTCTATCAAGCAGGAACATTACAGCAAGGGATGATTTATGGTAAGAGACCTGGTGATTTAATGGAAGCGTATCACAGAAATATTTCTCCTAAAACAGAAGTGAGGAAACAGTTAACAATGTTAAATTTTAGATTTTCAGTATTAGGATTCAGGGTAACAACCAGCTGCTTGAATGCAAGTGAGGGAAAATCCATCTTCCAAGCTCACATTTCAGCCCGCCTGCTGGCAGGACTTTGATGCCATGCACTGCTGTCCTGAATAACAGCTTTGCAATGTAAAATATTTAAACTTAATCCTTACATCTCCCAGTTCATACCTGTGCTAAGCAAATATGAGTATGCAGTAAATTCCACAGCCAGCGAACCACGTGTGAGATTCTCAGAAAGATGGATGTTTTCGGGTTGTGTAGTTACTTTTCAAGCAGCTTTTGTACATTGTGTTCTTTCCTGGTCTTGTTTCTCTCTGTGTTCTTCTTAAGGAATGGCTGTATAGTCATTTTAATCTGACATAAATCTGGCCTATTCGTAACATGATTAGTTCTGTCACTCTTGTTCCCAGATGCTTTACTTGCTGTTTCCCTTGTGCCAATTCAATCACTTATGTACTTGAGCTGTAAATGTTATCAGGGAACCCATCCTGCTCATAAAATAATCTTTTCCCAGTTTGCTGAGTCAGGTTTGGTTTTGTGCTGTTTAATCTGATCTAATTCTGTCCCATCCCCTCCCTGTGCTGCCCACAGCATGCTAGAAAACAAATTCATGAAAAAAAAAGTGGGGCTTTTTTTTGGAGCTAGATGAGTTTACTCATCCAGTTCACTGCACAGCCACTTCAATAGCAGCAGCATGAGTAACCTTGGGCCTGAAAAGTAGGTGCCTCTGCTTCCATAGCAGCCTGGACACATGCTGATTTGAATACACTGCTTTAGCTGTTCACCTCACAGAAGTACTTTGTCAGATGAAAAAGCCTATAAATCATAATCTTGCAAGCTTTTCAACATCCTACTTATTATAGAAGATGCATTTTTACTTTGTTATTCTTGGCTTCTTCCCATCCCTTTTCTTCAGTATGTGTCTGTTCACTATCAAACTCATAAATACTGGCCTATATTTACTTCATAGTCTGTGCAAAACCTGAGTGTATGCCTAAATAATTCCTAAAGTGAAACAGATTAGAAGAGATTCAGTCAACAAAATGCACTTTCATTTTATTTTCATAAGTGTTCTTTACATTAATTACCCAAATGTAAGATGAAAAAAAAAATTGAAACTATTAAATACAAACATCTGTATAAAAGCATTATTTCAAAACTGTCCTTACAAAAAAAAAACAACAAACCTGTTTTCAAGTCCTGCAAAGGAGTAGTATTTCACATCCTTGTGATCAATAGGATGGTAGAGAGAAAGGGAAAACCTTAGCCTACTGAAAAGTATTAGTTTTTCAGAAAAACGTTTTTATATTCTACATGATATTTGTAACAAATTGTATACTGCTAGCATTTTAACAAGCATAATGACTGTATATTTACAGTCATAAATATTTTTGTATTTAAAAAGATGAGTAGAATGACAGTGGCCACCCTCAGACTCATTTGTAGGTGCCATTTGGTACAAGGTACAGGAAGATGGTATACACAGAAAGCAGAATGTTTTCGTTGTTCAGATAAACAGTCTCAGTGTTTTAATGCATTCAACCAGAATGAGTTTAGTGGGTGAGGAGAAGCCTTTGATAAGACTTTTGTAGGATCACTGACATCTTAAAATGTAAATACAGAAGTGACAACTGACTGATGCTTAACCTGGAGATAAGATACTCCAGCTGTACAGCAGGGCAGATATAAAGGAACAAGCCTGGTTTACAAAAAAAAAAAAATCAGTTAGCTGGGCAATTTGCCCAAGATTCTTATTCTGTTTATTTACTGATGTCAGTAATTCAGGGTGTGGGCTGACACTGCAGCTAAAGAGCGCGGCCAAATACTGTCAAAGGGCAGCCTTGCTGCCTGCCCATGCACGGACTCTTAATGCTTCCTTCATGCCAACACTGGGACTCATCTGATGCCATACTGAGCCCATTCAGGCAAAAAAATAATACCACAAAATAAGTACTGATTAATCTTCAGCCAGTTTGGCCCTGTGGCTTTCATAAGGAAATGAAAAAAAAGCTGTATATGCGTGTTTTAAAACCTTACAAAAAAAGAACCTCTATTTGAAAGTACTGCAAAGGAATAATAGTTCATATCTGTGTTGTGATCAACAGGCTGGGGAAGGCCTGACAAACTTTACAGTTGTTTGCAAGGAACATGTATTCTATATAATTGTATTCTACATAATTGTAGAATCAAATGTGAAAATGAAGGGATTATTTGGTAGCTGAAATTCTGATTTCTTGTCAGTCAGGAACTGTCATTCTGCCCTTGGAGCTCTGTTTGTAGCTTCTTTTTTAAGTTTCAGAACGGACTCCCTGGTACCAGACTCTACCCAACAGAAGAAGGGGCACTTCTTAAGAGGAACATATCTACAGTGATAGACCAACTGGCACCCTGACCTCCACGGAACCGAGCTGCGTCTTCTTTGGCTTTAGATGCCCCTCATTTGCACAAATGCTTTTCGAGTTCCCGGTGGCTGTTCCGCGCATTCAGAGGGCGAACAGCCGGCAGCACCAACTGCAAACCCACCTCTCTTCACCAGCCCGCCTGGCGCAGGGCGCTGCTCCCCTCACAGGCTACCGGCAGTCTCCCTGAGCACAGCGCCCCCTAGCGCCCCGCCACTCCCGCGGCAGGCTCGGCCCTCAGGGCACCACGGCGCGCGGCCTCCCACAACGGCTCCGCCGCCACCACCCGCAGCGCGCACGCGCACCCCGCGTACTCCCTCCCCAGGCACCGGCCACCCAGAATCGGGCCGCGGCCCGGTTGGCGGAGCCGCCCCCCACCCGCCGGGCCTGAGAAGGGCGGAGCCTCTCCGAGCGCCCACGGTTACCATGGGCGAGGCGGCGCAGCCCCCGAGGCCCGGGGTCGGCGTGGGGGTGGTGATCACCAGCGCCGCGCACCCCGACTGCGTCCTCCTGGGCAAGAGGAAAGGCCCAATGGGGGCCGGCACCTATCAGCTCCCCGGAGGCCACCTGGAGTTCGGGTAGGAGCCCAGAGACCCCCCATCCCACACCCCCCCCCGCGGCCCCGCCGGTACGCGCGCCGTGTCCTGAGGCGGCCGTGCTGTGCCATGCCTTTCTCTTCCTGCAGGGAAAGCCTGGCCGAGTGCGCGGCGCGGGAAACGCTGGAGGAGGCGGCGCTGCGGCTGCGGAACGTGCGCTTCGCCTCCACCGTCAACTCGTTCTGCACCGCCGCGCGGTACCACTACGTCACGGTCCTCATGAAGGGGGAGGCGGAGCCGGGTGCGGAGCCGCGCAACCGCGAGCCCGAGAAGAACGAGGGTGAGGGGCGGCAGCGTGGGATAGGGGTGCCCGTTGCATCAAAACACACCCTGGAGGTCGGTTTCCTGTTTACGTGTGTGGCCACACGCTGTGACCGACCGAGGGCGGGGGGTGGCTGCTGGCACCTTTATTCCGCAGAGCTGAGCAGACGCTCACTTCTGGTAGAGTCAAGACTTAAGGAAAGTAATGAATTTAAAGTAACTGTGTTGGTAATTTCTGTGCAGTCCGTCCGGACTTGCAAAGGCGGAATTGTTACATGATTATCGTACAATCACAGAATAGTTTGGGTTAGAAGGGACCTTAAAGTGCATCCAGTTCCAACCCCTCCTGCCCTGGGCAGGGACACTTTCCACTAGACCATGTTGCTCCAAGCCCCGTCCAACCTCGCCTTGAACACTGCCAGGGATAGGGCAGCCACAGCTTCTCTGGGCAACCTGTGCCAGTGCCTCACCACCCTCACAGGGAAGAGCTTCTTCCTTATATCTAAGCTAAATTCTAAATCTCCCCTCTGCCAGTTTAAAGCCATTCCCCCTTGTCATATCTCTACATGCCCTTCTAAAAGGTCCCTCTCCAGATTATTTGTAGGCTCCCTTTAGTCACTGGAAGCTGCTTTAACATGTACCCTGAGCCTTCTCCAGCCTGAACAAGCCCAACTCTCTCAACCTGTCTCTGTAGAAGAGGTGCTCCAGCCCTCTGAACATCTTGATGGCCCTCCTCCATACTCACTCCAGCAGGTCCACATCCCTCTTGTGTTGGGGACCCAAGCTGGAAACAATACTGCAGGTGGGGTCTCAGGAGAGCAGAGTAGAGGGAGAACCACCTTCCTTGACCTGCTGGTCACACTCCTTTTGAATCAGTCCAGGATATTGTTGGTTTTCTGTGTTGCAAGTGCACATTATTTCATTCTCTGGCTTTTTCTTTTTCCTTTTTTTTTTTTTTTTATTTTTTCCCTGCAGGTTGGGAATGGGTTAAGTGGGATGAATTTCCTCCAGCAGATCAGCTGTTCTGGGCCTTACGCTGTTTAAGAGAGCAAGGTTACAATCCCTTTACAGAAGAGCTTGATCATCTGAAGGGGTACACAGGAAGTCACCAACTGGGGTAAAAAATAATGGCACATGATGTAACAAGCCAAATGAAAGACATGCTTTTTGGTGTAAAAGAGAAAAGGATACCTCATGTTCTCTCTGCCCATGTGAATATACCACCCTTTCCAAAGCCAAAAGGATGCCAGATGTTTCAGTGCTTTGACTGTATTTCATGTGACAGTTGTCTCTCGTTCCACAGCTATTTCTAGCTGTTGTGGTTAACAGTGACTGTTTTCTTTTATATAAATCTCAGAGTGTTTTATCTGGTTAATCTTTATATGGAAGAGCAGCAGAAGTCAGAGCAGAAGTTAGAGAAACATACTCCCTTGGTAACAGTTGCAGCATCAGGCTCAAGAGGAACTTTTTTTAAGACAGTGTCCTGCTATGTAAAACTTCTTTGTGTATCATGCTGCTTTCCTTGTAATTGTAAATAATTAATTATAAATCTTGGACAAATTTTTAAACTTAGCCTTGTCTTGTAGCTTCAGTTAAGATACTGTCATGAACAGAAGTCACGTTCTACAGACAATGCCTCATTCTGCAGACAGTATATACTTGAAAGAGTACTACAAACATGAAAAGGATTGTCAATATTAATGATGAAAGGTTTATTGCAGGGGGTGAAGATTCCCCTGTCCTTCTTGCCACCCTCTTTCCTTACAGGGTTCTGTTTGCAGCCTCAGTTACATTAAAATTTACCTGAAGAAGTGTTCCAGATCTCTACAGTTGATCTTAATTCCTGATCAGGTTACTAAACTCTTAATAGTTCAATTAGAACTATTAGAACTGGAGAGGTGCCTAAAGTGTTCTGCTAGGCTGAACACAAATAAGCTGACACAAATACCATCACACAAACCAATCTTGATTGATAGGTGTAGCTCTACAGTAGACAGCCATACTTTGGGGCTAAAGAGGGTTGTAGATTCTAAACAGCACAGTCAGCATAATTCTGTATGGCGGCTGGATTTGATAGAATTGTTAATTTTCAGTTTGATGTGATGAAATGATTGAACACAGGCAATGAAATCATGACATACAAAAATTTGTGCAAAACCAATGAGTTTATATTTTTAATTTTTCCAGGATCTGTAACCAGATTTGATTCTTTTCCTGCTGTAGTTCATTAGAACATCAGCAATTCATTTTAGGATATGACTTTTTAAAAAAATCACTAATTGCCTCATTTTTTTCTTTTTGGGCTTCTTTTAAAACACAGGTTTTGTCTGTTTCCAACTGTTGCACAAAATGTTCTGAGATAACTTTAGTTTCTTTTGAATAAAACATAAGCACAATATTTAAAGATTAAAATTGTCTAAAATTATGAATTGACTTGTCAGTTCTTAAAATAAATGAGCTTGAATGATTTAGAGCTCAGAGATGGCTCTTTTTCCTGAGAAGCAGAGTGATATGAGGTGTAAGAATGCTGCTTAATTATTGCAAGCCTCCTTGCTTAGAGTGTGAAGTATTAACTACATGCTACTTAGGACATATTCTTTCTCTGAAGTGAATAAAGAAGATAATGTTATAAAGCAGTTTTGAAATGGGGAATATCACTGAAAATTCCTTTACCGCTGTATCTTTGTAGAAAGCTTTTTTTTTTCTATTCAAAAGTGGAGGTTTTCTTCTTGAAAGCAACTTTATGTACACTGAAAATTATTCCATTCAGCTGTCAACAAAGAGGCTGTAGGAAGAGCTGACAGATGTCATGCCCATCTGTCTCAAAGACTAAACAGGAAAAAAAAAATTACCATTATTTAATATGATCTAGTGCAATTTTAAATTTTAGAAGGCATTTGGCTCCTGATGGGGAAACAGGGGTCACTGTAGAATGGTCTGTCATACAATAAATATTTTGATACCATTAATGGTTATATTCATTCTATCTGTTGTAAGTACACAAGCAATTACTGAAATGAGGACACAAACAGTATCACCATATGTCAGGGCTTTTGCATCCTTTCTAAGTGGACTGATGAAACTACTACAGTGCACTACTGCAACCAGCTGTCAGCAATCCCTAACTTAAGTAACTTGGTTTGTATGTATCATGCATTTGTACTTTTTTTTTCCCCAGGAATTTTGATTCTCAATAATTTTTTTGCTGCTAAGGCTCAGTGTTCTCAACTAAATGTTATGTTTACTTTGATTTTTGGTACATTTGCTAAACAGTAAAATCTGTTGGGTACACATTTAAGCCACTTAATAAGAGAACACAAATATGGTTTGCTTAACTTCCTGTAATAGACAAAATTCACCTAAAATAGCATTGTAGTTATCCAGTATTGAGAAAAATACTCCTGAACAGCATATGGTTTGGAGCACTGATGGAAAGAAACTCATTAGGATGTATCTTATACCCAGAGTCTGATTTTATGCTAAGTGAACTGTGTGCAGAGTTGTTGTCTTACCTGTTTCTTAGATGTAACACCACACTGGTCCCATTTGGTCCCTTTTAATCCTTCAAGACTAACAAGCAACCCAGGAGAAAAAAAAAAAAAAGTGTTCATTGCTTCTGTTCATCCTTATGTCTGGAAACAAATCGCCCACCTCCACAGTGAATCACACGATAAAGCCATGTAAGAGTTTTGGGTAGACTGTACATTACACTTCCCATCACTATTAATTATCTCTATTTGTATTTCATGCCAAGAAAAGTATGTTCTTACAAATGAGAAGACAAGAGACTAGTGACCTGTGGCTGTGTCGTAAGATGTGTTGAGAGACGGGCATTTAGGGAAGAAAATACTAATCCCACGGTACAAAGCATTGAGAAGCTGAATTTTGCAATATTGTGTATGATTCTGGTCACACATGTTTAAGAAAAAACAATGTGAACGAGAACAGGGGTAGCCAAGATTAACTAGAATGATTGACATGGGGCAGGTGTATTTGAGTTAACATGAATTAAAAATTCATCTTAATATAGTCCTCTTACGAAGACATTGGGGATAAACTCCAAAGAAGAAAAACAGGATACTAAACAAAAGTCAAAATATATATTTATATGAAAAACTTCAGACTGCAGAATAGAAGTGAAATTTTAGTAACTCTAAAAATACTTCCAAAAGGAACAGCTGAGACAAAACCAAATTCCCAATTTCTCTTAAAGACAAAAATGCACTGCCCCATATGCTACTGAACCTGACGTCCTTTTCATGTCTACATCCTTACGGGATTTGTATGTCTGTTGATCATATGTGGCAGCATTACTGACAGCAATACTTGGAAGATTCTCCGAACAAACAATGAAGTACCTGATTTATCAGATACTTCCTGTGAGAAATCTACAAAATGGCAGTGTGGAGTAAATTTGTGATCTGTCCTTCAGGAAGCCTCACTGCAGGGCAGAAACCTGTAACTGCCATGAGCAACAGTTCACATTAGTTTCTGATCTGATCAGAGGTTTACTTAAGAGGAAAGCAGCCATTGTAAAATAACTCCTTCAGCGAAACAGACCAGGGAAAGCAAAGCCAAGTGCCTTTGGAAAGATGAAAGAACATTGTAGCTGAGGCAGGAAATGCAACTGCTGAAGTAAACAAATCAGCAGGTTCAAAGAACTGAAAAATTATAGACAAGAATCTATGAGTACTTTGAACTGGAAGGAGCTGAACCTGCAGTGTGCCCCAAGCATGTCATCTCCAGGGGCCCAGGATGCTTAACCAGAAGCCTTGCAAATGGATGGGCAGTCCACATGGCTGCCTCAGGGTCTGCCCAGTTATGCATGTACCTGGCAAACCTCAGCTGAAAAGTGCAGGCTCTCAGTTCGTGACTCCTCAGCTGCTTCTAATACTGACTTGGCATTTTGCAAAGGGGAAAAATGAGTACAAGCTTCTGAAACTCCAGAATTCAACCACATACTGGGATAAAATGTGATGAGTACTGAAGTTACACAGTAACTCATTCAAGATTTAAGTCTGCAAAAAGAAACGAGAAGTTAGATCAAAGCTAAGTTTATTTATGACAAATCATTATATATTACAATAATTACAAACTTTTTTCCTTACACCTTATTCCCATGTTTTTGTTCTTGGCTCAAAAACATGGATTTAGGCAGTGACAAAAAAAAAAAAGGTATTAAAATTATAAATGTCATGTCTCATTTCTGTGCCATAGAAAAGGCTATCATCAAAAGAGTAAAGTTACTAACGTACATGGGGATTCCCCTTACACCTTTTTTCCCAGGAACTTTTGTCATCTAATGTATAGTAAACATATATATATATACACACCATGTCTCTTGCAAACATACACATTCACACATTTACATAATCGCTGGAAATGTGACATCTCTCCTCCAGCAGAAAGCTCCCAGTCATTTTACTTGAATATCTAATGCAAAAAAATATTCTAAAAAGTCCATGATTTATAAATTAGTCACCCTATTTCTGAGCCAGCTGTTATCTTCTCCCTACACAGGGCCACCAGTGTAATAAAAGGATATTGTGTCTTATGATGAACAGCACCCAACCTACCTTTACCACAGGAAAGGTCTACTAGGGATACTGTCCCTCTTGTACCTAGTCTGAGTCACTACTGCTGCTTGAGGAGTCTGTTGACATAACTTCTACATCATCTTCATTCTCTTTATTGTGTCCTGGAGGCTCCAACATGAAGTCATTACTATGATTAGGAGGTAGCATGTTCATTGACATATCACTTGACTGCCAAGGATACTGAGGAGCCAGCACATCTGGAAAAAAAAGGGGCCTTATCAAACAATCAGCTTTGTATATCAACAAATGCAACAAGACAGCCCAGCCAGAACTCCAGTTTAAAATTCATCTTAAAATCCTTCCTGAATTCTGGACAGTTGAAACCCTCCATCACTGTAAAAGCCTACGCTGCCTGAGAGGCCCATTTATGTAGATGGCTCTTGACATCTCATCACTCCTCTTCAAAACAGTATATATGCATACAGAGCTTTTCACCTTCAAAGCACAGTTTGAACTGCCTTAACGCTCACAACCACTGGCAGTAATGAAAATGATCACCCTCTGTCAGTATGCAAAAATAGATGAAAATATTAGATTAAAAAAAAAACTAAAACCTTAAGCTAGACTAGAAATTCAAAATAAAAGGTTTTATCCAAATTTCACTGAAAATACCTTGGTTATCATTTTTCCAACAGCAAATATGGCATACCAAGAGCAAAGGAGATGAGGGTCCTACTACAAAACCAGGGCCACAGAGATACTTGAAGTGGGAATGCCCCACTGTGCCCCAGCGAGGCCAGCTTCAGTTACCTCTGACTTCTCTCCCCTCTGGCTGTTTCTTCTCTTCTACAACTTGCAAAATCATTACACACTGTACTCCCTACCAACCCACCCTCCTCCCACACTTCTTAGTCTCTTCCTTCCTTGCCCCCCACAAACAGTTCCCATTTCAAAGCTGCACTATGCATCTATATGCCATTTCTTCTCCCTTCTTTTTAGTTTATGCTCCTACTGCTGTGCTTCTTTTCCACTTACTACCAGGCACCACAGCTAAGACTATCCCATAGAAGAAACCAGCTATCTCCACTTACATCAAGAATTAAAAATAATTAGGTAGTCAGAAGTGAACAAAAACCCATGCACATGTTACTTTGAGTACAGAAAAACAGTGCACTCTCTAAGCAGGGGGGTCATCTATGGGTGATGTATTCTCACTCAGGTGCTATCTAACTCAGAAGTCTCCACACACATAGTAGCTTCTGATCTTCAAGTTCTCCACGTATGAACTACAGTTACAGTTCCCTAATACCAGATGCATTACCTACCTGTACAAATCTGACCCACCAGCAGATACCACAGCAGAATGCAGCCTTTGTGCTAGTTCTGTGACAGCTTTAGGAAGGCCAACAACAGTACAAGGTGGTCTCATACCACCTCTGGTGAAGTTAAACAACTTTATTTGAACCAGCTGAGAATAAAAGCCAGTGTTCTACATTCTGTGGCCATACTTCAATGCTGGAACCAGTCCATTATTAAACCAGGCTGAATGTATGTGCTAAGCAGCCTCCAAGTTTTCAGGCTACCAAGCAGCGCAGTGGCTGGCTTGCACACTCACTAAGGACTCAATAACCCAGTATCTCCCTGCAAAAGTCTCTAGAAGAGCTAAATCCCATAATGGGCATTCTCAGGACATGCCTCCACACACCAACAGACGCAGGATCCCTATACAAAATGCTGAAAAGTAGGGCAAAAGAAAGTAGGGCAGCCTCTACTTTCTTTCAAATGAAGTTTTGACGTTTCTTTTTACCTGTTAGTCTAGTAATTAAGAGGATTTCCCCTGACATAGGAAATACAGATTCAAATAACAACTTTACTTAGGTGTATAAATCCCACATTTTCCAGCTTCTCAAGGAAAAGTCCTGAAGAGTGGGCTTTTGGTTCTTACAGAGACACAACTCAAAAGTAAAAGGAGCAAATCTGCATCCTCTGAGGCAGAGGAGCCAGCCAGAATGGCCTCTACTGAAACTTAAGCAAATAAATGCTCAAACTCCATGAGGAAAACACAACCTTAACTTGTACTCTGACCATGTTTGAGAAGAACAGAAAAGGTAGTACATGGGCCCATCCTCAGCATTTTCCTGGTGGGCTGCTATAGACAGATGTCAGGGTCCCACTCCTATTACCTCACTGACCCATTTTATCCAAGGCCAGAGGTTTAGAAAGCAAGATGGTGCAGAACTTCAAGGCACTTCCTAAGAGGTGATAATAGCATTAGAGAGATTATGAGAAACACTAAATCCAAGTTTACTATTTCTCCAATGGAGTCATAGTACAGAGGTTTTTAATGTACTTAGTACAATTTTTGAAAACAAGCTTTCCAGACCACCTGAAAGTGGCTTAACAGTCAGGTAAGAACTGTTACAGCTCTATGAAACTAAGAATCATCCACAATTTAGTCTAACCATGGTAGATTAATGCTGCACAGGTACAGAATCACTGGATTCTTGATTCAGTTACTATAATTTAGTGCTAAATTCTATTTTAGCATGAATGAATGAATTCCACTACAGTCAATGGAAGTGCCCATTTCCCTAAGCAATTAAGGTAAGGGACTATAAAGCCCAATTCCTACACTCAAGGTACTACCTCACAAGCTGTCCTTTGCAGCATCTTTTCAATCCAGAATTTCTAAGCAAAGAGTCTTGCTATATGCAGCATAGACTTAAAGGAAAGTAGCGGGTGACAATAAACTTTTCTTCCAAATACAGCTTTCACAATCCCATACTTTGTCATCACTACTAAGAAAAGATTGCTTTGGAAATGCTGCTTTCTAATATCATTCGATATCACTTAATTTACAGCAATTTAAGTGAATTGAAGGGTAATTCAGTGACTTTTGCTTACACTTAGCTGTAGTGTCTGCAGTATGATTTAACATGAAGTAAAATTTATGCAATTTGTAAATGTTAACTCTATTTACTACATGATCGCTGCTAGGGAACACCACTGGCCATAATTTTCATTATCTTTACTCTGATTTGCCTTTGCAAATGTATAATTGCTATGACTGTACAAGGAACAAAGAAAAACAAACAAAACAGTTTTTCTCTTACCTGGCAGTCTGCCCGCAGCAAGTGCATCCCCTGGTAAGTGTCCATTAACTCCATTGGTGGATGGGTTGTTCATCTGACCCAAGAGACCACTCCTCATTTCCAGATCTGTAGGATATGGCCTACGTGGGTCCCCTTTAAAAAAAAAAAAGAAAAGGAATGTTTTTAAATATTTAGCAATTGTCTTGCAGACATTAACTTTTTCTTCAGTGCCTAGTTTCCTGACCAAAGAAACCATACTCTGATTGATTAGATCAGCAATGAGCATCACATCTGTTTTGTTAAAATCCAAGTCTGTGCCTTTCACTGAAGACTTTTCTTGTTCATTCAGACCTGGCAAAAAAGCACATTAAAAAAGCCACAACAACAAAAAAAAAAAAAAACAAAAACAAAACAACCAAAAAAACCCCATGTTTAGAGGATATCTTTGCTTTCCCTGCTATTTCACAGCTAAACAGCAAGGGCAGGAATTGGAAAACAAAAACAAAAAACCTTCACTTTCTCATTTTGGGCAAGAAGGATAGTCCTGAAAATTGAAACCTGACATGATGGAAGCCCTGCTTCCGACTCTACTGATTACTAACATCCTCTGAAAAGAGTATTATAAGGGGCATAAGGGAAAATAACTAAGCACATGGAAAAGCCTTCAACATACTTGGTTCTAACTTACAATTGGGGCCAACATTCCACGGAAAAAAGCAAACAAAGAGCAGAGGAGAGCAGTCAGTTAATGGAATGTGAAGTTTCATAGCCTTTTGAAGATGTACATAACAAAGTCTACAGGACTTTGGATATCTATTTTCATTGAAAATATAAGCTAGAAAAGGTGAAAACAATGTTATTCTAATAAACCCCGGTGTTTATCATTGTATAAAAGCATTGTAAGAAAAGGTATGCTTCATTATAAAAAAAAACCTGTTGCCATAAACATGATGGTTACCTGGTACCCATGTGAGAGGGGCACACACAGCATTGCTAGCACTGATCCTATGGGCATATTTAATTATTTCTTCAGAAGAAATGGCACCTGGAAGAATGGAAGAGAAGTTACTATATTCACAAGAGGCTGCATCATTTAATTATTTCAGAATACTGGGCATTAATAGCTAGAAGATTGGGAAGGTAATTTTGTCAAACATTAAGAGCATGTTTCAAATGCAGTGACTACTTAGAGGATTCTTAGACCATGCAAGGCTGACCTTTACAGTGAACTGATTTTACAGCCACAAGTTCACTACACTTTTAATGGCAACAGATCTTTAACGCTGTGAAAAACACAAACCAATCTCTTCAGCAGTGTACTTGACAAGCACAATTTGTAAGAAACTTTTAGCACCTGCTTTATTATGGAATTTTCTGTAGTAAAGAAATTTTTTGTTGGTTTAATAATTGTAGGGCATACATGTAGCAGCCCTTCTAAATATGTGCATGTATTACAGTAACATAAGCTTAATGAAATGCCTTGATTTTTTTAGATAAAAAAGGTGTAACAAGATGATGAAAGACACGTAAAAAAAAACCAAACCCAAACATTAAGAAAATGCCTCCCCCAAAAAAACCCAAAGAAGTAAGTTTCACTTGGTAAGTGCCATAATGTCAGAAATTGTTACAGGTACAACCAGTACCACTAGCTAGCCAGTCTTTCAAATACAGTGCATGCGTACACAAAGCATTCTCTTCCTTTCCTCAGCAAACCTGCTGAGGCAATTTGGTGAGAGGCAGCTGCGTAACCAGACAGACTATTATCAGTCCAAGAAGAGTGCTGAGACAGTTCAATTCAAGACATATTTGCCACCAAAAAAATACTAATTCCTGCCTTTATTCTGTTTATAGGTTCATAATGAAATGGAAATTTGTTTACACACAAAGCACCTGAAATCTGTAATAGTAGATGAAAATAAATAAAATAACACTAACTCAAGCTCATGAGCAACTTTGTTTACAATTGCATTTACCTAGGATGTATGATCATGGATACCCACCTTTTCTTGCTTTTTCAATTGATTTCAGCTTTTCCTTTGCTTGATAAACAGCTGTTGCCTAGTTGTAAAAAAAAAGAATAATAAAAAAATGAAACAAACCAAACCTTCAAAGCATTTTTAATTTCTAAACTACACAAAGTCAGCTTCATGAATAAAACCCTTGCGTTTAATTGCATTTTAAGAAAGAAACTGTTCAGTGAACATTTTCAAAATATACAGAAATAAAGTAGGTTTGGAAGAAAATTAGCATTATAAACCAAAACTGAATACCATGATAACTAAAGAGAATTTGACTACTGAAAAATAAAGCCAAACCACTAAGCTTTTATGAAGTTTTAAATATTTAAATCTTCTCAAACACAACACCACTTCCTCCAGAGCCACCTTTTCACAAGTAGATTCTCAAAAGCAAGCACATCATTATGAACTTACCAGTATGTGCTCTGCTTCTTTTAGTTGTTTCTGCAGCTGCTGAATATCATTATCCCTCTTTTCTACTACCTTTTCTAAAAGCTGCATTTCATGATGGATTTTCCCCTGATCAACTGCCAGCTTCATTAGCTCTTGAAACTCTCCATCTCTCTGAATCAGCAGTTCCAGGATCTATTGAACAAGAGTTTTGCAGAACTTTTAATTTAGCCAGAGTAACAATACACCCTCAATCAGGCTGTAAAGAAGAGCCACTGACATTCATAGAGTATTTCTGTTTGCATGAAAATGAAACAAAATTTCTTCCCTCTGTTTGCAAAAGCAGCCTAAGAAGCATACATCAAAATGAACAAACAAACAAGCAAACAACATGAGGACCAAGAATGCCTTTGTAGTGGGGCCAAAACCTAATCATCACCGTTAGCTATGCTCAGCACAGACAAGAACAAAGGGAGAAAGAGAGTGGTGGTCGGGATATAGAAGCATTGTGCTTACACAAAGAAATACAGTTTAGAAAGTCAGCTTACCTGGGTCTCCTCTCCTGGTTGTGGAAGCTTCTGGTTTCTTGAAATTGCCAAAATTTCAATTAGCTCCCTGAAAGGAAAACTCAAAATTGGTGTTTGCACAATTTTCTAGGTCATTATTTGTAAATCACAAGTCATCCCCAAACTGTCAGTGTACTGATATCATTACAAGTATATGCATGGACTTGAGTATTTTATAGTACAGTGTTGGCAAGGATTTCTTAACTAAGAGTAATTCTATGAATAGTTTCATGATTGAAGCACATTTTCTTTGTTCTTTGAGCTCATGAAGCACTTGTACATTTATACTCAATAAATGTGCTGAGTTCCTGCCAAACTACGCAAGACAAACAGAAGCTGAAAGAAGAAGCAGCACAATAAGCCACATTCATATCCTACTTATACTGCCTTTGTTTGTTGTAAGAGGGTGTGAAAGTTGTCCTCACCATTTTAGTTCTCTGTTTTTTCTCCATTTTTTTTCCCAAACAGAGCAAGTTTCACACTTGGGCTTAGAGCAATTAAGTCTACACTTTCAAGCACCTAAAGAGTTTGCTGTGAAACTACTTTTACTACAAGTATTTCTACAATAGTGTATTAGTTGTATATCAAACACATAGAAATACAATTTAAAAAGCTAATAATGTTCAGATGCTTGGTTAGAAGTGCTTCTCAAACTAACATCTTGATCACACTTCCAGGTACCCATTTACTTTGTCACCATTCTGAAAAGCCATCAAGAACCTTGGAGGGAACTCACTAAGCAACAAGACCACAACATAAAAAGGCATTTCTGTAAACTCAGCAAACTTATTTGGCTTCTAATGGCATGAGTAACTGTCTATCTGAGGACACTGTCCTTGGAACAGATTCTCTGCTTGTTTCAGTGCAAACAGCTGAGTGGGATGTATGACTCATTCAGCACTGGGGCCAGAACCTTAAAATGAAAATAGGTGCTTGTTAAAATACCTGAAAAAGCGCCTCACTACTAAAGCTCTGAGTAACTTGTTGGCCTATGTCTCTTGGTCACTCCTGAATACTAAAATGATTTTACACAGCTAGATAATAAAGAAAGTTGTCATTATCACTAAAGCTTTATTCTACCTTACCAACCACTGAGCAGTAGCAAACAAAATGTTATGAGTAGATCAGCTACCACCACCAAAGCTGGTGGCATGGAGGGTTGTAATTCTGCTATGTGTTAGCCAGAAAATACACAGACACAGATTCAAAACTATGCAAAGGCTACAGACTGTTGCTTAATGTTTGCCCATACCAGCAAACCAGTATCATGACTGGGAAAGGCCTAGCTCCACAGTGCTGCAACAGTTTGCTGGTCAATAGGCAGATTCACTAAATATTTTTGAGGGTTGCTCGGGATTCATTATTGTAGAATAGTCCAAATGGTCTAAACGGTCCCAAGATTAAAAAGAAAACCATTAAAAAAACACAACAAATAAAGAGCAATGGGATTTTATTTCTTTCTCTACAAACACATGTTCTCTAGCAACCCATATGTCACAATAAAATCTAAACCTGAAAATAAAACTTATTAAGAAAACAAGATCAACTGACCAATGTATTTTCCTTGTTGTACCAGGGGTAATCATACAGAGTGAGCCAGCCGCATAAACAGTGTGGGTTATTCCATGTGAAAAAGTTTTCCTAAGCTCCTACTCCCTCGAGAGGAGGAAAATGACTAGGAAACAGTTTAATTGCACTCTACAACAAACACGGTGGTCAGCCTGGGGGAGGGTCATCGGAACGGCCTCAAAGAGCATGGAAAAAGTATCTGAAAATTACTCCAAAGGCAAGCTCTGCAGCCTACTTTAACACTAATGCTGGCAATGACCAGAACGGCTTGAGTCATGCAACACCATCTACAAATTTCTGAGTTAAACATAATTTTTAGTGACTAATAAAAAGCCTAAAATCTAAGGGGGAAGGGGAGGGAGATGTGCGCATGCAAGCATTTCCCAGGAAACGCAGATTGTCAAGCAAGACAGCAAATTAGGTGGTAGAATGCTCTAAGAGTAACAGCATGCTCTCCTGCTCTAAGAAATAAGGCACTCTGGGGTAAAAGCTGCGGAGGAGAACACAGTGCCGGACCAACTCCCTCCCCTCCCGCAGGAGCCGGCCTGGGGACTGCAGGAGAGCCTAGAAGCGCGTGCACACGGGCCTGGCGCTGCTCTCGCCCCGCACACCAGCGAGAGGTCGGGTCAGGCCGGGCAGGGCCAAATCGATTCTACTCGATTCCCCCAGCCCAACCCCAGGGACACCCGCTCCTCCCGCCGCCCTCATCGGAGGCTCCACGGACGCTCAGCGACGAGCTCCGTCACCTCACCTCACCTCACCCCACCCCACCCCCGGCGCCCAGCCGCCACCCGGGGCCCTCCCATCCGAACACAGGGGCACAGCGCGGTACCTGGCCAAGAGCTCGAGATCCTCCAGCGCCGCCAGAAGCCGCTCCCGGGTGCTGCTGCGCTCCCCTCCACCACCCCCGGCCGCCGCAGCCGAGGCCGCCGCCATCACGACCCCTGTCACGAGCCCGACCCAGAACCACTTCCTCAGCTGCGGCGCCAGGCCGCGAGGGCGCCAGGCCGGCCAGCACCCCCGTGCGGCCAGGCTGCGAACGGCAGCCGGTGGCGGCTGACGCATGCGCAGGTGGGCCCGGCAGTTGCAGGGTGGTTCCTCCCTCAGCCCGGGCGGGAATGGCAGTGGGCTCACCTGAGGCCCTGGAGGAGGAAGGTCGGGTGGCAGTGGGGACACGGGACGTGCATGTCTCACAGAGCCGTGGGTGTGCGGGGAAAGGAGGTCACATCTCCCTCAGTGAGGCCAGATGCGTTCTTGTGAAAGCCCCCTCCTGGAGCTGGGTCGTTACACAGCAGGGGTCTGCGCTTGTTGCTGTTCTGGATGCATATCCAGTCCCCGGATTTCCACAGAAGAGCCTCTAAATGAGATTCAGATGTACGCTAAAAACACAGAAAACTAAACGGCAGGAAAAAAGGGTTTGTGACTAAATTGAGTCTGAAGTTTTTTAACTTAAATTTTGACAGCCATGATAGACCAGTGTCCCTCAGGTGCTTTTTATCAGAAGGAGGATGAACTACCAGCTAAAGAAAGTTAGTGAAAATGTAATAAAACCCCGGAGCTTTAAATGAGCACCAATAGCTGTGATCTAGGCTCCGTTTCCCACTGGTGACAGGAGCCATGACCTGCCTGACACGCTGATGCTGTGACTGCAGACGTGTCCAGCTGTGGAGGCTAAAGGCAGCTTTGCATCCACTACAGAGGCCTGCACACGGTGATGGGGCAGGTAACGGATGCAAATCCTGCCAGAGTTTCAGCTTTAGCTAAAAAGTACCATGTTTTTCTTGTTAATGTTGCTGTCTATGGGCTGGCGCTGTAAACAGGCCTCTAACCCTGGGTGGGGTCACAGAGAAGCCAGTGGAATTTTTTATGTTCATGAAGGTTTCAGTAATGTGAAGAGGTTCGGAGAGAAGCCAGGGTGAGGGCAGATGAGGGAGCACAAAGGAAAACTAATCTGGGGCCAGGGTTTATAACCAGGGCAATCGCTTCCACAGAAGGGCAATGAGTCCCCAGATCCCATGTCCTGCTGCCGGCAGGCGGCTGCAAAACCTGCCAGCAAACAGCAATTCTCTCCTGATTAGAGCAAGCACTAGATGAATGATAACACCCCGCTGACTGCGCTGGTATTTACCCCGATTATCTTTTTACCCTCTGCAAAGTATGTCCCTGAGAAATTTACGCTTCTTTAAAAAAAAAAAAAAAAAGAAAAGGCAAGAAACTCATTAGCTGGTGATTCTTTTAATTGTGGTTTAAAGAAACGATTCAGCACAATGAGATTTATGATAAAGCAATGTGATTTGGCAGCCCTGAGAAGATAACTCTGCCAACAGGAGTTACTTAAAATTCATTTACAATATACAACAACCTTCAGCGTTCTGATTGTAGATAGTTTGTGAATTCTGTTTAAACTACATAACAGATAACATATCATCAAATAATCCTGCCCTTTAAATAACTTTTGGTTGCTTTTTTGTTTGTTTTTCCCCTATGTTTCTGTGATTTTGTTCAAAGAAAGATGTAATTGGTGATGCTGTCTGGTTGTGCATCCAGTTCACTGATTTGTGTCTGTATGGGTGCATAAACAGAAAGAAATAGCAATTTTGAAAACAAAGCCGTCCTTCCTTTATATCATTTTCTTCCTCATATCCATGTTGACATCTGAATTATCTAGACCTGCAAGTACTTCTGATATATTCTGGGGCCGTAATACTACCAGATCAGGGTGAGGAAGTTGACGAGGCCTTCTACAGGCAGCTGAGAGCGGCCTCACAGTCACAGGCCGTGGTCATCGTGGGGGATTTTAACTTCCCTGATGTTTGCTGGAAGGACCACTCAGCAACCCAGCCACAGTCCAGGAGGTTCCTCCAGTGTATGGATGATAACTTCCTCCTGCAAATGGTGGATGAGCCAACCAGGAGAGGAGCGCTGCTGGATCTCATCCTCACTAACAAGGAGGGTCTGGTCGAAGCAGTAAGGGTTGAGGGCTGCCTTGGTTGCAGCAACCATGAGATGGTGGACTTCAGGATCTTGTGTGGTAGGACTAGTAGAATACCAAGTAGAATTGCAACCCTGGACTTTAGCAGGGCAAACTTTGGCCTTTTCAAGCAATTGCTAGGGGAAATCCCATGGGCAAGGCTGTTTGAAGGTAAAGGGGCCCAAGATAGTTGGCTGTCATTCAAGGATTGCTTTTTCCGAGCTCAAGATCGGAGCATCCTGACACGTAGGAAGTCAAGGAAGAGGGCCAGGAGACCTGCGTGGCTAAATAGGGAATTGCTGGGTATGCTCAAGTGGAAGAGGAGAGTTTACAGGTCATGGAAGGAGGGGCTGGCCACTTGGGAGGAATATAAGGCTGCTGCTAGAGGATGTAGGAAGGCAGCTAGGATGACTAAGGCCTCCTTAGAATTAAACCTGGCGAGAGGGATCAAGGACAGCAGAAAGAGCTTTTTCAAATACATGGCAGATAAAACTAACACCAGAGGCAACGTAGGCCCACTGATGAACGGGATGGGTGCCCTGGTGACAGAAGATACAGAGATGGCAGAGTTACCGAATGCCTTCTTTGTCTCTGTCTACTCTGCTGCAGGCAGTCCTGAAGAGCCCTGTACCCCTGAGACCTTAGATGAAGTCAGGTCAATGGAGCGGTTTGCCTTAGTCGATGAGGAATGGGTTAGAAACCAGTTGAGCAATCTGGACATCCATAAATCCATGGGTCCAGATGGGATGCACCCGCGGGTGCTGAGGGAACTGGCGGAAGTCATTGCTAGACCGCTCTCCATCATCTTTCCCAAGTCTTGGGAAACGGGAGAGGTGCCTGAGGACTGGAGGAAAGCAAATGTCACTCCAGTCTTCAAAAAGGGCAAGAAGGAGGACCCGGGTAACTATAGACCGGTCAGCCTCACCTCCATCCCTGGGAAAGTGATGGAACACCTTATCCTTGGTGCCATCTTAAGGCATATCAAGGATAAGAGGGTTATGAGTGGCAGCCAACATGGCTTCGCCAAGGGGAAATCATGTTTGACCAATCTCTTAGCCTTTTATGAGGAAATAACACGGTGGATGGATGATGGCAGAGCGGTGGATGTGGTCTACCTTGACTTCAGCAAAGCATTTGACACAGTCTCCCACAGCATCCTCACAGCTAAATTGAGGAAGTGTGGTCTCGATGATCAGGTAGTGAGGTGGACTGCTAACTGGCTGAAGGAGAGAAGCCAGAGAGTTGTAGTCTATGGGGCTGAGTCTAGTTGGAGGCCTGTAACTAGTGGAGTGCCTCAAGGGTCAGTACTGGGATCAGTATTATTTAATATATTCATCAGTGATTTAGATGAGGGAATTGAGTGTACTATCAGCAAGTTTGCTGATGACACTAAGCTGGGAGGAGTGGCTGACATGCCAGAAGGCTGTGCTGCCATCCAGCAAGACCTGGACAGGCTGGAGAGTTGGGCAGGGAATAACTTGATGAAATATAACAAGGGAAAGTGTAGAGTCCTGCATCTGGGCAGGAACAACCCCAGGTTCCAGTATAGGTTGGGAAACAACCTGTTAGCAGTGTAGGGGAGAGGGACCTGGGGGTCCTAGTGGACGACAGGATGACCATGAGCCAACACTGTACCCTTGTGGCCAAGAAGGCCAATGGCATCCTGGGGTGTATTAGAAGGGGGGTGGTCAGTAGGTCGAGAGAGGTCCTCCTTCCCCTCTACTCTGCCCTGGTGAGACCGCATCTGGAATATTGTGTCCAGTTCTGGGGCCCTCAGTTCAAGAAGGACAGGGAGCTGCTGGAGAGAGTCCAGCGCAGGGCAACAAAGATGATTAAGGGAGTGAAGCATCTCCCTTATGAGGAAAGACTGAGGGAGCTGGGTCTCTATAGTTTGGAGGAGACTGAGGGGTGACCTTATTAGTGTATATAAATATCTAAAGGGGGAGTGTCACGAGGATGGAGCCAGGCTCTACTCAGTGGCAAACAATGATAGGACAAGGGGTAATGGGTACAAACTGGAACACAAGAGGTTCCACTTAAACTTGAGAAGAAACTTCTTCTCAGTGAGGGTGACGGAGCACTGGAACAGGCTGCCCAGGGAGGTTGTGGAGTCTCCTTCCCTGGAGACATTCAAAACCCGCCTGGACACATTCCTGTGTAACATTATCTAGGTGTTCCTGCTCCGGCAGGGGGATTGGGCTAGATGATCTTTTGAGGTCCCTTCCAATCTCTAGCATACTGTGATACTGTGATACTAGTTCTGCTAGAGCTAAAAGCTTGCGGTGTTAATAGTACACCCAGACTTGACTGGCCAAGGAGTGAATATTGGATGTGGGAGGGTCCTGTAGGCTGATTTTTCCCTCTTACTGTGCCCAGGGGCCTGTTCCCTCCCTTCTTAGTGACAGCAGTACTGCTCCCACCCAACCAGGCCAATACTGCCAATCCTTCACTGGAGCAGCCACCCTTCTCTCCCCACTTGTCAAAGTGCTGCCTCTCTTCCAATCAGTGTGCTTGGTACTGCCCAGTCATAGAATCACAGAATCATGGAATCACAGAATGGTTTGAATTGGAAAGGACCTTAAAGAACATCCAGTTCCAACCCCCTTGCCATGGACAGGGACACCTTCCACTAGACCAGGTTACTCAAAGCCCTATCCAGCCTGGTCTAGAACATTTCCAGGGATGGGGCATCCACAGCTTCTCTGGGCAACCTGTGCCTGTGTCTCACCACCCTCACAATAAAGAACTTCTTCCTTTTATCTAGTCTGAATCTATGTTTTTTAGTTTAAAACTATTGCCCTTTGTCCTGTCACTATAGGCCTTCACAAAAACTCTGTCATCTTTCTTTTAAGCCCACTTTAAGTACTGAAAGCCTGTTACAAGGTCTCTCCAGAGCCTTCTCCAGGCTGAGCAAGCCCAGCTCTCTCTGCCTGTCTTCATAGGAGAGGTACTGCATCCCTCTGAGCATCTTCATGGCCTCCTCTGGGCCCTTTCCAACAGGTCCATGTGTCTCTTGTGTTCTGGACTCGAGCTGGACACAGTACTCCAGGTGGGGTTCACCAGAGCAGAGTAGAGGGGGAGAATCACCTCCCTCAACCTGGTGGCCACATTTCTTTTGATTTAGTCCAGGATATTGGGTTTCTGGGCTGCAAGTGCATACTGCCGGCTCATGTTGAGCTTCTTGCCAGCCAGCACCCCCAAGTTCTTCTCCTGAGGGCTTCTCTCAGTTCAGTCTCCACCAACCTATATTTGTGCTTGGGACTGCCACAACTCAGGTGTGAGACTTTATATTTGAACTCTCCTCCTTGTCAGACTCCCCTCCCCTTGCCATGGGAATGCAGCAGTGGCTGGGAAGCGCAAGTCAGTAGGCAGAGACTTCTGATCTGGCCTCTGTGTGGGAGGACAGGGTGAGACCAGAGACAGAGGGAATGCCTGCCTCTGCCAAGACGCAGAAAGTCATTCAGACTATGTCAGAGGGGTCATCTCCTTAGGGACAAAGGGAAAAGCTGGGTGAAATGGGCTCATGCCCCACAGTTGCCCTGTGGGTCCATTGCTTTAAGACTGAGAGGATAATTGCTGAATAGACTTCTGAGATTTGCTCAGACAAAACAACAGAGCCTCTGTTTCCCCAGTGTTGGTTCCTCTGTTTCCTCAGTTCTTAGTACTTTTGGCCTTCTTTCCCCTGAGTAAACTTTTTTCATACTTCTATTGGTTTCAAGCCAGATCTGCCTTTTTAAAGCTCATGTCCCTCGTGAGTAACTAAGCATTCTCAGTAGTCTTGAGAACATTTTAGTTGTGTGGCCGTGAATGTATCTTTCTGTCCACAGTGATACTATTAGATGTTTCAGAGCTCTTTCAGATTCTTTTCAATGGCATACTGAATGTGTTAGTAAGAACCTGCTAACACAAGCAAAAGTAGCTTATTATATCTTGTTCAGTTGAGTCTTGTCTCTTCCAGAATGGCTCTTAAAGTGATGATCTGCAGAGCAAAATGATTCCTTTAGACAGATCCACGAGCAGCTGAGCTGATATAATAGTTCACCAACGCTGAGAAGCTGAGTTGTTGCTGACTCCTCATCTCCCAACCACACAGGTTTTCACTGTCCTTTCACTCCTCCTTGGTGTTTGCCATGTGCTTCTGTGAGACACTTAATAACAAGACTGAGAAATATTTAATTTGGGAGGGGATGTTCATTTTCTTTTGGGTTAGTGAGTGAAACTTAACCTCATCCTATTGAACTTCAGAGTGTAGTTTTATGTTACAACTAATTTAGGATGACTGTGGGCTAGTGCTGAAAAGTGCACTCTACTCCATCTCTCTCCAGCCATGTATCTCATCTTGTTCCCCCTTACATGAGGTCCAGTGATTGTGAGACTGCAGAACGAACCAGGCAAGCAAATGAGTTCAATGGAAAACTATCATTTCTGGACTTGATCGCTGTCAGATGAGCTCATTGAAGTAGTTAACGTCAGGGCTGCCATTGCTAGGTCACTAGACACAAGGGAATATGTGGCCAGGGAATGGAGCCAGGGATGCTACTTTTAGTCCTAGTTAAGTGAAATTCAGACCTAGGATTCCTCTGGTGCAAAGCCTTTCCTTCCAGCATGCTATTGTGATTTCTTAACTCCTGGTGTTCCTACCTTACTTTTCATGTACTAGAAGATCACTCTGGAACTTGGAAGCTGAGTTGTAGATAATCTTACATAAGAAGCCTAAAGCAGGTATGTGTTTCATTTTCAGTCTGTATCTTTTCCAGGTTACAGTGCTTTTCAACTCTCTTTTATTTATACATTCCAGATGCTAAACATCAAGAGTTCAGTTGGTAAGTGTTCAGTAAACCACACCTTAAAATAATAATGGAAAACAATGACTACAGAAGATACGTAACCCCCGAAGGCTCTCAGGTGTCTGGCCACATGTAATAAAATATTGCAAACAATATAAATAAAAAGACAGGAGGATAAGCAAGGAGAGCAAGTAGGGCAGAGGACAGGATAAATACTCATTTCCACTTCCCCTAGATAATGTATAAATAAAATCCTTTCTGTCAAATATCAACTAAAATATAAATCAAACAGCTTGGAAGGATGCCACAACTGTACTTCGGCTTGCGGAGATGAGAATAATCATCCCTTATTTGTCAGCCTGTCTTTATGCCATTAATATTTTTAAATGTCCCTGATAAATCCTCCATTTCATATTGCTATTTAAAGAGAAATCTTTATTTCCCTGCTCACTTATGTTAGATAGCGATTTTAGACCAATGAGATGAGAAAGGAAAAAAAAAAAAAACAAAACAGTGGTTTTGCTTAGCTGATGTAATTCTAGAACAGGTTAAAGATGAGGTAAAAATAGATAATACTATAAGACAAAGCTTTTTTTTCTTTGTGGAAGGGGTGTGAAACACTACTACCTATGGCCAAAACCAGAGTTTGGTATGACATTCCAGACTGTTCCAGCACAAAATTAGATCTGCTTTGAGCTATATTAAACCTGAGTTACGCTGGTGTAAATTTGGGCACAGAGCCCTCAAGAGAGGAAATCACCCAGGCAGAAAGCAGTCATGGTTTGCATTCTGCTGGAGGGCTTCTTGGGACCGGTGCTGCCTATGAAGTAGGAGGTGTTGAGTGGGAGAGAGAATCAGAACTGGCCCTGGATAGTAAGGGGAAGGAAAGAAAAAAAGGAGAAAAAAAAAACAAACCCCAAAGAATATCCTTTGAAAAGGGAGAGCTTGTTTGACAGCTTGGCCACTAGAGATACTCACAATCCTGCCAAGTGTTCCCAGGAATAAAGGAAAATTTGGGGGCAGTTAAATATGAGCTCTTTTCCCTCACCAAGCTAAAAGTTAACACTGACTAATTCATGAAATTAAACATCCAATTAGGGATAATGAGACTCCAGGGGTAACCCCCCAACATATATTAATTTTGAGTTTTCATTAAGTTAAACTTGTTTATTTGGAAAAGAAAAATCTTATTTTCCTTGCGGCTCCTGCTGTAACCTGTTAACCAAACACTACTGGGACACCCACACAAGCTTTTGTAGAAGCCAGGCTGAAATTTAGAGTTGTTTACTTCCCCTCACATGGTCTCCCACGTGCTGAATTCCAGCTAGGCTGATAGAAGCTGTCATTTACTGGAGATAAATCTTTTTCCACACCTCTCTCATCCTTTTATTGTGGCCCATTGCTTGCTAAAGATAAAGCTGTTACCTCTTCCCATTTAGATTAGGTCACCTGTCTTTTAACTGGGTAAATTCATCTTCTGACCTCCAAGATGCACAAAGATTTTCACCTGTTTCACAGTAATGCACCTTCCAGACAGGTTTTCAAATACCTGCAACTGACATCAGCTTCTGCCCATGGGATTCAGAAAGAGCAGAACACCAGCCAGAAATAGATGCAGCTGACTCAAATTAGCTGCAAGGACTCAGGTCTAGGGTGAAGATAAAAAGGAAGATTTATTTAGAAACATACAAGAGCAAAAATTGTTAAAAAAAGGTTTCTCTCCAAGCAGTTGGAGATGCGTAGAAGTAAAACTTCTTGTGAAAGATGAGTCTTGGGAGAAGTGAGACAAGCTTTTATTGGCAGATGAGGAAACAGTATGATAAACTATTCCAAAAACAATTACAGAATGACTTGTACTCAGCAGCCAAGTAGGATCCCATGGGAGATTCTGAAATCTAACAAAGTATTAACAGTGCTGGTTCCATGTGCAAATGAGGGGAGAGTTCATAGCTATTAACTCTGGGAAAGACTATTATGATCATTAGTAGTCTATCCTGTCTGAAGTGGGCCTTACAATTACAATCCATTACATGGATTCTCTACTTCAGGACTGTGCCATTTATTTGGACATTAACATATCAGGCAGAAAGAAACTCCACTCTTCACTGCAGTGCTGGCAGATTTTTGATGTCTGTAGATGTCTGTAGATGATGGGAGGGGAAGTTACTATTTATGTTACAGGTAGGCTGGAGAGTATGGAACTCTGTCTGGGGACAGGTGAGCAGTCAACAGAGAGTTTGTGGGTCAGGGTTAAAGGGAGAACAGTGATGGGAGACATTACTGTGGGGATCTGTTACAGACCACCTGATCAAGAGGACTCTGTGAATGAAGTGCTCTATAGACAAATAGTAACAGCCTCATGCTCGCAGGCCCTTGTCTTCATGGGGGACTTCAACAACCCTGATACCTGTTGGAAGGCCGGTATGGCCCTGCACAAGCAATCCAGGAGGTTCCTCGACTGTGTGAAAGACAACTTCCTTCTGCAAGTAATAGAGGAGCTGACAAGAGGTGCCACACTTGACCTCGTGCTCACCAACAGGGAAGGGCTCATTGGAAATCTGACACTCCAGGGCAGCCTTGGTTGCAGCGATCATGAGATGGTTGAGTTTGAGATTCTCAGGACAGTGAGAAGAGCGTGCAGCAAGCTCACTGCCCTGGACTTCAACAGAACAGACTTTGGCCTCTTCAGGAACCTGCTTAGGAAGGTTCCATGGGATATAGCCCTAGAGGGCAGGAGGGCCCAAGACTGTTGGTTGCTATTCAAGGATTACCTGCTACAAGCTCAGGAGTGTTGCATCCCAACTAGAAGGAAGTGCAGCAGGAGGGCCAGGAGACCTCCTTGGATGGATAAGGAGCTGCTGAGGAAAATTCAAGGGAAAAAAGAGGCTTACAAAAGGTGGAAGCAAGGACAGGCTTGCTTCTGGGAATAATACAGGGATGTTGTCCGGAAAGCTAAGATCCAGGTCAGGAAAGCTAAGGCCCAGTTAGAATTAAGCTTGGCTAGGGATGTGAAAGATAACAGGAAGGGATCCTGTAGTTACATTGCAAATAAAAGACAGACTAGGGACAATGTGAGCCCTCTCCAGAAGCTCTCAGGAGAACTGGCTACCCTGGATTTGGAGAAGGCTGAGGTTCTGAATGACTTCTTTGTGTCAGTCTTCACTGCCAAATGCTCTGACCACACCACCCAAGTCTTGGAAGGCAGATGCAGGGACTGTGAGAATGAAGACCATAAGCCCACTGTAGGAGAGGATCTGGTTTAAGACCACCTTAAGAACCTGAACATGCACAAGTCCATGGGACCTGATGAAATCCATCCGCGGGGTCCTGAAGGAGCTGGCAAATGAATTTGCTAAGCCACTGTCCCTCATATTTGAAAAATCATGGCAGTCAAGTGAAGTTCCTGACAGCTGAAAAAAGGGAAATATAACCCCCATTTTCAAGAAGGGGAAAATGGATGACCCGGGGATTACAGGCCAGTCAGTCTCAACTCTGTGCCTGGCAAAATCTTGGAGCAGATTCTCCTGGAAAGCATGCTAAGGCACATGAAAAACAACAAGGTGTTTGGTGACAGCCAGCATGGCTTCACTGAGGGGAAATCCTGCCTGATCAATTTTCTATGATGGGGCTACGGAACTGATGGACAGGGGTATAACAGTTGATGTCTGTCCTAGGTTTAGCAGTAGCAGTCAGTTTTTCTCCTTGGTAGCTGGTGCAGCACTGTGTTTTGACTTCCAGCCTGGGAACAGTGCTGGTGATACCGATGTTTACAGTTGTTCCTAAGTGATGTTTACCCTGACCAAGGGCTTTGTGAGGCTCATGCTCTGCCAGGGAGGAGGGGAAGCCGGGAGGAAATGGAGATAGGACGCCTGACCCAGGCTAGCCAGAGAGGTATTCCATACCACAGCATGTCATGCCCGGGGTGGGGGGTAACTGGGAGTTACCCAGAAGGACACGGGCTTCTGGGTCGGACTTCTTTTTCTCTGCGGGTGGTATTGTATTGTCTTCCCTTGTTATTTTCTCTTATCATTGTTGTCATTGGTGGTAGTGGTGGTGATTTGTGTTGTACATTGGTTGCTGGACTGTTCTTGTCTCAACCCTTGGGAGTTGCACTCTTTCGATCCTCCTCCCCATCATACCGGGAGCAGAGAAGGGGAGAGCCCCGGGGGGAGGGCCTCGATTGCTTTCAGCCCGGCACCACTCACTGGGAGCGAGTGAACAAGCTGTCTGGCTAGGGTTTAAACCATGACAGTTGTTTTGGCGCCCAACGTGGGGCATGAGGGGTTGAGATAATGACAGATCTGACTGGATTAATAGTCACTCGTCACAATGCTGATTTATTGGCTCTCAAGGTTGTTCCTCTTGATCTCACAGTTTCAATATATCATACCTTACTTCCATCTGGTATTTGCTGTATTAGTTTTTTTCAAGTGTGGGGCTTGGGCTAAGGTTTTTGTCTCATTGTACTTTATGGTAATGACTTGTAATACAACAGAATCATTGATCATGAAACTGATCTGGCTTATGTTCCCAGTGTGGTCACCACCTTTATACTTTGGGAGGTATATAATAGAAGTGCTTAGGAATTGCACATCTTTTTTTCTCCTTCTCGGGTGGTCAACCTGTGAAGGAGACATTCCCTTACCCTCCCAGTCCTCCCCCCAGACCATATACATTTGAGAGTTTTGAAATTTTTGAATGGCCTTTTAATGCTGTTGAGACTTGTTTGCTGATCGTGATGGGGATCACCATGTTGGCAAGCATACAGAGTGTGTTTTGCCCACAACTGATTTCAAGAGTTAAGCAGAGTCAGGTTTGGGTCTTGTCTGGGGTCAAACGACAATATAGGAGGACCGAGAGATTTTCCCTGAGGCTGGACAGCCATGAGTGGCAGGGTGTGTGGGATAGTATGGGCAAGTATCTAGGTCAGTGGGCCCCTCCAGTACTTTGGAATTTCACCACTGAACAACTGCAAAATCCAGAAGAATTAGTAAAACACTTAAATGAGGTGTGTGGTCATTCTGGCCATACCAGAGACAGACAAATCATGGCAACATGCTGGGACTTGGCCTATGCTTACAGGGCCTTGTTCAACACTATCCAGCACCTTCAAGAGGAATAAAATGTCAGCAGATCTGAGGGCAAAGCAACAGTCAGTGCAGCTACTCCAGCTCCAAGCACAGCATCTTCACCACCCCCAGCAAGAAGTACAGTTGCTACTCGAACTTTGGCAGCAATGAACAGCACGGCTATCCCAGTGGCAAGTAAAGCAGCTGCTCAAACTTCGACTGCAACAGACAGCGCGGCTACCCCAGCTCCAAGCACAGCAGCTACACCACCCCCAGCAACAAGTACAGTCGCTACTCAAACCACAGTGATAATCACTGCAGCCAAACCGGAGGACCAATTTGTACCGATATCGGTTTCCCCTGTACACAAGAGAACAAGCAAAAAAGAGGCAAGAAGGGTGAAGCGAGATGAAGAAACAATGTCTTCACCACCCGGTCTAGCATCTGATCAGGAGTCATCATCACATGACGAAGAAGAAGAGGTAACTTCTCGACCTCAGACCTCAACCAAGCTGTGGAATATGCGAAAAGATTTTACCCGTCAACCAGGAGAGCACATCGTCACCTGGTTGCTCCAATGCTGGGACAATGGGGCCGATGGTCACAAACTAGAAGGTACAGAAGCCAAGCAGCTGGGATCACTTGCTAGAGAAGGGGGAATTGACAAAGCAATTGCAAGAGAGAAAAAGTCCCTCAGCCTTTGGAGGCGGCTCTTGGCAGCTGTGAAAGAAAGGTTTCCATACAAGGACGATGTTACGAGTCGTTCAGCCAAGTGGACTACTATAGACAAAGGCATCCAGTCTCTGAGGGAATCGGCCATCGTAGAGATGATCTATCACATCAAGGCAAATAACGAGGATATACCCATAGATCCAGATGAAGTTGAATGTACACGACCCATGTGGTGAAAACTTAGACAGAATGCACCATCATCATATGCCCATTCATTGGCAACAGTAACCTGGAATGATGTAGTACCACTAACAGTGGATGAAATGGTTCATAAACTCTGAGAATTTGAAGACAATCTCACCCCTTCCATCATCTCACCTGTGTAAAAACTGTCCCAGGACCTCAAACAATTGAGGGATGATCTATCTGATTTATCCAGCTCCTCACGTGTACCAACACACGTCTCAGCTATTAACAAAAGGCGTCCTATTGTTCGAGAGAGGAGATACAGGAGGTATACGCCACGGGGTACCCTATGGTTTTACCTGCGGGATCACGGAGAAGACATGACAAAGTGGGATGGAAAACCTACTTCAGCTTTGGAGGAACGGGTGAGTGAATTGAAGAGGGGGGCAAGGGCCATGACTGATCATCCCATGAGAGCTACAGCTTCAGTCTCTGATGAGCAGTTTCCCAGATGGAGTGGAAGAGCTGATTTTACTCCAGCTCCTGTGATAACGAAGAATAATCCCTTTCACCACAACTTAAGTGTCCAATGCTGTGATGACCATTAGAGGGGCCCTGCCTCCAGCCAGGTGGACGTAGGGGACAATCGGATTTACTGGACTGTGTGGATCAGATGGCCTGGCACATCAGTCCCACAGAAGTATAAGGCTTTAGTAGATACTGGTGCACAGTGTACCCTGATGCCATCAAGCTGTCAAGGGGTGCAACCCATCTATATTTCTGCAGTGACAGGAGGATCCCAAGAGTTGACTGTGCTGGAGGCTGAAATCAGCCTGACTGGGAGGGAATGGCACAAAGCACCCTATT
This sequence comes from Pezoporus wallicus, assembly GCF_028554395.1. NCBI lineage: Eukaryota > Metazoa > Chordata > Aves > Psittaciformes > Psittacidae > Pezoporus > Pezoporus wallicus. The sequence continues at coordinate 689,858 of NW_026641881.1, read as the reverse complement.
GTGACTGGTCCAGAGGCTCCATGCGTCCTCGGCATAGACTGCCTCAAGAGAGGGTACTTCAGAGACCCAAAAGGGTACCAATGGGCTTTTGGTATTGCTGCTTTGGAGACTGAGGAAAGTGAGCAGCTGTCCACCTTGCCTGGTCTCTCAGAGGATCCTTCTGTTGTGCGGTTGCTGAAAGTCGAAGAACAACAAGTGCCAATTGGACCACAACAGTGCACCGGCGGCAATATCGCACCAACCGAGACTCCCTGATTCCCATCCATCAGTTGATCCGTAGACTGGAGAGTCAGGGGGTGATCAGCAGGACCCGCTCACCCTTCAATAGCCCCATATGGCCAGTGTGAAAGTCTAATGGAGAATGGAGACTAACAGTAGACTATCGTGGCCTGAATGAAGTCACACCACCATTGAGTGCTGCCGTACCGGACATGCTAGAACTTCAGTATGAACTAGAGTCAAAGGCAGCCAAGTGGTATGCCACGATTGATATTGCCAATGCATTTTTCTCCATTCCTTTGGCAGCAGAGTGCAGGCCACAGTTTGCTTTTACTTGGAGAGGTGTCCAGTTCACTTGGAACCGACTGCCCCAGGGGTGGAAACACAGCCCTACCATTTGCCATGGACTGATCCAGACTGCACTGGAACAGGGGCAAGCTCCAGAACACCTGCAATACATTGATGACATTATTGTGTGGGGCGATACAGCGGAAGAAGTCTTTGAGAAAGGGAGAAAAATAATCCAAATCCTGCTGAAAGCCGGTTTTGCCATAAAACAGAGTAAGGTCAAGGGACCTGCACAGGAGATTCAATTTTGGGGAATAAAATGGCAAGATGGACGTAGACAGATCCCCACAGATGTGATCAACAAGATAACAGCAATGTCTCCACCAACTAATAAGAAAGAAACGCAAGCTTTCTTGGGTGCAGTGGGGTTCTGGAGAATGCACATCCCAAATTACAGTTCGATTGTAAGCCCTCTCTATCATGTGACCCGGAAGAAAAATGATTTTAAATGGGGCCCTGAGCAGCAACAAGCCTTTGAGCAAATTAAATGCGAGATAGTTCACGCAGTAGCCCTTGGACCAGTCCGGACCGGGCCAGATGTAAAAAATGTACTGTACACTGCAGCTGGGGAGAACGGTCCTACCTGGAGCCTCTGGCAGAAAGCTCCAGGGGAGACTCGAGGTCGACCCCTCGGCTTTTGGAGTCGGGGGTACAAAGGATCTGAGGCCAGCTATACCCCAACTGAGAAAGAGATACTGGCAGCCTATGAAGGGGTTCGAGCTGCTTCGGAAGTGATTGGCACTGAAGCACAGCTCCTCCTGGCACCCCGGCTGCCCGTGCTGGGCTGGATGTTCAAAGGCAGGGTCTCCTCTACACATCATGCAACTGATGCTACATGGAGTAAATGGGCTGCACTAATTACACAACGAACTCGAATAGGAAATCCCAGTCGTCCAGGCATTCTAGAAGTCATCATGGACTGGCCAGAGGGCAAAGATTTCGGAATGTCACCAGAGGAGGAGGTGGTGTGCTGAAGAGGCCCCACCATATAATAAACTGTCAGAAAGTGAAAAGCAGTATGCCTTGTTTACTGATGGCTCTTGCCGTATTGTGGGAAAGCATCGGAGATGGAAGGCAGCTGTATGGAGTCCTGGACGACAAGTTGCAGAAACTGCTGAAGGAGAGGGTGAATCGAGTCAGTTTGCCGAGGTGAAAGCCATCCAGCTGGCCCTGGACATTGCTGAACGAGAAAAGTGGCCAGTACTTTATCTCTATACTGACTCATGGATGGTGGCAAATGCCCTGTGGGGGTGGTTGAAGCAATGGAAGCAGAGCAACTGGCAACGCAGAGGTAAACCCATCTGGGCTGCTGCACTGTGGAAAGATATTGCTGCCCGGGTGCAGAACCTGGTGGTGAAGGTACGTCATGTAGATGCCCATGTACCCAAAAGTCGGGCCACTGAGGAACACCAGAACAACCAACAAGTGGATAAAGCGGCTAAGATTGAAGTGGCTCAGATGGACTTAGATTGGCAACATAAAGGTGAATTATTTTTGGCCCGGTGGGCCCATGACACTTCAGGCCATCAGGGCAGAGATGCAACATATAGATGGGCCCGTGATCGAGGGGTGGACTTAACAATGGACACTATTGCCCAGGTTATTCATGAGTGTGAAACATGTGCTGCAATTAAACAAGCCAAGCGGTTAAAGCCTCTTTGGTATGGAGGACGATGGTTGAAGTATAAATATGGGGAGGCCTGGCAGATTGACTATATCACACTGCCACCAACCCGCCAAGGCAAGCGCCATGTGCTTACCATGGTGGAAGCAACCACCGGGTGGCTGGAAACATACGCTGTGCCCCATGCCACTGCCCGGAACACTATCCTGGGCCTTGAGAAACAGATTTTGTGGCGACACGGCACCCCAGAGAGAATTGAGTCAGACAATGGGACTCATTTCCGGAATAACCTTATAGATATTTGGGCCAAAGAGCATGGCATTGAGTGGGTATATCACATCCCCTACCATGCACCAGCCTCTGGGAAAATCGAACGGTACAATGGGCTGTTAAAAACTACACTGAGAGCAATGGGTGGGGGAACTTTCAAGCATTGGGATACACACTTACCAAAGGCCACCTGGTTGGTCAACACCAGAGGATCTGCCAACAGGGCTGGCCCAGCCCAGTCAGAACTTTTATATATTGTAGAGGGGGAGTACAAAGTTCCCGTGGTACATATGAAGAATTTGCTGGGGAAGACAGTCTGGGTTATTCCTGCTTCAGGTAAAGGCAAACCCACTCATGGGATTGCTTTTGCTCAGGGACCTGGATATACTTGGTGGGTAATGCGGGAAGATGGGGAAGTCTGATGTATACCTCAAGGGGTTTTGATTTTAGGGGAAAACAGCCAATTAACTTAATTGTATGCTGTTGCCTGCTGTGTAATACTTTTATAGCTAGATGTCTCCAGGTCACCTGAGACTAGCCCTGACTTTCCTCTAACCATCATCCCAACAGAGAATGAACTTTGATAGAACCGGATGAGTTTCGCAGTAAAGAAACAACCAGCATCAGCAGGCAACGATCCAAGACTGCACACAGCCTTTCCTGCCCTGAAAGATTGTTACAAGAGATGGAACCTGATATCATGGACTGAATGGACTCGGCAGCACTATAGGGATTTGTCCATGCACTAAGAAAATTATCTCTTTCTCTTGGTCTGTGTGTATATGGATGTATATATGTGGGAGAGCAATGGTATATTGAAAATGTGGGATCTGAGCATGACGTGAATGGTATGGAATAAGGGGTAGATACTGTCCTGGGTTTAGCAGTAGCAGTCAGTTTTTCTCCTTCTTGGTAGCTGGTGTAGCACTGTGTTTTGACTTCCAGCCTGGGAACAGTGCTGGTGATACCGATGTTTTCGGTTGTTGCTAAGTGATGTTTACCCTGACCAAGGACTTTGTGAGGCTCATGCTCTGCCAGGGAGGAGGGGAAGCCGGGAGGAAACATTGGTGGGACGCCTGACCCAGGCTAGCCAGAGAGGGGGGTAACTGGGGGGTAACTGGGAGTTACCCGGAAGGACACAGGCTTCTGGGTCAGACTCATTTTTCTCTGCGGGTGGTATTGTATTCTCTTTCCTTGTTATTTTCTCTTATCATTGTTGTCATTGGTGGTAGTGGTGGTGATTTGTGTTGTACATTGGTTGCTGGACTGTTCTTGTCTCAACCCTTGGGAGTTGCACTCTTTCGATCCTCCTCCCCATCATACCGGGAGCGGAGAAGGGGAGAGCCCTGGGGGGGAGAGGGCCTCGATTGCTTTCAGCCTGGCACCACTCACTGGGAGCGAGTGAACAAGCTGTCTGGCTAGGGTTTAAACCACCACAACGTCATCTACCCAGACTTGTGCAAAGCGTTGGACACTGTCCCACATGACATCCTTGTGTCTAAATTGGAGAGACATCAATTTGATGGATAAAGAACTTGCTGGCTAGCCGCACACAAAGAATTGTGGTCAATGGCTCAATGTCCGGCTGGAGACCAGTAACGAGTGGTGTCCCTCAGGGATCAGTGTTGCGACCGGTCTTGTTTAACATCTTTGTCGCTGACATGGACAGTGGAATTGAGTGCGCCCTCAGCAAGTTTGCTGATGACACCAAGCTGTGTGGTTCGGTTGATACACTGGAGGGAAGGAATGCCATCCAGAGGGACCTTGACACGCTTGTGAGGTGGGCTGATGCCAATCTTATGAAGTTTAACCATGCCAAGTGCAAGGTCCTACACCTGGGTTGGAGCAATCCCAGGCACAGCTACGGGTTGGGCAGAGAAGAGATTCAGAGCAGTCCTGTGGAGAAGGACTTGGGGGTGCTGGTCGATGAGAAAATGAGCATGAGCCAGCTTCAGTGTGAGCTCACAGCCCAGAAAGCCAACTGTATCCTGGGCTGCATCAAAAGGAGCGTGACCAGCAGGTCGAAGGAGGTGATCCTGCCCCTCTACTCTGCTCTCGTGAGACCTCACCTGGAGTATTGTGTACAGTTCTGGTGTCCGCAACATAAAAAGGCCATGGAACTGTTGGAACAAGTCCAGAGGAGGGCCACGAGGATGATCAGGGGACTGGAGCAGCTCCTGTATGAAGACAGGCTGAGAAAGTTGGGGCTGTTCAGCCTGGAGAAGAGAAGGCTGCATGGAGACCTCATAGCAGCCTTCCAGTATCTGAAGGGGGCCTATAGGGATGCTGGGGAGGGCCTTTTCATTAGTGACTGTAGTGATAGGACAACGGGTAACGGGTTGAAACTTAAACAGGGGAAGTTTAGATTGGATATAAGGAAGAAGTTCTTTACTGTAAGGGTGGTGAGGCACTGGAATGGGTTGCCCAGGGAAGTTGTGAATGCTTCATCCCTGGTGGTGTTCAAGGCCAGGTTGGACAGAGCCTTGGGTGATATGGCTTAGTGTGAGGTGTCCCTGCCCATGGCAGGGGAGTTGGAACTAGGTGATCTTAAGGTCCTTTCCAGCCCTAACTGTTCTATGATTCTGTGATTCTTTGTGTTGCTCAAGGGTCTGTGGTAGGGCCAGTTGAGGCGTTATTTCCATAATTTTGATCATCCACAAACTTAGATACTGAAAACTCATTGAACTGTCATTCTTCATTAGTAACTTATGTGGGTGCTTGCAGGTAGCCAACAGAGACCTTTAGAGAGTCACCTCATCTGCTTCTGAAATGGATGAAGCCATTCAGCAGCATTGCCAATGCAGAATCAAAGACTGCCTTTCAAATTCACACCATCCCTCCAGAAGACAAATCCTAACTACAGTTAACATTTACTGGTGTATGTCTCTTTTTTAGCTCTAACTGCAACATAGTATTGACATAAGGTCATGAAAAGCCATGAAGTCTTATCATGCCACCTTGTGCTAGATAGGTGGCAGGCAACAAAAATAATATGCTAAGACTTCAAACATAATTAAAATAAATGTATCATAGAATTATGGAATAGATCACACTAGACCAATAGATACAGTATCACTGATATCTAGGGCATTTTGAAATCCTGAATGTTTTTCCTATTTAATCTAAGCTTCTAGTGGAAAGTGGTGTTGGCAGGGGTGTTGGAACTAGATGATGTTTAAGGTCTCTTTCAAACCAAACCATTCTGTGATTCTATGATATAAATTGTCTCTTGTGTCTTGTAAGAACACAGAATCTTGCTCAGGTCCAAGATGTTAATCAGAATTTCATATGTTATGTATATGGCAACACTGGCATTGGAAAATCCTGTGTTAAGAGCCACTTTGTAGGCATGAACTTGGGCACGTAAAGCATGTATGCAAAATGCCCTGTGGAATACAGGATATGAAAAGTAACTAGCACAATCTGTCACATGTTAACAGACCCTGAAAAATGTCATGACAGAAGAATAATTTACATGTTATTGTTTCCTAAACCTCACCAAAGTCCTTTCATAATCTCTCACCTGCCCTGCCCCCAGTAAGAGATATATACTCATTTACAATAGGGGGGAAGATGGCCAGGCTGGGATCAGAAGTAATTCTTGTCCCCAGGTGCTTCATAAATCACACTTAGGTAATCTGGTAATAAAGATGGTAATGGAAATGATGCTGTGGCAATGAGTTATAGGCATTTGCAGGTGGTAGGACAAGGAGTTCACCCCAAGAACGCTCTTACTCAGTTGTCTGCTTCTTCCCCCCACAGTATCCCTTGTGCTTCTAATTCTCCCTTGTCTCTGATTTTGTTCTGGTTACTCAGGGCGTGAGTCATACACCTTGAAATAACAGTCACACTCATTTCCAGATTCAAGCTTCAAAGATGCATGAGCAGTTATGGTACTTCGAGAAATTAAGGTTCAATTTTGCCAAGGGTTTACCTTATGAAGTGCTGAGCTATTTTGCCCTCAGTTCAATAACATGCCTCTCCCTGTGTTTAAGTTTTGGACTTGGTTGCTTGCAATTAAGCACATGTTTAAGCTGTTTGGTAGATTGTGGTCTGAGTATACAGTACCTGGCAGATTCCAGTTGTGCAGGACAGAGTACTCGGGGATGTGTTTGTGCTAGGGCTACACAAGTACCTTTATTCTAGATGCTGATAACTCTGCCAAATGCTTCTATAGACCCTGCCTTCCAAGCCCTCACATTTTGTCCTGTAAAATGTGTATGAAGTGTATATATTTTATATATATAAGGTATAGTTCTACTGCTCTTGGAGCATTTCCACAAGCATGGAATTGTATCTGGCATGGATGCAGGAAGGATACTTACTGAGTTGTGGGCAGTTGAATGAACTTACTGGGTGGCTTCTTATATGACCACTCCACTGTCACAGGAGAATATCCTTCCACATTCGCCCAACAGCTCAAACTCCCTACACAACCAGTATGGGTTAGATATTAGTGCTGGAGAGGGCACTATATTGTACTCTCCCCACCAGCACTAACTATACTATTTCTGTTACGTGCAGCTGAAAGCAAAATCAAAGAATCTGATGAAGTATGTCTAAACTTCAGAAGTCAGGAGTGCCTCCACAATAGTCCCAAGTCCAGGCACATACACCTCTCTGGTATGTAAGGGTGAGCCGTAGATGTGCACCAGCCTATCCTTTTGCCTCACCCACTTCTTCACACCTTTGTTCCATGGGAAATAAGCTCAGAACAAAAGACAACCATGACACATTCTTCCAGACCCCCAAGCAAGGAACATATGTCAGGCATTCCAGTCCTATGGCATTATGCATGTAGCCACATGTCTGGTGGTGTTTTAGGGACTTCAGTCCTTCTCTTTCTGTTAAGTCCCACCACCCATTTTGGAATACAGTTTTCAGAATATACTTTTAATGAAGCGTAGATATTTCATAAACAAGCTTGCTTTTGTCTTTGTGAAAATAATGTCCCACCCCTATGGGATTTCTCCTTCTCTCTGTCTATCTGATGTCCTCTGCTCATTAGGACCCACATAAAACTCCTGTCTAGTGCATTCACACCTGCCTTTGGTTCTGTCATCTTCCTAGACAAACAGCTGCCTCTCTCTCACCAAAACACACAATCCAGGTACCCAGGTGCAGCCTCACAGGAGAGGACCATGCCAGACTCTGTAGAAATAAAATCCTAAATCCATAACCCTCCTTTTCACCCAGCTCTTCTTCCTGGCCTGAAAATAGGTGCCAAGAAAACAAGAAATGTGGAATTTGACGGACAGAATAGTGTTTTTCTAAACAGTATCCTAATACTACAGAGTTGGTAAAAAAGAGGAGTATTCAGTACTTAAGGTTTTTAAGATTATTCATGCAAAGATATGAAACAGAAATTCTGTCTGACATAAGCAGTTAGAAAAAGGTTCTACACATAAAACTTAAAAATCTTTAAACTTTAAAAATTTTGCAGAGACTTTAGTTTTACCTTTTTACATCATTTTAGTGCCTGTCTGTTGCAGACTTCGTACAAGTATTTGCTGTTAATCCCATGTGCCTGGTTACCTCAAGGCTTGTTTTTATCAAAACAAAAAGCTGTGGTTTGTTTCAACATCTGAACATCAGCAGCAGATTAGCCATGCAATGTCCCCAGTTTCAGACTGACCTCTGGCAATCCTGCTTCCTGGTAGAATAACAACACCATGTGTTCACTTCCTAACACCTGACATGCACTTATATTCCAGAAGTAACGGTATGTAGGAAGGGAATCTAACATTCAGTCAAACCCATTGTCTTTATCTTTCTGAGAGATGACAAACTTCTGTTAGCAGAAGTGGAACTGAAACAAGTCCTTTCCAGCTAGAAGTTTCACACATTTTCAGGAATATGCTAACCGAAGTTTGCTGAAAATAAAATGGAAAGTGATGCGGAAGCTAAAGTAACTTCACGTGCTATATTCAAAGCCAGACAGTGAATGGATTTCTTGAAATACCGAATTCTAACTGTAAAAAACCTGTCAGAATGCATCACGTATGAACACAGAAAGACATTACAGACCATAGGGAGATGAATATCTGTGATGAGAAAAAAAACCCAACTGGCATGTAGGGAAGTGCTTGAAGCTTTCTTTGTTATGACTACAGTAAAAATACACATCTATTTTCTTAGAATAACAAAGCGTTCATTCTCTTTTCTGCTTGGAGCTCTTGGGCATTTACAGTGTGTTATTAGCAACTGTACAAACGTCTTGTGTCTTGAAAAATCAAAGGCATTAGTGAGTAAGGAGAATTAATACCTTCCCTATAACCCTGCCCCTGGATTTCCTTAGATGTTTTGCTTCAAGGATTTACTGGATAAAAAACCCCACAATCTATGCTGGAATCAAGGACTGGTGCTCAGGACCTCATCTCTCAAGGAAGCACCTTGAGGGTTTCGAGTACAGAGTTGGGCTTCCTATTATTGCTTGTGCTTTTCCTGGCTTTGTGATTCTTTGGTGCTTTTTTGTCCAGTGGTCTCTGCAGTGAGAAGGAAGGCTCATGCAGCTTAGCCTACTAGCTCTGGTCTAAGAAGCTTCCATTTGAGAAGAGGAAGTTGCAGGTTTGAACACTGTCCCTCTGAGGAGAACCCTGATCTCTTTTCTCCTTGGGTAGATATTCAAACCATTGCATATTTCTCCTCAGAGCCATTTTTCAGCAAGACACATTTGTTCCCAGGGCATGAGCTAGTTACCTAAATCTAGAGGTGATTGAAAAGAAGGAGGGTTCAAAATATGTTCTGGTCTCACACATGCAAAAGTCTAAAACTGAGAAGTGGAAGAATCTCAGCTCTACTCTGCCTTCTCATTTCTCACTGGTTGGTTTTGTTACTAGGAAAAGGATGCACCACAAACTAACTCCCTCTGTGCCTGGAAGGGGAGAGAGATGCCTAAATGAAGCTCATGAATCACAGTCCTTGAGTACCTGCCTAGAGATAAAAAACTCAGCTTGAGTCCCTTGTGAATCTTTCCCTTTTGTTCCTAGTGTCTAAGCCTGAAAACATGCCTACCATGCATATGAAACAAATAAAAGGTTGTTAAAAGGGCAAAATGTCTTTATTTCCTTTCTTTATGCTATCAGCTAAATGTTTGTGCCCCTTCCCTTGCATAAAATGCACTTGTGAAGTGGTCCCATTCAGAAAATAGATTCCTGAGGAAACAAACCACTTTCTGACAGGTTAGACTCTAGCTACATTAGCTCCCTGAGCTTGCTTTGTCTTCTGGCGCCATGGCACCAACGCCATACAAGACGCAAGGCCAAAACGTGCCAGAAAGGAAGAAATGTGTGAGTGAGGAAGGAGGAGAATCAGACAGCAGTAGCCCAAATTTAGAGCAGCTTATGCTGTGTTGGAATGGTACTCTGAGGTACAGTTTGGGCTGTTATGTGCCCAGTGGGTTGCTATCATCCATACCTCCTGTAAAATAAATCTGTTTGAACTGCACACAGGGTCCCAAAATAGATTAGATATCACCCACTGTAGGGGGTTGCGATTAAAAAGAAAAGGAAAAAAAAGACTTGGCAGTGAGCAAGGCCCAGGGGTGGGTTTCATGTGATGCTGAATGCAATTTAGCAGCTTGCTGCTGCTGAAAGGGGGCTGATCATCTTTTTTTCTCCTGCATTTCCTCCCCCACAGGCACATGCCAATAATGCTTGCCTTGCAGCAACTCCAGCATTTATCTTTCACTTATTTTAAGAGCGGGTCAGTTTGTCTTGCTAACCACATCAGAAAACGGAGCCAGCTAAAGAGAGAGTGGTCTGCTGGGCTTAGGAGTTGAGTCAGCTTTCTTGGTCACCTGCGCTGGTCAGATGAGCACCACACGAAGCAACGCCAGGGAAGGGGCAGGAGGCCCGGCTGGGAGCAGGAGGGTGCCGGGGGAGGCAGGAGTAGTATCGCAGAGTGCTGGCAATACCAAGCTGCTAGGTTGGCTCAGTTTCCTATCACCCCAGATCTTCTTGGACTTTGCTATCCAAAGCACATTATTAAATGCATGCAACTCCTGCGTCAGAGCCCTGCCAGCCTTTTAGTATATTATGGGACAAATGAGTTTGCAGATCCTTGCAGATTCAAGAACCAGCTTTGTTCTTGGCTCTTGCTGGCAGCTTGGGCAAGTCGTGGAACAGTGGTGCAATGCGCATTGCCCTTCCCTGCCCTCGGGGCAATTCTGCTTACTAAGGGAGCAATCTAATTCCCTTCTTGAAGCTTTTGGAGAATCTGTATCACCAGCCCCCTGGAGGGGAGCTGCAGTAATCCAGATGCTAGGCAACAATAGTAGGAAACGCTGTGATGAAGCCTGCTTTCAGTAGGGAAGTATGTCTCCTAAATGACAGAATACCTACTTGAGAACTCCCCCTCTTTGAGCAGCAGTCTAGCGACTCCTTTGTTAAGAGGAGTTAACATTTTGTTCTCTGTCAGGTCAGAGTTTTTACAGGCCGTTGTTAGAATGGGCCCAGCCTCTCTCTGCTAGCATTTTTAAGCCAAGAGATTCACAGATTTGTTTCATAGGTCACAGCTCTGGCCCTTCCCTGTTCCACAAACAAAAGCGATTTCAGTTGGCCAATAGTCAAGCAGTAAAGGGAGCTCTTTTGCCCCTGAGGTGCAGGAGGATCCCATTTGAGTGATTACAATCTATAAAATCAACCACATTCATTGGACAGAGAAACCATTAACTCTGTCCCTGACCCCCAGGCACCCAGGCAATAGGATCTACTCAGAGGGGTTTGAGTCCCACTGTGAGTTGGTAGAAGCTGTGGTGGAAACATAGGAACCTTTCTTCCCCTCCCACACAAGTTAAAATATGAGCTTTCCAACTCCTTCACACTGAAGTCGATTTGCTTCAATGAAAATTCCTCTGTGTGGTACATCTGCCGAGTTCCTTCCTGCAGCATCTGTTGCTGAGCTATTGTTGAGTATGTAATGGAGCCATAGGAACCCTGGACTCCAGATTATTCCTCACAGAATCATTCAATTTCTCTGGTTTTATGCTGCCAATATCTGTAAAGAGGATGTGTGTGCTTACTGACAGAATTTGGGAAGTTTCAGTAACATGGCCAGGGATTTCTAAAGAGGAGGTGTCCTGAGTTTTTTGGCAGGGTTGAAAGAAGCAGGCGTGAGTCACTGGCAGTGTAGTAGAGCTTCCGTATCTTCATTTGGGGTAGTGGCTGCATTTTCTGCTTTTCCACACTCATGCCACAGTGTGCATGGCCTTTGCACCCCATTGCAGGTTCTAGTTGTGCAAAAAAAATTATTTCTTGTGACTGCAGTCAGTGCCTGGTGTGGAGCCTACTTTCTGAGAACACGCTTGCCTTAGGCTTGCTCCATGAGTCTTCAGATATGCTTAGCATTAAAATGTGGTTAACTCGGTTTCTAGCCCAGCTGAACTTTTACAATTAAGAAAGACATTCTGCAGTGAAATCAGACTTTTTTGTTTGTTTATTTTTAGCTTCAGTGCAAATTACAGTGATGCAGTCATGCTCTGAGCATATTTGTGCTCTTGGGTGTCTGTCTGTCCTCCCTTTGCAAGTAACTCCTGGCCATTCTGAGCCCAATTTCACTTACAGCTAGCAGTTTCAAACATACTGGGTCCTTACATATTTCATGAAAGAAGACAGTTGAATATAGCAGAGGGAAAGTCTACAGCCTTATACGGAAGAAAATGTATACGACCAGCCCAAGCCATGTTAGGCATAAAAGAATCTACACAGGAGAGCAATATTCTATGTCCCAACCTCATTAAAAGTTTTGATTAGAGGTGACCACCAGAGAATCCCACCATCAGATGAAAATGAGCCAGAAAACAGGTTTCATTTGCTTTGTCACATATGGAAATACATGATTACTTAGGAGAGTAAAAAATAAATACTTATTTTGTCTCCCCGCCTTCTTGCTTTTCTTCTTTGCTGCAGGCCTGTAATACAGAACCAGGTCCTGTGTCACCAGGAAGTGAGGTTGATAGCTATGCAGAGAAGGCTTAATTTTAAGAGAATGTTCATGGTAGGGGGGTTGGAACTAGAGGATCTTAAGGTCCTTTCCAACCCTAACTATTCTATGATTCTATGATTCTATGAAATGTATCCTTTGAATTTAAACATGGAATGTTTTACTTCCTATGGTCTTGTATGTCTTTTCCTTAACCCCACGTTAGTTAGGTCTTAGCAGATCACTGTGTGTTTGGTATGTCCATCACTGAAACTACAAATTAAATGAATTAAAAGGCTTTATTGGAGAAAAGCACAATAAAACCATGCTTTAAAATGGTGGTAGGCTTCTAGCTACTTTCAACAGTCCACACATCACCTGTCTTGTGGTGAAGGCCTCATCTTCCCAAAACTGAATGGTTCATACTATGAATTTTCTGAATCAGTTCATAGCGAAGTGCAAACAGAAATATAATATAAATTTCAGTTGCCAAAAGAAATAAACTAAATGTTTTAATGCACATTCCTGGTGGCTTTTACTGTCTCTCTTTGTCTCAGCCACAGTGTCTAAATAGCCACCAGATCTTCTGAAGTATTTGGAAGTCTGGGGCTTCACAGAACAAATGCATATGAATATGCAGAGACTGATGTTGTAATAATTACTAATCATATTGTAGTTTTATATATATAGTACAACATACGCTATACCTTCATTATGATGAGTTATTCTGTTGACTTTGACACATTTATTCATGTTAGTAGACAAATGCGCTGTACTCCCTATACTGGTGAAGTAAACAGTGAATATCTCCTGGAACTAGAATTTGAGTGTCCAGACTATTAAAATGGAAGAAGGAACCCTGGTAAGAAGGATCTTCTGACACTTGATCCAGGGTGTGCACCCTTTACCCACACAGTTCCTAGATGCAGTATGGTAATCAGCCAGCAATCAGCCACCCTGTTTGGGGAGATAAGAGACTTTAACAGAATGGGTAGTTATAGTGGGACTCAGTGGGATCGTAAGCACATTCAATTTACTAGCATAGGCATAGACTTACTATCTTGCAGTTGTTAACGTGGATACAGCTAATGTGAATTTGTGAATATAGAAAGAATCTCCTTTAAAGTCTGACAAATTATTTGCTGCTTTTGCTTATCCATTTTGTTCTTTTAAAGACTTTTTAAACATCAATTTCTCCTTCACCTTTGAAGCCCAGCTGTCAGCATTTCCCATTTCCACAGCTGACCCTTAAAGTAGGGTAGACTACTTATGCTCCCCTAAGTAGCAGCGATGTCAGCAAGTATTGCAGAAGCAATGCAAAACTGGAAAGAAAGACCTGAACTCATCTTTGGCAGGATTAAAAACCTGTAATTTCTCAGTGTAAGAACAAGCCTGTGTAAGACAGCATTAGCTCAGAATGCATTTTACATTAAAATTCAAACACTGTCACAGGAGAAAGATGCTTTTCTTCTTCTTCTTTTTTTTTTCTTTTTTTTTTTCCCCCAAAGGAAAACATTCTGGTGCATATTTTGATCATTGTTTGTTCTGCTTCTTATAGAAGTCTGCAAGGGAAGAGTCAAAATAAGAAAATATTGTTCAAACAAGGCAAAACTTGAGTAATTGAGAAGTCAATATATGCTTTTCATTAGTCATAGATGTGTATTAGTCAACAGTTTCAAACAAGTTATAAACTGCTGTTCAGTCCTCAATTACTTTCTATTCCTTTTCCTTATTGCTACTTTCTTATACTGTCAAAGCATCTGGAGGCCCAGTCCTGACTGAGGTCTAAGGTCACCATTTTGCTCACACAAAGAACCTAGGCTTGGTGGGTTTATCTTTCTTCCAAAATGTTTGTTCAACTATGGGTATTACTCAAATGATGCAATACTATGAATGTATATTTATGATTATCATGGACAGATGGTCTTGAATTAGCCCACTGTGTTTTGTTGTTTTAATAAATTACATGCTTTAATTAACAGAAATATCGGCCAGACATTTACCTATCAATTTTCCATAGGCTTCCTTTTCCCTTTTACTCATAACAGGAGCCATTTCACGTTTCGGTGTGCAGAATATCCATATTAACAGAACCTTTTGTTGGTAATTTTGAAGCCACCTGTGAATCAAGTGCTTACAGGCAAATAATTATTCTCTTGGTGTACTCATATGATCATGAAAAGGGCTGACATTGTCAGCATTCCTTGCTTTGCTGTAAGTATTCCCATTTTACAGAGGAGGGCAGTAAGAAACAGTTTAGTCCCTAATTTTTGAAAGCTGTTATCGAGCAACTTGTACCCTCTGGGTGTGTCTAAAATCGTGGGACAGAGACTTTTCAGTTCCTAAAATGTACCCTGATCATGTTATAACTGTGTAAGGGAATAAGATTCTGATGTACAGTTTTTGCTCCTTCCTGCATCATGGTTTTCACTGGAAAGAAATTCACATATATGGAATAAGAAGGCGCTACTGTGTGCTCCAACTGCTATCCACTTGGACAGGCACAAGACCATGACAGGAGTGAGGACAATGAAAGGGAACGACAGAGGGATGCACCCCCACAGTACCCCCCACACATTGCCTGCTACCAGTGACAGTAGATATGTAGGGTGAAAAACTTCCATTAGGGCTAGCGTCCAGATAAAAGAACTTCTTGGCAAATATGGCACTAGGGCACTATTTTTTAATTGGGGGTTTTGGTCTTATTCCAGGATCATTCCTTCCCTCATTTCTGTTTGTTTGCTGCTATAGAACCAATGTGGATACTGTGGTATTACATATTCATATTACAGTTGCAAAATAATACTCTCCTTTTTAGAAAGTAACTTTTGATAGCAAATCTGAGAAAGCAACAGATTTCCTTCCTATGGTCAGTTCATCTATAGCCTCTCTCTACAGCCACATTTTCTTGTCCCTGATACTCACCTACAGATCACAGGAGGTTTTTTTCTGTTTGTATTTCCTTTATTACTCTTCATCTATGACAAGTATTTCAGTTTCCCTGCAGCAGACTGGCATTTGTTCTGGGATGTTTCAAGGGGAGCTAATTTACATCAGGAAATTGCTTCAAGGTGTCCCATCTGGGACAGTCAAAAAATCTGCATACTCTATATGTGCTATGTAGATGTATTTTGTTATTTGTTTTGTACTTCACACATCACCTCTGGCTCACAAGCATATTCCCACCATGACCAGTCTTTGTTCTTTTCATAGCAAGTGGGCAATAAACACATGGTTGCCAATTGTGGCATCCCAAAACAACTGGGAAGGAAGAGTCCATCAACAGCTGGAGACCAAAGAGGACTCCCATGGGTCAAGGCTATCTTCCAGCTCTGAGGAAGAGTGCTAAGGGACAGAAACAGGTCCCTTCTTTGCCTGGAGATACTGTGAAAGGACTGATCAGAATGTTCTTCCCTCCTGCACAAGGTTATTTTTTTTGTGCCAGGTCCCAAGTTGGAAATGCAGAATGCTTCATTTACCACTCAGCATCAAGTCAATGGGTGCCATGCAAGAACTGCAAATGGATTAAATAAAAGCAGTTCCAGCAGGGAATTTACTGACACATCCTACTTTGCTGACTGACACTAGTCAGATTCAGAGCTACATATGTTCCTAGTCACAGGCGAAACAAAACACTGTATTTCTGCAAAGGTCCATTTCCTGCTCCCTGTCCAGCTTTGATCTCAGCCAGAAAGGGGAAAAAAATGGGATTGCTTCAAAGTGGGAAGTAGCATGTACTTGAAGTAAACTGCCACATTTCCAACCAGCCCATGGCATGGCTCTCATTACATAGCAGATGTGGCTTTTCTTCTTTCTCTTTCCTCCCTTTTCCCTCCATCCAACCCTTTTTTTGATCAGTTGAACTGATCAGGCCAACAAAAGCAGTCCTTCAAAGAGGCTACACAGCACTAACAAACATATGCACTGAATCTGCTACTGCCATGGCTCACTTCGAGATCTCCATTCTTTGTGCCCCTGCATCTTTCTCTAGAAACATCACTAAGCTTGTCATCTTACACTGCCCCTCAGGTATTCCATTACATTCCTTAAAACTACCTTTTTGAGAATCGCTGACAACAGCTGTAGCTGTCTGTATGCTGTAGACTGTCATGCAGGTCTGTCATGATCATAGAATCATAGAATCAACTAGGTTGGAAAAAAACCTCTACGATCAAGTCCAACCGTTAGCGCATGACTGCCAAGTCCACCACTAAATGTTGTCACTAAGGGCCTCATCTATATGGTTTTTGATACCTGAGTTGTTGTCTGGTTTGTCTGTTCTGTTGTCTTCAGTTTGAAGTTTAACTGCTCAGTCCTGAGAGGTAGGGATATTCTGTCTTGTGTCTGTACAGCACACAGCACTGTGGTGTCCTGCATCCGTTGCTTCAGGTTTCTAAAAATGCATGCAATCTGATTGATCCTAATTGCTCGTCTCCATTTCTAATGCTTAATCATATTTTGTGTAATCCTACTCCCCCTACCTAAATGAGTATGAAATTATACTCACACCAGAAAAATCCACAGGGATAGGAAACAAAAACTATTTTCTTGACTTCTCTTTAATTTTTGGGACTGTAGTGTGTCTCCTCAAGGGCTCCTACACAGGCCTTTTGTGTCCTATGTCTATGGAAGTGCTATAGCTACCCTGTAACAGGCTACTCAAACCCACCACCCCTACAGATTTCTACTGCTTCACTCCAAAACAGGCAGCCTCTGCCTGTAGCACATTTAGGGAGTGGAATTTCCCAGCCATATTTGCCTTTCCTACATCTCTCACCAAGCAGAAAACAGCCAGCTTGAGATGGTATTAAGAGCACAGCCTTGCTCCTGTGTTGATGCTTCCTGAGGCAGATATGTTCACTCCTGCTAGATAAACGCCGTGGTTATAACCACAGTGTTAAAAAAAGATCGTGTGTCACTGAGTATTTGGTGGCTGCTCTGTGGTGAAGAGAAAGCTGTCTGAAGCTGTGCAGTTCAGGATGTGCTTTAGTAGCAGGGCAAGTATATATCCGAACAATGGGTTAGATTAGAAAAATACACAAACTGTTGTGTGACAATAATGCAAAAGAATCTTGTAAAGGTACTGATGACTCTATGGCGAGAGAAAAATAGGGCATACTGGAGTATGGATGGGCAGGCCATATGTGCAGGGTTACTGGTTTGGTGGAGTTCTGAGAAATGGCATCCTGTAAACTGTCTTTTCAGCATCTGTTCTTTCTTAATGCACTGTGAATGCACTCTCAAAGCACTGGACAGACTGAACACAACTTGCCATCACTCATAAAATATTGCTGTTCAGGCCATGAGGATGTGCTGCTCTAGCAGAGTATATCCTCACTCACCGTCTTCCAGAGTGACACATGGCTCCCTGGAGGAGATGGACAGCTGGGAGGGAAGTTCATGTTTGTGGGGGCTGTGGAAGTGGCTAGGATTAACTCTCGTACAGGATGATCTGCCTGAAGACTCTTCCCAGAGCCCTTTCATGTCCCCAGGCACCTTAAGGCAATATGGGAGAATTTACCACAAAGCAAAGGGTCTCAGGGGATCTGGTTCCTGGAAACTTCCAGTTCGACTGGATCCCCACTCTATGAATCTGTAAAATTTGTCCTTTTTAAAGCCATCTTTCATACTGTACACAAAAAACCCTTCCCTATGTGACACTTTCCATTTCAGCCCCATGTTTTATACCTAAGGCACCATGAGGTCATTTTTAGTACCTTGCTGGTGGCTCAGTGTCCCTCTTCACCCACTCCCTACTTAAAAGGTACCATAATCACTCCCACCTCCCATTCTCCATAGATACACACCAGTCTACCCCAATTTTTCCACTAGGATCTCAATTCCCTTCCTGTGCCAAGGGTTCTCTGCCCATACCATTTTCCCTTGCCAGCTACCCTCCTACCTAGTGAAAAGCTTTTGTCTCCCTCTCATTTTTCCTGAGGTCATGGTTTAGCTGACCCTAATTTCCTTATACTAAAGACTTTATGGTCTTCTTTTCAATCCAGGCTCCCCCCACCTCCTTCCCTCCCTACCTCCTGGGCTGGATTGATACCCATTCCCCCACTGTTGTTATGGGGTTTTTCTTTTGTCTGGGAGAGGAATTATTCAGAGTGTGGGTGTGTTCCAGCTGTATTGAAAGGATAAACAGAGAGGATGGATGGGCACTGTTATCTTGGAAGGTGTTAATGGATTTTTAGTTCACTATACACTTAGAAAAGTGCCTGAGACTGCAGTTCTGATAAACATAGGGGAAAGGCTCTGAACCCTCTTCACTCTTTCTTCCTTCTTCATTATTATTTACTAAAATCAAGGTTTCTCCCAATCCACTTGTACCAAGAATACTTCCTGAAATTCAAGAAATAAATAGGAAGTGTTCAGAAGTTACTGCCTTAGAGAAGATAGAGGTACCATGAAGCTGAGTGTAGGGCTCAAATACTCAGTCCATAACTCATACAAAACACAGGGTGCAGCAAATATGATAATGTATTCAAAGATGTCTTCACACTAAAGAACATCTTTTTAGGCCTCCTAAACCAAAACAAGGTGGCAGCCCCCATGCATACTGTGAAAAGCATCATATGCCAAAACATGTCTACCCACTATTTTTTCTTTTGTAATAACTTACCACTTTCCTCTTAATTTGGGTTTAAAACTAGCATGAAAATCGCCTTAACCTCCACACTCACAGTCTCATTAAATCATCTATTTCTCTTTCTCTTTTTCCTCTGTTTAGTTTTTTTTTTTTGGCTCCTTCTCCTTCACTCCTGGTTTGCATTTATTTGTGTTTGTTCTTGTTTTTCAAATATGGGACCTGCTTCTATTGTCTTTCCTCAGGCAATTCCTTATTGAAAGCAAATGGCAGTCTTACTGGAGAAAAGGCAAGAGAAATGATCCATGTTTTTCATATTAGGATCCGGCTTCTGTGGCAAGCTGCATGCTGGTAGAGATATTTACCAATATACAAGTAGGCTCAGATTTTATCACAGTTGACTGGTTAAATACTATGTTTCCATTTACAATCTATGTAAGGAATTTATTGCTCATAAAGTTTTCTATTTTTAATCTCTTTCTAAATGATTTCCACTCAAAAGGGGCCATAGTATTTAGGGATCTAATTCTTGTGCTATGAATTATTGAAGACTGAAGGAAAACTAACTGGTATGCTGGCAAGGTATATATATATTAAAACACTGAACCATGCCTTTGACTGATGATGGCTTCTTATCAATCATCTGAGTGATGCAATTTGTGCAGAACCCTCTGTATTCTGCTCTGTCACTTCCAGAAATGGCCAGGTGTTTCTTGGCATGTAGATTTTGGTGATCTTAACAGGGAATTGTAAGCTCCTTTTTTAGGAGAGTGAAGATGGATGATTTATCTCTAAGGCAGTCAAGACTCATAACTGCACATCTTCATTCCATGTGACTATTGCTCTTGACTTCAGTAACTACAGAACAAAGTCACAAGCATGACAGATCTTTGTCTCAGCCTCCCCAGAGCAGGTAGTTGAGAATTTTTCTTAGATTGAGACTACAGTTTTCTCTCTGGGCCTTCGTGTTTCTTTACAAATTGCCATTACTTTTATTTTTCCTGCATAATTTATCTCCCTAGGGAGAGTCTGAGCCATCCTGCACAAGTAGGTAGTCACCTTGCCACAGCTTGGTTTACACTGTGCTGGTGCACTCAATGCTGCATTATACTGGATACAGAGAAGTTCTTACCAACAGACCACAGGGGTTTCCTGGGGAAATATTTCTAACATGTCTTTCAGCTTCTTCAGTGTTTCATTTTTGTAATCACTACTCCAATAACCAGCCTCAAAAATATAAAGGAAACTTTATTTGTTACCTCTGTAGCTTTAAATAATCTCGGAGAGAAAAATATTGGGGAGAGATTGCTTTTATTTCTCTTTTTTTTTTTTCCCTCTATAACCAGGCAAAAATTGAGGCTTGCTGGGGAGTAAACATCTTTCCACAAATCCATTGGGATTTGAGAAGGTGATCTTGCAAACTTTCTTGAAGGAAGTTTTAAAACAGGTTTAAATTACTGCCAGATACCTATTTTTCTTTGGCCCAGGGAGAATACTTACAAGCAGTATGCTACAGCCCACTCCACATTCTGTTGTCATTATAACCATGGTTTTAACTTTCCTCTTCTTGAAATTGTGAGCAATACTGGGAAGTCTGAGCCGTATGATATGAATAAGCCACTGTCTGGGGACGCATGCTTATTGCTCTACTTTACTAGAATTACCATATCACAAAGGAAACCTCCCTCATGCCAAGCATTCCTTGGGAAATCTTTCCTCGTTCCTATTAAGCCAGGTGACCTTTTTGAACTTACAGATGTTTTAAAATATATATATTTAAAATATATAAAAGGGGCTGGGCTATTATACAAGTCTGTAAATTGAGTAGAAAGGTAACTAAATGTCCTAGCATCTTAATCTTACCTCAGATGCGAAGGTAGGGATACTCCTGACTACCGGTGGATCCCATCCTCTCTTACCAGTATTCTCCCTCAGCCCCTCTTAATTTATGTTGTTCCTGTTGTCTTTCCAGTGTGCCCTGCCTGTCAGGAGAAGAAAAAGAATGGATGAACACAGAGATCTCAGCATTTGGGCTATTTTACACCTCCACCACCTCCACCATGTTCATTACCAGGCTGATAGTGTCAGTTGTTCAGGCATCAAGAGCAAGGTTTTGTATTACATCTAAATCAAAGTATCTGTGCACTGCTGCTGCCTGCAAAGAGCCCTTTCACTGCTCCTTCCCCTTTCTCCCCCACCAGTGAGCTCCAGCTGCTTCCCTGGAGGCAATTCTAGAGATTGTGCAGCTAAAGGAGTGAGTGAGAGGCTCAGAGCTGATCCACTGCAAGCTCATGCGCCAAGCCAGTGCAGTAATAAGGAGAAACATTTTACTCTTGGATCCAGCTTATTGTGACCACACCAAGGCCTGGTTCATAGGAAACAACTGGGGTAGCAGATACATGCAGTTGTCCAAAATTAGGTGTAACATGAAGCTTTTGAAGATATCAGGTGATGCTTTAAACATACACATCTAGGTGCAGTCTCTGACTCCTGCTGTTTAGGAAAGTTTGTCCTAGGTGTGGCAGAGAGCTAATGGAGAAATTAACCCTTCAGTGCAAACCACATTGAAACCTGTTTAAACAAGATAGAGCCTTTCATGCTTTCTATTGTGTAACTCATGCAGCTTTGCAGAAGTTTATACTAAAAACCACCAGTTGCTAGGTAGAATTAATCCTACAGCATCAGGCTGGAAAGGTGAGTTTCTTACTTTTTTTCTTTTTTTAACCAAATGCTGGTAAGCATAGAAGAGATTTGAAAATCAACAAATGCTTTAGGGAAAAACAAAGAAACAAAAAAGACCTTGACAAGCAGAAATTTTGACAAATTTTGCAAACGAGAATTTTGTTTCAATCCCACCACTGACATTCCAACCCCCTGCTTGCGTCGAACCCCCAAATGAACAGCAAGGATACTGTCTGAATGGTTTGTACCACAAAAGTGCCTATGGCACAAGGCTAGTTAGCCTGTGTCACACAGCAGTGTGCACGCTCACACTTAGGGACAATCACAGGTGCAAAGACATGAGAACATAGCAATACACAGAAAACGGGGCGGGGGGGGGGGAAGGAGTGAAAACAAAAGTGCAGAACAACGGTAAGAGGTAAGATGATTTGGACTAGTGAGGTGAGCAGCCTATTACTTCAACCGTATCAGAGCAATCATCTTACCTGCCTGATGGGGCACAGAAGGCTGCAT
The DNA here is from genome assembly GCF_028554395.1 of Pezoporus wallicus. Taxonomy (NCBI): domain Eukaryota; kingdom Metazoa; phylum Chordata; class Aves; order Psittaciformes; family Psittacidae; genus Pezoporus; species Pezoporus wallicus. The sequence continues at coordinate 667,692 of NW_026641881.1, read as the reverse complement.
CCCAAGTTGCAAGACTGCAGAGGAACAGTAGCAGTAGGGTCTCCCAGTGCAGGGGTCCATCCAGCAGACTCAGTGCTTCAGGCATGGCCTCATCTTCTCCTCTGTATAGACATCATTTGTCCCAAGGAAGAACAATGCTATAGCATTAAGTGCAAATATGTGAGATCCTATTGATCTGTCTGGGAAGCATGAGATAAGGGCAACTTTACAAATCTGTGGTGACCCAGCTGCCACAGAGGTGATTCTTCTGTTGAGCTATGAACACACATAACTTGAGCAATGTTATTGTTTTTGATGGACACAACAGCTCCTTCCATGTGAGGGTGACCCAGGGACAAAGAAAGGAAAGTTTGCACCAGTAATGATCTGCTATGAGATCTCATGACCAACATGGATGGGGCCACTTGCCAGCTAGGGAAGGCCTGGGAGGCCAAATGAGGACGTTTGTGTTTGATGCAGCACAAAAGGAGACAAAAGGACAGGTACAAAAAACGCCTGAGGCTTAAACAGAAATTTGAGACTATGACACTCTATGATAGGATATATTGCAATGGAGTAAGGTGAATTTGTCCTTAACCTCTTAAAGCAGGTGTCCTGGCGTAAATTAACCAGCAGTTCTGGAAGTCTTGGGTGCTAATGGACAAAGCAAGAAGGAATGATAATATCAGCTCAATAAAGCCTAAAAGAAAAAATATATTAGCAGTGTGTATTTAATGTATAAAAAGGTGGAAAATTATATTTGTTGGGCCAGGAAGGAGAAGGCAGCTGCTATGATACTAGAGGACAAGGGCTTGCACACATTTTTTATTTCTGTGAATGGAAATGGGAAAAGGCAAAGAGCTTAAGGGAAAAGAGAGGGAGCCTTCAAAGTTATTCCGTGCCCTTAACTTCCCTGAGAATTTTTTCTTTCTGTATCTGATTTGGATTATAAAATCCCTGCGGCAGCAGTAGTCTTTAATTTGAGTCTTCTTCAGTACTGACCAAATCACTGATGCTTAATGAGCAAATACAATGTCAATAAATTAATATAAATGTTGCCTTCTTGCAGTCTGGTGCTTTATAGATGACATCCAGTTAGAATTGAAGTAAAAACATTTGTATTGAACCTGAGCTTTAAGAGGAGAGCATGAGTCTTTCCACTGCCTTCAAACAAGGGAGGATCTAGCTCATGTTGCAAACAATTCTTTGAAATTAAGAGTGTGCAACTGAGTACTGTACACACAGGTACATTTCTGCATATTGCATATGGTAATTTCCTACCGAACTACAGACCCAGCCAGGCAAGCTGCTGTGGACCCTGGGGTTCCATGTGGGTGCAGGAGACGGTCATGCAAAGCAGGTTGCATAATTCATTGCAGTGGTGCCACTTAAGCACTCTAATGGGCTTTCAGCAGGGATGACTGAGGTTCCAGAAGGCACGAGCCAAGCTGAAATAGATTTGTCAAGCTTATTTCATGCTTTGTTGTAGTAGCTACATTTTAGACAGATTGTGAAAATTACATTATTTTTTAAGATTTAGATTATGATACTGCCTAGAGACTAATAAAAATAGGGGATTCTGCTGTAATGGTTGGGTCCCAATATATGCAAGTACACCAACAGTCTGCAATCTGAACCATCTGCAAGTTAAGAATGGCAAAGACTTATGTAGCATTCGGTTTGCCAACTTCAGCAGGCTCTGGGTTATTAAGAAGAATATAGAGGCTGATAAACAGATTCATATGCCTTTTGATGTGTTTTCTTTCCTATCCTGTTCACAATAGTAAGTGCCATCCTTTCCCTTCTGCTCTAGCCATCAGGAATTTATGTTGTTCTTTTTGAGTTGCAGGAAAGGTAGATTTGGAGGTGGTGGGAAGTTTAACTCAGGAGAAAGCTAAAAAAATGCTGCCATGGCCATTTCCCTCCCATCTAACCTAAACAACAATCTGGAAAAGATTTCCCAGATCAACACATCAAGCAATGGGGAAAGGAAGAATCCTTTTGCTGATAAAGTGGCATTTCCAGCACAGGGTTTTGTCACTGGAACTGTACAAGTAAAACTAGGAGTCTTTTTTTTTAAAACTAGAAGTCTTGTATCTTAAGATTAAATCTACTCTCAGGACAATTCCTTGTGAATGAATTCAGGGATCCCACAAAAGGGACAGCACAACAGCAAGGGGGTTTTGGGCCATTTGGGCTATAAGAATCTGGTAGATGAGACTTCTCCAGGTGGAGCTGTGGGGGCTCTGTAGAGAAGAAGTGGGGTGGAAAGCAGAACAGGGCAGAGAGGAAAAGCCAGCCATGGTGTGAAAAGCCTTCAAATGATGTAAATGGATTTCAACTTCTAGATAAGAAGGCAAGCTGAAGAAATGTCCGTCACAGAAACAATTTTTGCTTGTCTCCTCCCTCCCCTTGCCCAAGAAATGAGAATGATACACATAGTTAGGCAGATACATTTATATACATATATATATATATATATATACATGAAACTGGAAAGAGGGGTTGAAGGAAAAGCAAGACACACCATAGCAAAATGTCATGCAGTTAACAAGAAATAAGGAGTGGAAGAAACAATTAAAAAATACTGTGACACCATATGGAACTTAGCACATTCAGTTGCATTTAAAAGCTTTCTAAAAGAAACTTTAAAAGCAACTACATCCTCCTCACCTCAAAATAGTGTCCTTTGTTGGAAGACAATATCATTACTTACCTACCCCTTGCCCCCTGCAGTTTTACATGTTTGAATCCACAGATTGTCTAGTACAGGCATTAGAAACTTATGATTCTAGTGTAAGAGACAGCACATAGGCTGGTTTTGAATTGTAGATGGGCAAGCAGAGGTATGGCTTGGAGCATTGTGGCATTTTAGGAGAGACGAGAAACAGAAAGTGACTCCCAGTCCTGATGGATGCAATAACCATTTTCCACTCAGGGTAAACAAGGAATCAATGAGATGCCCCCTTTTTAGTGTCAGCTGAAACAATGGAAAACCTCTGCCCAAGGACACAAAACACACAGATTTAAACAGCATAGGTCATCTGTTCCTCGGAGGGGTCCAAGATCAATGGGCCAGGGGACTGGAGGAGATGAAGCCTTGCCCATGAAAGAAAAGGGGCAGAAACGTGAGAGAGAACGAGGAAGTCATACGGATATAAACTGAGATGCACCTGAGAAAAACTGAGGCTGTGGTTTTGAGAGATGTGGTGGGCTGATTTAACACTTGCATCTGGGTCTTTCTCTGCACTTCACCCCTCCTCCCCATTCTTGGCCTTGCAGGACCACTGTTCATACTGGTGCTGGTCCTTGTATCTCTCTAAACTCACACAAATCATCAACCCAGCAGAAAACTAACCCAGAAAAACTTTGATATGCACCGGTCATACATGCAGCACAGTATCCTACTGTGTGGGATTGCTGGTGGAAGGAGGGGAGTACAAAGAGTGAGATACGGGGGAAGATGAAGGGCAAGAGGAGGAAGAAGATAAGGCAAGATTTTCTTTCAAAGGAACAGAGCCATCCAATCAGCCCAGCTGCCTGTGAAACCACAGCTTGAAAGCAAGCATGTAGAAGCAAAGTGCAGTCCAGAAGTAAGCTGAGATATTCTCTTGATGCTTTATTCTTATTCCGTTCTCTAATAGAAAGAACCCCAGATAGCCTAAATTCTAGCTAACCAAAAGGTCAGGAGTGGCAACCCCATAAGGGTGCTGCTCTACTCCACTTGTAGCAAGCCACGATGACTTGTAAACATGATTCAAGAAGCAGACAGAGTATATTTGATCTGGACAGATAAGAGCATATGCTGCCTAGGGAAAGAGTTACATATACTTTGACATAGCTAATAAAATGCCATGCCTCAGCTTTGACTGTCTTCTGCACACCCATCCTTCCGTGAGGAGTATCTGAAGATGTCATTAAGGACAACAAAGCAAAGCAAGCCTCTGAACTGCAGCCTAAATAGTGCCCTGAATACACCATGCACCTGCACACATTCCCATTGAATTGGGAGCAGAGGTGTCACCCGGTGCTTATCTCAAACTAGGAGTGGAACAACAAAAGTGCAACTTATAAAAAAATGTTAAAATCCATGGCAGTATCCTGGGAAACTACAGTTTATGATAGCCTTCTTAATGCACTTTGTGGTTTTCACGTAGAATGCTCAAATACTTTTTTGGAAAGTTCCTACTAAAGCAAAACCTCCAGGATCACACCAAATATAGTCAGAAATTGCCTACAGAAATCTCTGTACTCTTTCTTTCTTGGCACCCATGACTTTTTATACTTCAGTGAAATACCTCCAAATGAGTCAGTTAACCTCTGTTAAATTTTAAGGTAGTTAAATCTGAATTCTTTAAATACCTGGGGCAATTTGCAGTCTTGGGTACAAGCTATACCATCAGCTGTTTTATCTTGAGATCACATAAAATGATCATGGTTTGCTTTGTGGATTTTATATCTTTATGAAAAAAAAAATCCTTAAATTACCCATAGATCCTCAGGTAAAAAATACTTGATGATGATAGCATGAACCAGGTTAACTTAGCTTTTTCTGTCAACCATTTTAGGTCAACAATTTCAAAGGACACAGATGACCAGGCACATAGTGTAAGGATAGTGCAGTTGTGGTGCCATGTGAGAAAGACCAGATTTTGCCCAAGTCAGCATCACAGCCCCGCTGAGCTCAAGGACTGCCATTTGCTTGCCAGGTATCTTACTAAAAGCAACAGAAACACTACTCTGCCAGGCTCTTGCCAGGAAATCAACTCTACCCATGTGAGTCACCAAAATGAAATCCTTCTCAGAGCAGGCTATAACCATATAGATATTAGAACAAAAGTCTTCACTGTGAGGGTGGGGAGGCACTGGCACAGGCTGCCCAGAGAAGCTGCGGCTGTTACATCCCTGGAAGTCTTTAAGGTGAGGCTGGACGTGGCTTTGAGCAACCTGGTCTAGTGGAAGGTGTTCCTGCCAGTGGCAGAGGGTTAGAACTGTATGATCTCTAAGGTCGCTTCCAACCATAACCAGTCTGTGATTCTATTACTTTATTCTGTGACTTTCCCTTTATGCTGTTGATACAGCATTCTGGGGATTTTCTTTCCAACCCTAATACCCATAAATTCAAACAAAAGTCAAATTACAGTGGCAATCTGAGAAACGCAGACAGGGCACTGGGTGAACCAAATCGCTTGTGCCACCCGTGTTCTCCCGTGACAGTGCACTCCTACGTGAGGCTGCAACCCTACAGCCTGGCCAGCAGCGTGCCAGGGCCCGTCAGGCCGCCGCCGGGCCAGGACCGAGGCGCGGGCTTGCCCCGAAGGCCATGCACCGAGCGAGGGCCGGGTCTGGGGGTACGGGTCCCCGGGGCCCTTCGCCGAGGCCGCCGCTGGCGATGCCGGCCGGGGGCACTGCAGGGCACCGGCAGAGGCGCGCCCTGCAGGTGCCCGGCAGTGCCCCCGGCCGGCATCGCCCTGCCCGGGGGGGGGAGCTGCACCGGTCTCCGAGCCAGCCCCGTGGCCCCTCAGCTCACCATACCACGGCGGGCTGCACCGCGCTGGCGGAGGCCGAGAGTCCACCGCCCCCAGCTCCCCCGTACCGCCCGCCCTGTCAGGCGCCGCCTCCTCCTAGGCTCTCCTCCTCCTCCGCTGCCTGACAAGGGGACGGGGGCGGCAGCCGCGGCTAGGCGGCAGCGGGGGGGTGACAAGGCAGGAGTCAGCTTTCGAAGCTCCGCGGGTTCGGGTTCCTTGTCGTCGTCCTTTTCCTGTGTGCGGGGCACTGCGGAGCGGCCATGGTGAAGGTGTCGTTCAACTCCGCGTTGGCGCAGAAGGAGGCGGTGAAGAAGGAGGAAGAGAACAGCCAGGTGCTGATTCTGCCGCCGGACGGCAAGGTGAGGAGGGCAGCGGGGGAGCGAGCCGCTGCGGCCGGGTGGGCTGCGCGGAGGCGACAGGCGCTCTGCTCCGCTCCGTTCGGCGGCGAGGTGCTATCGGGGGAGGAAGGGAGCCGAGCACGATTTAATTCTTCATGTGCTCCTTCCCCCTGCGGCGATAACCCGCGGGCGGGCAGGCAAGGGAAGGCTGCGCAGCGGTGAGCCCCGCCGCCCCTCTTGCCTCACGCTTCTAAAATGGCTGACAGGAGAACGAGCTTTAAAGCTCCGCTTCTCCCTACTTTCGGGATTTTTGTGGAGGCTTGGGTTTTATTCTCCTTTTGTTTAGCCCGACAGTGCTTGGGCCGCGTCCAGCTCGACTTTTAATGCCGCTTTAGTCTCCTCTAAGGCGTCCCGTGTGCGGACCCGCGAGTGTTGGTGACCAGAGGGGCCGGCCCAGAGAGGGGCTGCCGTGGCTGGCACTGCCAAGCCTGCTGCCCGCACGGTCCCGCAGCCTGTCCCCGACCGCCGCCTGCAGTGGGGAGATCGGGTTGGCCCTTGAGGGTGTTTGGGTGGGTCAGGGAAGTTGGTTTGTGTGGAGAAGGCGGATCGCGTTTGATCTTCACACCGTGTTGAAACCCCTGCAACCGCACGGATAAGCCCGGCAAGAGGCGGCTAGCGAGCTTCAGGGCAGGGAGCGCTTGGTGAGGACCGGTGTGGAGGTTTGGCCGTGCTTCTGCCGCAGCGTGTCTGCGGAGCCCGGTGGTTGTGTGGCACAGCGAACTTCGCCTTGGAACTTGGGCTGGCTTAACTAAAGGAACAAAGAGCTGCTTCCCCCCGCCCCAAAACAGCACCCAAACTCCAGCCGCTGTCGCCTTCCCTCCGCGGCTCCAAACGGCAGCAAAGAACAAAACAGCAACGGCTTTTAAAGTTTTTGAAGTGCAAAACTGCTCAGAATAGAATGGTTTTGGGTTGCAATTTCTGTGCTCCTGTAATCAAAACCAGTTTTTAATTAGGAGTAGCGTAATTTTCTCAAAGCTCTTTGAAAAGAGAATGAAAACTTGAAAAACGGCCAGCTGCACAGAAACAGCGTGCCTTACTGTTTTCATTTGCTTTCACAGTCTTTTGTGCATCAGGCCTTTGAATTGTCAGATTAGATCTGCAGAATGTGTTTATTAATTTCCTGTGTCTTTGTGATGAACTTCTGCCTGGGAATACAATATCTGTGGAGTTTTTAGCATGAAGTTGTGTTCCCAGTGAGGGTTTTGCTGTGAGTTTGATAGGGCCACGTTCTTCGCCTACAGAATCTGTCATCATTTCAAAGCCCAGGAGGACCAAAGATATTTCCTAGTCACATTCTCCTGGTATAGCAAGTGGTTAAATTTTACACTTCTACTGGATGTACTGCACCTATAAAACGCTGACCAAAATATTTAAGTTCTTAAAACACTGTGCCACAGCAAATGAGACAGTATCATTACTGAAACTGCTTTCAATTGCAGGAAGTCAGTTAAGTGATCTGTGTGCTTGTTCCTAGGGGGAGTGCCATTCTGTAGAAGGTAATGGGTTCCCCCGGCCCAGTTGGAGCTGTGGAGTTACTTCCTGACGCCAGGTTTGGTGATCAGTTTGACACCAAGCACATAAGCAAGACACAAACTAAAGTCCCAGAAAGCAGGTTTTATGTGTAGCCTTGAAATCCAGATCTGCTCTGATGATGTTTATTTCCAGATAGCCTACCAATTTTGGCTTGTCGTTCCTACTGCTAAACAAACAAAATATATCTGGCAAATTGTACACTGGGGAGCAGATCCTCTTGACCCTGTCCAGAGACTGATGGAAGCATCTTATTTGACTATTATTTCCGGAACGCAGAGCTGAGGACAAGATACAGGATCTGCCTTCACTTTGCCCAGGTCGTAGTACTGCTTTCCTTGCCTGGAAATGAGACTTGCAAACATTTATTAACCTGGTCAAAGGCGGTCTGGTCCCACAGTAGCTACTTAAGAGCTCTTGCGCTGTTATCAGGGGATGAACATGCCTGAATAAGGCTTAAAACAGTCCTAAAATATCATTCTAGGAGCAGATGCTCTCTACAGATGAAAGTTCCAAAAGCAAATGAACACACTCTTAAGGGACATTGGGCCTTTGACATTCTTCTTGACCCATTTCCATCTTTCCTCAGCAGAACAGAGACCTACACCTACCAGTGTGCAGAATTCTCTTGAATAAGCTTTTTTTGAGCTTGCATGCTTTAGAGCATAAATACAAGCAGATCTGAGCACAGTATCATCATCTGTAGTTTTAGTAGATAAGACTGCAGTCCATGCAGGATTAAACAATATTGAAATGAATCGTGTCATATAGCTATAGAGGTATTTGGATCTTGGAGTCTATGAGTTTACTCCCAGATCTCAGACAAAAAAATAACTGAGGGCCATTTTAAAACTTGATACCTTTGAAGTAAGTGCAAGATATGCACTTACTCTAATATGAATGCATTAGAAATGAATCTTTTCCTTCCCTTCCACAAGGAACTTCTACGCCTATGCAGTTCTTTGGAAGGAAGGAGAAAATAAACCACATCTGAAAAATGCATTATTCATATCACTTCATTGCTGGAAAACCCTTAGCTTCAAGTGAAGTTTGAAGGCAATATAAGAACGTGTATAGAACAGTGAATTCTGGTAGACTGAAAAAAGGCCCCATCTCCTAAAGAGGATATATGGTACATCTGTTTTTTCCCTCACCAGTATCTTTACAGACATTATTTCTCTAGGTCAATAAATAGATCTGGAGCGCAAGGGAAACATGAAAAAATGAAAAAATACTTCAACCTTTGACAAAGCTTGCTTTTATGAAGAAAGTCCTGGGAAGTGTTCTGAACTGAAGTAAGCAGAAAACGTGAAGAACAGAAGAGGAGCAGAATTGCACATTCAGCATTTTATTATCAAGAAATTCCAAAGATTTGAGCAAGAGACATTGGAAAACCAGTTTATATTTAATGAATAAAGCCAAATACTCTGAAATGTCCAGAAAATAAAGAGAGTGGGACGAGCTTTGGGCTGGTTCTTTGACAGTCTCATTCTGCTGCTTTTCCCAGCATGGTGTCATGAAGACTGCCACTTTGTCTGCCATCACAGGATTACTCTCAAGTAGATAATCTTCCTAGGGCTTATTAGAGAGTGTTTGCAGCCAAAATATGCTGATAATGTGGTATAGAGATAATCTGATCTCACCAAAAATTGCCCATACTGTCTGACGCAGACAGTAACAGGAAACTAATTGGGGAATGGAGGAGAGGAAGATGTGAGACGAGTAGGGGATGTATCATGGGAACAGCAGCTTAAAAAAAGCTTTTGCAGAAAGCAATGATCTTATGCATTGGAGTGTGCTACTTAAAAAGGAGTTTAAAAATCAAGAGTGCTAATCCTGTCTCTGCATAAATCACCTGTCAGTACTACTGCGTGTTGTGAAAGTAGCTCCATCCTTACTGTAGGCAACATTACAACTCTGCTACTGCTGTTGGGACGATACTTCTATGCCATAATTCTTGGCCAAAATGCAGAATGCATTTTGAAGTGAAGGTTCTCAGGCCACATTTAGTTTTCCACTTTGCTCATTGTCCACATAATGGGGTATTTTATAACCCAGTTTCCCAACAAACAATGTGTGGTATTTTAACATTTCTCCCTACAATAGATCTTTGGAGAGCTAAAGCTGGTTCTGAGCATAGTTGAAGTCTCTGGACATTTTGCAGTCCATTCAATAGTTTAAGATCTCCCCAAAATTCTTTGGGCCTTCAGTACCTCTCAGACAGTTGCTGTCCTCTGCTGGGGGAGGTGACAACCTTTTCTTTCTTTATTTATTTTTTTGGGTACTCAGCATATCTTTACCAAGTACAGCTTTATGTGTGGAAGCTGAGGGTTCACACATATGTATCACAGCTGACCTTTGGATAGCTATATCTGCGGAGAGTTCAATGTGGAAGTGTAAATGTTAAGAATTTTAGAAGCAGCAGCTTTGTGCATTTATTCTTTATGAGAACATACTCTGCAGTGTAAAATTAATCTTTTTCTTTGTTTTTTAGTTTAGCTTAATCTTTTCTAAAGTGTACTGAAATAGGTACTTTTAACACAGAGGAAGAAGGTCCACATGGGAAATACTTTTGAACAACTAATGAGTACTATTTTTCCATGTTGAAAAACCTTTAGATTTTGTGTAATTGATGTTAGATATTTCTGAAATAAAGGTGTTGGCTTTACAGTTGCTATACTCTGTGCGTGTAAATATGTCTAAATACTATATAACGTATGCTATATGTTAGTATGTACACTAATAAATAGACATTTGCTTATTGTTTTGCTGTCAAGAAGGCAGGTTTTCCTACTTCCTGTGACATGACTTTAGATGGAATTTTGGGGTGGATTGGTTTGATTTTGGTTTCTTGGAGGAACTTCCTTATTTCCTTTATAGCCTTCTTCCGGCAACATTTTCTATAGGTCTTTCACCAGTCACCATGGGGAAAGAGCAGTCTTTAGTTTCCTGTGCTTTCCATGATGCAACTAGGTCATTAAACCAACCAGCTACTGCTGTCTGTCAGAGCACTCTGGCTTAAGGCACAATTGTTTAAAAGAGGAGCAGAAGTAAAAAATCCTAGCAAACTGAATTCTCTCCCCTTTCTCCTCCCTGACTGTGTTAAGATTTTAATGAAAAGCTACCAAACCTCAGATGAAAACCCTCCAGTTTCAGGCTCAGAGGGCACACAGGATTCTGTTACTTACCTGTGTGTACGGATTCAGGGAAATTGAGTTAGAAAACAAAATTTGTGTCAGGAGTTGTTCATAAGAAACTTTTCCTAAGGAAAGAAGCTTTGTGGCTGATGTCATCCTTTTTATGGGAAATCTCTGCTACTGGTTAAGTAGTGCAGCTTTCTGAAAATAGGATTGCTGTGGTCTTGCGACGTTTGGCTCCTGAAGCTATTCTGTAGAGGTTGCCAGCAACTGAGAGAACAATAATAAAACTCCAAGGTCTTCAAAAGTTTGTGGTGCTCCTCTGGAAGCCTCTCACTATTTTGAAGTGAGTTTTGGAATTTGGAGTTAGAAGTTTGAAAGTTCAAAAATTGATTTGGAAGAACTTGTGTCATCCCCATCCCCCCAGGAATGGAAATGAGCCCATGGGACAGCGGAATTCTGTCAGTGGTCCTTATTTTGCTTCCTTTTCTGTTTCTCATCACTTCCTGACCTGAATAACAAACACAAAGCTTTGGCCGGCAAGTACAACTATTTCCCAGAAGAATTATATTTAATATTTCAAACCGGATGTATTCTACCAGACCCTTGTGATAACTGCTTTGTCAGTTGTTTCTATCATTTACTGTTTTGGCTGGCTTAGTAAGAGCTGATGGCTGTATGTTAGAGCTTATATGAATTCAGTGCAGGGATGAACACAGACAGTGCAAATACTTTATGCAGTTCTAAATGGTTTATCTTTCCAGATTAAGAAATTTATTCTTAGCTGAGGCCCCTTGCCCTAAAAATGTATTTGGAGACCTTTTTTTGCTTAATATTGTCCTGTGGAAAAATCTGTAATTAGGTGAAGCTTTATATAGGGCAGTATCTAGAAAAACTATCCTGTAATGTATTGTTATAGTTAATGCCATAAATAGTTCTCTTACATTCACTGCTGTCTTTCTGTGCTGTAATACTCTCTGATGAGCTTCAGGAAACTAGCTTGGGTATTAATATTGCCAAGTGGTATGTAGAGCAGTGCTTAAACAGAGGCTGTTGGAACCAAAAGCTCTGTTCAGTGGGAAAAGCTGAAGTTAAATTAGTTCATTTCTGAATATGCGGATCAAGATAAAATGCTGAGCTTTCTTGTAAAAACAAACATTTGAAAGAAAATATTCTTGGAAACAACAATATTTTCAAAGGAAATGGTTTAGACACTTTCCATTATAATGACCATTTAATCCAACATATGAATGTCTGTTTCAAGAAAAGTTTCATTTCAAATCATAATGTATATGTGTATTTTTTCTGCTAAGCATTTATTGAACTGTTTTCAGTTGCAAACAATCTTAACAGTTTTGTTTTAATAGACTCAAATCAGTTTTCCTTGTTATTTGAATGGAGTTTTTCCTTTTTTTTTTTTTTTTTCTTGGCAATTAAATTAGCATTTCTTTCTTGGCAGTTTTATGCATTTTTATGCTAATGGTTGTTTGAGGGGGATATAAGAATAGTAAACACACTTACCTCCAGTAATGTTTTTGGTTAACTCTTCTGCAGTTGTGACTTTGGAGTATTTGTCAGCATTATACATATTTTCTATGCAGTAGCCACTAGGTACAGGCACCAAATAGCATACATACAAAGAATACAGTTCTCTCTGTGACACTCAGGAAGTATCTTTGAAAGTAAGTATTGCATTTTAAGTCTGAATCATTTTAAATGTTCTTTATTCTGTGATTCCAAAAACATTATGATGTATTTAAAACATAAGAACTACAGCTGGGATAAGTAATGGTGTGCTCTTATGCCTATTGCATAGACTCCTTTTTTTCTCTTCCCTCCCCTCTTTAATGCTGTGATTGACAAAGGTTGGCATTATCTGGTTTTAGTCTCCTGATCCATATGAATAATACAACATTCATTTTCTTCCTATTTATGTACTGCTTTTTATCCTCAGTGGAAATTACTTTGAGTCTACAGATGAAAAGCATGCTAATTTATAAAACTCAGATATCTGTCCTAATTTTACAGATGTGGTAAACCAAAGGAATGAGATAATTAATAAGATTGAGCTCTGCAATGAAGTAAAAAACGGTTTTGCAGCAGACATCATGTGGCCCAGGGTTTGGACCACAATGGACATGGAGAGAGACACAAGCTCCTAGCTTCATCTGCAAGCAGAGGTTCTTTGTGCAACAGCCCTACAAAATCCACCCTGAAAAACCCAGCAAAGTAATATTTGCACAACAGTTATTATAGAGGTTGTGGAAAAATAAGTTGGTGTTTTGTTTGCTCTTACCCTGTAGTGTCAGTTCATGTGTGTTTATAAATATTTTTTAAAGTTTATATATTATTAAGTATATAATTTATTTTTATATATATATATTTGCCCACACACAAAAATAAACCCCACAGGCATTTTAAGAGCAGAGTTCCCTGAGTGCATATCCTTCAGTAATTTGTAGTTGTCTTCCTCCCAGGGTTCAGCATGCTTTTGATGGTGGCTTTCTCCTGTTTTGAGAGTAGAATGAGAGTGGGATGACTGTGGAAAACGTATGCTGGGAAGATCATAACTGGGAGGGGGCAGTGATCTCTGGGGTGGACCCTACATGGTTGCTAAATCGTAAAGATCTCTTCATTTTAGAAGTCTGAGTAGAAACCCCTTACATTTACATGTTTGAAAATGCAGTACCCTTTGCAGGGTGGGAGGCTGAACATGACTTTCTGAGGCTGCTGCATACTGTGGTGAGTTGTCCCACCTAAGGTTTGCAGGTTTGGAAGCTCTCTTGGTGAGGTGTTTGAATGCTGGCCATTGTCTGTGTTTCTGAAGGGTGTGATGCAGCCAGGTGCTGGTACTGGAGTGTATGCTCTGTGTCAGGCTTGGATAGTCTAATTGCAGTGAAGTCCTTCAGATCGTTACAACACTTTGTTCTAGAAAGAGGGTATAAATAATGTAAGCCTTGCAAGGTCAGCTCTTCTGTGCTGATATTTGTAAGTGCTACAATTAATTGTTTGCATGTAGAATGATTTCCAGTGAGAGAATTCTTCTTGCTGTACAGCTACTACTTATCTTAATTCACAATTCATTTATTATCAAGGTATGTTTGTTTGAGGACAGGGCTGCCACTTAGAGGAACCTCAGCAGGCTACAGTAATGGATGGAACAAAACCTCATGAATTTCAGAAATAACAAATGCAAAGTCCTGTACCCGGGAGCAGCCTCACCCATTCCATCAGGACCTGGCTGAAAGGCACAGGGTTCCTGGTGGGTGGTCAGCTGGACACGAGTCACTGCCATCACTGACCATGGCAAGCTTTCCAATCCAAAAAAAATAAGATACTGACAAACTGGTGTGAGTCCAGCAGGAGCCACCGCCGTGGTCAGGGCTGGAGCATATGCCCTGTCAGGAGTAGCCAAGGGAGTGGAGCTTGTTCAGCCTGGAGATGAGACAGCTGCGGGTGGACTTCACGGCAGCCTCCCAGCACCCAGAGAAAGGTGGCTGAAAATGCAGTAGCCATAAATTGGGAAATCAGAGCTTCTAACTGGTTATAAGCAACATATTTTTCAATCTGAGGAGAACCGAATGCTGAGCAGGTTACCCAGAGGAGCTTTGAAGTGTCAGTACTTGGGAGGTTTTCAAAACTTGACTGGACAAGAGCCCTGAGCAACCTGGACAGACTTCAGAGTCCACTCTCCTTTTGAGCAAAAGGCTGGACTAGAGATCTCCCAAGTGACTTCTGTGATGCTACATTCTGCTTTTGAGAGAAACAGACATGGTGTTTGAAACTTGCTGGAGATGACATACCATCTGTGGCTGAACTGGGAATAGAGTTATTAAATTCTGAGGCTCAGTGGTGCATATGTGCATGCTAATGAGATCTCTTGGGTGAAAGAGCCAACACCGCTTGGGAAAATAGCCTTGAGAGAAATCTAGGTTAAATCCACATAGCGTTCCATCATACTGATGCCTGAGATTCAGGCAGTCGTAGGAAGAAAATGGAGACATTGCAGACACAAGAAGCAAGCAGGAAAAGGAAGAGACAGGAACTGGAACAATCAAGGTCAAAAAGATAATTTGGTATTGATCCATTTTAAGTGGAATAGGAACCTTCTAAGTTCCTGTTTTTAAGCATTGATCTAATTCAGTATAAAATTGAGAGAAAGACGGCATTTAAAGTTACAGATTTATTTAGTGTAGGTTTTTTAGGTATGGTAGAATTGTAAGTCAAAGAGTGCAGGTGGAGAAAAGGGTTTATTTTGGCAATGTGTAAAAATGAAGCATTTTTCAAATTTTAATGAAATGCCATGTTTGACAGGCTGTAACCATGAAGGGTGTAGTGATTTTTTTTTCTGAAAGCCAAATGTATTATGAAAAATGTCCCATATAACCTCTTAGGTTGGGGTTTCATGTGAAAAAATAAACACCCTTCGGGCACCTCTTACCAGATAATTTAAGCCTTTCATCTGAATGTTTTAGTCTATGACTTGCAAACTGTTGTACCAGAACACTTTTCATAAAAAAGTTGAGAATAATAGGTGTGAAATGCAGGACAAATTTCTGTCATTCTACTATATGAAAATATAGGTATATTCATCAACATTTATATACTCTATAAAAAAACTGACTTCCACCACCTCTTCACCGGACAAGCTTATGAAAACTTTTTGTATCCAGTACACTACAGAGGCAGTTGCAGATCTCTGTGACTGTCAGCAGCACAAGAACTTCTCACTTCAACCTCCAGACGTTTAAAGGCAACACATTTTCCAAGCGTTGCAGGTTTTGTTGAAGTTTCATGTTGGAGGCAAGGTGGGAGGGAGAAGGCAGAAGAATCATAAAGCTTCAAGCCAAAGGAAACAGAGGATGTGTGGAGCTTTATTATCTGTCTAGTGCAGAGCCCACATCCTGGATATTTTTTATTATTTCATAGAATCACAGAATCATAGAATAGTTAGGGTTGGAAAGGACCTTAAGATCATCTAGTTCCAACCCCCCTGCCGTGGGCAGGGACACCTTATGCTAACTCATATCACCCAAGGCCTCATCCAACCTGGTCTTGAACACTGCCAGGGATGGAGCATTCACAACCTCCCTGGGCAACCCATTCCAGTGCCTCACCACCATCACGTGAAAGAATTTCCTTCTTATATCCAATCTAAACTTCCCCTGTTTAAGTTTTAACCCATTACCCGTTGTCCTATCACTACAGTCACTAATGAAGAGTCCCTCTCCAGCATCCCTATAGGCCCCCTTCAGATACTGGAAGGCTGCTATGAGGTCTCCACACAGCCTTCTCTTCTCCAGGCTGAACAGCTCCAACTTCCTCAGCCTGTCTTCATACAGGAGGTGCTCCAGTCCCCTGATCATCCTCGTGGCCCTTCTCTGGACTTGTTCCAACAGTTCCATGGCCTTTTTATGTTGCGGACACCAGAACTGCAAACAGTACCCCAGGTGAGGTCTCACGAGAGCAGAGTAGAGGGGCAGGATCACCTCCTTCGACCTGCTGGTCACGCTCCTTTTGATGCAGCCCAGGATACGCATACTGCAGCCAGCTCATGTTCATTTTCTCATCAACCAACACCCTCAAGTCCTTCTCCGCAGGGCTGCTCTGAATCTCTTCTCTGCCCAACCTGTAGCTGTGCCTGGGATTGCTCCAACCCAGGTGTAGGACCTTGCACTTGTTATGGTTAAACCTCATGAGGTTGGCATCAGCCCACCTCACAAGCGTGTCAAGGTCCCTCTGGATGGCATTCCTTCCCTCCAGGGTATCAACCGAACCACACAGCTTGGTGTCATCGGCAAACTTGCTGAGGGCGCACTCAATCCCACTGTCCATGTCAGCGACAAAGATGTTAAACAAGACCGGTCCCAACACCAGTCCCTGAGGGACACCACTCGTTACTGGTCTCCAGCCGGACATTGAGCCATTGACCACAATTCTTTGTGTGCCATCCAGCCAGTTCTTTATCCACCGAGTGGTCCATCCATCAAATTGATGTCTCTCCAATTTAGAGGCAAGGATGTCATGTGGGACAGTGTTGAAAGCTTTGCACAAGTCCAGGTCGATGACATCAACTGCTCTACCCCTGTCCATCAGTTCTGTAGCCCCATCATAGAAGGCCACCAAATTGGTCAGGCAGGATTTCCCCTTAGTGAAGCCATGCTGGCAGTCACCAAGCGCCGTGTTGTTTTTCATGTGCCTTAGCACGCCTTCCAGGAAAATCTGCTCCAAGATTTTGCCAGGCACAGAGGTGAGACTGACTGGTCTAATTCCCCGGGTCATCCATTTTCCCCTTCTTGAAAATGGGGCTTATATTTCCCTTTTTCCAGTTGTCGGGAACTTCACCTGACTGCCATGATTTCTCAAATATGATGGCCAGTAGCTTCGCAACTTCATTCACCAGCTCCTTCAGGACCCGCGGATGGATTTCATCAGGACCCATGGACCTATGCACGTTCAGATTTTTAAGATGGTCTCGAGCCAGTTCCTCTCCTACAGTGAGCACAAGGTCTTCATTCTCACAGTCCCTGCGTCTGCCTTCCAAGCCTTGGGTGGTTTGGTCAGAGCCTTTGCCAGTGAAGACCGAGGCAAAGAAGTCATTCAGAACCTCAGCCTTCTCCAAATCCTGTGTAGCCAGTTCTCCTGAGAGCTTCCTGAGGGGGCCTACGTTCTCCCTAGTCTGTTTTTTGTTTGCTATGTACTTGTAGAATCCCTTCCTGTTATCTTTAATACCTCTAGCTAAGTTTAATTCTAACTGGGCCTTAGCTTTCGTAACCTGGTCCCTAGCTTCTCAGACAATATCCCTGTACTCTTCCCATGCCACCTGTCCTTGCTTCCACTTATTATAAGCCTCTTTTTTCAATTGAATTCTCCTCAGGAGCTCCTTATCCATCCAAGGAGGTCTCCTGGCCCTCCTGCTGCACTTCCTTCTAGTTGGGATGCAACACTCCTGAGCTTTTAGCAGGTGATCCTTGAATATCAACCAACAGTCTTGGGCCCCTCTGCCCTCTAGGGCTATATCCCATGGAACCTTCCAAAGCGGGTTCCTGAAGAGGCCAAAGTCTGCTCTTTTGAAGTCCAGGGCAGTGAGCTTGCTGCGCGCTCTTCTCACTGTCCTGAGGATCTCAAATTCGACCATCTCATGATCGCTGCATCCAAGGATGCCCTGGAACATCACATTTCCAACGAGCCCTTCCCTGTTGGTGAGCACGAGGTCAAGCATGGCACCTCTCCTTGTCAGCTCCTCTATTACTTGCAGAAGGAAGTTGTCTTCCACACAATCGAGGAACCTCCTGGATTGCTTGTGCCGGGCCGTACCGTCCTTCCAACAGATGTCAGGGTGGTTGAAGTCACCCATTAGAACAAGGGCCTGCGAGTGTGAGGCTTTTCCTATCTGTCTATGGAGTGCTTCATCCGCAGGTTCTCCTTGATCAGGTGGTCTGTAACAGATCCCCACAGTAATGTCTCCCGTAGCTGTTCTCCCTTTAACCCTGACCCACAAACTCTCTGTTAACTGCTCACCTGTCCCCAGACAGAGTTCCATACTCTCCAGCCTACCTGTAACATAAAGGGCAACTTCCCCTCCCTGCCTGCCAGGCCTGTCTTTCCTAAAGAGCCTGTAACTTTTCACTCCAACACTCCAGTCATAGGAGCCATCCCACCATGTTTCTGTGATGCCTGTTATATCATACCTCCATAGACATGCACACATCTCTAATTTCTCTTGTTTGTTCCCCATGCTACGGGCATTTGTATAGAGGCATCTGAGCCGAGCTCCACATGAAGCTGGCTCATTGGCTGGAGCGGCTGGGATATCTCTACATTGCTCCAAGCATTTATTTTTAATGAAGCAAGTGGTTATGGTTATTTATTAATCATCTTCCTGTATTCTATTAATGTTAATTAAAAGCTGTAGATGTGTGTCACAGAATGGCTATGATCATAAGGAACCTTTGGAGATCATCTGGACCACCTACCCTGCTTGGGCAGGGCCACCTAGAGCTATTTGCCAATGATATGTCCAGTTGGATTTGGAGTATCTCCAGAGACTCCACAAGCTCCTGGAACAACCTGTGCCAGTGCTTAGCCACACTGTAAAAAGGAATGTACATTTTGTATATTTCATGTACAGAAGGAATTGAAAGTGGTATTAAGATCTTGTGCTAATTGCAGTACAGAAAAAGGAGAGCCATCCTTGGCCCTGAGTGTTCCCAGTGAAAACACAGGGCAGAGGCACAGGCATGCTGACTGGTGGGGCAGGGTCAAGGTATAGAGCACTTCTATGGCCGTAGTCCAGCTCCTTGTCCCAAGACTGAACCACGCTGATGCGGTGATGGTTTATGTTATAGCAGTAATGAAGGAAGGAAATGGAAATAAGGTCTGCCTGATGCTCTGTGAGCAGCAGACTGGAGAAAGTCACAGGGAGCACAGAGGCAGGGTAAGAAGGAAATTATAGGAAGACTTGAAACCAGTGGGTTCGGTGGTGAGAGAAGGGAGTTGGTGGGTCTTGGAACTGGACAGAGAAAAGAGGAACATTTTCCAGAACACAGTTTGAAGACAACAGTAGAATATAGTGTGTGGTTAGTTGTACAGTTGCTGTAGACTGCCTGGGATGAGGATACAGCCAAAACCTGTGCATGTGAATTACCTGAAGAAAGTCCTTACTGGTCTAAAAAGACAGAACTTTCAGGCCATTTAAATAAGTGTATTCAGTTTTGGGTTTTATTTTTTCCCCAGCTTTCTAGTCCATGTAAGACCACAGCTAAGAATAAAAATAACCATTCTTAACAATACTGCTCCCAAATTTAACTGAAGTGGCAGACTAAATAGTTACAAGCTTCTTCCTTCTTTATCCATCCTCTTTAATTGTTGGCTGCTATCAAGTTTCATAATGACTTATCTCAGAAGTGGAAGGCAGTGATTAGGTAGGTCAGGATTACTCACATCAGTTAAGAGTTGCAGGATTACTCTTCCAAAACATTTTATTGTCCCTCTCTCACATAGCTGTGGGTGAACTGCTGATTCACATGCTTTACATTCACTTTACGGTTGTAATTTTCCTCTACTTCCTGCCAAGAAATTGAACTCTTCATGTTCCACCATGTTTCTCTCTAGTTTTATTTCCTGCTCCCCTTTCCTTGCCTGTCTTCTGATTTTTTCTTCTCCCTTCAACTCCATCTTACCCAATAAATGCAGCTACCTTCTGATCCACCAGCAGATTCCCTTTTTAAGATGATCCGGAGCTGGCTGCTTATGTAAATGTTCCATGATGGTTATGACATTAAACCATGAAATGAGTCATTTGACAGATTTGACAGATGCCTCATTTTTTAATAAAGCACCCCCATTGTTTGGCTAAAGGTAGTGTTCAGTTAACATCAAGATGACCTTGCATTTTGAACTTTGGAAAAAAGCTCTTGGAGTGTATTTTCTTCTTGCTGCTGGATTTCTTAGTGCTATACAACAGATATTGTATTTATAGTATTACTTTATAGAACACATACAGATACTAGAAATACAGGAGGAGGTTAATAGTGCCAACTGCCTATTAGATAATTTTAATTAATCTCGTTGGTTATGTAGGCTACGTGACTACTGCAGGCAACATGAGAACTAAGGTCTGGTTTTCATGCAGTTCTTTAGGCAGATTGCCTTTGGCCAGATGGACAAGTCCGTGTCCATCTTGAAGAAGAACAGGCAGTGCTGCCACAGAAGGGTCACAGTGTTCAGATATCAACTACGCATGAACAACCATAGCTTGTTTTCAGGCTTCGTCATCTGAGTAGAAAGAATATGTCACTCCATGTGATAAGAAAGAGATCTCTGAAGCATCTATTGTATCTAAAGTCTGTTTTCCCAACTAGCAAGTTAAAAGATCATTGTACATAAAATTTAAATTTTGTTTTATTAGGAAGCATAAAATTGCTGCTTGAGAAGCAGATCAGTATTATGGCCTTCCAGATTTGCAGCATCTGCCAAGTGAGGAGTCTTGCAAAAGCCTGCCTTAATTTCCCATCTGCAACAAGTAATAAATAGAATACCAGTCTTGGAGCAGTCTTCAGGCAGCAATACCATGGGAGGAATGCAGAGCTCTGTCTAAATTAAGTTAATTTTAAATTGACTGTCTTTTGGGAGGTTTTTCTACAGATGTCAGATTTACAAGTCAAAGCAGGCAAGCCTGACCAAGAGAATTCAGTTTATACAGCAATGGTCAGTATTTTATTTCAAGACTTTTTAGCATCCCTCATTAAAAAACACATTTAGGGAGACATCAGTAACTTACCTTCTCCCTGCTCCGCTAATTAAAGCTGCACTTGGTCAATATTTGCCTTCAGGAGGCTCAGTCTGCCCCACTGCACTCTGTCCATCCATGTGAGCTAACTGTCATGTAAAAGAGCTCAGAAGAGAACTGTTGTGAATGGCTTATAGCCAGTTCTATGCACACTAATTGTAAGATTTTATATGTATGTATATATATATGTATGTACACACACGCACATTAAATGTCCAGAATTATGCATCTGAGAATAACAGTGCGTATTATGCTGAGACATTTTTAGTAATACTTGTAATAATAATATTCTGCATCTGATTTTTCTGTGGATCAAAGACTGTGTGTTGGTACTGAAAGACATTTCCCCCTTGCAGAATTATTTTTGTTGCTGTTGTATCTACTTTTAAATCGGGCCATTATTTTTTTGCATAGGTGCACAA
Source organism: Pezoporus wallicus (assembly GCF_028554395.1). Lineage (NCBI taxonomy): Eukaryota > Metazoa > Chordata > Aves > Psittaciformes > Psittacidae > Pezoporus > Pezoporus wallicus. The sequence continues at coordinate 646,407 of NW_026641881.1, read as the reverse complement.
TGGTCCTGCAATATTCTGGACTCCCCACAGCATAACCATCTTATCTGGTTTAGGTGGATCCTTACTTCACTGGTTCATATGTTGGTGTTTTTTTAAATCATATTAATTGATGTGGCCTTAATTCCTGCAAAGAAACGAGGTCTGATAATCTCACCCATTTTCATATGAACTAGACATATGCCTTGTAAGTTTTTAGACTGCTTTTCTTTATAGTGTTAAAGCAATTATATTCCACTATGTACAAAAAGCCACGAGGGGAAAATCTAAGTAATTACCAAGTCTAATTATACACATTTGTGGCTTAGTTTTGGAGCTTCTTAGAAGAATTTTGTGCTGTTACCCCAAACATGAATTTGGTCCTTTCTGAAATTCAGCATTTACTTAAAGAAAAACAAGTAGCATTGAAATTGAACAGTGAAAAGAGCAACAGAATACATGGCCAGTAGCTGTTAATAACTGCAAATGTTTGTAGGTTTAGGGGGCATTAACATTTTTTCTTTCTTTTAATCCACTCATAAATATGTCTCTGTGATGATTTCTCTGTAGTTGAGAGGTGCTTTGGTAATTAGTTTGTGGTAGCATTTGTCTGCCCCCAAAGTGTTTCATTAGCTACTGTGGTCACTGATGAAGGCATCGTCATGGAAAAGTGGACCTTCTCTTACCATCTTGAACCTTCTTTGTGAGAAGAAGACAGATTTGAATCTTGCCAATCTCAAATAACAGATAATTTAGTACATTTTCTATCTAAAGTAGTTCCTGCAGAGCTTGAAACTATTCAGGTTGGGAAATTCCAAACCATTTAATTTTAACACTGTAGGATTTAGTGTACAAGTAGTAGAAAGATGCTTCTGTTTCATGTCTTGTCTATGGGAAATAGGCTAATCAAATGTTTTCCAATTAGAACAATCAGTTCATCGAGGGAAACAAGCCAGTATTGGGCTTGCATCCAGTTCCTCCTAAGGCATTTTGCATCAGAGAAGATTAGTTCTGTGGCATCATCTTAAGGTTGAGGATTCACCAGGGAGTTGGAAGTACACAGGGTAGTGATGAAGCAGAAGAGGGGAAAGAAAAGGACCGGAACAGCAATAGTGAGTTATTACTGCTCACAAAAGTAGAGAAGGATATTTTTAGAGGTCAGTCTTGACCTCAAGTACATGATGCTTTCTTTTGTCAGATACCTCTGGCAGCGGAAGGCTGACCTAGAGAAAAAATTAGTCACCGAGGCTGCAATATCATGTTGTGCTCTGGCTTCAGAAGCCATCGCTGCTATCTGGGAACAAAGTGCAGTGGGAACTATGTGGGGAGAGGTGCTAATTCAGCACTGTCCCTCTTGGTAGGGATCATCTTTCACTTAATGTATTTTTTCATTCAGAACATGAGTCACCTGGAAGGAGGGTGAGCATCCATCACACTTTCTTCTCTTGCAGTGCGGATGGTCCTTTATATAGCAAGGGATGAATTAGTCTTTTGGGTCAGTTCAGCCCAAACTAAGCTGTCATGGCAGCAGTACAGCAGCTTAGCCAGCTTAGCCACAGGACAGCTACTAATATGAGTATAATTTAGCTTCAGTAGGGTATTTATAATAATTTAAGGTGGTTTTAAACTGCTGGATAATGTACTTAGTTTTCAAATTCAGAAGAGGAAATCAATTCTGTGTTCTTCAACAGCATAAAGTGTTTTCAGTGTTACTTAATGCATATGGTTCCTCTACAGTGAGATGCAAGACCTTCATGCACCCACCTAAGCAAGAGGCTAAACTGGGCTTGGACTCTTGCTCTAAATTTGGTGTGCTGTTTTCAGTAGACTATGGACAAACAAATGCAATAGGCAACTACAAATACAGAATAGCTTAACATGCTACCACTAGGGATGCCTTCAGAAATAATAATGATTAAATTTACCTGCTGTTAGAGGATAAGGAAGTTGTATTAAACCTGTTGTTTACCTGTCTCCTCATATATCAAACCAAAATTCTTTAGGGTGTAATACTCCAAAACTTCTTCAGGTTCCTCCAACATGGTAAAAGTTACTTTTACTGATTATTTTTGTGGCCTGTGCAAAATTAGTTTGACATTAATCCCCATTACCAGGTAGGTGTTCACACTGTGTGTGCCTTCTGCACCGTTTCCCAGATGCCTATTTTGCTAGTCTTCCTGAGCTTAGAAAATGATCTAAAACTGGAAGAGGCAATTATTGCACTAATGGATGATTCTGCTTGGAGTTTAAAAAGTGGGGGGTGTAAAAGCTGCACTGGGAAAGAATAAAGATACTCTGTATTCTTCACTAGGGAATATTTTGGCATTCTATCCCAAAGCGAGCTTGCTGTCCTTTTTTTCTGACATTAACTTACAACAGTTTAAATGACATTATTTTAAAAAGTTTCTATCTGGTGCCCTTTATGCTCTGAAATGTCTGGGGAAATAGTTACCTAATGATACAGGGCAACATAAAAATAAAAATCCTTGTTTTACCTGGTTTAGATTTATAATTGAGATGATTTATAAAAGAATCCACAGTGAATCTTAACCTGACCTGAAAGTTAATTAGATTACCATGGGTATTATGTCCTATTCGGAGTCTTTGCAAACAGCCAGGTTAAAAACCATGCAGCCAGTAATCCTGCGATTCTTTACACTGAATTCCTTAAATAATTAGTAATGTAAAAGCTTTTAAAAGCTGCTACTTGTCTTTTCAGTCTGCTTTTTCAGGCCATGGCAACTGTTTTCTAGCCGCGCTCACTTTGTCTTGTAATGTATCCCAGAAATGTTGGTTGGAAGGGGCTTCTGGAAGTCATCTGGTCCAACCTCCCTTTAGAAACAGGATGGTTGCCAAAGCAAGATCAGCCATGGCTTTGTCTAGTTGAGTCTTGAAAACCTCCAAAAATGGAGATTTCACAATCTAATTTACTGCAGTAGTTCACAAGGTAACGTAAAACAAAATCTGTGAAATATCTTCACTTTGACTCTAAATATTTCCGAATCAGATTTTGGCAGCAGTTGCCTGGCAAAGAAGCTGCACTGCCATTGCTGTATGAAAGATAATTGCAATGTACTGTAAGGGTGGGTTTCACATCACCTAGTTTTAGCTGCATATCAAGTAGGTACCTAGTTAAACAAGGAGTTTCCCCCTGTAACCAGTGAAATCAGTCCCTCCAAAAGACTGTTTCTCCCTCTTGGGGATTGTTGGGATGAGTCTGTCTCAGAAAGTGCCTCTTTCTCCCTGCCATTTACAGGGAATGTCCCCTAGCATTAGACTTGCTTAGATGGCCTTGGCTGGATGAGGGGAATTCCTTCCAATCGGGCCAAGGCAGTGTGGGGACTACACCCACAACTTTGATCAAGTGGGAAATCATCCTCATTAGCAAATGCTGCAAACCTGCACCATGAGGGGAACATCATCTGACAGAACATCGACTGGCAACCAGAGCTATCAGCCTCCTCAAGTGCTCTTCTCATGCTCTTCCCCCATTTTATGGTTTGGGGTTTTTTGTTTATTTGGCCATAATGATTTTGCCCTGGTCATCACTCTACCCTACTGTTGCTTTTGGGTTTTTTGTTGTTGTTGTTGTTGCAAAGGGGTATTGAATTACTTTGTATTTCCTTGAGTTCTGGTATTTCCCCAGGATTGCCATGGTTTGGAAGAGGGTGACTCAAAAAGACGGTTTGTTGATTGATTTTTTTTTTTATGGATGCAAGTTATGCAAACACTTGGGGGAGGAAAGAGCATTGTAAAGTGGCTGATAGAGGGAAGATTTTGCAAGCAGCAGTGTATTGCTTAGAATGCCTAGGGGGACTGCATGGTTATGCAAAGTAGTGCCCCAAGGGGGAAACATCTTGTCATTCCTTTAGCATAACATGAACAGCAGAAGGAGGTGTGGCCAACAAAGTCTCAGAGCGGAAAGGTTCCTTAACAACAACTTACAAAGCATTTTTTTTCATACCCACTCGTATTATTCTCTTTTGTCGTGATGGAACAGCATAAGAAATGATATGTTTTGCTCTCCTTATTACCTTTGATCTTTTGTTGGTTCTTCAGGTTCCCTTAAATTGCATATAAAGATAAAAAAGAATCTGACCTTTCTGAATTGGCTTCCTGGCTGTGCTGATGTTGCAAGAGGTTGACTGAGAACAGTTATTTTTCTGTAGAGTGGCTCACTGTATGCTGTTAGGTTTCTCAGGAGATTTTGTTACGTTTTTCTCTTCCGTAAGACTGAAGTCTGCTGATTTAGTCAGTGACAATTGCATTAACAATTACTGTTAGTGCAAGTATTCCTAATAGGGGTTTTAAACTTTACCAAATAAAATGTGTCTCCAGCCAATTGTGATAATGTGCATATAGCCTTTTCTGATGGATGCAAGGTTTGGACTTGTTGGGCCTGAAGTATCTGGTGTCATACATGTCTTGGGAGCAGTGTGCTGAAGGTCTCTCTCTGATACACTGCAGGACCCTGAGGATGCTGTGCCTGTCGGGCAGAGGAGGGCCTGGTGCTGGTGCATGTGCTTCGGATTGGCCTTTATGCTGGCTGGGGTGATCCTGGGTGGTGCCTATCTGTACAAATATTTTGCATTCCAGGTAAGTCAAATACATTTCGTTATGGGAGGGTTGTGTTTTTCTCTGTTAATGCCTTACATTTAGAAGAGGGAGGAGGAACAAAATACTAACCCAAACAGCCTTTCTGCTTTTTTTTTGTTTCCAAAACGTAAGCATTTCTAAAGGCAAAATATGTGGCCTGCTCTGAAGTTAGCTATTAGCAGAGGAGGGCAGAAGCAAAGCTGGCATATAAAAGGGAGCAGCACTTTTGGAAATCTTACTTTGCAGAGGAAGGATTATATCTAAGTAGGACTTGGGCTCAGGAACTGCAGCGGTGTCCCAGATTTTCACCTGTTCTCTCTGTGTTCCACAGTGACGAATACTGGAGGTGGATTAACCCCTTGAAAACCTCCTTGTCTGACCCCAGGTTTCCTAGACACATGCAGCACTGCTCATGCACAGGAAAGGGACTGCTTGTCAAAGTGCAGTGATTCTCCCGCTTCCTAGCCTCCAGAGGGATACAAAATACAGGCCCTGCGGGGCACTTGGTTGAAACTCAGTCAACGTGGTTAAACATGCTCTGTCAGGTCTAATCCACACTGACAAGATCAGACCTCTGACAAAATGTATTTTCAGTCTTTAACAAGTGGCACTGCTGCAGTGGGAACCCTTTGAAGACACTGGTGCCAGGGAAGTGGAGCATTTACCCAAAATATGGGAGACCTGAGTTAAATGTTGCCTTCCTCAGGGAGAATTGTCACTGGGCAGCACTGGATATATGCTGGGATGTTGCCCAAGTGGTGTGAGCACACCCTCTCTCCTTCAGAAACTGCCAGGGTTGCAAGATTCACACAGAAAGGGAGAGTATAAGTGAAACATGAATCCCTCTAGCCCTCTGGTTAGTATAAGGTATAAATTCTGTGTTCTTGTCCCTGCTACTGGGATTATTGTTTTTCTCCCCATTTTAGTAGCTGCAAAGGAGGAAGGCAGAGTGATTAAACATGAGAAATTCTAGCTGAACTTGCATTTTATAGTCTCTTTGCCTGTCATGTTAACCTCGTTCATAGGGGATCAGTAGTATTGCAAGTGATGCTTAAACAGCATAGTGTATCTTGGTGGATTAACAAGCTGAGAGTAGCTGAAGGCCCGTTGTAACACTAACTCATGTTCCATCCGTTCCACCTGCAGTGCTCCATCTTTCACATCTCAGTTAGCTGAAATGGAAGGTGCCTTTTCATTCAGATTTGTTTATGTCAGATCTGGGTTGAAGGAAACATTCAGGAATTGAGCTGAATTGCACTGAAGACGTGTTTCCAATTTAGAACTTGAAATTGATGGCATGTGCATATACATAAGTTACATGTTTCTAAAACTATCTGGCATATAAATTTGGAATATGACTTCCTCTGACTCAGGACTTTAATTTATACTTCATTTAAGTAACCTGCCATGTGTACTGTGACAAAATTGGTTGTTTTATTTTCTGTTGTTTGTCTTTTAAAACTGTTCAGAAGTGGTTTAGAAACTGACTTTCAAAACTTTTGAAGCTTTGCAAAAACTTAAGCAACTTCACAGAATAATGAAGGTTGGAAGGAAACTTTTGCAGTCACCTGGTCCAACCCACTGCTGCGAGCATGACCAAATTTGGAGTTAGACTTGTTTTTTAAAGGTGATCTGGATGATCAGTTTCAGTATTTTAAGTTGTAATTATTGACCACAGTTAAATAATAATTTAACAATAATGTGCATGTATATAGATGTAGGAACTTCATTATCTTTCTAAAAATAAGATACAGTGTGCCACAGCTAATGGATGCAAAACAGAAGACTAGATTTTAAGAACCTGCTTTTGGGATCCTGTTTTCCTTGAATTCCAGGGAAGGGCTCCCTCTGGGTTCAGTACAATCAAGGTTTTACCCATGGTCCTGTTGTAGATAGATAGCAACTGGCTCCTGCTCTGGTGTATAGGTCAAATTAAAGGGAAAACATTTCATTTAGGCTGACGGGTTTTTCTTCTCCACTGTGCTTTGAGAATATTAGTTTTAAACTTGTAGGCTGATGATGTTTTTGTTGCTGGGTTGTTTATTTTTAGCAGGGTGGCGTGTATTTCTGTGGAATAAAGTACATTGAAGATGGCTTAAGCTTACCTGAGTCTGGGGCAGAGGCTCAGAGTGCTCGCTACCATACAATTGAGCAAAATATTCAAATCTTGGAGGAGGAAGATGTTGAGTTTATCAGTGTGCCAGTCCCTGAGTTTGCTGATAGTGATCCTGCTGATATCGTCCATGACTTCCACCGGGTAAGAAATACTTCTGAAGAGCTTGAAAGCATTTAAAACTGGAAAATTGCTCCCCCTCAGTCATCCTGATAAATGTACTCCCTAATTATTGTAGTGGGGGAAAGCAGAGGGTGGAGGAGGCAGCAGAAACGTTTTGATCAGCAGCAGGCTGCAAGCAATTATTAACTGGGCATACAAAGTACAGCATTATACAGTCATCAGGAGGGAGTCTGTAAAACACCATCTGCAAATACAGTTCTGTTTTTAGAAAGGGAAAAAATCTTAGAGCTGTTTCCTTTTGTTAGTATGAGGAAATAAAGAAAATATAGTTTGTGCTGTGCTAAGTCCACCAAGCCAGAATCTGACCAGCTGCTGTGGTGCCAGGGGAGTTTAGAAAGGGCTGTCATAGCTTTGACCTCAGTTTGCAAGGACTGATTGCTTCTGGCATGAGTAGGTTCAGGCACCCCGAGAGGTGCTCTCTGAGCATGGCTCAAAAAGCCCAAAGCAGCAGCAGAAAGGGAAGGAAGCAACCAGTTGTCTGACCTTGGAAGAGAGCTCTTTTCTCAGGTGTCTTAGGAAGCCTTGTGCGCCACAGGCTACTGTGATTCCTAAAGGCACTGAATTAGGGTCTCAGAGCATTTTTAGCTGTTTCTTTCTTTTTTGGAGAAACAACATTGATAGGGATCATGGTAATGAATTTTTTTGCTAAGGCAGTTGACAGGCCTACAGCTCTCGATATTGGCGAGATCTGTAAAAGATTTAGAAACCCTTTTTCTCTGTAGCAGCCTGATGGAAGCTGTCTGATAGCAATGAAATGTTCTGCAGCTGGTTTTCGGGAAGCTGAATTTCTGTGAACATTTGAAGACTTCACTGAGCAGCTTTTTAAAGCAAGGCTGGAAAAGAATAGGGAAGTGTCCTATTTTTTTAATGCAAACCTCAGAGTTACAATTTTCCAGGCAGAATGGGTTCTATCTATCAAATATTCATAACCAGATCTGGAGGAAAACATTGCTTGCTCAAGCAATGTCATTTAATATTCCTGAATATATTTAGGGAGCTTCTGTTAAGAGTTAGAGCAAAGACTCTAAAGAGGAACAAACAGGAAAAAAGAGGGGGGCTGAGAAGTATCTAAGAAGTGAATAGGGACAATATTGGAAATTTACTTTTTGATTTACTGGGTTAAAGGCTCTGCTCTAAAGGTCAGTGCAAGGATCATTTGCCATAGGCACAGCACTTACTCCAATGTAATGAGATTAACTGCACTGATGATTGCTGTCCTGGTACTATTTTGACTGTTGGGATCTTGGTGCTCAGCATTTTATATACGTCTGCAGGCTCGGAGCTTTCAGCAGCTTGAGATAACGTTGTGTTTAGCAGGAACAGATGCAGTAAAACACAGCTCAGTGAACAGAGCCATAGGATTCATCAGGATAATTCCCGGAGCTTTTACATTTCTGTCTTTATAAAATAATGACAAATACTGCCATCCAGGTACTATAAAGATAATTATTCAGTTAGGAATAATCATTAATGCTTCAAGCCAGTATTATTTTTGAGAATAAAAGGATTTTTGCTGTGTTGTCTGTGACAGTATTTTATTTTCCCTTCTATATTCTGTTCTTACCAGTGGTATTTCCCTTTCCAGTATAACAAAAATATAAAAGCATGGAGAATAGAGCAAGGTTTTTGCCCTGTTGTTCCAAAATGCAGGCACTAGGAATAAATGAATACTATACTTGATTCCATGACAGCTCAGCTACACCTTTGTAATTTCATTACTGTGGTGCATTTGAGCTACTTATCGCCTGCTGCCCTCCACTAATCCCTGTCATAGATTTAAACTATCGAGCTGCCTTTTATTTCTGCATTTACCTACCCTCAAATTGGGGTTGTTTGGACAGGTTTTATAGTGAACAAAACAATAATTTGAAGAACAACACGAGGCAATAGCACTTTACCAAAGTCTGTATGTGAATTTTCTGATGTTCTTGTAATTTTGATTAAAATAAATACTTCCTCTACAGAGACTCACTGCCTACCTTGACCTTAGCCTGGATAAATGCTACGTGATTCCTCTCAACACTTCTGTTGTTATGCCACCAAAAAATTTCCTGGAGCTGCTGATCAACATCAAGGTACGGTTAAACAGTAAGTGATTCGTTCCTAAAACAGGGGAAGAGGAGACGTTGTACCCCCAGCTAACTCTGGCATTCACACAAAGCTCATGTATTAGTTAACTGATCACTAGAGATTTTTGCAAAGAGAGAAGAAAGTCTACAGTGCTCTTAGTTAATTAATTACCATTGTGAAGGAATTGTTAATTTGAACAAATGTGATTTTATTTTTCCATGGTACAAATTTGGCTGACAAAATCATGTGAATGTGGTGTACCTTGACTCTTTGATAGTCTTGTGTGTTTTTTACTTTTTAATCCATTGTGGCTAAAGCTTCCACGAAGCATGTATGTACTGGACTAAGACTGGTTAGCTGAGATGCCTTAAGTGGATATACTGGGAAACTCTTCTAACATGGGCATTGTTTGAGGCATGGGTCCCTGGGGTTGGCTCCTAATTTGACCTGATCTGGCGGCTTGAGGGTGTGAGGTGTATTGGATCTGCTATGCACACTCTGGGAAATGAGATGTGGCACACATCACACAAGGTGTGATGGGCTAGCACTGCATCCAAGTTCATGAGGCTTCCACCAGCCTTGAGATTCCACCTTCCTGTTTCCAGGCAGGTTTTGTTGTGGTAATGACAATTTGGACTGTATGGTTAGCAAAACCCACTTAAGATTCTGCAAGCACCAGACCTTCAGAACAAGATTCCTTGGCCTTAAAAACAAGGACCATGGAAAGGACAGAGATACCACAATCGCTGAACAGCCCAACATGAGTTTTCAGTATCATGTAGTGGGAGCTCCTAATGACTTCTCAGCAGGGTTTGATGATTGAACACTACTGCTGGGCTTGTGGTGCTGGCTGGCTTGTCGCCACCACAGGGACATGCTGTTCTGTTAGAAGGAGAAACTGGGTGAAACATAATGGCTTGTGAAATAGAGGAGGCCAAAGTAGAAAATCTAATGGGATCTTTTACTAATTTAATATGAATCATCTTTATCTTTCTTTTTAACCCTTACATATGTATGTTTTAATGCAGGTTTGTATAGCTTTTGTCTTGGTTTCTTTATAGAACAGCAAAACACTCTTGGTGGGGAAGAGAGCTGATAACTTATGTCTAAGATTTGGGGAAAGTGTTATAAATTTCATTTTACTGGGCTTCTGTAACTTCAGAATTTTTATTATTGTCTTTGGGTTTGCATCTTCCGAAAAAGGCTTTGGAATTAGGCCTTCAGGAACCAGTTCAGCCATTTCTTAGTGGTTTGTGTATATAAATGAATTTCATGTGAGAAATGACTTCACAAGTAAGTCCTCTGCTGCGTTTTTGCTGCCTATTTTGAGACTGGCTATTTAACCGCACTTTCATTTCCCGTACACAAGGATGAGGTGGTGTCTGTAAAATTCAGTGACCCGGTATCTTTTTATTTTGTGTATGCTGTTCTGTTTCCATTTTTAGTTCACACAAATTCCACTGTTAAAATCTGTTAATTTCCTACTTTGTTGTTAGCACTGAATCAAATATACTTGGTTTACAAGTAAGAGGATAACCAGGCATCACGCATTTAATTGGAAATCTGTGCAAAAGCGAACTGTTTTGATCATTGTCCCAATCAGCGAGTGCCCTAATTTTATGAGACATCTGTTTAATTCTCATTGTATTAACAAAAAGCTGTGGGCATTTGATGTCTCAGAAAATCAGGTTAAATGTTTTGTAACTGAAATTTGGGAAACAGTTCTGCAAATGCACAAAGTGAGTAAATTTCTGCTCGTTGTCCTGCGGCCACACTGGTTGCACAAGGAGAATATGTATGATATTAAAGTGCTCGTTTGATTAAAATGAGCTCTGAATACATGCAGAGGGCATTTTATGAAAGTGGAAGTGCTATGGGCTGTTTTGTTTCTTAGGCTGAAATTATGGCTTTCTTTTAAAGAACTACATTTCTATATATTGATACAGTTTGCTTGAATGTGCAGACAGTGAAAGGCCTCCTTTCCTTGGGAAGCAAAGTGGAAACCCAGGTCTAATATTTGTTCATCTACCTCCTTCCCATTGCTGAGTCAACTGGCCAATTTTAACCATATGTGATGCACTGAGTGTCTCAAAGAGGATGATATTTGTGGCTGTGCTGGATCTCAGTGCTCAGTAATTGCTTGTGCAGCAGCTAGGCAGAGGATATTCCCACATTGAGCTCTCCCTCTTCCTGCACCCCGCGAGAGGGCTGAGAAGGCCATGTCCATGGAGTGGTCCAGGAGGTCCTGTGGTTTAGAGGGCACAAGCCCAGGAGTGTCCTCCCAGGCTGCCCCAAGGCTTCAGCAACAGCAGTGCCCACTCTGCCAGTGCCCTGCCCTGCTGAAATTCAGGAGACCAGCAGTTAAGATACAGTAATTTACAGCAATTTAATTACCAAATATCTAGTGGGATAATTTGGGAGTGTGAAGTCTTCCAAGCTCTTGCTTAAAAAAAATTGCTGTTGTTTTCCTCATAGTACATGCTGAAGAAAATTTTCATAATTTAAAGTGAATTTTAGTCCTTTCTTTACTGAAGAGAACAGCATTCAGTTGGTGACTCTTCAGCATGTCACTTGGACTGAAAAGGCAGTCTTGTTTTGCAGTGGAAATTTCAAGTTGTTTATTGTCAATACAGCAGTCTTTCACCACGGAAGTTGACTTTGTTTCCATAGTAAGTGATCATTTTATTTTAAGCAAGCAAGCAACACCTTCTCTACTGCCATAAACGAGAATCACACTAACAGGATTTCTTAAATGAAGCAGTATTTGAAAGAAGTTGATGGCCATTTACCAGTGGCAGTCTTGGGAAATCAGCTGACAGCCAAGTATGTGCATCTTCAGATGCGTGCAGCCAGGTGTGCGCAGAGCTGGGTTCCTCCATCATTTCAGCCATGGCAGAATAACACAGAACGGGCTGCAAAAGGCTTGGGGAGCCTTCACATCTCTTCCTCTTTCAGCATGTTGCCTTAAAACACCTGATAATACCACTATGACCTTCTAATACCTTTCCACGGGAACAGTTGTGGGAATCACCATAATAACTTACAGGGCTAGAGGGTTTTGGGTTTGGCTTGAGGGCTGTGATCCACACTGTTCGTGGTGTCACACGAGGCTTCCCAAAGCCTGTAGGCTGTTGCTGGCATGCTTCATAGCAGCTCCATGTGGAGCATGTTTCTGCCAACTCCTCTTTGGAAGCTCCGTTGGGATGTTGTTAATGAAGTGAAAACTGTGGATGGTAAGTGCAGGACTGATCTGGGACAGGGGGTGCACCTGGAAGGAGACATTTCTTCTCTACTTGAACCCTGAAGTTACTGTGGCAGGAGGGAGGTGGATGTGTGCATCAGTGGACATTTTGTAACCTTTTTGAATATAACCATCATTTATCTCCAGTGCAGTCACGTACGCGTTTACAGTAAAAATCCTGTGGGTAATACGTATTTTAAAAGAATTCTATGAAGATATGTCACAGCTGAGTTAAAGAACGCTTCTAAAGTGTTTCTTGTGTGCTCAGACCAGGAAAAGACAGCTTTTGACAGAGCTGTTACATTTTTTCAACAGGCTGGAACATACTTGCCTCAGTCCTATTTGATTCATGAACAGATGATCGTTACTGATCGCATTGAAAATGTGGATCAGCTGGGATTCTTTATTTACCGCCTCTGTCGCGGCAAGGAAACTTATAAACTACAGCGCAAAGAAGCCATGAGAGGTAAGGTTCCTCCTTCCATCTTTGGAGTTGGCAGAAAGTTTAATAAATAGGCTTGATTGTGTTGAAAGAAATCACTCTTATTAAAGCAGGTGTTCCTTATGGTGGTAGCCAGCTCAGTGGGCTTAAGTATGTCTGATATTTTCTGTGGAGCTATGGAAATAAGTCATTTTATTGTGCAGAAGTACTTAAGGCCCCATAAGCTAGGAGCTGCTAAAATGTGTGTGTGTGTGCGTGGTTGTGTTTTCTGGGGTTCAGGCTTTCATGGAGGCCTTTATTTAATACTTGTTTCTTGACCCACCCACCCCAAAACAAAAAAAAACCCAAACAAACTCACTTTAATGTAAGAGAAACCATAGCCTTGTAGCCCAAGTTCAGAATTGCGACTTTTTACAAGGGCATGTAGTGATCTGACAAGGGGGAATGGCTTTAAACCAAAAGAGAGTAGATAGGAGGGGAGTTCTTCACTATGAGGGTGGTAAGGCACGAACAGATTGCCCAGAGAAGCTGTGGATCCCTGGCAGTGTTCAAGGCCAGCCTGGACAGGGCTTTGAGCAACTGGGTCTAGTGGAAAGGGGGTTGGAATGAGATGATATTTAAGGTCACTTCCAACCCAAACCATTCTGTGATTCTATGAATTGTAGATTCCTTTTGTCATTAAAGCCATTTTTAAGTTAGTTTAGTTACTGGTTTACTCCTTCGCTGTTCCCTCACGTCCCCACAAGCATTTTTGTAGGCACACAGAGAGGGAGACTGGGAACTGATCTGGGTTCAAATTAGCCTGTGGGGGAGTTGGCAAGTTGGCTTTAACTAAAACCAGAACTGGGATTTGGGTCACTACACCATCAGGATTGCTGCCTGATGACTGATTTTCTCCATATGAACGTGTGCCTGTGTGCATTCCCTCTGAGCAGGGGATCAAAGAATAGTAGTTCTGATTTCTGATGACATCATAGCAAATGTAAAACCCTTGTGTCACTGACATGCCATCATCCCCTCTTCTCTTTGCCCTTCATTGTTCTGTGCTAACACAAACAGGAATTCAGAAGCGTGAAGCTGTCAAGTGCCGAAAGATTCGACACTTTGAGAGCAGGTTTGCTATGGAGACACTCATCTGTGAGCAGTGATGAGCAATATTCTTGCTACCGGAGACTTGCAAACTACAGTATGACCCCACCCCTTGTGTTGTGTGCAGTGATTATTTTTTAAGATTTTCTGTTATGTAAGTAGAGGACAGGGCTTTACTGCTGAACACCTCCCGTACTCCTCATCTCGTGAGACATGGCCTGTCAGGATGAGTTAAGGTATTTTCCTTATTTCCAGGTATGGTGTTCTTCTTATATTTGAATAGCAATTGTATAAAGACTTAGTTGCTAGCGCCTTTCATGTGATGAATCTTGAATACTAGGAAGAAGAGGAAGTCTTTGAAATATCCACCAGTTTTTAATTCAGTAAAATTGAAAAGAATTATTAGTGTACAAATGGACTGCAAGAGCTACTTCTAACTGTAATATTACCTGCTATATAGTTTGTTACAGCATATAGCCAGACCTGTATTTGACTCTCCCTAACAAAGTGCAATTTGTTTCATTTTTAAAATACTGTCATATTTACCTTTTTAGATTGATTTCTGACTTGATGTTTTAAAATGGCAAGTGTTTGCTGTAACAATCTTTTAGAAGATTAAGAAGTAACTTATGTTACTAACTTGTATATAATCCATGTATGTGCAATGGAAAATAAACCTTATAAACCTGTTTGTCTAAAAGTCTTGTGTTTCCTTTTGCTATTACTGGTTTGTTGTTGTTTTTTTTTTTTTTTTTTTTTTTAGAGGAGGGGACTACAACTAAATGTAAAAGTTAAAATTAAAGCTTTTTACTTCTGATGCTATTTTTAAAAGCGAGAAGATAAAAGGGAATAGGCGATAGGGGTGGCTGAGAAATTAAACATGAATAGAGAAGCATGTTTTTTTCAGTTTTTTCTTCATTTAAAGGCAGTATGTGCTGCTTGCTGAAATTCTGGTTGGTATTTCCAAACTGCATACAATAACAGTGGAGATCCAGAGCTGACCTGATATGTTAATATGTGAAATCCCTGTCCTGAGTATTTGTCAAATGAAGAGCATAATGTAGAGTGTACCACAAGTCAGGCTGACCCAGCTAAGAGCCAGGAGTGTTCACAACAGGCAGGACAACACCAAGCTGTGTGGTGCGGTCAACACACTGGAGGGAAGGGATCCCATCCAGAGGACCCTTCACAGGCTTGAGAGGTGGGCCAAGGTAAACTTCACGGAGTTCAACAAGGCCACGTGCAAGATACCATACCTTGGTTGGGGCAGTCCCAAGAACAAATAGAGGCTGGTGGAGACTGGACTGAGAACAGCCCTGAGAAGGACTTTTTGCAGTTGACAGTAATCTCAACATGAGCCAGCTTTGTGTGCTTGCAGCCCAGAAACCAACCGTATCCTGGGCTGCATCAAAAGGAGCGTGACCAGCAGGTCAAAGGAGGTGATCCTGCCCCTCCACTGTGCTCTCGTGAGACCTCACTTGGAGTATTGTGTGCAGTTCTGGTGTCCTCAATGTAAGAAGGATATGGAGCTGCTGGACAAGTCCAGAGGAGGCCACAAAGATGCTCAGAGGGCTGGAACATCTCTCCTGTGAAAAAAGGCTGAGAGAGTTGGGCTTGTTCAGCCTGGAAAAGAGAAGGCTCTGAGAAGACCTTAGAGCAGCTTCCAGTACCTAAAGGGGACCTACAAGAAATCTGTAGAGGGAAGCAGGAATGGGATAGAGGGTAGATTTAGACATTAGGAAGAAATATTTTACTATGAGAGTGTGAGGCACTCAACAGGTTGCCCAGAGAAGCTGTGGCTGCCCCATCCCTGGAAGTCTACAAGGCCAAGTTGAATGCAGCTTTCAGCAACCTGTTCTAGTGGAAGGTGTCCCTGCCTATGGCAGGGGGTTGGAACTACATGATCTCTAAGATCCCTTCCAACCCAAACCAAGAGTCTTCATTAGGAACTGTAGTGATAGGACAAGGGGTAATGGGTTAAAACTTAAACAGGGGAAGTTTAGATTGGATATAAGGAAGAATTTCTTTACTGTAAGGGTGGTGAGGCACTGGAATGGGTTGCCCAGGGAAGTTGTGAATGGTCCATCGCTGGCAGTGTTCAAGGCCAGGTTGGACAGAGCCTTGGGTGACATGGTTTAGTGTGAAGTGTCCCTGCCCATCCATGGCAGGGGGTTGGAACTTGATGATCTTAAGGTCCTTTCCAACCCTAACTATTCTGAGTCCATGATTCTAAGAGACGATTTATGATTCTTCATTTCCCTTTGTTCAACCTCAGGGCATTCTTGTCAGCCCATGTGCTTGAGCTTTGCCAGTTAATCTGGAGCTACCTCAAATATCACTGATAGCGTTCTGTATTGTGTCATTTGCACTTAAAAGTGCAATTGCTAAAGCAAATTTGATTGTTTTTTATTGATATGATGGGGATCCTTGTAATGGCCACTTCTGTGGAGAGGAGTTCAGGATAAGATGTATCATAGTACCTGTTGTTTTGAAGCTGGTTGCAAGGAAAATATTGGGTGAGAAAAAAAGGGAGTAACATCCAAAACATGTCTAGAAAATCTCCCCCAAAATCTACTTCCAAGCTTCAATGATATGGGAACTGGCTTGACTTTCTGCCCAAATTTTGAGCATTGATTCATCAGGAAAGTAGCAATCTTCAGTATAATCTTTGCGTATTTGTTTGCAAAACCCCCACTATTTAAACTGATTTTTAGATAATCTACCCCATAGGTGTCTTTTGTCTTAATTTAATTTAGTCAAGAATCTTTGGACTAATCTTAACTTTTAATCTCTTACAGGATCTTTTCTTAATACAGAGGGAGGATGCTTTACTGGGTTTGGAGCCATTATACAGATGTAAACACGCTGTCATCCTGCTTCCTGCTATTGTGAATGTTTGGATCGAGATAAAATAATTTGTTTTAAAGGAAGTTTCTTAAATACACAATACATTTTTTTTTCCTTCATCTGCATTTGGCTTAATTTACAGTTTATTCTTAGTGTAGGTGCATTATATATAAAATGAACAGTATGATTATTATTTTCTAAAAGCTGGACTTCTTTAATCCGTTCTTGATGGTGCATGGCAGTAACAAACATCAAAACCTCACATAGATACAGGTTAGATGCTCATGTATAATTTATATTTATATGGCTATACTTTGGACTAGATGTAAGCAAGCTGGAAAACCTGATGGGAAAGCTTCAGCTACAGACATGCAGGATGTTGCAATTGTGTGCTTAAGGTCAAATGTATGTCAGGGCAGGGTTACGGGAGCATTCTCTGGAGCCCTGTGTGACATGAGAGTCCTGCTGAAGTACTTTTAAGCTGTTTCCCACTTCTTCATGAGCTGAAACATGGAACTTGTTGATTTTTAAGTAAGTCTTGCATCATCTTCAGCTTGTTTTCAAACTAAAGCTCAGTGAGAAGCTGTGATCTGTGGTGTGTCCTTTAACAGCGACACCAGCACATGAGGCTGCCGAAGGGATGGCAGAGGGGGCAGAACTAGGTTTGTTCTCACAGACAGGAGGTTTATATGATCTCACTGCACACCTGGGTACCAAATAACTTCTGAGCCTGTTGGATGGATGGTGGAGGGAAATTTATTTCCCTCAGTAGTGCAGAAATAAACTCAGGTACACTGAGGGGAAGCTCTCAGTGCACACTTACATCTTACCAAATGCCAGGTGGTTTTTATGGGAAGATGAGCTAAAACACCTGGGGTGCAGGAAAGCTCCCATTGAACTTGTGTCCTCTTACACAATGCCAATGAAGTATGGGACACAAGTCCACGAACAAAAATAGTTCTGGGAGCTGCTTGGGCTTTTTCCCCTCTTAAATAATAAAAGAGTATAATAAACAAACCTAGTGGTGCCTTACTGAAGAAAACCACATTTGCAGCCCAGTGAATTCCAGAAAAGAGTCAGGATAAAAATGACCTCATTGAACAATTATCTGTGCGAATATTTCTGAAGCTCCTTGTAAGAAAGAAAATTAATCCTAATGCTGAGACACAATTTGTCCCTGAAGCAGCGAAATGAAAGCAGTGCCACTGTACTTACTTGGTGTCAGGGGATGTGTTGCTCCCTTGTGGGCCAAGAGCAGCCTCTCATGTTTTGGTAGGTCTTTATATGTGTAAGGCTGTTGAGAGCAGCCGATGTGTATGATCTACGCTTGTAAAGCACAATAAAGCCTCCAGTCTTCCCTGCTCCTCTTGCAGCTTTAGTAAAAAGCCACAGGGCAAGTTTTGGCATGAGGAAGATACTGAAGGCCTGCAAGACACAAAATGGAAGAGTTTGGTTACCTGGCACAAGGCCATCCCCTGGAAAGGTGGGTACATGCTTTTGTTCCTACAAGTTGGATGGGAGGGTGAAAGTCTGACGCATCTGTGTGAGCAGAATCTTGTGGTTTGGAAATGCAAGCAGAGCTGTACTGACTGACATTGCTTGTTCTAGTTGCAGGAGAGTTATGTTATGTTACTGTCATGGAGGAAGCAACATGGAAGGGCCCATAGTACTGGTATCATACCATGATTTTTCTGGAATGCTAGACAAAAACGTTTTCACCTAGCTAGGATATTTCACTGCCACGGCTTGGTAAAGAGTGCTGCCATCTTAGGCACAGTCTTAGCAGATAGAAAACCCCAAGATCATGGGGTGGTTCAGTTCAGCGCAATGCCTGTATCTGTGCACTGCAGACTATGGCTGCTAATTTTCAATTGGTTTTCAGGTTGTTGGTTAAGATTAATTTGATTCCTGAGCAGTGCTTCCAGTAGAACATTTTCTGCTTCTTGTGGGCTTGGGAAATCTTGCACGAGGAGGCATAGAGAGCCCACCAGCAGCAGGACAGGGTGTTCCCCGTGCTGGAGCGCATTCCTCAAGTGGTGAGAGGAAGCAGAACTTTGGCCTGAGCAGGACAGGAAGGGAGGGACTGCAGCGGGGTCATTAATGTGGCCATGTAATTGCAAGCAACAAGAGGTTGTGGTTTGTTGACCTTTGTTTCAGTACCAGCTGGCAGTACCAACTGAAACAAACTGCCCTGCAGAGGGGGCACAGGGAATGGTGTTTTTTTTCTGCTGTAATTGCACTTGCACTGGCACTTTATCTGGTCAATTGCACCAGGCAGGGATTTTATTTTTAGTGGCCTTGTCCTCAGTGCTAGCACAAATCTAAAAGAGACACGACTCCAACAGCCATTTTCACTTACAGAGAACATGCAATGTCTAAGGTCTTTATACAATTATAAGTAGTTATGATCTTCCTATAGTCAGATAAATACTATTATCCAAGGAAAAAGCGAAAAAAAGTGATGCTCAAGTCTAAAAACTTTGATCAATACAAAACCTCTCTAAACCAGTCTCAAGGGGAGAGCATCAGAAGTATCCGTGCAGTGGCCTGGGTCGAGGTTTTGCATATAGGTATCATATACATACAGATGTTTCTCCATCCAGCAACAAGAGTCACAGTGTCCTTTCAGATCCCAGCAGCAATTTGGTCAGACACTGGTAGAGATTCCTGCCTTAAACTGACCACCATGGTACCTGAGACTCCAGCAGTGCACTGCGTAATGCTCTGAGAAGAGGAAGTCACAGATGTGTGTAAATGTGGAGCTAAAATACTGTTTTTATTAATAATGTGTATATATGGAGAGAGGCTTTGGACTGTTATAGGAGGCAATATCTAACAAGTATCTCTCTGTTTAGAGAGAAATGGGTTGAGTTTTGTCACAGTCCCTATGGATTTTACAACACTGTAGAAATATTAACTTTTAGAAATTGTTTTTATCCTTCATATTTTGAACTGAGTCTTCATGTAGGATAATTAGGAATAGGATACTAGGAACCAGGCTCACCAACAAGGGGTACAACGAGATCCAGAAGAACTGGTTTTATCATAACTGTAATTGAAGTGGTAGAGGTCTATGATAATGTAGAAATAAGCAGCTAGTCTTGGTATACCATGAGGTGCACTTCAATCAAGCTTCCCCCTCACATACATTTTAATGAAAACAAAAAAAGTAGCAAGTTTCTATCATATCTGAGCAGTGAGAGTCAAAATAAAAAGGCTTGGGTTTATTTGCAATGGAAGCATGGCTCCAATTCCTACCGGCAACTGACATGAAACTATAGCAACAGTTTAAAATGAAAAAAAAGAATTAAGATAATAAAATTACTTAAGATTGTGTAGCATCTGGAAACAATGAGTCAGGACAGCCTGACTGGGCAATGTTTCACAGACTGCCATCTGTCTATGACCTGCACTTTAAAAGCTGTTGCAGCAAGATGTTTAGAATAAAGATATTGTCAGGTCACATGAGACGTTATTATTAATACTCTATTTGACCTTGCAGTGTTTCCTTTGTTTCTTGTAAGAGCTGCTTTTCTTCTTTCCTTTGTCATTTTATTCCAAAAGCCCAAAGGCTCCATTTTAAAGAAAATGTTTCAAATAATCATCATAGCTAACAAGGAGGGTGGGGAGAGCACAGTGATTTACATATGGTTTTACACATGCATATGCCTTTCTGTGGAAGTACATGCATACTCATTAAGTTACCTTATTGCAGTTTGGATGTAGCTACTACTTCTGATGCTCCATAATGGAGGACTACAGGTTATTGTAGCTCGATTCATCTGCTGACTCCCTTTTTCTCCCTCCAGTTGTAACTTGAAGCATTCTGAGATTATATTTTGGTTGTCTGGGAGCCCTAAATGCGTTGCTTGATGAAAAAGCACATAAAATTTGATTTGAGAAGGAGCTTGGCACACCAACAATTTTAGAAAATTAGTATTTAGACTGACTGTGGTTGTCAGCTCTTTAAAAGGATATGATGTTCCCTGAGCACTAATGCACAGAGGGTTATGACAGCAACACAGATTCTTTGCCTATCATGTGGATGATCTAGGGCCTGGCTCCAAAACCATGTTAAAGCAGCTGTGAGGGATGCGACTCAGGAGGGTGTTTTTCCTTCTCGCTGACAGCTGGGAGGGTCTCCACTGGCTGGGACCAAGTTTTCTGAGATGTTTTGCTCTCACTTTAAATTCTTCCATGCACCTAAAGCCAGTGTGAGGAGAGGACAATGGCTTTGTCTGTTGCTCAGGGGTTAGCTTACTTTTCCAAGCTGGTAGATCTGCCTTGCTGTTCCACTGCAGACACCATGCAGCCCCAGGCTCCAAACCTTCCACAGCATCTGGTATCATCTGACTACGAGAAGTACTTAAACGTGCTTAGAACCAGGGCAAAGTTACTGTCACAGTTTTACTAAAATCATAAGGCATGTCTAAATTCCACTGCAGTCTGCAACTGAACCACCGAATTTTGAGTTTATGTACTTGGATTTGCCCCAGAAATCCCATTTGTTCTGTATTCACTTTACTGTAATTGGTTTAATTCTAATTATGAATCAGAAAAAGACTGTTCTCCTGTTTGAAAATAAGTTAATGAATATAAAGAAAAAGCATGAACAAATTAATAGTGTGTCCATCTTAAAAATACTTGGGAATTTTTATTGAATACCATAGTTGTACTGTTTGTTTTTTTTTAATCCAGAGCTTTGACAGCCATCTCACTAAACCAAGTTGATTTACAGATTAATAAATATGTGCATGTAGTAGAGAGTCCTTACATACACATATTTTTGCTTTTTCCAAGTTCTCATAACAAAAATCTGAAAGTAAATATTCTAGTTGCTTGGTGCAGTGATCTGCCTTCTAAATGTGGATATGTGATTGCAGGCTACACAGTAGATTTGTTAAGGTCTCTGCATCAGGGCACTGGGGATTTTAATATTGTTGTCTTAAAATCTGAAAGATGCCTCAAAGCCTGGAGAATTTCTTATACTAAATTGTAATATTATGTAATTGTAATGCACAGCAGTTTTTTAGAATCATAGAATGGATTGGGTTGGAAAGGACCTTTAGATCATCTAGTTCCAACCCCCCTGCCATGGGCAGGGACACCTCACACTAAATCATATCACCCAAGGCTCTGTCCAACCTGTCCTTGAACACCACCAGGGATGGAACATTCACAACTTCCCTGGGCAACCCATTCCAGTGCCTCACCAACCTTACAGTAAAGAACTTCTTCCTTATATCCAATCTAAACTTCCCCTGTTTAAGTTTTAACCTGTTAGCCCTTGTCCTGTCACTACAGTCCCTAATGAAGAGTCCATCTCCAGCATCCCTATAGGCCCACTCCAGATACTGGAAGGCTGCTATGAGGTCTCCATGCAGTCTTCTTAGTAGCGCTTGGATGAATGTCAGATTGAGATGGTCATAGAGGATTTGTATTTCTGTTCTGCTCTATAGCTGTATGGTTATTTACTTTTACATACAGGTCTGTGATTCTTCCCATGTCAAAGAAAAGATGTATCGACTGCCTCCAGCTTGTGGAGTGCCCGAAACACCAGAAATAGCAATGCTATTGTCTCTGGAGTGCCGGAAGGACCCTGGAAAACCTCTCCGCCCCCGCCCCACAGCCGCTACCTCAGGGAGCCGAGCCCCGCCCCACCCCGCCCCGCCCCTCCCCTCCCTTCTCCGCTCGCGAGCCGTGGGGCGCGCCGTCGCTCACGCTGCCGGTGCATAGAAGCTCCGGCTCCCATTGGCTAGCGCGAAGAAAGAAGCTGTTCATTGGCTGAGCGGCTGGTGCGGTTAGCTTCCTCTTCCGGGTTCCGGGGCGCGCTGAGCCGGTCTGTGTGCCGCGGTCGCCGCTTCTCCTCATCGGCGGGGAGCGGTAGCCGGGCCGCAAGTGGCGGCAGAGCGGCTGGAGGGAACGCAATTTACCCGCAGTTTGGGAGGGAGAGCAGCGGCTGCCCGTCGTTACTGCCGTCTGCGGCGGGCGCTTGTACGGCGGGTCCCAGAGGCCGCCATGCCGCCCAAGCCCCCCCGCAGGGCGGGCCACGCCGCCGCTAAGAGCCAGCGCGCCAGCCCGGACAGCGGCTCTGCGCCGGTCTCCGCATCCCGGTAAGCGCCGCCTGGGCCGGGGCCGTCCTGTGCGGGCTGGAGGCTGCTGTGGTGGGCCGGGCTTGCGCCGGGCCGGAGGTGCTGCCGCGCTCCCGGTGCCCGGCGGGATAGGTTGTGCCTCTGTCCCGGCTCCTCTGCTGGGTGGGGCCCTGTCACCGGTGCCCTTCCGTAGTTCTGGGCCGGATATGTAGTCGGTGTCCTGCACGGAGATCCCGCTGGCGATGGCTGTTGCTTTTCCTAGGCTCGACATCGGCGAAGCTGACTTCGTTGGGCTCTGTGATGCTTTGAAAGTGTCCGAGGGCGTGAGGGAGAAAGCCTGGAAAACGTACGAGAGTTTATCGGCTGCGGATGGAGCTTTAGTGAGTACCTGCTGCTTGTAGTTCATCCCTCTGGTGTGGTGTCTGGCCTGTGCCCGAGATGAAGTATTTAACTCTGGGGAGCAGGTGTCTTTCAACCAAGGCCTGTGCAGCATGACTGTTTTTATGAAGTGCTGTTCGACTGAAGTTGGATGTTGTGCTTACCTATATAAATCAGTTTCTGTATATCTCCTTTTCTTGTTAAGGTTTTCTAATAAAGGTATGGAATCAAGAGGTTTTTTAGGTTACTAATCAATGACAGTAGAAAACAATGCCATGTGATTAGCTAATTCTTTAAACCACAAGTTATTTCGAATATGTCTGAGTCAGCGTTGTACTAGTCATCCTGTGTTTCTGTGCATTCCTTCCAGTTGCATCCTTTATGAGGCTGCAGATGGGGTCTGAAGAAGGTTGTTACAAATAAGTGTTTGCATGTTAAACACTTTTTTGCTTGCATGTTAAGCTTTATGTACTTATCACTCAGGTATTTCCGTTCAAAGTTAGTCATTGGGCATGTGTAAGCAGATTAAAATGTTATGGCCTCTTCTGTTTTTTTTTTTTTTTTATTCCTTCTTAGTGTATTACTGCTGTCTCAACAAGCTTGCTTGTAGAACAGCTACAATGCAATTAAATCATGACTGAGGCTTTGTTATACAGACCGAATTAGAATGTAAGATACCTCTGGTCTTATGCCTGCTGTGTGGGCTAGCATCCATGTATTAGTTGCAACTTCTGCAACTTGAGCTGACCTGCCACATCTGTACTGTCACTAGTAATACCTTGTTTGTGGCTTTCAAACCACAGCATGGGTATACCTGCTTTTGATGCATCTGAATTTCATAACACAATACAGTTTACAGTGTGGGAGAGAGACTGTGTACAACTTTTTAAGCAATAGATGCAATTTCTGGCCATGGATCCAAGAGAATATTTACTTAAAAGCGCAGTTGAGCTCCTCTCTATGAACTAAACCAGGAGTAGTTGGTTCCATTCAGTGAAAAAAGCAAGGCAGGTTTCAGTATAATTCTGGAAATTTCACTTACAGGTGAAATTTTGTTTTTCAGTGTCAGATATGATGCAGTATGTTTGAAACCTTTTCTTTCAGCATCTGAAAATGACCTCCTTTACCTATTCAGAACAAGGCAACGACTAGATTTTCATTGTGGTATATAGCTAATATTCATTGCCTTGCAGTTAAGGCTTATGCTAAGAGCCTTTCACTGTACAGGGAAAAAGTCTCCATTACATTGTGGTTGCATGAGGCTTTAAGCAACCTAGTTAGAAGGTGTCCCTGCCTGGGGTGGGGGGGGTGGGGGTTAGAGCTTATATGGTCTTTAAGGGATCTTCCGACCCAAGCCATTCTACGATGATAAATCGAAAGCCTTTTCCTCAGACTTTCTGATGTATTGGCAACGTGTTGAAATGGGGAAGATGACAACAAGCAAGTGTGCCACAGGGAGCTGGCAGGCACTTCTAGCTGAGACCAGCGCAGGCTTCACTCAAGTTTGAAGTAAAGCAAGTTAACAGCCTGGCTAATTGCTGCTTCTCTTTCCAAGTGAAACTGTTATCACAGGGAGCCTGTCTTCTCAGGGTGACTGACTCTGATTCAAGTTGCAGGCACTGATGAGACTATATTTAAATGCCCATTCCTTTCTCCCCTGTGGTGAAGGTAATGTGCTGGAAAGGTTTTCCCAGGGTTTGTCCTGCAAGCACCAGCTATGTGTGTTTTAATCAATGTGGTTCAGTGCTAACCTGTTCAATTCTGAACTGCAACAGAAGCTGCTTATGTAGCAGCTTTCTATTCTGAAGCAAAAAGGGAAATACCAGGACACCAGCTGAGACAAAATACCTACCAGAACACTTCTGTTTAACCCTGTCATTGGCTTGAACTTGAGGAAGCTTAAATCATCAGACCACTGATGGAAATAGAGGTAGCATCTAATGATCCCACTCTCAATCCATTTACAGAGCATAAAAGACCTGAAACCTTACTTTCCCTGGCCTTGTTCTTTGTGGTTGATCTCAGAACGGTGCCTGCCACGCCTCTGAGGATGCAGAGGGGACTTGCAGCACTAACTAGGAAGTGGTGTGGTCCAGACACTAGGTATTGTAGTAACTGGCAGAGATTCAGGGTGCAGATGTGGGCTTGGGCCTAGTCTGAACACCTACTGTAGCCTTGCTCAGTGAATATTTAGTGGCTTAAAGTGAAAACATCTATTAGTACTGTCCTTTTTGGCTAACTGAGGGTACATATAATCAAGTGCAAAGAGACTCTGCAAGCAAGGTATATGCAGCTTAGAAGTATAAAGCAATTGTTTTTGGCACACACACACACAAAAGGTTACTAGGATGTAGTGACCTATCAGTCTGAGTGTGCCTGCGTCTTCAGTGAGCAACCTAAAGAGCCTTTGCTGACCAGGTGGGCATTAGTCAGGAGGAGAAAGAATCATAGAATGGTTTGGGTTGGAAGGGACCTTAAGGATCATCTAGCTCCAAGCCCCTCCCAGCCACAGGGATGCCTTCCCCTAGACCAGGTTGCTCAAAACCCTGTCCAAAGTGGACTTGAACACTTCCCAAGATGAGGCAACCATAACTTCTTTGGGTGACTTGTTCCAGTTATGTTAGTATTCTCTGCTCCCTGAATGAATCTTCTGTGCCAACACCTGAAGCTACTGGCACCACCAAAACTGGCTGGCTTACTGCTATTTTCCTTCAGGATGTCACACCTTTCCACATGGGTATTTTCCTTTTGAATCTTTGTGCTGCTAATGGTCTGACTTCTCTTTGAAATTTTACCTTTCTTATTTTGCGTAGCTCTGCACTGTAGCTTTTCTTACACTGCTCTCAAGTTATCTGTTTTGGCAGCAGTTTAAGTCAAGGCTGTGCAGCTGGGCCTGGAGTTCTTGAAACAGCTGAACCCCTGTGAGAAGTGTGGAGAATGTTGCACAGTCTTTATGGAAAATGAAGCTGACTTCTAGTTGGAAAAACTAGACCTGTGTGGAGGTCTAGTTGTTTGTTCAAAGCTGTCTGTTAAATATGGTGGTGTTTTATTTCATAGCTGGAGAACATTAAAGCTTTTTTCTGTGACAGCCAGAGTTTAATTACATTCTTGTACAAGGAAAACATAACTCTAAATCTCACAGATAAAACCCCAAACACTGGTTCCAGAAATGTTGGACTGAATCAGCACTTTGTTGGTGTGTGGTATGATGGAAGGTATCTGATGCATGACCAGAAAGATGTTTTATTTGTTAAATTCTTTTTATATTCAGTGAACTCCCACACAAGTTTATTGTAAACATGGAAGTGTGTATATAAATAAAAGCTTTTGTATTAGTGTCACACAAAGACTTTTGTTCTTTCTGTCATTTCTCTTGTGTACCAAACCAACCTACCCAGGTAAACAAAGTGTTTGTTTAGAGTTGCTGTTTTTACTGTTTTAATTTAAGTCTCTTGCACACTGACAGTTGCTGGCTTAGCAGTTGGCTCTGATGCTTGCTTCTCTCATACTCTTTAATTTTTATAACTGCCCTGAAATCTGTATTATGAATCAATGCCTGTAAACTCTGAATAGGTTTAGTGGAATTACTAATGTGCTTTGGTGAGCAGCATGTGATTGTTGGTGTGAGAAAGACTAGGAGAAGTACAGGAAGCCATACTAAAACTGCTAAAACAAGTTCAGGGCATTTGTTTTGTTCTGCTACTGTTTGTTTTGGTAAGGAACAACAGAATGAGAATCTGAACTATAATATTGGGTGATGTAAGCAGGAAAATGAAACTTGAGTGAATTGTTGCTTCATATGTTTGAAAGAACCAATGTGAGGAACAGATGACATGGCAACTAAATTGGAACCAAACTTTAAAGAAAATCAAAGTGGTTTAGGAAATTGATAGAAATAAGAATCTGCCAAGGAGCTTGAGGGTCTGTTGTGCTTCAGCCTCATCAGTCCAACTTGCTGCAGTATGTGGTGTGTGGGTAGGAGCTTCATTTTTTGTTTGCTGTTCATAGCACTGTTTAGGAAATGTGGTCCACTGTTCTGCTGCTGCTCAGCTGTTCAGACTCATGAATTCCTGAGTAATTTTTATCAAGTGCATGTCTAACCTGCAATTAAAAAAATTCTGATGGTGAAAGATCTGCAGTCTGCATTGTTAGTCCTTTCTAATTTAGCTCTTACTGAAGTACTACATTAATCTGTTTCTGTGCTGTAATTCAAGCCAGTGGTGATTATTCTGTATCCCATGGATGTGAGAATGCATTATCGTTGATGTATTGTTATTATTTTTCCCCAGAAAGTCTCTAGCACCTGAAGATGTTTCTGTCATCTTTCCTTGTTTCTAATTTCTCATCTTACTTTCTGAAATTCTCTCCAGCTGGTCACTTACACTGGTATGCAGTTGCTGCAGAGCAGTTCATTTGCATGAGAGCTGAGCTGTGTTCTTAGTGAAGAAAACTTACAAGATGAACTATATAGCTGAAGTGGAGGAGTGAATGAGTTCTTAAATATAGCAAGGTTGCTCTATATAGACCAAGAAGTTAGTGATGAGCAGGTCAAATATTCCAAATCCATAAAATTTCACATTTAAATCAAGTCCATTTTGATTTTAGTTTCTCATGAAAAAGAAAAGACTGTAGTTGGTAAACCACCTCAACATTGTGTTAGAAGACATGCAGAGGTTTCTTGCTTTTGGCAAAAGCATGAAACACACATGAGCTAATAAAGTCTTTTCTGTGTAGAGCTTTGTCTCTTATTTATAGAACTGCAGCCAGACTGAACTTGAATCCACTGAAGCTTTGGATGGATGAACTAAATTACAGGTATTTTAGAATCTTCTATTATTAAACAAAAAAATGAAGAGCTGTTGAAAGTCCCTTAGCAAACATAAATCATCACCATGGCCTCTTGCTGATGCATGCACCTTAAAAGCGTAGCTAACTGGCATAGTTTCCTTTTTTACTTGCCTTCTGCTCATCCTGGGGAAAGATTGATGTTGCCCTCAGTCTTGCTTCATGCAAGAAAAGTGAAGTGGGAAGTTTTCACATCAGAACTATTTTCATTGGTTCAATACTTTTCATTGACTTGTATTACTTTTAGCTAGTATTATATTTAATCTGTTGAGAACTAATAGTAATCTTCCATTCCAGACAATGTTCAATAGAAAATTAAAACCTCTTATTGCTGAAAAATGGAGGATCTAACTGTCTTTATACCGAACTTCTTATATGTAGACAGTGTTTGCTTTCAGATTTTTCTAGGAATTTTTTCCTATGAATTTTGATTCTGATCAGTTTTCTATTGTGAATGCTTCTTAATTCTTTTCCCCTGCCATCTTACTCCCTTGTAGCCATAAACATATCTGTTAATGTTTCCTGTACCATGTAGCTCATTCCCTATATTTATTAGGGTGTGGTAGCTGAGTTTCTAGTAAGCCAACAAGTTCCACATAATCCCCTTCAAAACTTAGGGTGCTGGTATTTAGAGTGTGACATCCTGTATCCCATTTAAATCAGAACCACATCTACATTTGTGTATTTGTCATGTACATTTCTCTTGACCTTCTTTTATACAACATCATTTGAAGTTTCTGTTCCTGGGTCACTTTTGTAGGCTGTCATCAAAACTTTTGTCAGTGTTGATAGAATAATACACATCTCTAACTGCAAACTAGAACTGACACTCCCTGTGACCATCTCCTCCTCTGACTGGTTTTAGCTCTGGAGAGCCTCTTGAGGTAGAGAATAGAAGTTACTTCTGTTAGTGCCTTCAGCATCTTGCAACAACAGCTGGAAAGAAGAGGGGCGAAAATCCCATTTCACAGTAGTTCAGTTTGAGTATTTTAAGCTATAACTCCTTCATGTTCTCACTGGATTTAGGCAAACTGATGATCTGCTAAATTGGATAAAATAGTAGTTAGTCCAGAATAAGAAAGAAATATTTTGAAAGAGTTTTTAGGAGTTTTAGATCTTTTCCTAATGAAAACTATATTGATTCAACAGAACTGACCTATGTTACCCAAAGTTACAACATTGGCTCTGCAGAATCCTAAATAAAAAAAGAAAGCAAGCTATAGAGACTATTAGATACTAAATAATCTTTGAGTCAGTGATTGGTAGGCTTTGATTCTTGATGAGTTGAAATAAGGTCACTGGAAGTCACTTACTGACATGACAGCCCAGGGTAAATACTGAGCCCTTGTCCTGCCCATTTTCTGTAGTGGTGGTGTATCAACAAAGATCTTGAGTCAGGCTGTGGTCAAGAAGAAAAACCTTACAAATGAATTTCTGGCTGTGAATTTGTCTTGTGTCCCTTCCCATGCCCTCAGTCCATCTGGGATGAATCATCTGTCTTTGGCTGTAAACAAACTGTTAATTTGTTTTATAGGGTTGGCTCCCCTGGAGTTATGGTTGTAGCAAAACAGTTGAAGGGAATGATGCTGCTGCATTTTTCTTCTACACTCAGCTTTAATTCATTTGTGTAGGAAAGAACTTGAAAAACTTTCTTTCACACCATCCTCTAACATATGTCAAATTGGACCTAGAGCTGCTGAGAGATGTATTGAAATGCTGCTCCTTTGCAGCTGTAGGCCTGATTGTCATTGGGGGTGTATTGTTGAGGATGCTAAATATCCAAAGAGTATGCTGAACTTGCTGTTTACAGGGCTGCACCCTCACCTAGTTCTGTCTTCAAAATAGTTTTGTTTCTGAAACCTGTGGTATATCTGGTTCAGTTGTTTCTCCCATGCTTATACAAAACATTGCTTTTTAGAGATTTTTACACTGAGATGCTGTTTTGGTGGAATCATAACTGATGCCTGACTGGCTCCAAGTGACTAGGTTGTGAGCCTTCAAGGTTGAACTCTGGATGGCATATCTGTCATTGTAGGGTGGCTTTTCTTTAATGAAGGATGATGAGTTACAGCTTGTACCTTACCTTACTTCTAAGCAGCAGAAGACCTTGATTGTGTATTTATGGTAGCAGAATGCCTGAAGGTGCTTGTTACTGTCACACTTTACTAAACAAAGAGATGAGTTCGTGGTTTAGCTGTGACAAGTGGTTGGGACTTAGCTGGAGAATAAAGTTCATAAGTATCTATTGTCTGTCCTTGTAATGACTTTCTGTTTATTTCTTAAGGGTTTTCTCCTGATTCCTTAATCTTCAGTGTCTTGTTACAGTCAAATATAGTAACCTATAAAAAAGTAAATCATGGCTTCTGCTTTGCATAAAGGTTCTGTGGAACCAAACCTTCCTATTTTAAAGCTTTGCTGAACTGTGTGGGTAAAACTGATCTTGCGCTCTAGGAGTAAGAGTTGAAGTGCTTGGACTTTAATCTGAAATTTAAAACTTGGAATAGTTTGCAGTTACCAAATAATTGGTTGCGGTAGTCAAATATTTGCTGCAAGATACTTTGTTTTATCATTTCTAATCCTGTTTGGACTAATTAATGCTTTCCGTATGTTACCCACTTTTATTGAATAATAAATATAAAACCTCTTTTCTCTTTCTAAAAGGCTTCTAGCAAGAAGAAAAAGGAAACATGGGGAGTCTGTATCTTTATTGTAGCCGTTGATCTGGATGAAATAACATTCACTTTCACAGAGCTTCTGAAAAGTATAGGCATGAAGTAAGTGAATTTAAGTGTGTGAATTTACTTTCAACAATTAACTAGTCAACATTTTAAAGCATTGTAAATCTTTGTGCATAGCAGACTAGTAGATTTTAAAGTGAAGGTTACTCATGGGAATTCTGAATGTTTTTGTGAATAGGAGACTTTCTGTCACATTTTATTTGAGGAAGCAATGATACTTGTTTGATTCAGCTGAGATAGGCTGTGATTGTGTTACACAGACGATTATTTTTCTTGCTCAAGCTAAAGTCTTCATCAATTAAACTTGGTGGAAATTACATATAAAATATATTCCTTTCTTCCCCTTTGTTAAGATTTTCTGTAAGACATTTTTTCCAACACTAGGCTTGGGCTAAATCAAGAAGTGGAAAAAAAATACTGCTCTTCAAATAGTTTGCCAGCATGTTGCTCTTTTTCAAACATTTTAATGCCAGAGTAAGTTTTGTACTTTTGTACATGCCTTTTGCTAGGAGATTTTTACTGTTACATTGTATATTCAGTAAGTTCATAATACAGAAATTAAGATTATAGGACAATACCTGCTTTTTAAGATACATTTAGGTGGCAACAACAAAAAGCATACCTTGTGTTAGATTCATCTAAAGACAGAAATTTAGTGCCATCTGCCTGATAACTGTATTGAAAGCATGTGCAGGAGCAGAGCCTGTGAATGCTCTGGGGCAAGAGGCTAAGGCAGAATGCTGGGTGCATTGTGGCAGTAGCCCCAGTCTTGGGCCAAAATACCCTTCTACTCAAGTCATCTGTTAAGATTAGACTTCTGCATGCCTCTTCCACCTTGCATCATTTCCCAGAGCAGCAGTCAGGTTCTATATTTCTACTTAATCTTTTCAGTCTTGGCTGACTTGGAACCATGTGGATAAAATGTAATTGCATTTGTGCAGCGACTTTCATCATGTTCCACCTGAGTACCTACCAACTTGTGCTACAAACTGAAAGAGACCTTTTCCCTCAGGGTTTCAAAGCGTAAGCTATTACTCTGCTGGTTTTGATTTTAGCAATACTCAATTTCTTGTTAGCCCTGGGGTTTTTATCAGCTATAATGTCAAACTGGCAGAGATTTTTACCAGTCATCTTGCTCTCTAGAGCCACACAGGTATATATTTGAAAGCTTTTTCATTCCACAGTAAAAGAAATCCTAGATGAACTTCTAACTGGGTTTATATTCTGTTTTTTAATCTGACAAAGGTAAAAAAATCTGAATACTGTATTCTGATAAAGGATCAAAATATGTTTGATATAGTTGAAATAGTCAAGTATATTTGATAGCTTCTTCATTAATTTTTAGCAATCTGCTCATTTTGGTTATGAATATTACAAGACTATGTTCTCTTGGTGGCCATAATATTACATGGATGAGTAGGGAAAACTTTGGCCCCCGGTATAATAGTATTTAGAAAGTGTGGGGATGTGGTTGCCCTCAGTACCTGTTGCAAGACTTGAAATTCCATATAATCCAATGCAGTCATCTCGGTTTTCATTCTTGGGTGTCTCTTCAGCATGGATGGAGCCAAGGTTCATGTTGTTAAAGTAAGAACATTTCTGAAGTAGAACTTTTAGGTAGAACAGAAGGGTGGAAATGTCTGTGTTAGATATTTGTGCTTTTACTGGCAGACCAAGGAAGAAAGTTGTGTCTAGTTAGCAAATTCTGACTTCCAGAGATAATACCTGTGCTAGCCAAGAAAACTTTCTTTCTGTATTAGAGTCTGTATCACAAGATGCCTCTGCTACCTATTTGAACAGTATTCTTGCATCTGGAAGTGTCAAGGTTGGGCTCAAGGTAGAAAAGCAGTGTTTCCCAAGGCAAGGTTCTCAGTCACTGCTAGTTGTAGTAAGAATATGCTGCAGTTTAGTGAAGTAAAGCAATGGGTTTTGGTGAGGTGGGTATTTTTGGTGTTTTATTTTATTTTTTTTTGGTAAGAGTTACTTCAGACCACTCATCCTCATAGTTATGATAATCTGTCGTATTTTTCTTTTTTCAGTGTATGCACTTTTTTCCAGTTTCTGAAAGAGGTGGATGTTAACATGGATACTGTAAGCACTAAAGTTGATAGCACTGTGTCAAGGCTGAAAAAGAAGTATGATGTATTACTTGCACTATACCACAAGTTCGAAAGGTAGTATGTGTGTTTTATTTTGAAATTATGTATTCTTTATGGCTGTCAACATTTTAACGTTTTAAATGTTAAAGTAATGCAAGTACATTTAAGTACTTACATTTTTCAAACTGTATACTAGAAGAGACCGTTTAAACTCTATGCACTAATATTTACAGAACAGTGAAGTGGAACTGTTTACATGCATTGAATAAACACATCTTACATTTTACTCTATTACAATGCATTGTTAAACAATCCTCCTGTTGCATTGCAAACAGCAGTAAGAGTAGCATGACATTAAGCTTTCTTCAGATACAAAGAGGATTGTTACACTATCTAATATTTCTTTTATTTAGTGGACTTTCTATTTTTACCTGCCCACCACTCCCCAAATCCTGATCCAAGAGTTTCTTTCTAAGGAGCTCTGGAAAGGAAAAAAGCACAAATAAGACAGTTTCTCTGCCTCATACCTGGAACTGAAGGCTGTTTGTTCCAGTATCTAGGGGTGTTGCAGAGCCTGCTCTATTAGCAGTTCTCACTTGTAATCAGGGAAGATCTTCCCAAGTGTTTTAGCTGACCATACAATAAAAACAGAGGTACATTCTCTTTGTGCAGAATAAATTGAATGTGCATATGGCAAAGTGCTAAGAGCTTTCTATGTGGTACTTGCGAATCAGAAGATTATCAATCGGATGTATTTTTTTGAAATGCCATTACCCTGAGGTGGTAGGTTGCTGCACTCTCTTTTAACTTGAAGGCTGATGATAACGGCACTAGAGCCTTTTACAGGCAAATAAGTGTTAGCACAGATGTGTATTGGCAAGATTTGATAGCTTCTGAGACAGTTTTTAATTGGTCTGTGAAATTCTCTATGGCATATACCAGTAGAAAACTGTTTCATGTTAGTAAACAATGAAGTGTTGTTCCTTGGTGCTTGTATTGTTTGATAAACTGTTGCTTCAGAATGCTGTGCTATTTCTCACCTATGGAAATCAGAGTCACTGTAATGTTTTGCCTTTCAAACAACAAAAGGCTCTCAAATATCTCTTAAATGGCCTTTGAAAGGGGTAGCAGGCCACCCATGGTAGTTTATAGAATCAAGGCATAAATATGATAGAAGTTTGTCTT
Source organism: Pezoporus wallicus (assembly GCF_028554395.1). Classification (NCBI taxonomy): domain Eukaryota; kingdom Metazoa; phylum Chordata; class Aves; order Psittaciformes; family Psittacidae; genus Pezoporus; species Pezoporus wallicus. Next base: position 612,513 of record NW_026641881.1, on the reverse strand, counting down.
TTCAAAGTCCAGTCAGTCACATTCACTGTTGCCCTGGGTGTAATGTTGATATCAAAGTATTTTTGTAAAGGTTATTGTTGTCTTGAAGCTATGGAGTTCTATGAAAGTTGCAATTTTTTTTTTTTTGCTAATTGCAAGTCTTTCTGGGCTCTAAAAGTTCACTTGCTTACTTTTTTGAAACTTAAATTGCAGTAAGTTTTTTTTGAAACAGGATTTGAAATTTTTTTTTTTCCCATTCAAGGGAAAACCAGAGATTTTGTTTTTAAACCAACTGAGTCTATTTCTTGAAATGACATGTACCTAGAATAATTAGGAAGTGACATTAAACCACAGGGCTTGCAGTGACACTGCAGTAATAGTGAAGATTCTAAAATGCCCTTTTATAGTGTTATGCACAACTGTAGTACGTACTTTGCGGTGTTTTACAAGCCACTAACAATGTACATACAAATTTTGTCTTTTTGAAGAAAAAAAAATACCAAATTAAAATTGTTTTGCTGTTAAAGCTTTGACATACACAGCAGCATTATTTCAGCTCTGGCAGGGCCGTAGCTGTTCTATTGTTAATGTGTTGTCCAAGAGTCAGCATTTTATTTTTTTAAGCTAGGCTAATGTTCTGTGAACTCCATGTTTTTACTGCATTGAAGTCAAAGATATTCCATAGTTTGTTTTCAGAAATGTGTTTAAAAATAAGAATTTGTTTTTATTTTCTAGGACTTGTGGCCTTATTTATCTGGAACAACCTAGTAGTGAGTAAGTTTGACTTTCCTAAGTTGTGTTTACAATAAGATGTAAAACATGTCAGCATTTTATCCTTTAATGCATTAAGGTTGACCTACGTCATAGTATGTCAAGGATTTTAATTTAGATTCAGTGGTGACTTTGAATCTCAGTGAGATGGTGAGAGCCACAGAAGTGACACGTTTGATTCCTTCTTCCATGAAGGATCACCATCCTATGATGGGTGTCTTGGTATGATGGAAATAGAACATTTGGAGTGTGAGGTTCCTAGAAATGAGTGGATGAAAAGATGCCTTTGCAACTCCCAGATGAGCTTGTGTTCATTCTGTGACTGGAGATAGGGCATTAGTCAAAGGCACAAGAGAGAAAACGGCTTGTAACAGTTAAGTGAATTATCTAAGTTCACTTTCTTTTCCATGGATGATACAGACATTTCCTAATTCTTGAGTGGCTTTACAGAGCTTCCTTTTTTTCAAATGTGTAGTTACATTTATGTAGGGAATGGAATGAGATTATTAATAAACTTAACTGTATGGGAAATGTTGCATGTTGCCTTGAATTTTTCCATAGACAATATGTGTCTCTACAGGATTTCTGCTGAGCTCAATTCTGTATTAGTCCTGAAAAATTACTGGATTACTTTTTTGCTGGCAAAAGGTGAGTTTTAATTAAAAGAGTTATTTTAATGAATATTGTTGAAGTGAGTTTGTGAGTTTGTTTTACATGTCCAGCATGAACTAGCATCCTTATTACAAATATGCATAGTTACAGGCCCAGAATGTTTTAATTGCGTGGCTTTTGTAACAGCCAAATTGCATGTGAGGAAGTATTACTATTCTTTTCACCGGCATATAGTTCCTGTATGTGAACATATATGTATTTAAGCTTTCTAAGGTTGTTTTGTTTTGTTTTTTACTTTAAAGTTTGGTATTCTTTATTTGAATCTATTCCGAGGTACTTTATGGTCTGTCAGTATTTTCATAATGGGTGATTCCCTGAAAAGATTGGCAGATTACAAGACAGTAAATCCCTGAAATCATGTCCTTTGAACCATTCTTCCTTGAAAAGGCAGCGGTGCCAGTTAAAGCCGAGTGATGAAACAATTATAGTGGTTCAAGGAGTCCTGTCTCATTGTACTACTCCTACAAAAAGGAAAGAATCATGTATCTTAATTGCTGCTTACTCCAGGCCTGTGTAAATTAACGGTGTAAACATCTCTGCCATGAAAATCTGTCTTGGATTAGCTAAGCTTTGTGGAGCTTTTTCCCTAGAATTCTCCAAGCATAAGCAGAAAGCAAAACCCACAAAGCTTTTTTTTTTTTTTTCCCCAGCCTGTTTTTTTTACTGAGAATAAGAAAAACTAAAATTTACCAGCAAATAGTTGAAGTCACAGGGGATCCTGGGTGATGCTTGGTAATTCTGATAGAAAATAGTTAGGAAAATTGCATGAGGAAATAAAGCATAAGTAGTGGTCTGTAGCTGTATTGAATCACTGTTGGTGTTGCAGATGTCTATGGTGAATGTGAATGGCATCTTGGAATGGCCCTGTATCTTCTCTGGCATATGAACCATAATTTGTGAACTGTTGGAATTACAGAGTTCTAAAAGTTCTGAAAGTTAAATATGTGTGACTTCTAAGTCATTTCATAAATGCCACAGGCTGAGCATACAGTGTGATAGCATATTTTGACTTTCTCATCACTATGTGCTATCAGCTCCTTAGTAGCTTTCAGAAAGCTTGCATAAGGCCACAAAAAAGAAAGCAAGGAAAAATTGTTCAGAAATGAGAGGTACATGTAGGTAAAATAGTCTACACAGTTACTCCACTGTAGTAAAATGAAAAACCAGGAGCAAGCACTGAAAGGAAGGGATTCTGTGCCCAGTAGGCATATGTATGCTATCTCAAAAGCAGCAAACCTCTTAAGAAGCACAAGTTTGAAAATCAAAAGCCTTTAAAGAACACTGGCATCCTGTATGGTGCTTTCTGAATTATAATTATAGTGGTTTATTAAATAAACTTCTGAATATTTGTTTTTTCAAAATTACTTTTAAAATTAAGACAAACATCTCACAAAGGTTTTCTTTACATTTTTAAACGTTTGCAGGTAAAGTGTTACAAGTGGAAGATGACCTGGTGATTTCTTTCCAGTTGCTGCTGTGTGTCTTAGATTATTTTATCAAACTGTCACCTCCTGCTATGCTCAAGGAACCATACAGTAAGCTTTTCTGGTTTTGTTCACTTAAGTAGAAAACAAGTTAGTTAAATTTCTATTAGAATCATGCTAACATTCATAATTAACATAATAAAACTTCTTAAGCTTATTCAAATGGGTTTTTTGGTGTTTTAGTTCAATTTAGATGATAGTGGACTTGAATTAAATTACTTTTTCTTTTCTTTCCTATTTTTTTTTCTCCTGTTCTTACCATCCATTTGCTGTATTCTCTGCATGTAGAAATTGTTTGGGGGCTTGTTAGAGCAACAGTTTTACTTTGGTAAAAGAATTCAGGTTCTAGGTAGATGATGATTGAGAACTATTATTTAGTTTTGTTTTGAGTTACGAAAGGCAAAAATGGTGCTATGACTCTTATTTCGTTGATGTATAGCCACATGATGACAACAGAAATGTACAAGATACTGAATGATACAGATGTTTAGAAGAGTTCTGTGATGGATAGAAAACTTAATTGCAGTGGTAGCTGAAAGTAGAACATCTTTGTTCTTTTATTGCATACCTTTTGTTAGCAGGTGGTGTCTCTATTTTAAAAAAAATATAATGGCTCTTCACTACAGAACCTTCTCTTCAGCAATAACTTTTTATACAGTCAGGTTTTATACCTAAAATCTGGAAATCCTCACTAAAAGGGGAGCTAAGCATTTGTGGTAACTTTCAAAGATAGAATTCTCTTTTTGTTCAGTATATTCTTCTGCAAGCTATGGAATTGGTATTTTGAAGTATTTGGAGTCATAGTATGTAGAAAACAATTTTTTTTAATACTAATTAGTTTATTCTCTGCTGGGTTTGGATGCAACACTAATATTTATAAACACTATATAACACTAAATTGGCTTGCTTTATTTCTTTGTTTCACAACTAAATACCCACTTGGGTTATAATTTAATAGAACAGATGATGTATTCATTGCTATATTCTTCAAATTCCCTTTTTTGGGGGCTCTTTATCTAATCTAGTAATTATTTGTTCCAGGTAAAGACAAATAACCTCACTTTTATTCTAGTGCCAATACAAATAAAGGATGGGATTGGATGGGCTTGTGGCAAGCAAGTCTCTATGTCTGTCCAGTACTATTTTGAATTTAAATTTGCTCTCCTTAGGAAGACGGACATATGCTGCTGCTTATTTTGGATGTTATAAAGTAGATCTTTTTCAAAGAACACTGAATTGAAGTTGCCTGATTTTGAATTTTGTGTCACACTGATTTATAGCTTTTTGGTCAAAATGTGAAGATTAGGAGCTCATTATTAGAAACAGCTCATTATTAGAAACAGTTCTGTGCACTGTATCTTGAAAGAAACTTGCCACTTTAGACTAAATTGCGAGTACGAGTATCACTGTTGTAAGTGTAAAGCATTAGATCCTAGCTTGAAGCTGTGTGATATGTGCAGGTGCTGTGTAAATTCTCAAACAGTGCTTTATTCTTTCAGGAAATAACAAAATGTATTGTTCAAAGTCTTGTTACTAAGAGGCTTCACATTGTGCCAAATGATGTCAAGCTTTACAATCTGGCTAAGGCTGAGGGAATTAAGATGTAACCACCCGAGCAGTGTAGTTTGTGAGATTTTTCTGAAAACAGTTATCAAATCCCAGATATAAATTACAGATGAGAACAGCATGCTGATTATACTATTAAATCGACACATTTAATGATCTTAACCTATGTTATTAGTATAATTCACTTCCTTCAAGCTGACAATATTGAAGCCATCTACTTTGAGCTTAACAGAATGAAGGTGAACTTGTTTCTTCCTACTTGTATTTGAGGAAAGGAGGAATTCCCTGCAGAACCATATTGCAGGTTCCCACCAGCACTTGAGTCCTTGTAGAATCATAGAATCAACCAGGTTGGCAAAGACCTTTAAGATCATCAAGTCTGACTGTTACCCCAGTTCTGCCAAGTTCACTACTAAACCATGTCACTAAGGGCCTCATCTACGTGTTTTTTCAACACACCAACCACAGATTCCACCACTTCCCTGGGAAGCTTCATGGACTTTATTAATCTTCAGACACATAGCATGAAGCTACTCTTTCAGCTGCTTGTTTTACACTTCTGTAAAAACAGAAAAAATAGTTACTCCTCTGCAAAAAGGTAAGAGTTCCCTAGCTTTGCAGAACAGATGCTTATTCAAAGCTTCTTACAGAAAGTGCTGTTACTTTGTGTTGGATAGCTTTTAAAAACAAAATGTCCAAATACTGATACAGGCATTTAAAGAATAGTTTTAGTTTTGTATAGGTTTTCTGCAATGAAGGTTTCTTACCCAACAGAACAGATGAAAAGGGAAACACTAAAGAAGAGGACTTGAAAAATCATATAAAAATTTAGATATCTTAGGTTTAAAATTTTGAATCTCGTCTTCCTTAAATGCCTCTAACCTTGTGAGGGTTCTGAATATCTTTCCAGAGTCTGCTGTGACTGCAGTGGCTGTTAATGGTTCAGCTCGGACCCCAAGAAGAGGTCAGAACAGGAGTACACGTACTTCAAAGCAAGTTGATACTGATACAAAAGTTATTGAAATCCTTTGTAAAGAGCATGATTGTAATTTAGATGAGGTAATGCCTGTGTTAAAGTCTGTTAAGTCTGTCTGCTAGGCCCCATCTGGAATATTAATTTATTTAAATGTTTTTTTAGAATCTCAGTACTTGTGCTTACTTACCTATTCCCTCAGGTTTAGTAGTGAAGGTATTCTACCATTCTGTAGCTTCTCTAGTAGGTAGGTAAAGAAACCCAAAACAAACAACAACCAACCAAATGTAGAAACCCAACACAGAAAAACCCAAGCCCTTTGGTATGAGTGATAATTTTGTGAGGGAAAATGAACTGTGAAGAATGGAGTATGAAGTTAGAGGCTGATCAAAGCATGTAGCATGCGGACACAGGGCTGCTCTAACGAGGTTTCACAGCTGCATGATATGAGAAGATGTACACAGCAAGTACGTTGCTTCTGTGTAGGATCTTAAAGACCCCATTCTCCTTTCCTTTCTCTGATAAATCTATTCCTGTGTAAAAAGGACTGATTTCTGAATATCCAAGCAGATGGTGGAAGTGAAAGTGTAAAACAGCTGGGAAGAATGCAGTTCTTTCCCAGTTTAGTAATCTAATGCAGTGCATAATTCATTGCTGGAACATGCTTACGTATCACTGTTTTGGATATGTAAACAACTTATTTTTTTTGCTTTATAGAAAACAAAGCAGTGTGTTATAGGGGTGTCATATTTAGTTTGTTGATTTAAAGGTGTGAAAGCAGTGTGTGCGTGGCTGCCTCTGTCTAATGCTAATGTTATTTCTTTTTTCTTTTTTTTTTTTTGTAGGTCAAAAATGTGTATTCCACAAGCTTCATTCCCTTCTTGAATTCTATTGGTATTGTAGCTTCAAGTGGGCTACCAGAGGTAATTGAAGGAATTTAAGACTGTTCAGTAACAGTGCTTTACTTCATGCTGAATCGCTTAAGATTGCCTTTACACATTGATGAAGTTCTAATAGATTCTTCTAAAATAATCTAGAAAATGCGTTGGCTTTCAGGAATGTGGCTTAGCAGGGATTACAGTATTCATGGAGCGCATTTAGCTTATACATTTGAATGTTATAAATTAATTTCTTGAGGCTGAACCAGTGCTTTTGTTCAAAGCAAAAGATGACATTGGAGTTGCATATCCATGATCTTGGTGAGGCCATTAATCTAAAATACAACTATTAAAATATCATGTCTCTGAAGTCAGTCTGTAAATGCATACAGTCTTAAATTACACCCTTGAATTTAAATATAATTGAGACATGTTACTGTAGTCATGTTGGCAAGAGATCCAAAAGATTAGGCCCAGTTTTACAACCGGCAGAGTTTGGACTGCTGTGTTGATGCAGAATTACTTTCATCTCGCTGAGTTGTAGCCTGGATGCAGCAGACTACAACTGTATGCAATTGCATGCGAGAGTGTGCCTTAGAAGGTAACTTCTTGTAATGCATTTATGTCCATTCTTAAAAGAGTAGGTTTATCTGTGTGTCACCTATAGATACAGTAACCTGAAGATTTGAAGCTGTATAGGAGGTATTTGCAGCTTGCCTTTTCTTGGAAACAGAAGGGAACTAATGTGGGTTCATATGCACTTGTCGCCTGTTTTTCTAGCAGAAATTTTCCAGAGCACAGAATCATTTAGCATGTTTGGGAGCTCAAGGAAGAGATAATTGAGGTGACTGCTGCCTTCTGCAGGAGTGTGCAAAGAGCACAGCAGCAGATTTGCAGTGGAGACTAGTATCTGGCCCTCATAAAAAAAAAAAATCCTGACTAAGTTAACATTAGGCACTCAAACCAAAAACAAAACTGAAAACCAACAAACATTCCTGTGAAATGAAGTCATGTCAGTATGGGATCTAATCAACTAAGAAATGTTTAACAGTAGCTTTAAAAACCAACAATATGTATACGAAATAATGGTCTATGTTTTTGTAGAAATAAGCATGTCTCTTAAGAATCACATCAGTACAAATATTAATATGAAATGGGGAAACTCTTCTTATACTCAGAACAAGAAGCTTGTGACTTTGGGCCTTGGTCTTCATCTCCAAACCAGCAGAGAGACAGGGACTGAGACAATTGTTCTAAGGGCAGTCATTTTACATTTCTTCCTCCTATATACACCTCCTTTTTTTCTGGAGGGAAAGATTTAAAAGCCTGGAAATGTTTGATTTGCAGGGCTCTGTCTTCTACTCTAGCTATTTTTAGCTCCTTACAGTGCCAGGACCTACATTTCTTCAGAAAAGTGTCATGATCTTGGATTATATTATCTTCTAAAGAAATTATCTTTGTTTGCATGTGGGAATAATTTTCCTCTGGGTATATTTTAGCTGTTATGTAAGAAGTGACTTTGTGAGCTCCAAGGTCATTCTCTTAGCATTTCACCATTGTATTCATGAGGTGGGACTGGCTTATATTATTCAGTAAATTGTCAGACTTATTCCTGTAAAATAAAGTTGTTGTGTTTTTTTTTTTTTCCTCTAATATTTTTTGAGGTTGAAGTTATCTTGCAACAGTATGAGGAGCTCTATCTCAAAAACAAGGATATAGATGCAAGATTATTTCTGGATCATGATGAAACTCTGCAGCCAGATGTCATGGCACGGTAATATTTCTCTTATTGCTTTTGTCTTATATAATAGGAAATGTGAGCTTACATTGTTTTCTGCCTTCTTATGTTACAAATGTAAATCTCTGTATCCTGTTGACCTCTTTAAATTTGTTGTTCAGCTAAGGCATTTCTGGCATCACCAGCCTTGTTTTACGTTATCACCTAAAATAATTAGACAACATTTAACTGGGACTCTGCCTGTAATTATTTAGAAGCTGTACTCTAGTTGTCACTCATTCTGTGCTAGCCCCTGTTGTCCAGGGGAAGCTGAGGACTTGTAAGGAGGAGGCTAAGACCATGTCATGCTAGTTTGATTAGATATGCCCAAGGCAGTGTTATGGCTCTAGGGCCAGCTGTCATGGAATAGCTTGGGGCTTAACTGTCCAGATTCTCCTTCCTAAAACCAGATGGTGGCATTTGGAAGCTGCCTGCTGCGAGTGGTCTTCAGCCCATTTTGACTTTCAGCCTGTACTCAGAAATTGTTTGGGGCATGGTAGTTTGCATGAGACAGAAGTGTGGCATGGGTGGTTTACCAGATTAACAAGTCGAGTACCAGTACCCAGGCACATTCTGTAGTGCTATTCAGTAATACAAATGTCATGGATCTTCTGGAGTGGCTCCAGAGGTGGGCCACAAAGATGCTCAGAGGGCTGGGGCACCTACCCTATGAAGAAAGGCTGAGAGGGTTGGGGTTGTTCAGCCTGGAGAAGAGAAGGCTCTGGGGAGACCTTGGAACAGCTTTTCAGTACTTAAAGCAGACTTAAGAGGATGGACTTCTTAGTAGGGCTGGTAGTGATAGGATAAGGGGGGATGGCTTTAAACTAATAGAGGGTGGATTCAAACTAGATATAAGGAAGAAGTATTTTATGATGGGAGTGGTGAGACACTGGAACAGGTTACCTAGAGACATTGTAGATTCAGGGTCAGGTTGGATGAGGCTTTGAGCAACCTGATCTAACTGAAGATGTCCCTGTTTATTGCGAGGGCTGTCAGACTAGATGTTCTTTAAAGGCTCCCTCCCAAACTGTTCTATGTTTTTTTTTTTGTGTGCACTTAAATTCCAGTGTTTCCTGTCAATTCAGTGTTTCCATAACTTGATCTGAGGTCAGTGTAAGTCTGTGACTTTATCTGTGCTAGAAAAATACATTAATTTAAAATCAGATTAAAATGGAGGTAATACCAGCTATACTTAAAAATTAAGCTGTTCATAAGCAGAATTTAAAAAAGAAAAAAGAAGTCAAAAGGAAACTTTGGAGGTCTTCTAGTCCAACATCCTGCTTGAAGCAGATCTACTTGGGAATTGTTCTAAGAACTGGAGTGGTTGGGTATCTAGGTCTTCTAAAAAAAATCTGCTTCACAGTTTTCAGAATAATTATAGAAAATATTATTTTTTGGATTGTTATTTCTTCATAAGTTGCTTTTTTTTTTTCAATTCTATAGCTCACAGGTGGACAGGATGCCACTAAAACCCAATTCAGACGAGGAACATATTCTTACACTTCCACAGACTCCTGTTCGGTAAGAGTTTTTCTTTTAATCTCTGTTCTTTTGTTTAACGTCCTAGCTAGAAATATTCACCTTTAGAGTAGTTGCTTTAATTTTAAAGTAACTGGGGTTTGGGATTATGGTGTCTTTTTGTTTTTATGTAAACCAGAGTGCAGTCCTGCTCAGTAATAAGCCGTGAGCAGGTACTGAGGGGTACTGAGTGCCCTCAGTTCCTGGTACAGTTGTTGGAAAACAGAAAGCTTTTTACTGAGATGTGTAAGAAGTCCAAGTTGTCTGTAAAAGAGAGTGTTGTATTTGCTCTTGTGAGACTGCAGCTTTATACTTCCATGATAGTACTTGTGTCTCCTGTATTTCTGTCTTCCTTTCCATCTTTACTTTAGCTCTGTATCTTTTGGCTTCCTTGCCTGATACCAGATTGTATGTGCACACACATTTTTCCCGTGATCTTTATCTTCTTATTACTGATTTTTCTGCCAGGAAAGGTTAACCATTTTTCCCTCGTGCCACACAGTTTTTTGACAAAATCAGTGCTTAGAAATTCCTGGACACTCAAGAACCAACCAGCTGTGTGATTGCAGTGGTGTGTGCTATGTGGAAAAACAAAAAAGTCCGTCCAGGCAGTTGTTTGTTCTTAAAAGCTGTTCTTAAGCTGTCAGGTTTAATAAAATCAGACAGTTCTTGTTCCAAGCTTGTTATGTAAATGCTTTTCAGTTTAGCATTCTGGAGAGATAAGAAGTTAAAATATTGTACGCTAAATTACTACTTCAATTTTCTCCATTGAGTAGAATTATTTTTGTTTTTATTAAAAGTACTTCTACAGTGTTTATCTGCTTGTGGAAAAATGAATTAGACTTTGGACTTGTGCATCCACTACAGATCTGTTAAATGCCATCTGGAGAAACTGTGTTCTGGCCAACAGAGCAGTAACAAAGGTTTTCAGTTAGGTACTGAAAAGCTTCTTAAAAATAATAAAAGGAGACATGCAGCTGAGATAGATAGTCAAGTTGTGAAATGAAAGAACTTTTAATCACCTGTGCCTGCAAAAGTCTGTATTTGATTGCCTTAGTTGTCCCTTCTAGTCTTATGCTTCAAATCTTCAGGTGCCAATGATGCTTTTTTAGGCATAAAGTCATCAGTTTGCCTTTCAGTTCCCAGACTGAATGTGCAATTTTTGGGAGCTAGGCCATCTATAACATGCAGTATATTTAACAATAAAGTCCTTGACAACAAGTCCCATTTTTGGCAGATACAGGTAGCTATTGATACTTTTCAGGTATACTGGAAGTAAAACCGTCTAACACTGAAAGACGCTTCATTAAAGTTTTTGACCTGGAAGGTCTATTAAGAAGGTCCAGGAGGACCAAATTTCTGCACTGCTAAAACTTTTTGAAATTTACTGAACCATCTTTGATTTTCAGAGGAGGTTGAGCAAGATATTTACATTCTCTCCATCCACACTTGGGCTTTTCTCTGAGCTTTCCAAAACTGATGCCATTTAAGACAGTTCAAGCACGGGCTTATTCACCAGCAGTGATTTCATTTGTATTTTTCATAAAGCCACAGAACTGTCACTAGATGGCAGTAAACCTTTAATCACCAGCATAGAGCGGAAAGTGTGTCATTAACTCCCTGAATTAACAAGACCACCTTACAGGATATGTTGAAAATACTATACTTATTATTTTGCATCTTCTTATAATGATGTCTTTCTGGACTTAAGGCACTTTGGATCTGGTCTAAAGCCCCCTGAAATTGGTGAGAATCTACGAATTTTCATCAGTGGATTTGTATCTGGTCATTTATGTAGAAAGCAGTAGATAAAATGGGTGTAAGTATTATTTCAGAGCATAGTGAGAATGGGTCATTTGGTTTTATTTTTTTTTACACTGTCTTTATGTTTTTCCTTATTGCTTGTAGTGTTTTGGCAGAAGTCCGTATCCTCTTCCCCTCCCCTAATATTTTGAAACTTAAGAAGATTTTGTATTTAAGATCTGTCTAACCTAGCTACAGATAGAACAGGTGGAATAAGGATTACAGAAATTGTAGCCTTTCTATTGGAAATGGAAGGAATTGAAGCTAAAGTAAGAATTTAAGTTTTAATGTGATTTTGTGTTCAGATCTAGGGAGGGAGAAAGCTCTATGTTCTCTTGCTGTTGCCAGTAGGAATGTTGACAACTCTGCCTCTGAAAAATGAATTTCAAAGCATCTGTGTTAAAAAGGGCTGCATTTTTGAAGAGTCATAGAATCATTTGATTTGGAAGGGACTTTTAAAGATCATCTAATCAAACCCCACTGCAGTGAGTCCTTCTTGGCAGGTCTCCTCTCAATCCCTTCATCCCTCAGCCTGTATTGATACCAGAGGATGCCCTGACCCAGGTGCAGGACCTTGCATTTGGCCTTATTGAACCTCATGATGTTCACGTGGGCCCACTTCTTGAGGCTGTTTGGGTCACTCTGGATAGCATCCTAATGGCTTGTCAACTGCTTCACTCAGCTTGGTGGGATGTTGTGAAAGGCCTTACAGAAGTCCAGATAGACAGCATCCGTAGGACTTCCCTTGTCCACTGATGTAGTCAGCTCCATTATAGAAGGCCACTAGGTTAGCCAGGCAGGACTTTGACCTTGTTGAAGCCATGTTGGCTGTCTGTCTCAAATCACCTCCCTGCCCTCTATGTGCCTTAGCATAGCTTGTAGGAGGATCTGTTCCATGACCTTTCAAGGCACAGAGGTTGAGGCTGACAGGTCACTACTTTCTTGTGACTGCCGTGTTTTGATACACCTTACTTATTACACTTTGGAACAGGTGACCTGAAACATAAAAGCTGTCTTCATTCACCAGACTTTGTATCATTTTTGTACAAAAGCCAAAGAGGGTTTGGTTTCTCTTTGTTGTCTTTTGTTTTTGTTTTGGGGTTTGGGGGTTGGTTTTTTGTTTTGTTTTTTGTGTTTTTTTTTTATGTTTTGTTAGGGAGTTGCTTGATTTGACTGAATATTTTCACATACAAGAATTATAATTCCATTTTTATTGCTTTTTAAAAGTGAGTATTAGTGTTTATTACTTAATTTATGTCCTTTTGGTTATTTACTTGCAGATTATAATAATTCTAATAATTAAATGATTAGATAAAATTAGATAATTAGCATTTAGTGGTTAACACAGTACAGCAGCATTTCCCAGCAGATTGTTTGATAACTGGGGTTAGAACTAAAATCATAGTTTTTTGGTGTTGTTTTTTTTTGTTTGTAGAATTGCTGTTCAGTCTCTGGAAACTGTCAAGCCAACCTTAATGTGTATTATGCATTTTATTGTGTTTTTCCAGAGCTGCAATGAATAACATTCAGCAACTGAGTATGATTTTAAATTCAGCAGCTGATAAACCATCAGATACTCTCATCAAGTATTTCAATGTAAGTGACTAGAAGGAAGATGTGTGAAAGATTTTTGGGATTATCACTCAAGTAAAATACTTACCTGTAGATTGTGTGTTTTGGGAGACTTCCTTTTTAACAGCCATTTTTTGAAGAAGTATATTTTAATTGGGATGGTTTAAATGTAATCATTAATTTTGGAAAGCACTTCTATCTTACTGATTACTGGAACATTTTAAGTTCTTGAATCTTTTTGTTATTGCATGAAATACTAGGTTTTTGTATATAAATATTGCACTAAATACTAAGGTTTATTTATGTATGTTTATGTATGTATGATGGAAAAAGAAAGGGATATAAAAGGGAGCCGAAGAAAAGGAGTATCTGATTAGAGGATCACATGTCCACATTCAGCAGCTTAAGCACATTTCTAACTTTAAAGATATCAATGTCGATGGTACTAGTTGCATATTAATTGAGTTAGTTGCAACTGGTTGCATATGGGACATGAAGTAGTTGGTACTGGAAATGGATGAACATATTCTATCTTCTTAAAAAATCCACTTTTATTTATGTGGATGAGCTGATTGAGAGATATTACAAAGTGAAGCAGGACTAATGTGCTTAATCAGTTTTTGCAGTAAGATGTACTTTCTTTGCATTTCTTTCCACTGCCCTCCTTGTATTTTCTTAGAATTGCACAGTGAACCCTAAGGACAGTATCCTGAAACGAGTGGAAAATTTTGACCACATCTTCAAAAAGAAATTTGCTGAAGCAGTTGGACAGGGATGTGCTGAAATTGGCGCGCAGGTAACTAGCATTTTGGTTGAGTATTACTCATTTGAGCTCTTGGTACTAGCTAATGTGAGACCTGACTTACTGACTGTCCTCCTTCAGTGCATATCAATAATGGTAAAAAGTAACAATATTCTTTTCAACTTGAGAAACAAACAGGTATTTTTTCCTAAACAGCTGCAAAGATAGTATTCAACAAATTATTTATAAGATATAAGGAGCGACAGGAAGCAGGTGAAAATATGTTGGAAATATTTAAATGAAGAATGAGAAAATTGCAGGGTAAAATACATTTAGTGAAATGCCTATTTGTATTCTTTCATGGCTTTGTTCAGCTTTGAGAAAAGAAGTATCAGGGGAGACCTTATCACCATGTTTCAGTATTTGAAGTGTGGCTACAAAGAAGATGGAAGCTCTTTTTACAAGGAGTCCCATGGAAAAGACGAGGGGAAATGGGTGCAAGTTACTCCTGGGGGGATTCTGGTTGTACATCAAGGGAAAATTTTTCACAGTGAGAACAACCAGCCGTTGGCATAATCTCCCTATGGAAGTGGTGGATTCCCTAGTATTGGTCACTTTAAAGATTCGGTGGGACAGGGTGCTGGGCCATCTAGTTGAGATCATGGTTTGCCAAGAGAGACTGAGGTCCCTTCCAACCTGGTATTCTATGATTAAGAGTAATGTAGCCTGAAACTGCAAAAGGTGACTCACTTCCTTACAAAATCAGTAGGCTAGCTGTGCTCTCAGCAAGGATTTTGGAAAACAGATTCAATCCAGTTTATACTTGACAGTCTCCTGTCTGTCAGCTCTGCCTTTTATCCTGTTACCTGTGAATCAGCATAAACACTTGATTAAGTCTTCATGTGATTAGGTAGTCACAAACCTTAGTAGCCTTTGAGGCCCCTCCAGTGCTGTTGGCAGATGGAACTGGGGATGGACAATGACTTTATAGTAGCTTTTCAAAAAAACTGAACATGTTCTTAATTGTTAGAACATGAGTGTCTGCCTGTTGTAGTCTGTTAAAACTTGAATTTTTCCTGAATTTCTTCTTTTTTAACAGAGGTACAAGATTGGAGTGCGCCTGTATTACAGAGTAATGGAGTCAATGCTAAAGTCGGTAAGTTAAGTACTGGTACCTTAGTACTGGCATTGCATTTACAAATACTAAGAATATTCACAAGTTTGATTTTATTTACATATATTTCAGGAGGAAGAGCGCCTCTCAGTGCAGAATTTCAGGTATGTTCCCCTAACTTATTACCGAAGTCTGCTAGTTTAGTGTTAGGACAAGTATTAATAGTTTTCTTTCTCCTTAGCAAACTTCTGAATGGTAACATCTTCCACACATCTCTTCTGGCATGTGCTGTTGAGGTTGTCATGGCTACATATGGCAGTAAGTTGAAGCTTAAATCCTAGATAGCATTGTTATTTATTGGTGATTATTGCCATTTGTTCTAATACATAAAATACAACAAATATAAAAAGTGCTTACTGAAATTTCTGAGCTAGCAATTAGTCATTAAATACAAAAGGAAGAAACATCAGAAGTGGAAGAATGTTGTAGTCTTGATAATTTTCATCCATTTTCCCTGCAGGAAATGCTTCACAAAGTGATGGTACCAGTGCTGAAACAGACTTGTCTTTCCCATGGATTCTGAATGTATTTGATCTAAAAGCTTTTGACTTCTACAAGGTGATTGAAAGCTTTATTAGAGTGGAGCCAAGCCTAACAAGGGAAATGATAAAGCATCTAGAACGTTGTGAACATCGAATTATGGAGTCTCTTGCTTGGCAGTCTGTAAGTAATACTTTAAAATAGTATTTGTCCTTGTATAATGTGCATATCTAGAAAAGGGAAATCCCACACAACTCTATAAAATAATTTGTGGTCTTGCTGAGATTTATTTGTGGCAAAAGAGCAAAACAAGATTAGTTTTGGCACGTCTTCAGGTTTTGAAAAAAAGAAGTATGTCAGAGAAAGAAGTCAGCATAGCTCTGCTGATTTATGTGATTGTAAGCTAGTTTACTAGTCTGGCATGAATCATGAGGGTAATACCCTTAAAACAGCATTTTGTTACCAAAGGCAATAAATTCTATGCTTTTATTAAGTTTTATCCATATCCCACTTGGCAATAGGGCTTTAGTTCTCTGCATCTGATATATTTATTAGTAGTACTTAAAAGAATGATTTGCATAGTTCTTTGCATTTCAGTCACTTTGATATTTTTTGGATGCCATTAAAATAAAATGCTGGGAGGTGGATTGTTTTTTAGGCTGGATTGCAGAAAATCAAACATTGCCTCTTTATATTGTGTGTTATTTATAAACCAAAAATATGCTATTTATGCCAAACATTTGTCATTTTGACCAGAGACACATAAAACAGCTGTTTAAAAACCCATCACATATCATACAGTTCTGGCAAGTTTAAAACCAGTATGCCATAACTAATGGGATAGTTTAGTTGTGGATCAAGGTTTTTTTTCAGGTTAATCTGCGTATGATTTTTGTGTGACTTCAGAGTGAAAAGTTAACAGTTTTCTAGTATGGGTGATACTTTGCCAGGCTGTGCCATTAAACTCTTGGATTCAAAAAGTCTTGTTGTACCTGAGCAGCAAGAGCCCCATCCATCTCCACGTTTCTAGCTCAAGAGAAGTGTGCTGACCTCAGGGTTATATGGAAGCAATTGCCATGCTTCAAGCTGAGTCTGGTGGACCACCTTGTACCAATGAGCCCTTGCCACTAGATTTTCCTTGCTAACAGAATCAATGGGTGTATGTTCCTCTCTGAATATGCTGTTATGAAGATGACCTTTCTATTGTGGGTGCCAAGACTTGTAAATCCAGGTCCATGCTCATCACCGTGACACTGTGTTTCCCAGGATTTCTGGTGCAGTGCTCTAGCTGCTGTACCAGAGTGTAAATTTTTCCCTCTGTAAAACTTCTACGTGTTTGATGTCTTGGGAGACACACATGGCCTCTCTGTTAATGTATGAATTTCTTTGTGATTTTGGCACTCTTCGAATAAGAAAGCATTTGAGGCTGATAGCCTTTCTGCCAAAGCCTACAAAAGCAGGGAAAATGAGGCAGTATTTCAAGAGGCAGGTATTATTTTAGGAAGCTTGAAGACGTATAAAAAGTGCTTGTTTGAGAATTGCAACATTCAGAGGACAAAAGGCAGAGGTGCATGTACCCAAGTTTGATCTACAAGCAAGAAGTGGCTCCTGCTACATTCTGCAAACCAGTTTGTAGCCATCTTACTGATCAGCAATAAGTCTCATCTACCAGTTTCTATCTGGTAATTCAAGCACCACGTGCAGATAATTTGATTTGGGCTTGGGCTTTCAGACTGGAAAATCCCAAGCATTGTGTTTTCAAACATTACGGACGGGTATAGTTGCAGACTTGTGTGAAACAAATTATGATGGCAACAAGCACAGCATTATTTCAGGTTTTCTGAGTGGTCCATTTGAATGTATTTTAATGTATTGAATCTATCTTCTTGAGATTTCAGAGGTGTATGTTTGGTATTGTTTGGGGTGGATTATGTAGGTGATTTGAGTGTTAATAGAATGTTTGAGTTGGAAGGGACCTACAGCGATCATGTAGTGCCAGTAAGATACGTGGAGTGGAGCACAGTGGAGGGAATACGAAGAAATGCGCAATACATGTATCCAGAGGTCCTTCTGCTTCCTTGACCTAGGTGTCATGGGCAGTGTGCAGTCTCCTGTTGCCATAGATTTGTCACTAGAGGGCACAGCAGGATTCCCTCAAAAGCTGAGGGAAGCTGTGGCAGCCAGCTGCTTGCAGCTGGAGCCTATGTACGGGTACCCGGTGATTCTGCTTGAAGGCCTCCATTGCCTCTTCCAGCTACCCATAAGGGAAAGGCTGTGAGTTGCAAGCAGCAGACTACACAGTGCTGGCTCAGGAGACAAGAAGTAGTGAAACATTATCTGTGCTAAAATGTCTTACTGGGTCTCTTTGAGTCACTGGAGTGAAGGACCTGAGGCTCATACATTGTATGGCTGCACATAGAAACCTAAAGCCATGAGTGCAGAAAATCCACCCAGTAGCTCATATCTAAATATTAGCTGGTTTAGTCTGACAAGTGTAATTTATTAACAACAGAAAAAAAAACACTTCTGTGGCTGACTTCAAGACTGTTGGTCAGGTGTCCCAGAAAGGTTCAGCTAGTGAACGAAGTGTTGGTTTACCATATTCTCCTGCAATTCATTACCTGGATATTGTCGCCATGTAATGGTGTATGAGGTTTGCAGAAGTGTCTGCTTAATTGGTAACTCCTTCAAGAAGGGGGAGGCAGCTAGGGTGGTGTAGTTCATACCAGTAAATATCTTCTACCTCCAAACACTTGATAAAGGAGGAGGGAAAAGCTGGATGATTCCTGCTTTTAGTCATAAAGAATATCTCACCATAAGTGATTGCTTTGGGTTAATTTTAAGCAACTTACCTGATAATCCAAAAAAGATGGAATGTCAAGAAGGTTCAAATTTTCTTAATATGCTTAGAGAATGTTTTTTTTTTTCTCTCAAGAAGTGTTAAAACAAAGAAAAATGAGGAAAAGCATGGAGTAAATAGAACTAATTAAAAAAAAAAATCTAACTTGTTAAGTAAGGATAGAACCATTTGAAAAATACTGTAAATACTTGCATAATGCAACTCTGATTCCCCCAATCATTTTCCATGTGTTTTTGTTTAGTCCTTACCTTCCAAATGTACAGTGCAATGTACATTGCATTACAAGGCTTATCTGCTCTTTGAAAAGTCACGTCTGTATTTATCCAGTCTTTATTCATTCTGCTGACTGCTTTAGGAAGCAGGTCTTCAATATGAAATGTAAAGGGAATGAACAATTGAATACAGAATAGTTTGTAGTTTTACTCATCACAGAGCTTTTTTTGGGGAAAACCAACTTGCATAACTTCCCTGAAGGAAAAATCTGAAGTGCATCTGTCCTTTATCTGGCTTTGGAAACTATCAAATAAATGTGACGGATTCTGTTTCTTACTGGGATCTGAAGATAATAAATCACTCCTTTGGTAGTCATTGTGAATATGTTTATTGCTTTTGCTTAGCTAGCTGATTGTCATCTGTGCTTTAGGAAAGATTTGAAGCTTTTCTAGGTCATCCTTTCTTTTAACAAAAAAAAAGCATAGTGAGGCAAAAGGTGGAAAGAAGTTGAAAGTTCTCAAGAATTCTTAGTTTTGAAAAGGGGCAAGATGATTAAATCAAATTGGTTTTACTTAAAACTTTATTGAACTCTAAAGGGAAAAGCTCTATTTATCCACTCAAATATTATTTACCAGTAAGGTCATGATGCTTCCAGATGCAGATTACGTGGAGATCAGTTTAGAATATGTTAATAATGCTGCATAATTTTTATTGGCGGAATAGAAATACACCGTACAGTATTCTTTCTGTAGAATGCTTGTGCTTCATCTCACTACAGTACTTTGTGGCACTATTTTAATTTCATAACTTTAAAGGGGACTGAAATTAATGTATGCTTAAAAATAAAGGTGCCTATAACCTTTGCTTTATTTTTATTATTTAAATATGATTTAAACCCTGGCATAGTTAAAATTTGTTTCCTATGAAAAGGATAGCTTGTTGCCTGCTAGCCTGGGAGTTCATGCTTGGCCTTTTCCATAATTCTCTCAAACTGATCTCTCTTCAGGCCAGGGAGAAAAATAATTGTTGTGAATATCTCATTGAAGGTTGTACAAATGAATTCCAGAGTCTCTGAATTTCCCCTAGAGAAAGCCCTGTCAACTGCCATGTCACATATTTGGCTGGTGCTGCTTGCTGCAGTTCATTAGGAAGAAACAAGGAAAGAGCAGGTCTTCAGTGCAAGCAAATCAAAGTCTATAAATGTTCACAGGCTATTTTAAAAGTGAAATGTCTATAATATATAAAATTAATTTGTTTCTAGGAACAACATGACTTAGGTGTTTGGGTTTGTTTTTTTTTTTGTTTGGGTTTTTTTTTGGGTTTTTTTTTGTTTCATTCAAGAAAGTAAACAGCTATGGAGTATCTATCTTTGTTATCTGTATCTGCAAAGCAATCCAGTCATATTTCCCTGCCTCTCAGCTTGCATTCTGCTTACAAGATGCAAACAGGGAGGAACAGGCAAGGTATTAGATTTCTTTCATGCAGCTGCTTAGAGAATATTCTTCCTACACATGCCTTTGCACACAGTAGGTGAAGAGTGTGGAGCATACACATGTTCTAAATCATCACATTTGGCATACTTGGAATAGTTTGGGTCACACTACAAAATACTTTCTTCAAGCCAGCCTTTGGTGGGCTGGAGGTGAATGAAATGTGTGAAGTCCTTTTGCTGTGTCAAGCTTAAACTGCCCTCTACTGTCTTGTTCTTCACTGGAATTGCAGACCAATCACAGCCTTGTCCAAAGGTAAGGTAATTCATGCCAGCCAGGTAGGGTAGGTTAGGAAAAGAAGCATGGTCACGCTTTCTTGTTTAGCTCTACAGAGGGTAAAATGTTCTGTTGTTAACTTGTTAACTCTTCCCTAGGAGTTCAAGTGGTATTCCTGGTAGGAGTGCAGTTTTAAAAGGTTATGTGGTAGCTTTTGCTATTAACAGCATCTTACCCCAGCTGGGTCACCTTCTGCAACTCCAGAACAGATGTGAAGGTGCACTGTGGTGGGCTACAGGGAGTTCATTTGCAGCCTAATTTGGTCTGCTCGCTTCTGCTGCTTTTCTTGTGTTTATGTGTGAGGGACAACATATTGAACCAAAGAAGTGTATTGCAATACAGCTGTTCACACCATAGTCGTCTTTGGCTGTATTGCTCTTTACACTTGCTATCCTAATTTGTGTTTTTTCAATGGAAGAAGGAACAGCAGTATTGATATGTGTTGTGATTTAGAGTTGTGGTGTGATTTGGAGTTTCAGTGACTGATGCAAGATCAGGATGGCTCTACAAGTTTACTTGTCTTAATGGTTAAAATATGATCAAAAGTAGGCAAGTGTGCTTTGCTTTATTTATAACTTGCTTCTTGTAGTATTGCCTAAACTGTACTCCATAATGCTTCTCCTTTATCAGCTCCTCCTTCTCAGTGTTTTTTATTGTTAATTAAACATTTACAATAAAATCTTCAGTGCTGTTCTATCTTGTATCATTGATTTTAACGTAACACAATGTTTGCAGTAAGTATTCGTCAACTGTGTAGTTAATGTTTATACTCATCCCACATGAGTATGGATGTATGTTCATCCCACGGATACCTCATCCCACACCAAAGACTTTTGTTGGTTTTAAATTATACAGCACATTGTGCAGAAATGCCTTCCTGAGGAAAGCCATGTATTCCCAAAGAATACATTATTTCATTAATATGACAAACTCACTGAGCTGGAATAAGAGCAGACCTACTTTGATCATGCAGTAAGGAGAAAAATATTAAACAGGTATGTTTAAGATTTGCTTAGAAGCTGTTAGGCAAATCCAGGTCAGGGTAAAGTGGTAAGAAGTTACAGGTAAACAAGTACTCCTTAGTACGTTGGTATAGTACAAGTTTAATTATGCAGCCTCCTAGTCTTTGATTGTACAAGGACACAGTTATTGTGGAGCTCAGCATACTTGAGTGCTTAGTGCCTGTTCCCTTGGATGTGGTGTACAATTTCAAATTAGGTTTCTGTGCTCTTTGTAAGAAGAAATTAAGCATCTAGGAATGGGAGTTAGATTTGCTTGTGGTATGTATCTTAGTGATGTTTCTTACTAAGTTTTGTCTGACGTTGTACACCTCTTCTGGAGGTGGATGTCTACATGCAGTTTGAAGTCCTCTTTTTGATTTTCAACATCTTAAGTCATTCCTTTTAAAACTGAAGTAAGAATGTTCCTAGTGTCAACATTTTCAGCAATAGTTTACTGGATAAATACTTTACTGTTGTCAGAAGAATTACTATAAAACCTTGTTGATAGGCAGCTAAGTAAGGCTGGGCAGCAAGGTCCAGGTATTGGTGCTGCATCTGTGTACTACAAAGGACAATAGTTCTGGCTTGAGTATTGCCTGACAGTCATCAGTGGTGTTTTGTTGGTAATGCGTTCCCTCCTGGCACATTTTGGTATTTGTCAGCATTCCTCCGGACAATGTTTAGGCAAGATTTGGGGCATGATGCAGCTCGGGGGCTATTTTCAACTGCTGGAATAGGTTTGAAGTGAAGAATGTTTGGCTGTGTGGGTGCAAGCTGTGCTTTGCCATTTGCCCTCAAGGCCTTAGGACAGGCCATGGCTCGTTGTGTTACCAACTACAGACAGTCTGGGCTCAACCACGTGGGTGACTTCAGCGCTGGCAAATGAGTCATGCGTTCCACTGCTCTCTGCTCTAGACTTCAAGAGTTGTGTTACTGCACAGCAACCAGCTTCTCTTAGAAAAGCTAAGAGTATGTCAGACATATTCCTTTCATGTCTACTAAATTTTGCCTTAGATATAGGAAGAGCTAATTTATTAATGATGGACAGCCTTAGGCACAAAAAAATGCCCGGCATATCCAGAATGACAGCATTTGCAAGCATGCTCACTGGCAGGGTATAAACTGCCTGGGAAACTTCACTATTATAAAGACAGGCATCTCAGAAACTACAGGCATTAGAGCGTTCTTGGAGACATCACCCATCCCCTGTGATTGTCTGGATTTTAGGTACTTAGTATCCTGTCTCAGCTGGAGTTTACTATGGACAGTGATTTCTAATATGTAATCTTCTAGGGTTTTTCTTAGAGGGGAAAAGCTGTGCTAAGAGTCACCGAATTATGCCATTTCACATGCTCACCATGCTCCCTTCAAAAAAGTTATGTTGGAAGGGTGCAGCTTTAATCTTAAAGAAGGAACTGAGAATTGATTTGAGGTTTTCTGTCTGTACATACTAAATATACTTCTGCTTACATCGTGAGTGTGTTCTAGAAGCGTGTGTGATGAGAAGTCACTGCGACTACTGCTGCTTGGTGTGATAGTGCTAAAGGATCATACTGGTTCTACTGCATCTACATTTCATTTGATTTGTTTGTTTTTTTTTTATATATATATTAAGGTTAGGAATTAGGTCTGACACTTAATTGTGACTTAGTTGTCACAGCTGTGTCTGGAAAGCCTTCTATGGTTTTGCCTTGAAATTACAAGGCACATTGTTACAATTCTATAAGATGGCTGCTTTTTTGGTATTTGTAAGTATACCATATAGTATCATATGTATATATGTTTATATGCTTTTTGGTTTGAGCATATACACAGACACTTTTTAATAAATACATGATAAAATGTGTTTCTTCCATGATTTTCTGGTACTCCTGAAGAGTTGCCTTTTATAGAAATCATGCTGTGCTTTTTGAGGCTTGAAACTTTTATCTGCCTTAACAGCTGAAGGCAACTTGGAAAAACCAGGAAGAATACCAAATGATAGTCTTCACTGTCTGCACCATCACTCTGAAAATCTTCCTTGCCACTCCTATTTATCATGAAGATGACTCAAGCTGTTTTTCATGCTTGGGTGTTACCACCCGAGCAAATTCTCTAGGCTACTGGAAGAGAAGCCACTTGAAGCCGAGGTTCTGTGTTTCCTGCTTTTGTCTGTGTTGGCAATGTGTTTGCTTCTTGGTAGACACTCACCAAGTGTACTAAACACTTGCTGGGGTTGTAAGGTATTGGTTATGTTAGCACAGTGTTAATGGATTTATTTGTTGCAGGTCTACCAAGTCAGCCCAACCCTTGAGATGCTATTTTGATTCAAGTATAAACACGACTAAAGGGCTTACCTAAGACACAGCAACTATGCAGAGTTTTCATTCTGTGAAATTTGGATGCCATTCTTGATTAAGGATTTAAGTGTTCCACTGTTCATCTACTGCTTTAAAGTATGGAGTTTCTCTTCTTAGGGGGATATGACTCCAACATTGTTAGACTTCCACAATTTAGGTGTTGAGGCTCGCTCTATACTTGAGACAGAGTTGCACTTCCAGCAAGCAATTAATTCTATTTATCTTGGGCATTTTATGATGGGGTTATTCATTTTCTGAAGGTACCTGTCTCCACTCTACTTTAGACAGCATCTGTCTTAATCACAAACCTAAACTAGATGTATAATGTTAAGGTTAGTAAAAGTGAATAGTCTGTGTAATACTAGGTTTCGTAACTCTTTCCTCCTTCCCTCCAGATTAAGGGGGCATTAGCAGGAGGCAGTTATTGAATTATGCTTAGTTTTGCTTTAGGTGGCTATTTATGCTGTATATCTCACCTGTAGTCACTGTTGTGGTTTCTGTTCATGTGGAGGTCATGTACTGTTACCAGTGTGGCTGTGGAAGCGGAGGATGTGTCATGATTTCTCTGGCTGTAGATTTACAGTTGTAATAGGGAGCTGGGATTTATAGCCTGTGCTCAGTGGAGCTTGCAGCTCTGTTGGTGCAGCATAAAAATATCTTGCCTTTGTCTAGGTAGGTACCAAACAAATGTTCTAATGTTGGAGGGTTTTCTTTTTCCACCTACATGCTCGATTTTCAAGCTTGTAAAGAATAACAGTATCTTGTCAAGCTCAAACTGCTAAATTATGTGTCATTGGACATGTTTTTTTGTCTGTGCTTGCTGCATTTTCTTATTGTATGCATAAATGTGTGGGGTTTTTTTGTTTGTTTTTTGTAGGTCAAATAAATGCTTTTGTGCCTGCTTTTATACTGTAGAAATGTACAACATTTCTGTTACATGTTTGTATCACTGAGTGTATGTCTTGCAGTAACTTTCCAGTAATAAAGATTCATTGTCAGGGATGAGGATACGCTGGTTTACAGCTGTTGTATAGGCATAGTGCTCACCGTGCTCCAGGCGGGTAATCCCTCTAAGTTTTGTTAAAGCTCTTCATTTGGCCTGGATTGGGTTTGCTTGTCAGAATGGGTTTAGGCACAGGCTGGTGAGTGCCTGTGGTACAGCTGAGTGCTGTGCCACTAATGTCTGGACCTGTGTGCATGGTGTTCTCCTGAACCACTGAGCAGAGACTTCAGGCTTATCCCGTTAGATTGTACTTAGTCTGAACCTGGCTTGGGTAAGTACCTGGACTATGATCACCTTGTCCTTCCAGTTTGGGAGCTAGGCTGCCCAGAGAAGAGCCTGTGCATTGTATGATCTATATCTGTGCCTGATGTACCTTCCAGCAGCTCAGAAGAACTCCCTGGACTTAATCTGGACAGAAATACCTGCTGGTGTTTTGTTTTGTTGGGGTTTTTCTGCACTTATCCACCCATGGGAGCACGCAAGCATGCAGTGTATGTGTTAGTTTCTTTCACACACAAAAGGTGTTAAGTGGCTTAAGAAAAGAAGCAGATAGTTTTAAATTTGGTTTCATTGCTGAAAAATATTTTTGTTAGGGCTGAAAACACAGATATTGCGATACTTGCTTCACCATCTGTATTTTCATTTTTTTAACATAATTTGCTATATACTTAACAGATTTCTCCATTAAGAAATATCTGCAATGTTACTGTTTTCATTACTTCATTATAGATGCTTCTCACTTTAGTCAAGTGTGGTTCTAATGTCGCATAATTGCACAGAAGGGCGAAGACTTGCAACTAATGTCTGCAATTGACTTGCTTTCATAAAGCAGCTATTTTTGCAGAATTCATCTGAAAAGCGGAAGAGTTATCATAGCCATAGTTGTTTTTATGTGAGGTAGACTTAATACCATTTTCAAGGAAATAACTTTGAATGCCTCCTGTTACTAGCATTGTTTTTACAATTATTTTTTCTTTTTTTTTCTTTAAGGTAGCAGCTCATTCTATAAAAAAGGTGGAATTTGGGAAAATGTTAAAGCTGTGTGTATGGAAAAGTATTCTTCTGCCTCTCCATAAAAAGATAGGGACTTCTTGTTAGAGGCCTTCCTTTGTTGTTGCTTGTGGTTTGGTTCTCATGTTTAAGATGCAGGAAATGTAGCCCTTCGTAGTGCAGGACAGCTTTCAGTTGTTACAGCTGGAGCGGACAGATTGCTTGTTAAATAGAAAAAAAATAATCCAAAATCTCAGTTCTGGAATTTTTAATTTCCCAACATAGTGGTAGGTTTATAGAAAACCAGATGATGTGTTCAGGATACTTTGTTTTAATTTTGCGGTAAGTTCAGTTCTCATATGGGGGAAAACTGGGCTTGCTTTATAAGCAGTTGTGTAAGAGGAACTAGAGTTGGCAGGAGGTGATAGATCTGAGAGTCTTTGGTATCAAAGTGGATTAGAGGATTAGAACAAACTTCTCCATTCAACTTCTTGCAGAATTATTAGGCTCTGCAAGCATGGCTTTCTGAATTTGCATTCAACTTAAATGAGCTCTTTTGAGTACAGTCTGAAAACATGCTAATTCAGTGATTGTCAGTTGTATTTATACAATTTTTTTCAGCACTTTGATAATTAGGTAACAACTGCAGTCAGGGCATTTACAACTTCTATATTTAGAACCACTTTGATTTACAGTTTGCTTAGGTTTTGAAATGTATCCTCTTTCATTCTGTCAGTGATGCTCAAATGCCAGTAACCCTGAGGTATAAATAGTAATAGTCTCACAAAAAAGGGAACTTGTCAGGATTTACAGGTCTGCCCAGATGCAAGAACTTTCTAATACTCCATTTACTGCTGGAAAAGTATGAACAAATTGCTCTTCATTGATAAAATGCCTAGGAAGTAACTTGGAAGAATAAATAGTGTTAGAGGGTAGCATGCTCAATTGGGGTTTTCAAAATTACCAGTCTCAAAGTGAACTTCACTGTGTTCACTGTAATTTTAGCTGTTTACTTCATGCAATTCTAAAAAATCTCATCTTTGCTTGTTGAAAATACAAATGGAAATCACTTTCTTATAAGAGATGATAGAATCATAGAATAGTTAGGGTTGGAAAGGACCTCAAGATCATTTAGTTCTAACCCCCCTGCCATGGGCAGGGACACATCACACTAAACCATGCCACCCAAGGCTCTGTCCAACCTGGCCTTGAACACTGCCAGGGATGGAGCATTCACAACTTCCCTGGGCAACCCATTCCAGTGCCTCACCACCCTTACAGTAAAGAACTTCTTCCTTATATCCGATCTAAACTTCCCCTGTTTAAGTTTTAGCCCATTACCCCATGTCCTGTCACTACAGTCCCTAATGAAGAATCCCTCCCCAGCATCCCTACAGGCCCCCTTCAGATACTGGAAGGCTGCTATGAGGTCTCCACGCAGCCTTCTCTTCTCCAGGCTGAACAGCCCCAACTTTCTCAACCTATCTTCATACGGGAGGTGCTCCAGTCCCCTGATCATCCTCGTGGCCCTCCTCTGGACTTGTTCCAACAGTTCCATGTCCTTTTTATGTTGAGGACACCAGAACTGCACACAATACTCCAGGTGAGGTCTCACGAGAGCAGAGTAGAGGGGCAGGATCACCTCCTTCGACCTGCTGGTCACGCTCCTTTTGATGCAGCCCAGGATATGGTTGGCTTTCTGGGCTGGAAGCACACACTGAAGCCTGCTCATGCTCATTTTCTCATCGACCAACACCCCCAAGTCCTTCTCCACAGGACTGCTCTGAATCTCTTCTCTGCCCAACCTGTAGCTGTGCCTGGGGTTGCTCCGACCCAGGTGTAGGACCTTGCACTTGGCATGGTTAAACTTCATGAGGTTGGCATCAGCCCACCTCACAAGTGTGTCAAGGTCCCTCTGGATGTCATTCCTTCCCTCCAGGGTATCAACCGAACCACACAGCTTGGTGTCATTGGCAAACTTGCTGAGGGCGCACTCAATCCCACTGTCCATGTCAGTGACGAAGATGTTAAACAAGACCAGTCCCAACACCGATCCCTGAGGGACACCACTCGTTACTGGTCTCCAGCTGGACATTGAGCCATTGACCACAACTGTTTGCATGCGGCCATCCAGCCAATTCTTTATCCACTGAGCGTTCCACCTATGAAACTATCTCTCCAATTTAGAGACAGGGATGTCGTGTGGGACAGTGTCGAACGCTTTGCACAAGTCCAGGTAGATGACATCAACTGCTCTACCCCTGTCCATCAGTTCTGTATCCCCATCATAGAAGGCCACCACGTTGGTCAGGCAGGATTTCCCCTTAGTGAAGCCATGCTGGCTGTCACCAAGCACCTTGTTGTTTTTCATGTGCCTTAGCACGCCTTCCAGGAGAATCTGCTCCAAGATTTTGCCAGGCACAGAGGTGAGACTGACTGGTCTGTAATTCCCTGGGTCATCCATTTTCCCCTTCTTGAAAATGGGGGTTATATTTCCCTTTTTCCAGTCATCAGGAACTTCATCTGACTGCCATGATTTCTCAAATATGATGGCCAGTGGCTTAGCAACTTCATTTGCCAGCTCCTTAAGGACTCCTGGATGGATTTCATCAGGTCCCATGGACTTGTCTATGTTCAGGTTCTTAAGATGGTCTCGAACCAGTTCCTCTCCTACAGTGGGCGCAAGGTCTTCATTCTCACAGTCCCTGCGTCTGCCTTCCAAGACTTGGGTGGTTTGGTCAGAGACTTTGCCAGGATTTTACAGAAGACTGCAAACAGGAGAGGTATGGAAAGGCTGAATGGTGCTCCAGATGCTCCTCGCCTCTTCCAAAAGAAAGAGGAGGCAGTAATAAAACTAGTTGATTTGAAACAAAAAAGGAGGTTTGAGTTTTCTTTAGTTTTGTTCCCCCTCCACACAGACACACGATGTGAACTTTTTACTGCAAAATGCTGTGGGTGTTAAAAAGTTTACAGACATTCAAAGGGAGGCAGGGCAAGATCACAGAAGAAAAAAATTGATTGTTGCTGAACATACAAACACATCTGACCCAGAAAGTCCTGAGAAACAGCTAGTGAAGTGGGACAGCACTTGAACGAGAGAAGGCCTTGCGTGCCTCTCCTCCTGTTACCTTCTTCCCCAGGCATCCAGCTTTGGCCACTGTTGGAGGCAGTATTGCAGATTAGCTGAATGCGTGGGGTCTGATCTAGTACAGCCATTCCTATCTTCTGCCTGATCTCGTGAGCTGTTCTGCAGTCTTTGCATTTCTGTAACTGAGGTTACTTTCATAAGAAACAGTAGTTTGTAGGTTGATTTTTAGATAAGGATATCTTTCCTACCTGAAGGTTTATTGTTTGGGTTGTTTCTTTTCCCAGCAGTTCTGGATGAAAAATGCAAAGATGTGTTTGATTTGGTATTGATATTTCTGTAGATGTCAAAGACTTGCACTGAATGAAACAGATTGCCTTGCATTCTCTTCCTGAGAAAGACAGAATTTCAAGCTGAGAATAAGATGTATAAAATGAGAAATGTTTTGCTTTTGAAGTGATGGTATGTTGAGGTAAATCAGAGGTGCTGATAGAAAGGTTGCTTGTTTTCCTTGTCTTCTGAAAGTTCTGGTTAAGTATCTGGTTAACAATGGCTGGCCACCTTGGTTTAGATCAAAAAAGTGCTTGCAAGCAACTAAATTTTCACTGCTTTTATTTTTATGGTAAATGTGCCATATCTGTGCTCTGTCAATGAAGAAACCAGAGTACAAAGAACAAATTTGTAGGTTCTGATCCTAAAACTGAACTTCTAATCCCCCTTGCATAAGCATATGAATAAAAGTAATGTGCTTTCAGGAAGTACTGGATGCAACACATTCAGGTGCTCAGGAGCTCTGACACCATAAGCCTTTTTTGAGATGCTTAGCTATGATTTAGGAGCAAAACTCCTCATCTAGATTTAAATTTTGGCATAAGCTATTACCAGAGAGGTGGTAGAGCTGGTATCAAAGCAGGAGCAGACAGGAGTGCCATTCAGTAAAAACATTGCTCCATCCACAGTTCTCCAGGATAATCTTGTTGCAGAACCAGAAAAGGTGGAGGAAATTTCATCCAGTCCTGAATAGCTGGTAGCTTGGCTTTCTATCAGCTTGTTGTGGGAAGTACAGGTTCACTCTGCCTCTTCTGAATTAGTCAGATCAGGAATTTCTCAAGTAATGGGTAGATTCTCTAAATTACAGATGTTGCTTTTTTGACTGTGTTCTTTTGTTGTTGTTTGTTTATTGGGGTGGTTTGTTTGTTTGTTTTTCCCTCTGGAAAGAGTGAAGTATATTTAATAATAAAAAATACGTGTTTCCTCCGACAGTTTTGAGATCTTGAGCTGTTAACCGGTTGGAAAGCTGTTTTACTGTGTTGCACTATGCCATCGCAAAAAGCAGAAGCTACTGCCCTGGAGAGTGAGTGCAAAGCAGAAAGAGCTACTCTTTGTGCTTCCCCAAGTTTTTTTTACTAATATACCAAGGAAAGTCTGGTTTAAAGGGGAGTACCCATACATATGACTTTATCTGCTGCTTCTGCTTGTAAGTCAGTGATTATTTTTGTCTTCCTGAAGTTTTGTAATCTGAGGAGTAGCTTCTCTTCACTGAGGTGGGGCTCTGGGGTGCTCACTGCTGTAATGCAGAGGCATTGCTGAGCAAGTTGTCACTCAACCAATTAACAGCTTTGACAAGCTCGGGGAGAGTGGTAGCCTAAGAAAAATAGCCCAGTAGTGGATTAAGGGCTTTAATATTGAAGTTTTTGGAGGGAGTCTAATATTAAACAGGCTCTTTAGAGAGATGTATCAAGGCATTAGAGATGCATATTTGGCTTTTGAACTTTGAATTTGCCAGTGACTTTGTCAGTGGCCTGTGGAAAGTTGCAGAATTTCTACTTGTGCTGGGGGTTTTGTGCATTTTTCTGAAGTCAGATATGAATCGGAAGAGTTTAGGATTTCTAACTGCAATGCCTGCCTATTTTTCTATATTATGCAGAAGTATCTAAACTATCTTTGAAGCCTGAGTTCATACTGTTTGAATTTTCCTATCACAAGTCATGTGGGTAAAGTTATAAAATTCTGTTAAATTTGAAATTCAGTCATTAGCTTCTAGCAGTCTCTGAGTAACTCAGTTTTCCAGTACTAAAAGGCAGCAAAAGCTGCACAAAGGGAAGTAAACATAATCAGATAACATATGTACCCTGACAGCTCAATGTGCATTTTCTCCAACATTAATTTGTGCTTCTATATACTGATCTGAAGTCAGAATGCCTCAGGTGTATCTGTGTTGCAGCTGACTTCCCTAAATCTAAAGTGCAGATTCATTTTAACTCACTTTATATTCTTGACTCCATTGTTTCTGGGGAGGAAAAACCAACACTTACTACTTACTTTCAGCTTTTAAATATTTATTTAATTTTACAGTGATGTAAAATTAATTTTAAGGAATATGTACACAATGTTCTGTTAGCTGGGAAACATATATAGGAAGTTTTAAAGCACTTTTGTCTATATATTCCTGTTTGTAACAGTAAGATGCAGAGATCTCTGCTTTTACATGGCTTTGACTTTTCAAAGTGTCTTGATTGACTATGCCAGCACATACCCCCTAGGTAATTTATTTGTATACTTTATAAAGTTTGCAAGAAAATAGCATTTGAAATTTTAAATGCTCATGTAAAAAATACTTTGAGAACACAAAGATTGAGAGGAAGTTTCACTCTGAAAATTGCTGTGTCTTGAATTTGTCTGGGAAACCAAATCATTTCAACAGTTGTGAAATATTTCAGTTGGTGCAGATGCTCATTTCTAGTTAGCAAAGGTCCTGTTTTTCTGTGAAACTAGTACTTTGAGATTGAATTACCTGGTTTGGAGGGTGTTATTTTGCTCAAAAGTTATGTTGAGTTGAACAGCTTTTCACAAAAGACTGTATTAAAGTGGTACTGTACCTAAAACACCAACTTCAGTCATCAGAGGTTATTTTGTTATAATTACACAGACATCTTGAGACAGGTGAGAAGAAAAACCAGTTTGTTTGAGTTGTTTCCAGATGCCCTAAACTACCAGAAGATTTAATTGCTTTATGGGGGCCAGGCTTGTGGAGAGAGCATGTATTTTGTCAGATAAACCTGGGAGAAACAGAGTTCTTACAGCCTATTGATTGAAGCTTCCTATGAATCCAATGGTCCCTAAGAAGGAAGGTGCAGGGAGAAAGGCAGGAGGGAGGTGTAAGATACAGGGAGAAGAGTAAACTCCTGAGCAGGCATGGTAGCTGAAGTGATATAATTAATATGCTGCTGTTTTCTTCAGCAACTGGATCCTGCAGTGTAAACCAGGCACTTTCACCCCCATCCTCAGTTGGATATATTTAATATATTTAATAATATACTTGGAAGCCAGTATATTATTAAAGATAAGCAACTGGTTTAACTTCAGACATTCCCCCCCACTCCCCCCAACCTACTTTCTCATTTGTGTTTGACTTGACAGACAGTCCTTGGACTTTGGTTAACCTTATCCAAACCGAAGTTTGTTTCTAACATACAGCTTGTCAGAACAGACATCTGACATAAATTCTTAAAATACTTTTTCTGTGTACTGTTATGCTTAACACTTTTACAGTCTTATCATAAATTCTTTCTGATGTGAGTGAAGCATAACCTTTACATATCAGAATATATTTCCACAGCTGAAGAAATGTGGAGGCTTGTAATTCCAGTTTAGTCCCAGCAGTCTTTTAATACAGTTTATATTGTGGAGTCACTGTCAAATATTTTCATTTTTATGGTCTGAAGGCTGTGTTGAATGAAGTTTTCTGAAACTGGCCTTTCAGAGAACCTGATGTCCTGTGGTCTGGTGGACCGGTTCTTTTTTATCGAATTCTGGATTGTATCCGACGTGAAGTAATAGACTATAGGGTCAAAACAGCAGTTTGAAACAGCGATGCACAAAGTGATGGGGTACATAGTCCTGACTGCAGTTACCACAGAACAGTTAATCCAGGTCTGTGTTCTCATAAGGGAGTAAAGTATTAAGGTAATGTTATAAGGCACAAAGCAGAAACAGAATATCACCAAATGGACAAAAATCATTTTGAGTACCTTTTTCTTGCTTAATTTATTCCGACTTAATGTAAGGGGTTTATTCAAAGTCCGTAATACCATAGTAGAGCAGGTCACGTTCAAGATGAGTGGAATGAAAAACCCAACGATTTCAATGAAGATAACAATCCGGGATAGGTAGGTTTTCCACGTGTCCTCCGAGAAGTTTTCAAAACATGTCCTTTGTTCAGTATTATTCCGGCGATTTGTGGACTGGAAAAAGCTCGCTGGTGTGCTGCCTGCTAACACAGTTATCCATACTGCAGCACAGACAATTTTTGCATTCCTTTTGGTTCGGAGAGTCTTGGATTGAAAGGGGTGTACTATAGCTAAAAAGCGATCTACACTTATG
This sequence comes from Pezoporus wallicus, assembly GCF_028554395.1. Lineage (NCBI taxonomy): Eukaryota > Metazoa > Chordata > Aves > Psittaciformes > Psittacidae > Pezoporus > Pezoporus wallicus. Next base: position 579,484 of record NW_026641881.1, on the reverse strand, counting down.
CAAGTCAGAAATAAAATGCTCCCATACATATTTGTATAAAAGAGGGTGACAGAAATCTTGCACAGAATGTCTCCAAATGGCCAGTTTCTTGTTACGAAGTAATAAATCCTGAAGGGTAATGTAAACACAAAAAGCAGATCTGATATTGCTAAATTAAGCATGTAAGTTGTAGTTTCATTTCGGACTTTTAACGAACAAGTAAAAATGTAGATGGCAACACAGTTTGCTATGAGGCCAAGAACAAACACCATACTAAAGATACAGCCATATAAAGTATATTTAAAGGAGTCCTCAGTGGAACAGTTAGAGCTTACCATTATAATGGTATATTTCAGATTCCTGTGATTTGGAGGTTTCTCTGTATTTTTATTGCAACTTTTGTAAAATTCCAGAACTTGAAGATATATTTGGGCTGTGTAACTGGCAAGTTTGCGGCACTGTAAATCTTCAGGGAAGAAACACAAGCTCTGTAGCAGGGGAGTACATCTCCAGCAGTGATCACCAGGAGGTCACTCTTCTCTTCCAAGTGCTATTTGTAATCACATAGCCAGTCTTCAAAAGTCAAAAAACGTATAATTTGTGGCTGCCGAGGTCATCCCAGAGCTTCCTTAATTCCATTTTCCCCCTCGATTCAGCGAAGCCGCTGTAAAACTTTCTGCCTTACTTTTGGCTGCAGATCGTGGTAGTGAAGTCTTGTCCATTCAAATTTACTGGGCACGTATGCTTTAGAGAGCGATTTCCTGGATGCCGGCAAAGCGTCAGCACTTGCATTTCTCTCTCAGCCTTCTTTCTGAAAAACAAGCTTTCCAGCTCCTGGGAGCTCTTGTCTGCTTGCTCAGCCTGTGGGGCGGGAAGCAAGCTGCTTGCGAGGGCAGAAATGAAATTCCAGAGCGTGTTTGTTCCTGCAGAGCAAGGCTCTTGCTTCCCGACAGCCTCTCGCCTGCCCAGCTCCTTCTGAGGAGGAGAGCAGGGAGCTCAGGCAATTTGTAGCATGACATCACAGGAAGAAGAGGTTGAACTGGCAGGCTGAAGACTGGTTTCAGTTCAGCTTGTTTGCCTTACTCTAATCTGATAACGTGTCTGCTGGGACTGTACCTTGCAGGCGTGTAACTGGTCACCAGCAGAGCGCTGCAGCTGCAGCCTCCGGTTAGCTCTTTCTATAGTCCCTAAAAGGTCCTTTGCCAGTGTTGCTGGAGTGTGAAAGCTTCATCACAAAATCTTTTTCTGCAGTTATAAGGAGACATTTAAGTGTCTCGATGCCTTAAAATTCCTGTTTATGGTTTGGAGATAATGAGTATTGTGGGCTTTTATAGTTGATACTGGATTGAACTAATGTTACTTTTTTTTGATAGATATCTTTGCTTGTGATAGATAACATGTTAAATCAGCAGAAATCAGCCCAATTCCCTCAATACACCAGTACAAACCTCAGGAGGGACAAAGTAACATTGATAGGTAATTAAATAATTTCACCAAAAAATTGGTAAAAGGGAGAGGCATACAGGTTATTGTGGATTGCTCTTGGATGTTCCTAGGACTGAGGTGTGTGGCAGTAGTAGGAGAAATTTTTAACTTCTGTATTAGAAGGCTTGTCCCAGGCTTTATTTCCAATCAGAAAGATGGTTCTTTTTACAGAAAATATGCTTCAATTTTCTGTATAAATTTTGTGTTACAGAAAGAATTTTCTTCAATATGTAAGCACAGAATTAATATACCAAACTAAATACTGCACTATTCAATTGTTTCTGGTAATATGTAAGAGGCCAGTTGTTGCACAGCCACGAAATACTCCCATTAGTCACTGATTAATGAGACAAAAACATGTTGTAACTAATTAAATTAAGTACATATAAAAAAAAGCAGCTCTTCTTGCCTGTAGGGGCAGATAAGAGATAAATCTCAGTTTAGACAGACTCATCTATTTAACAACAGCTTGGATAGACTCAGTTCTGGCATCAAACCCAGTCTATTTCTAATGTTTAGAATAACAAATCTCTTCATATCTGGCTGGGTGGTATGGTTCTTTTGAACTAGATTTTAATCAGTTGTACCTAAGCAAGGCTCTGGCCAGAACCTTTCTAGTCTGCTGTAGAGGATAGTAAATAACAGCACTTCACAGGGGCTTGGCACGTTTTTTTTTTTTTTAATGTAAAGTATGTCAAACAAAATTCAGAAATGTAAAAATGATTCTTGATTATTTTAGTTCAGGTTTTCTTGATAAATTTCTTCTGTGAAACCTTGATTTTGAGGTGAAATCAAGCTTTTTTAATTTAATAGGGTATAACCACAAGAAACCTTCTGAACTATATTTGAAATTCATACTTAACTGTAAAATGTAGTGCATTTCCACTTTTAAGTCGGCAAGAAATGAAAATGTGAGCTTGGCAGAGTCTCGTGTGTGTCCAGCTCAACTTGTGCCTTAGCATAAAGTTGTCTTACCTGGCTTTCCTCACAAAAGCAGTTGTCACATGTTGCTAAATTTTGTGTCTGTTCCCAGCAGGCTTGCTTGGTGAAAGGGCGGTTTTCCTGCAAGAGTCCAGGAGTTCTGCAATGGACCATGGGACCTCTGAGCTCAGTTTTCCTGCTCTGGCTTTGTTTGCGCAGGAAAACTGTGTGGGGCAGGATCAGTTACTGGAATGAAAATCCCTGAAGTACAGAAATCTGACATTACATGTCAAAACCTCAAGCCATAATTCATGCTAAGAGAGAGAAGCTAATGGAAATGTCTCTCTTATTCACTAAATTTGATTTTCTGTTTGGGTGAAGGTGTGGGTGCACAGACACGAGGTGGTCTGTCTTTCTTTAGAGGGGAAAAAACACCTTCAGCATTAGTAACTTAATAAATTCTTACAGTGCTTCCAAAGCCAGGAAATGCACTGTTAAATGAAGGTTGTCAGATGCACAAAATACTGTATGTAACTCCTTTATTCTATAACTAATGTTACTGGTTTTAGAAACATCACTGTATCGTGGTAGTTTTGTCCTCACTTCAGTTACTGTTGCAGTGAAGTCAGCCTTGGCAGGGCAGTATTTTCTTTACCTTAAGTGTTATTTGTCCAGCTGTTTTCATGGGGTATAGCATTTTTCATCTGTTTACTGGAGTTTCTCTTTGAGCATGTGTATGTACAGGAAGGGTTTTATTATGGTTGAGCCGTAGGGCTGAAAGCCAGGAAGTCTGTTTCTGCCTGTGCCACAGATTTGCTCCTCCAGCCCTGGCAAAGTTTTCTATGATTTTTATGCTTTTTTTAGCTTCCCTCTGTGTAAGAGCTCGTTCATTTCTTCACTGGGATGTGAGGCCATCTTAACTGTTAAATATGTTTCGTAGTCCATGGATCATAGAATCATAGAACAGTGTGGGTTGGCAGGCACCTTTGGATAGAGAACTCCTTATTAAATATGCTACTGAGATAATTACAGTAGCTAGTGAATAGCGATAAACTGTAGGAAGGTTAAAATTTGGTATGTTTATGTTAAATCCTGTCAAGCAAAAGGATCTCTTGAGAGACTTGATTCAACACTGTATGTCTACAGGGAAGTAGGTGCCGAGAAAGCAGGGCTGGGAACTTTGACCTTCTCAGCTACCTTTTGGGAGCTGCCTGCTCAGACAGACATAAGTCACTGTAAGACTGCTTCTGGTAAGTGGTTTACTGCCTTCTTAAAATGCAGTGATGGTGTCTACCTACAGAGACAGCGTGAAGTAGTTAGTGCACTGAAAATTCCCTTTTTCCCTCCTTTAAGATTTTCCAGTGTAGTAGGGAAGTCTTTAAATGAGCATTTAAAGACTTATTTTTACCTAGCCAGGCTAATCCTGCATAGTCAGTTAAAGACTCTTCCATGTCCGTATTGTTGGCTTAATGCAAATGGAACTATGCATACAAATTACAAGTAAAAGAAAACTGCAAATGTTTTCTGCTGAAAGTTTGACTGACCTTCTAGAACTGATTTTCCTGATTAGTTTTTATATTAGTAGCCATGTTCTAATACATAACTGCCAAAAATCTTTAAAATATTAAAAAAAGGTAGGAGAAGCTGAAGTATTTGGGCTATGAGTCTGTTAGGTTCATAGAATCATAGAATAGTTAGGGTTGGAAATGACCTTAATATCATCTACTTCCCTTCCCCCCCCCCCCCCGCCATGGGCAGGGACACCTCACACTAAACCATCTCACCCAAGGCTTCGTCCAACCTGGCCTTGAACACTGCCAGGGATGGAGCATTCACAACCTCCCTGGGCAACCCATTCCAGTGCCTCACCACCCTAACAGGAAAAAACTTCCTCCTTATATTCAATCTAAAGTTCTTTAAGTTAAAATAATTTTTCTGTGTGTGTAGTTCCTTAAAAGGAGAAAAGGAAGCTCAGAATAAAACAACAATTCTCCATTCATGTACATTTGGAACCTTTCTCTCTTTTCTTTGGAGTTGTTTCCATTTCCTTTATAGGAAATGCAACTGCTCCTCTCCTGCTTGCTGAAAGAGGAAACAATTTCTCTCCTTTTGTATAAATTAAGGCTGCTAGAGTCCTTTTTTTTTTTTTTTTTCTTTTCCTACTTTTGGATTGTTGGAGAAGAGCGCTTTTCAATCCTGAATGTGTGTATGGTAAAGGTATTTTGTTGTTGCAGTCTCTCTAAGTAACTTGAGAACAGTGGATTGCTTTGGGTCTTTGCTCTTAAAAATGTGTGACGAATATGGCAATCACACTTTAGGAGATGCCACTTCTAGTCAAATTCTAGTTCTGAAACACTTCTTTACAGTATTTGTTGTATGTCTGTCTGTGTGTAAGCGCTTTCTTTGAACCACTTCGGTTAGTTACATGAAGTCCCTTTCTTGCTGTTTCCTATACTGTCCTTTATATACGTCTTTTTATAAAGAGAAGTGAACCACAGAAAACATGTTTTACTTAAGGAATACTGTGCAAAAGCTGATACAGGCAGAAAGAAAAATCAGTATGTGTTGGTTAGTAATTTTTAAGCAGCTAAGAGGCAAATACTCTCTTGCTTTTCTAGCTGGTACCCTCTCCTTTGAAGTGGAAATTTCAGGTCTAAAGTGCTGTGTTCAGTTGTTGCAGTATCCCTTAGTGTGGTATAATCCTTTAGAATACTTGCAAGACTACTTGAGGCTTTCTAAATACCCTATCTTACAGAGGAACTTCTTAAGAGAATGCGAAAATGGGAGAATCTTTAAAAATACTAATGATTTGACATTCTTTTTCTTGTTTCATTTTGATTTTGTGTAGAAGTTTTTCCGGAGCAGGCTTTTAGGAGAAGCTTTCCATGCCCAGTGATGGAGAAAAGTTCCAAAACTGTGTCCTGGCATTTATCATAAAAGTTCTGAAGATACTTTTAGAATATTTCATTCCAGAAAACACTATATGTACCCTCTGCTTTAATTTTGGAGCTTGTTCTTGGCATTATTTGGTTTGTTGTCCACCGTAATTGAGACAGAAATTGAAAATAGAGGATTGAAGTTTTTAGAGCACAATACTGCAAGTTTTAAAGTAATTTTTTTTCATAGCAATAATAGAAGTGGGAAGTGTCTAACAGTAAAAAGAAGCTTTGCTATTTCAAATGTCCGGTTAATGCCAATGAAAATGTTAGGCTTGCCTGGAATATATAAACAGTATCACAGAATATGCAGATTGGTTGTCTGCATTATAAGTGCACATAGGAAGTTACAGCAGTGGTTTAGGCCACTTAAGGATAACTGATAAATATTTTCATGAAGGTTCTTGAGTTGTACTTTTCGCATAACTCACAGAAAGTCCGAGCAGCGACTCATGTTATGTTCTCAAATGTTTTGATGTGCAAAGTAAACTTCCCTGAGAAAGTGCTTATAGAGATATCTAGCGGGAGCAAGCAGTAATTGGGTAAGATATTCTCAACATGTCCATTTTTTATCTGATATTTAAAACATTGGTCCCCACTTCGCTCTAATATACACAGCAAGAACAGTTAAGAAATGCTGTACACTTACCCCTCTCTGCAGCCTCTACTTTAGACTCTTAGTTTTCTGTAGTTACTAACAGTGTGTGTGTATGCCTGATAGGGGTTGCTGATTTAAGCCCATGGACCTTTATATAGTCTTACTTTAAGGGAGAACTTACTTTGCGCAAAGAACAAAATCACCATTTCTGTTGCATCTTTGGAGTAATTTAATGAGCCCACTTGGCAAGGTAGGAAACTCTAAAGACAAATGGCTCTGCCTCTGTGTAGTACAGTATTTCTCAGAGACCCTATAGTGTATGTAATAGACATTGTACAGATGCTTGTTAGGGACAGTGACATTGAGAACTGGCAGTATATAACAGGTGTCCCGATACATCTTGAGGTGATGTTTGGAGTTGCACTTTCTAGATAAACTTCTGTATGTATACTGCAGTGTATTCCCTGGAGAAAAGGCAGCATGGCATTGTGCATTAGAAGTATATTTTAGACATCAGATGATTATGACATGTAAAAGTAGTAGATCTTAACAGTAGGCTAGTAGAGGTTAGATAACATGAAATCTTTTTGAGCTTTAATGTATGGATTGAGTGGTTTAAAAGGGATGGGCTAAGAAAGCAAAGTAAAGGATCATGAAGATGAAAAGCTTAAAAAATGGGCATGGACGTTGTTCAGAAGGAAGGAAAATGGAAAGAGGATTAGTAAACAATCTTAGCAACATGATTTTCAATGGGTAGGAATAGGATGAAAGGAATTCTGAAAATATCAGGGAATGCCTTAATTAGGACAAAATACTGAGCTCTTGAACATTTACTTGCATTTTTTGAACTTTAAAGAAAGTGCTTATTCAGTCACTCTAAATATGATTGAAATAATGTCACTATTTGAAATTTCTCTCCACCTTATAAGCAGGAAATAATGTAAATGGCTTTCCTTTACACTGTGGCAAATTCTGGCTCTACTCAAAGTTACACTTTCTAAATCATAAAATTAGAAATTCAGAGTTTAATTAGAGTTGGCAGAAATTTGCTAAATATTCCATGACTAAACATTATTCAAAATACTGTGCAAGTGCAGAACATGACTGTTTATGAATGGAAAAAATATCAGCTACCATAGTAAGCAAATACTAGGAATGATAGGAAAGAAATGGAAGAAGCTTCATAAATTATTTGAAAGCTATTCCAGACATACAGGATGAAATGGGTCATGGAAACAGAATTTTTAGGGAGGTATTCGTAATTTGTTTAGTTCTAAGGTTATTACTTTTTATTTTATAGATCTTTAAAGCTTTTATTTGCTGGCTGGGTTTGAGGTAGGCTGGTTCCATGTCAGGATTTCTGGTGTTTATCCACATAGTTCCTGAGGATGTATTTCATTTTCATGCCAAATTACTTTCAACCACAGCATCAAGTGCTTACAGCATCAAGTGCTTGCAGCCTCTTGCACTTTTGGCCAAATGGAGGCCTCCATTGCACAAGATGATTCTAACCTCTACTTGTCAGAGACAGCACAAAGCCTGCAGTCATACTCTTGTTCTCTGTTTTATAAAGGATAACATTATGAAGCCATTGAAAGAATTTACCATGGTCAATCAATAAGTTTTATATGAATTCATATAGGTAGGAAATAAAAACCAGCAAAATACAAACTGTGGTATTAATTTGGTCTCCTTCAAAAAAATGAAATGTAAGAAGTTAGGGAAAAAAACCTGTAGCTGGTAAGCTAATTAGTATAGATAAATACTAAGACAGAAATGCTTGTCAGGGGGGAAATATTGCCGAAGAGCAGAACTTGAACTTGATTAATGTGAAGAGCTGTTACTTTCTAAACATGTAACCTGTTTAGATTTTCCATCATAAGATCATTTAAATGATTATTTAGTGTATCAGTGCTGGTAAATAGCAATTGCAAGTATTTCAGCTAACTTCCCCCCCCACAACTGCTCTTTCCTTCCAGCCCATATCTTGAGGTTTTAGGAAACAAATTCAGTACCTTATGGACTTTTTTTTATTAAATTGTTAACTATGTTTAGCAGTTGTAATTTCTCTGCGACAATCAGCCGATACCTAGGAGGCAAGATAGAAAACGTCAAGTCTTTGGAGGAGGGACAAAGGGTGTGCTTTTCACGTATGTTTTAAATTTTTTGCTGAAATCTTGGAAGGAATGCAGTGAGGATCTCAAATGCAAAAGACAGTGTACATTAGAAAAGGAAAAGCCATTTTTCCATTAGCTAAGCTTCTACAGAAGTCCAAAGGTTGGTTGAAAGGACATTTGCCACAAGTAAACCATTTTCACTTGGGTCTGTGTTAATAATCTTCCTGGAAAGGGCAAGTTGTTTGCCTGGGAGATGCTGGTCTCTGAGATGAATAGAGATGATAAAGGATGAAAGCTTTGTAAGGCAAGTATCTCATTTGGATTCCATTGAAGATTCTGTAAGTTTTGTTATTGACTCCAGGGTGATGGATGCTTTGGGCCAACTGTGTCTAGTACTGATACTGTTTTCCGTTTTCCTTGTCAAGTTACAGTCTAAAGACTGATGTCAACCAATCTACGGAGTTAGAAAATGCGGGCAAATATGCTACAGGTACTTTGTGTTGCCTGCAGTTTAAACACAGAATAGAGAGTCAGAGAGGTAAATCCACATTCTTTGAGAATGTCATTTCTTGGTCTAACTTTAGAAATGCCTTAATTTTCAGCTTCTTATCCTATTGGAAGGCAATGGTAAAACTTGTCTTGTTTTTGCTGTGACTTAGTCATTGGTTTATACGCTTCAGAATACCTACAGAAGATGCCCACTGAATGACAAATGAGGAACTTGTTAAATACTTAAGTTAAAAAAGAATAGCATAGCAGAACTACTGGATTGTTGCATCTGAGATGAGGTGCCTTGTATGAGCTTTTCTTAAACAGGGATATTTACATGTAAGGCTTCTGTCTTCTGTTTTCCTGCACTTGTGGGTTCCCATTGGGCTGTAATAGTTTCCGTATTTGCTTTGGTTTCTATGACAGCATTAGAGCAGTATATTTGTAGTGAAGTCAGTGGGGCTGCCTGCAACAGATAGCACACAAACCAATAGCAGAAATAGACACTTTTCTCTACAGTGAAAGTGAAGACAGCAAAGGCAAATTGTATCCAAAGCAAACTAACTACTTTAAATTTGTCAGGTAGTTCCATGTGTTCTTTGTCCATCTTCCTCTGAGATATCAGAACACTGGAATGTATAGATGAACAGAACAATATAAATGAGTACAGAATCACAGAATGGTTTGTGTTGGAAGGGACCTTAAAGACCACCTAGTTCCAACCTCCCTGCCACGGGCAGGGACACTTTGCACGAGACCAGGTTGCTCAAAGCCCTAAGTCAGTGTGAAAATGGTATGTTTCCTTACCAGAAGCAATGTGTTAAAATTTCAAGGTCAGCTTGTGTTTTTAAGTCATCCTTTTATTCTCTACATTTCCTGAAGTAGGTTTTCTTTATTAAAATGCAACAGAAATCTATGGTAGCTATGATTTTTAATTTCATTGGAATTTTGCTGCTTTTAAGATACTCCTTTCAGAACTCGCCTCTATAGTAGAGTTTTTTGGTTTTGCTGGTTTTTTTTGTTGTTGTTGTTTGTTTGTTTGTTTGTTTTCAAGTGAACCTTTTTTTGTGTGTCACAACTTTTCTTTAAAATTTTCTGTTTCTGGTGGGAGGGAGGAAGGTATTTGGTGGAGAGCTGTATAACTGGTATTGGAAACTATTTAATCCATCTGACCATCATCTGTGTCTGCACTGTCCTTCCTGCACAGTCTGTCAATCAAAGTGTGCTTTTAGTTGCTTTTGCTGTGTCTGTGCTAGCTGTGCTCAAGGTGTAGATGTAGCTGAAGTCTTCCTGCCTGCGAAAGGTAGGTTTTCTTCTATAGAGATTGAGCATGCTAAATTTCAGTATTGCACTCTGTGCTGATGACAGGAAATGCTCAAAGTAGAAAGTATGTGAAAGGTAGGTTTAGGAGAAATGGCTACGCTGCAGTTCAGGTTTGTTTTTCTGGTGCAAATAAGAGGAGAAGCTGTAAAATTCAACAGACTTCAAATTGCATCATTCTCCATGTAATGTGTAACCTTTACACACACTGGAGTTTGAGAGGGAAACATTTTGGGGGGCTTCTATAAGCCTGGCAGTTTAAAATTCCCTGGAGGGAGAGGAAAGCTTCCAGGTCATGCCAACCTTCCTGCATTTGCTTAAGCCATAGAAATTAAACAGTACGAAGTTTGACATGGTTATATATAACTTCAATAAAATGGAGTTCATGTATTTCAGTCGAATCTTGCACAATGGTGGTAGTTCATGGCATGATCAAGTTTTAAAATCAGTATGATGCCTTTTAAAACACTTGATTAGTGAGTTTCTGTTCTGAATTTGCAAATAAGATGCCGTATCCTGACTGTAGTAGTAGCAGAGAGAGTTTGAAGTGCTTTTTATTGGAAAACATTGGCAAATGTAAGGTTTCTGTGGGAATGTTTTGGTGAAATTTCTTCCAAAAAGGCTGACTGAATTTAAACAATAAAAACTTTAGAAGCTAATTCAGTTTTCTCAGATTTCAGGAAGTAAAACTAGGAGCTAGACTTCAGTTTCCTCAAAATAGGATGTAAAACCTAGTGGTTTCATCAGAAACGTTGAAAATTTAGGTTTGCTTCTTTTAAAAATGACCGAGAGTTTCTTGGTCAAATAGAAAAGCCCTTTGTTACTGAAGGATTTCACATTTTTCTTGTGTGAATTACAAATATCCTGCTGTTTCATGAGATCAGGCGAAACATAGGTTTTGATTTTTTGGTAATGTAATGTACCTTGTCAGCCAAGGCAGTTTTACTGCTTTGCTGGTATGTGCTCTTCATGTATTACCTAGTGCTACTGCTACATTACTTCAGTCGTACACATTCTCTTCTGTACATGCTGCAGTTTTTAATTATATGCCAATAGAAATAAACCCAAAAGAGAAGTGTTCAAGGAGCAAGTGTTGCACAGAGGAAGGAGAGAGCAAAGGTTGTGCGAATTTAATGATTTTCATGGACACATCCACTCCCTACACTGAGGAGTATCTGAGCACCAAAAAGCCCCCACCAAAGCATCAAAATTGTTCTCAAAATTCTGAAATTCTTTTAGCCATCTAGTTGCCCTTGTGGGTCTTGCAAGGAGCCTCCAAACCCAGTGCTGGCTTCAGGTTCCAGAATAGCTGAGCACAGGGGCAAGATTGGATGCTCAGTATGGGGCCATCGGTGTAGCACAAGGCCTTCCTGTACGGAGGGGAGTTTTTGCGTCAGTGCTGTTCAAATGTGAAGCAGGGGATCTGGTATGTAGTATTTCAGAAAAAAAAACCCACCATGATCCTTGTCTTTCTATAACTGTTGATTTTACAACTTAAAGATTAATGTTGCTTTCCTAGATCCCTGTGAAGTTGTCCAAGTAGAAGCGTGTTGAGTTTTAAGCACAAGTTTGCGTTATTTCCCTGGGCATCAACAGAATCTAACTTGCTGTTGTACTCCAGCACTCAGGCATTTTTGTCCACAAGCACTTTTTCTCTAAAGTCAGTTATCTTTACGCTCTACTCTTATAGTTTATGTAATAAAGACACCTAAGGGGAAAAAAAATGAAAAAGAAAATAGCTTGATCTCATTTTTAACAAGCTTGAAGAAAGTTAAAAATGAGAAGGGTAAATTGGCAACAAAAATCTTACGGTACCTGACTGTACTGCAACTCTGCATGTCTGTTACTGTCACGAGTGCTCGGAAGCTCTGTGTATGCTTCTGCTTTGAAAACTAAGCATAACACAGTGCCAGGTTTTGTCTGCCTTAAGCAAATACTTAATATAGAGCAGAGTAACTGGGCTTGAGATACTCAGTAGTGGTAGTCACAGAAGCATTGGCTCAAAGGAAGATCAAAACTCATCTTAAGGGGTGGGGTTTTGCCCAAAAATATAGCTGATAGATTTGTTACAACTATAGCTTTCTCTTTCTTCACTGTGTCATGTATAATTTTCTTCAGATCGAGATAATTTCTGAAAGTGATTGATAAATTCATCACGTAAGAGTTTTCATACTTGTGCTGCCTTCCTTTGTTATGAAATATGGCATATTGCTTTTGGAACTCCAATTTCTTCGTCGTATTTCTTCTTTCAGATGTATGAAGCATGTTACAAGGTGTGCCAGGTTGAATGTGGCTTTGACAAGGGGTAATGGGTTAAAACTTAAACAGGGGAAGTTTAGATTGGATATAAGGAAGAAATTCTTTACTGTAAGGGTGGTGAGGCACTGGAATGGGTTGCCCAGGGAAGTTGTGAATGCTCCATCCCTGGCGGTGTTCAAGGCCAGGTTGGACAGAGCCTTGGGTGAGATGGTTTAGGGTGAGGTGTCCCTGCCCATGGCAGGGGGGTTGGAACTTGATGATCTTAAGGTCCTTTCCAACCATAACTATCCTATCCTATGACTCTAACCTTGCCTAGTAGAAGGTGTCCCTGCCCATGGCAGCAACTAGATGATCTTTAAGGTCACACAAACCATTCTGTGAGTCTATGATATTTATAGTCCTTTTTTGCTTTTAAATATCATAGCGCATCTGCTCTTAATGATTTCAGGATGTGTACCATCCCCTAGCTAATACTACTTTTTCTGGAGACTTGGTCTTTTGATATGTGAGCTCATCCACATCCTCCACAGATTATCTGTTGTGTCTTTTTTCGTTCAATGCATAATTTGTTGACTCCTTGATTATGTTGGTAAAAGATACTTTCCTGCACTTTCAACAACTGCTATCTGTGATGTTTCCTGGCACACTTACCACTTTTAGCTAGATTAAGAGAATTGGTGGTGGGATGTTGTACCTAAATTTGTCCGGCTAATGAGAAGCTAGAAAGAACATGAGACTTGAAACTGAATTGCCAGCTTTAACCAAAAATTTTAAGAGGCACTTCGTTATCATGTCTCCACTTGTATTTGGAAAAGTAGTTCCTGGAACTGCTCTTAATGGTTGTTCTGGGAACTGGGACTGTGTAAATCAATTAAAAATGAAACTGCTAGAAAGTGTGACGTGGTAATGTGGCAATTCGTTTGATTGTTGCAATAAAAATGGCATCAGTAAATTCTTTGTACTGAGATAGACATTTTGTGACCCAAAAGTTACTCTAAAGAAAGTTCTTGAGAGCTGTTTTATTCCTTACTGTAATAATTTTTCAGATATGGATATAAGTATTGAAGTGTTGTTCTTAATACTGTGTGGTGTCAGTTAACGCAATGGTCCTTAAAGCATCTCTTCTCTACTTCCTTTTCTGAAAAAAGTTGTAACACTCTGTAGTGTTTTCACAGTTTAAGGTTGTTGATGAAATTCTCAACCTCAGGATTTTTGGCAGAACATTTTGTTGCTGACTGATACCATTTCCAACAGTCAAATGGTTCACATTGGGTAGGTTTTAGTTTGTCTTGTACATGTTTTCTTGTGCAGAGGGGAGGAAAAACTGGTAATTGTCCAGTTTGTCTTTGAGACCTTTGGATTTCGCCTAAAAATCTTGAAGTTTGTCCAAGAATTATGTTGCAAGCTAGTTACACAGGGGAGCTACTTCAGATATTGATTGGTTTTGTAGTACCACTGCCAGTGCAGAACCCACATCCATCTAGAAAAGTCTTGTAGCAATTGCTTTGTGGGGAAGAAAACAAACTCCATGAGGCATATGAGCCTACAATTCTATTTGGTTGGATAATGTTGAGCAAAAAATACATAGTAAGCATTATTGTATTATGTAGTGCTTTGTGGATCTATGTGTGCAGTTGTCTTTTGAAGCAAAGTCAGTTTTCCATGCTCACCTTTTGTAGCAGTTACTTCCACAGCTGAACACTTGAGCTGTGTGATAAAGTAGTTGGTTTTGGCTTTCAGTCTTATTACTTTAACTGGTTTGGTGACTGATCCACAGACTACTATACTGGCGTAATAACTCTGTTTTACTTTTTTTTGCTAGTAGTTCTTTAAGCTTGGACTTCTGAATGTTGATTTGGGGTTTGCAGAATTAGTTACACTAACTAAATATATATATTTAAAGTAATGGTAACATTAGAGCCCTTGTTAAAAATATAAATTAAGGAAATTTTCCTCTATTTATTATTTTTGCTCTTATCATCATTGACTACTATAGCTATTTTATCATCCAGTCATTGAAAATCATGAGATCTTTTTGCCATGATTTTATTTTTCCTAAGACTGAATAATTTTGTGCTTCTAGCAGCCTTATCTTTCCTGTCCCTTCCAGGTTTCCTTGTCACTTGTGAATATTAAACAGAGCAGTCTCAGCAGAAAGCATAAAGACTTCACTGATAACCTCTCTTCACTGTGAAAATTGACCTTATTCATACTTTCAACATCTGTCATTTAACTAATAACTGCATTCTTATCTGCCCTTTGGCAGTACTGCCTTTAAAGGGACAGTACTGAAGGACCCTGTCAGAGCTTCTGATTGGAAGATATGGAGACCTATTCAAAGATGTGTTGGTCACTTTAGAGAAGAAACCTGGTGATTTGTGAGGCTTGACTTCCCTTTCTCTGCCATCATACTACCACTGAAAGGTGGTGTCTCATGTCACCCTCCAGCTGCTCATTTCTATCTCTTCATTCATGCAAACACTTGCATTGCCATAACATAAACTGGATAGGGAGGCTGCTCTGAATGCAAAACTAAGGCCTACCCCGCCAAATATGTAAAGCAACAAAACGCCTCCAACTAAATAAAAATGGCAACAAAACCTCAGTTTCCTGGACCAGTTCTCCAACTCTGCCAACACAAGAAAGACTGGGGATGGAGAGAGGGAGGGTACAGGTGATGAAGAAGTTTGGGACTGTGTCTTTTGATGGACTTCTGGCTTGTACAGACTTAAGACTGTTTGTGAAGTTGAGGCTTTAATGTGCTGAATTCCTAAGTTACTCAGCAACCTGGCTCTCATTCTCTGACTGGAGAGATTTGAAATCAGTGTTCACTATGCCTTCAAATAGCTTTTGATAAGAAATCTCAGTTTCTACCATTAGAGATGCTTGATTTCATATTAATAAGTATCTGTATTCATTAGAGACTGCCTAAGTCAGTTCCACATTTCCACAATGGGTCCTGTGTGCCAGACCAGAGCAGTTATTTTTTTTTCTGGTACGATAATTCTATTAGAAATAATTAAAATAGTCAAAATTGGAATATTGAGAGAACTGAATTTGAAAATGCCAAACAGGCTTGAGGCTAGGTCAGCTGCTCACATATTTTGCATCAAGGACTTCAAATAATCAAGGTTTTCATGATTTGTAGGTGTACTAGTATGTGCTTGTTATTTCCTCCATATTTCCTCCATGCTAAGCCTCTTGTTTGAGCCTGTGAAAATATCGCTCTCAAATGACCAGAACTAATTAACAGTCATTGTTTCTTTTTTGCTTTTTTTCACCTCTGCATAGAAAGCATTTAGATAAAAGTCGATCCTCACAAAGCTTGGTGACAGTATTACTTAAATACTGGAGATGCGCAAGGTAGGAATAGGACTTGTGTTAAGCATACATTTGCTCTAAGGAGATAAAAGCAGATCTGTCAGTATTCTTGGATGAATTAAATCATTAGCACAGCAGTTAATGGAGGGTTTTTTTTATAGATTTTGTAAGCACAAGGCTTAATAGGAACATACTTTATCTAGCACAACTCGTGTATGAAATTAAAACATGGTCCTTATCTTACCTTTTTTATGATAAAAATGATTTAAATTTAGACTATGAAGTATCTTTTGCTTTAGCAGTCCTAAATTATTCAGAATTCTGAATACCAATTGTCATGTGAAGCTTCTGAAAATACAGTTTCAAGCAAAAGTCAGCTTTCTGGGCATGCAGTGCTGCCATGGGAAAGAAGGGTGGAAGTAACTCACACCAATCCACTCCTTACAGTTCCATTCCAGAGGTCTCAGTTCTAAATAAGTTATGTTTTGCCTTGCAAAATCACAGCCATCTTTAGCATATTATGAATAATATTTCTTAATGTTATGTATTGTGTTGGCTGATACAATAATTTGAGCTGGTGTTGATTATCTAAAAAGGAAACAAACTGTCCCAAGGGAACTTGGCATTGAAATAGGTACATAGTTTAGTGATAAACACAACATTGAAATTTACTGTGGACAAGTACCTAAAACCTGAAAATTGATTAAGAAATTATTATAAAGAATAAAACCATAAAACAATAGAAACCAGACAAAAGCAGTTTAAAAATTACTGCAGACTGTCAGGTAGCAGTGCTGAGAGTGTGGCTGCTCAGGGCCTTCCCCTGTGGCCAGTGAGTACACCCAGACCCTGGGGTAGCTGTTCTCCAGGTTTGAGGATTTAGGTCTTTTGTTTAATCATTTCATGGATACCAAAGTCCAGTTGAACATGTTGGGACAGAGCTGATGTGACGATCAGGAAGCTGGGAAGCACCTGTGTGTCCTGTAGTTTTGCCATAATCAAATAAAGCTTAGCCAACAAGAAATTCAGCTTGTTTTGTCCATAAAAGGAGTTTTCAGGCTGAGCTAAAACCACCACAGATACTTCCCTGCCATGCAAGCATCCTGTAGAGGCTCACTTAAAGCCCCTCTTAATTCACTGGATTAAACACTGCTGATTTATAGTTAGCTCTGGGTAGTAGGAGGGGGACTGAGTAACATTTCAGGCTTATTCTTCATTCTGATGCCAGTGGCTGTTTGACCCTGAGAAATTTCAGGCCTTAATTGCTTTCTCCCTTTTTGCACTAATAATATGGGGCTTCTCTAGCCACTGCAGGGAAGTTTTAGATGAAAAGTATCATTTCATTTAGTAAAAATTATTCCGTTGCTGCATCTAGTAACATTAATCACATACTGAGCGTTAAAGCAAAAACTGTAAAACTCCTTTCATGTGAAAGGAATTCATTGAAGGTGACCTGTTCACCTGAAGTGCTGCTTGAAAGCTTTAAAAAGTAATACAAAATTTGTAACAGCTAGTGTGAATAATATCGCTTTAGAAGAAAGCTACTGATAAGCAATCCTGTTCAATAAAGCTGAGCCCAGGGTTGAAGTTCTTCTGTGACTGTTACTTTAGCGGACTGGTAATCATCTGGTTAATGATATTATATTTTGCTCATTTGAGCAAGAGATACATTGAATACCAAATGGGGGGACTGTATTTGAACAGACTTTGCCCCGATAAGATCAAAAAACTGCAAGCTGCAGAATGTGTTTCAGATTCACTAATTTGAAGGCTTTTTCATCTTTAAATATAAAGAAAGGAGGCAGGGTTGTAATCCCATCACTTTTGCAGGTTAGGGGTAGATGCATGTGAGAAAACTCACCTCTGTGTACTTCTACATTTATTTTTTTCTTGAGGCGCTGCATTTATCTTGCCACATTTTTAACCATAGTGTCAATTAGTATTTGTGGGACCCAAAAACGATGTATTGGACTTGCTGTGTCTTGCTACTCAGTTTCTGTAAGGAGATGTTTCTACACAAAGAATATCTTGGTAACTGTAATTTATCTAACTGATGGAAAGCAGCAGTAGGTGTCTTCAGCTTCTGTAGGGTAAAGTTTCACATGCCAACCAGCTGATTGAACAGATTGTTCTCATCAGTAAATATAGGACATCTCATACTCCCCATGTTCTCCTTACTGCTTTGCTCCCAACCTTCGTGGTGTTGCTGCCCTGTCTTTTCTTAGTGTTTGTTCAGCTCTGCGTGTGATTCTTTGCAGAGCTGCCTTAAATCTGGTTTTGCTTTTTTTGTTTACTTTCTGCTGGTTTGGTGCATCAAATTGACTTATGTAGAAGTTTACTGGTTGTCAAGGCTGGCGAATAGAAGAGGAGGAGTGGAGATGATGCAAAAGTAGGCAGGTCCCTTCCATAGGTAGCAAGCTGCTGTGTCCCCCTCGCCTCATCTAATGAAATCTACACCTTGTGTAGGGAAAATTGGAGCAGGGTTGAGAGAGGACCTGAGACTGCTGGTCTCAAGTGCTGATTTCAGAAATAGTGACTTTTACTTCTGTTTCTTGACCACTCATTCCCCTTTATCAACACTTTTTCCTCCTACTGGTGCTCCATTCAAAACAATACTTTTCTACTCATTGATGCCTAAAATGTGAAATGATTCACTCTTAGTCAAGGAACCAAGATGTTTTAGCAATGACGTAGTGATTGCTTTGGAAAAGAACTTAGATTCTTCAGAGCATAGTGAAATGCTGGTGGGAATAAGAGCAAGGAAGAGGCTAAGTGGCTAGAAGAATTAGAAATGGAGAAGGTAATGTCTCTGTGTTTCTAGCAAGGAAGAGGCTAAGTGGCTAGAAGAATTAGAAATGGAGAAGGTAATGTCTCTGTGTTTCTAGCAAGGGCAGTGCTGAAAGAAACAAGTGAGAAGAACATGCACTCCTAAATTATAAGGGAAGACTTTGCAAACCAGCCCAAGAGCTGATCTGGTTGAGAAGTGCTGGTGAAATAACTGTGCGGTTATGAATCACTGACTGATGTTTTTCTGCTGTGGATGGAACAGCTCCAACGGTATTGCCAAAATCATAGTTTAAAAATTACACAATGTAAGAAATCGTAAATCTCAAGTCACTCTTGTCTTATTGCTCTGAATGTTTACTTGATGCACTGCAGAAAAGTGTTCTTTTTTTTTTTTTTTTTTTTTAGAACGAAGGCTAAATGGAGCAAGTCTTAACAGTAGTTTTAATTCTAGTAAATCCAGCCTAGTTTCACTAGGCCTTTTCTTATTGCCTTAGATGATGCAGCTAGCTTTGCATGCATGCTGTGCGCCTATTTCTTATTGCAGCTACAGGTTTGTCATCTGTGCCATCATATTTTAATATTAGTAACATGTAGGATCAAATAGACCTTGGACAGTCAGACCATGAATTGAGTGCAAAGTATTGAGATCATTTGGAGAAAAATGTTGTTGCCCACTTCATTCCCAGTCTTATGGATACTGTTTTCCCACCAAGGCTGCAAACATTTGCTAATCATATGTTCTTTTGCTTGTGGAGTTCTGATGGTGCACTGTTGGAAGGCAGTATTGTGCTCAAGGATCTTGTGCTCCCATTTAGAGAAAATATAAAACCAGAAGCCAGCAACACTGTTTTCAAAATTAATTATGTAGATGATGATGATGAAATGTTTTCTCATGCTGTTGTGCTGTCTCAGCATAATTCCACTCCGTGCATGACACACGAGCAGCAAAAGCCTGAGATAATTATTTCTGCAAGACCTGCTGTTTATTACTGACATCAGCAGTAGTACTTATGTTGCTTCAGCCAGAACCTTCTCCATTCCACTTGCATCCTCCCTGCATTGCCTCCTACCTCAGGCTCTTAATAGGTTCAGACTTACTCCAGCTAAAGTACTGATAATTGACCTAAAATCCAAATGGGTTTTGGTTTTAGAATCATAGAATCATAGAATAGTTAGGGTTGGAAAGGACCTTAAGATCATCAAGTTCCAGCCCCCTGCTGTGGGCAGGGACACCTGCCACTAAACCATATCACCCAAGGCCTCGTCCAACCTGGTCTTGAACACTGCCAGGGATGGAGCATTCACAGTGTTTTGGGCATGAGGGCAGAATCTTAAGGTATCCAGGATGACGCTAACTCTTGCCAGAGGTAGCTCTGGAACATGATACTACAGAGATTGAAATAGTCCCCAGTGCAGTGAGATGAGTTATGACCTATATTATCGTATGTAAAATACTGGGTAGGTGTTGCACCAGAAATGGAATGACACTAAGTACAGCAGTAACTTTCAGTCACTGAGAGGTTGGTGGTTTTTTGCTTGCTTTATTTTGTTTGGGTTTTGTTTCATTTTTTGAAAATGTGACCTTTTATGTATTTTCTTGTATTGTTTGCTGCTTTTTTAGAAATGGCTATTTAATAGAAAGTAATAAGAGCCTCTAGAGTGCAGCTGTGTCTCAATTCCACAGGTAGCCTGTATCTAATGGGCTGCTGTAGAAACAGAAAAAGTGGTATATTTAATACTTAAAATTTGTCAGTTAAATAGTTAAAATTTACCTGGCAAAATGTGGGTGTTCTGAAGTATTTCAGAAAATTAATGTTCTGGTTAGCATCATAATTTTGGGGTTGCTTTTAGAGAAGGAACAAAATCCATCCGGTGTGGTTGTCTATTCTCTGTATAATGAAAAGTTACTGTCATTTTTCTAGGGGTCACCGCTGTTTGATCTTATCAAGCAGTCAAAAGAACGAGAAGGCCAAACTGAACAGCCTGAGCCCACTTCCACTCTCAATCTGCCTCTCCAGCATAATCACACTGCAGCAGACCTGTAAGTGACATGTTAATATCACCCTTAGTATTTAACTCCACTTGTATTCTGTTTTTCTACTTGTTAGGCTTGGTACTTAGGCTTGGTACATGTTGGAGTGTTGCATTTGCTGCTGCTTATTATACATGTAAATTTAACTATATTTAATTCTGAAATATTTTTTCCAAGCCCTGTCAAACTTGTAATTGCAAACTGTTATCTTACTTGCTCATGAATAAGTCCCTTTATGAAGTATTTAATCAATAACTTGAAGTTTTAATTCCTGATATGGGAATAGCAGGTTACAGGAGAAATTAATTTCTTCTAATGGGGGAAGAGTTCCTGCAAGTATTATTCATGTGAGGTTATTCCTTTATCCTGTGATGCTAAGTGCCTAATAAGTGTTGAATCTCCAGCTATCTTTCTCCTGTGAGATCTCCTAAGAAGAAAGGACCTCCTCTAAGTGGTACTTCCACTTCAGATGCTCAGCCAGGTGTTACCCCTCAAACACAGAAGCCACAGAAATCTACCTCCCTCTCTCTGTTCTACAAAAAAGGTTTGTTGCTTCTGTATGTGCCAAAACTGCAGAGTTACCTCTTGTTATTTTTCCTCTTGGGGTTTTGGAGCTCAGTGTTTTTAAGTGATTATAGTAGAATCGGTAATAAATACTGTGCAAACCCTCAGGTGCCTCTGGCAGAAATAGTCAAACGGTGCCAGGAGGTCAGTGCTTGCACCCTACACACTGTGAGTTCCAACTGAAAACTTATCTGCTGACAGTAAGAATGGTCGTAAGGGGTCAGGTGGAGGCTTCTTCTAGACACAGTGTGCACAGCATTGTTTAGTGTGGACTTCTGTGTGTCCACTGCCTGTCGTCTAAAGAATCTTTTCCATATATTTTGATTGAGACTGGCATCTGATAACTTCATTTGATGGCTTACAGTTTCTGTAGTGGGAAATGATGAACATTCAGTTGCTGTCCGTCCTCCATCATGTTCCTTTTGTTTTGTTTGCCACTCTTATTACAATTTCAGTTTATTTTATTTCTCTGTTTTTGAAGTGTATCTGCTGGCCTATCTCCGACTGCATACCCTCTTCTTTCGGCTTCTTTCTGACCATCCTTACCTGGAACCCTTAATCTGGACCCTCTTCCAGCACACACTGCAAAATGAGTATGAGCTTATGAGAGACAGGCACTTGGACCAGGTAATATTAACAATAAAGTTTTGAAACTGAACAAAATGTTGCTTATACATTCTTTAGCCATTATAAATAATCACCTGAGCTTTTATTTCTCTATTGATCACTCAAAGGAGAAATTAATATAGAGTGAAGTCTAACATCAGGTTTTTTAGGTACTGGCAGTGACTTACTCTGGGATCCTCAAATAAAATTTGCAGCTATGTTCAAAATAACAAAGACACAACAAGTTTTATAATAATTTGCATAAGAAAATACTGATTTTTCTTTGGGAAGACAATGTGTGGCTCATAAAAGTTTTGTTATTCAAGCCTAAAATTGCAGCATATGAGTTTGGGAAGATATTATCAGCTCCAATTGATTGTCATACAGAACTAGAGGAAACAGTAGTTGACTTATATTCTGGAAGGTCTTATGAAGCAGAGTTGCATGCTGGTTTACAGAGCACAATTAGTAATTGAAGTTCATCAACTGATTACTTGAAGAAGCTGCATTAATTTTCTGCATTTCCAGTTGTCTTGTCTTGTTTCTTTTGTAGATCATGATGTGTTCCATGTATGGCATATGCAAAGTAAAGAATGTAGATCTTAGATTTAAAACCATTGTTTCAGCCTACAAGGAGCTTCCCAACACAAATCAAGAGGTATGGAAATATTTTAATGTTATCCCTCCATAAAAATGTTATAAACTGATTATTTATCTCTGTCTAAAGCAAGATAAAACTGCGCCTGAACACCAAAAGAAGACTTCTACTTCACTGCATCTCCATTTTGTGGAGGAGAAAACTGGCTCTAAATGTTTCTTTAAACATCTCACACAAATAGTTTGGTAACTCTCCTTGGAAAGAAAACTTCATTCCACTTTTTTACTTAGAGATCCTGATTAATGGTTTATGATTCTGTTTGGAGACTAGATCAAAGATTTGGGTCTAGAGCTAATAGGATTTTCAAATGCAACCCAAATGCCTTTAACAGTTAACGTCCATGGAGCGTTAAGGGAAGAGAAGCAGACAACTTTCTATAGAAGCTTTCAATAGAAATATGGTTAGATATCAAACAGGTGTGTATGTATTAAAGTTGCAGGCTTAATTGTAACATTAAGAAGTTCCTTTCTTCATAAGGGCCTTATATTTTTGCATGAAACAGTAACTAAATCAATAGAAAAAATCTCACTGAACAGTCAGTTGAACTGTAGCATCCTTTAGTAGCAAAATTTCTCATAGAGTATTTGTGCATCTTGGCTAAACTCCGGACTTTTATCTCTAAGCCTTAAGAACTATTTTTATCATCAGGACAGTAATGATTTTTTTTTTTTTAGCTTTCCAAGGTGTGCACAGTAATAACAGTTGTGTGTTTGAAAGTAAGTGGAGCTTAAATATGGATAATGTTATCAACATGTTACCGCTAAGGTGCTGCTCCAGTTAATTAAGTAGATGCTTCTACTGGTGTTCATACATGTTTGGAAAAACAACAATTAAGAACAGTTCTAAGCAATGATTACAATGGCTTGCATACACTACACATGCCATCTTAGCTTTTATCTGGCACAGACTTTATGTATGGTTTTACAAGTTTGTTTTTCATCCCTCTTTTAAAAACCGTTTATGATTTTCTCACCCTATGTAGACCTTCAAACGTGTTCTCATCAGGGAAGAACAGTATGACTCCATTATAGTTTTTTACAACTTAGTGTTTATGCAGAGGCTGAAAACGAACATTTTGCAGTATGCCTCCAACAGGGTAAGCTGTTGTGTTTAGAGTTCGTTATTTAACAGAATAGGGATATATAGAAAATAAAACCTTACAATTATTTTATTCTTTTTATAGCCTCCCACTCTGTCACCTATCCCACACATTCCTCGCAGCCCTTACCAGTTTTCCAACTCTCCTCGGCGTGTCCCTGCTGGCAATAACATCTACATCTCACCCTTGAAGAGCCCATACAAATTCTCTGATGGGTTTCAGTCACCCACAAAGATGACTCCAAGGTCTAGGTAGGTTGTTGACAGGCATTTCTTTGACAACATTAAAGGTATTTGGTGCATTTTACTGAAAGAAAATTAGAAAACCTTTTGTTTGTTTGTCAGTAGTCTGTGGTTGTTGCATCTTTTCTGTTTAAACGTTCGCATCCTGTATTTGGCATCTTTATTCTTCCTTGAACACTTTTCTGTTTCAGTTTAGTCAGTGTGCTCAAAGAGGTTTTTTGTTTGTTTTTTTTCCCTTTTATTTATGACAGTCATATGCAAGCAGAGTTTTCTGACCTAGTTGTTTAAATGTTGGCTTTGACTCTGGATCACACTCCTGAAATACAGAGCTGAGCTTTGTATGCTTGTTTAATACTTTTATGGAATAAAATGGTTCAGAGTATTTAGTTGACTGAGCAGAACATTTCAAACTGTTGGCCATTAGTTCTTAGAAGAAGATGACAGCAAATGTGCCAGTTTCCTGTGGGCTTTTCAAGCTAGGATCGAGTGAGTCCCCTTGCACCTAGCCCACTGTGTACAAAAGTTAAAATATTACTGTGTATTTCATGTTGAAGGTCCCGCATGGTTTTGATTAGCAAACACCTAAAGGTAAAGATGAAAAGATGGTTGGTTATCTGGATACCCAGCAGTGAAGCGTCTTCCTGCTGATAAGGAATGAACTGTGGGGGCCTCTGATTCTTTCAAGCCACAGTTTCTTTTCTGTCTTTATGGTTGATTTGGTAATTCCATGTTCTCTGGTTTGCATAGAAACATTGAACAGTCTCAATACAGTAAAGCACAGTATGGGTTTGCACTGTTAGTGCAGAGAGGAAGAGACTTTGTTAATGTCCTATGCTAAGCTGTGCAGATCAGTTCTATCATTATTAAATGCATTTTACTCTTAAACACTTCTCTTCTTCGTTTTGCAGAATTCTGGTGTCAATTGGTGAATCATTTGGGGTGAGTTTTACCTTTTTAATGTTTGATCTTGAATGTGTGTAACTTTTGGAGGAATGGGCTGGCTTGCTGACACCTGTAGAACTGGCTACGGAGTGTCTGTAAGTTAATGTAATGTCTTAGGGAACCTGAAAGCACAAAGATCATGGGGGTGTTCTGTTAACTCCTTTCAAAAATCCAGTTTCCAATGCTTCACTTTGAATTTGCATTTTACTTTAGTTGCTCTAAAGAAGACAGAGTTCTTAAACTGCAGAGTTGTAGAACTCCTACTTTGTCTTAGTGGATAATCTGGAAAGTTTGGGTAGTTTCAGGATTTATTGGCATTTCCCCGCCCCCTTTTTTTTTTTTGTCACTTCAGACTTCTGAAAAATTTCAAAAAATAAACCAGATGGTGGGCAACAGTGACTACCACCTGAAGCGCAGTGCAGAAGTAAGCACTGCTCCTAAGCCACTGAAGAGGCTGCGCTTTGATATAGAAGGGCAAGACGAAGCAGATGGAAGGTGAGAGATTGTTCTTGGCTTTTCAGTATCTTATGTGTATTTGATTCTCGGGCCCTCAATCCTAACTCCTTCCTGACATCCTGACTTCTGTTAATTTGTGAACTTCAGTAAGTGAATGAGAGATGTAGCTTTGTACTTCTCAATTAGTCACTTTGATGTCAGAAGCAAGGATTTATGCAGTGCCTGCACATCCAGCATCCCAGTGTTACAGCTGGGTGCTAAACCATGATGTTTAGTCATTTTTTTAAAAAACAAATCCCCTCTACTCTGCTCTCGTGAGACCTCACTTGCAGTATTGTGTGCAGTTCTGGTGTCCTCAACATAAAAAGGACATGGAACTGTTGGAACAAGTCCAGAGGAGGGCCACGAGGATGATCAGGGGACTGGAGCACCTTCCGTACGAAGACAGGCTGAGAAAGTTGGAGCTGTTCAGCCTAGAGAAGAGAAGGCTGTGTGGAGACCTCATAGCAGCCTTCCAGTATCTGAAGGGGGCCTGTAGGGATGCTGGGGAGGGACTCTTCATTAGGGACTGTAGTGACAGGACAAGGGGTAATGGGTTAAAACTTAAACAGGAGAAGTTTAGATTTGCGATAAGGAAGAAGTTCTTTACTGTGAGGGTGGTGAAGCACTGGAATGGGTTGCCCAGGGAAGCTGTGAATGTTCCATCCTTGGCGGTGTTCACGGCCAGGTTGGACAGAGCCTTGGGTGACATGGATTAGTGTGAGGTGTCCCTGCCCATGGCAGGGGGGTTGGAACTAAATGATCTTGAGGTCCTTTCCAACCCTAACTATTCTGTGACTCTATGATTCTATGATTTTTTAGGCAGAGGAGATCAGGGAGCTCTTGAGTTTAGTGTAAGCAAGAATAAGAGTTTGCATCTTTGTAAGAGAAGGCAATAGCACTGAAATGAACTAACCTTGATTTAGTTACCTATGAAGATAAAAAGTTGGGTTTTTTTTTTTTTTCAACTTCCACTTGATATATGCTTTCTGTCTGCAGCAAACACCTGCCACAGGAGTCCAAGTTCCAACAGAAGCTTGCAGAAATGAGTGAGTGTGACTTTTTTTCATTAACTGCTCATCAGTGAGTCCCTTGGATAAATCAGTTTGTGCCCACTCAGATAAAGACACTGCTTTCATAAAGACACTGACGTCATCTTGATAATTTGTTTAGTTATTTGTACTTGCTTCATTTAATCTTGAGAATGCAGATTATAAAATGGAAATCCTTAAAAGCCTCGAGGATGTTAAATGGCACAGCAGCATAGAAAATGCCATATTACATGGGAATAAGACACATTCTCCCTGAACACTCGAATTTTTGAACTATGGGATTGAACTCTTGCCAAGGCTTTCCCATTTTATGAAATGATATACCCTTAGCTTAGAGCTTGCAGGTAGAAAGAAATCAGTAGTAACTGCAGCAGTGTTTAGTTGACCAGACCACCAAAAATGCAGTTATAGTAAAGGAAAATTATATAGACAGGGAGATTGTAATTTTATATGTTGCTTTGCTGTCCTTTATGCTAGAATACTCAAGACTGCTTTTTCTTTTACTGTGGGTCAGCATTTCTGTTTGATTTTTATGGGGTCACTCCTCTGTTTTTCAAATGAAACTCAAATCTAGCTCATGAAAAGCAAAATGGCCCCATCCCTGCATCTAAGCTGTATTTTCCACTCCCAAGAAGGAACGCACTTGGTCTGACCTCGCATTCTTACTCTCTCGTGGAATCTGAGCTCTGTAGCTGAGCAGATTTGCCCATCAGATATTCTTACCTAGCAAGTGTCTGCTCATCAAGCTGGGTATGTGCATGGATTCAGGCACCTCTGGTTTATTTTAGGGCAGGGGAAATGTTTGTGTCCACTTGTGGCAGAGGTAAAGAAGGAATGTTCTGTCTCGTGTCCAGTTGATGGTTAATGTGCATTACTGAGGGGGGAAAAAAGGGCATTTCCCGGGCAGGCTGGCTCTGGGATGTGGGCACTGCTTGGCCCAGAGCATCTGCCTGGCAACAGGACAAGATCCCTACACGATGCAGTCTGTCTCCTACCTGGAGGATGGAAGCAGACAAAGGGAGGGCACGGAAGCAATGTGAACTTGAATGAAAAGGTGGAATGAATTTAAGATGTGTGAGATTGAGCAAGAACTCAGAAGCATGTGTTTATTTTCAAATGAGGGACTTGTTTTATTTAGAACAGTGTACTTCTGTTCCTTGTTTCATTACAGATTTTTGCAGTAAATAATCACATCCAAAGTATTTCTGAAGAAAGTATTTAATCTTTTGTTTGCTTTGGTTTGGCTTTTTTTAGCATCTACTCGAACAAGAATGCAAAAGCAGAAACTGAATGATGGAAATGATACCTCAGCAAGTGAAGAAAAGTGAGATTCTTCTCAGGACCAGGGGCTGCACTGCAGGCCCTCTTAGATGGCTTCTGTTTTACAGCCTTCATTAATTAAGTTGCTTTTTTAGTTGCTTTTTAAGTGCTAGTTGAAAGCATTTGGACTTATTAAATTTTTATGTTTTTCATGATACTTTTGGCCTTATGATGTAGCATATATACAACGTATGCCTCTGAATTTAATTTATATATTTTTGTGAGGGTTTTACAAACGAACTTTGGAAGGTGTCTTAGTTTTCCTATTGCAACATTACTGATTTAAGCCAATTCAGTCCACTTGGACTAAATTTCTCTGTCTAAAGACAAGATGTTAGCTAGAATGATTTGAAATGCACTATTTTTTTTTCTTAGGTTTCATTTTTATATCCTCATTACTTGCAAATTTTGAACGTGAGGGGCGAGATACTGCAAAGATTTCTGTCTCTGTATATAATGAGCGCATCAGATTCCCATTAACTTAAACTGCACAGCAGTCACGAGACCTTGCAGAGTTGGGGCCTCACATCAAGACGTACAACCTGAATGCAGAGTGAACTCATTATGTAGCTGTACTACTGAAACCAGTACTTAGTATTTGTGTGATTTCAGAGGGCAGTTATGCTGTCCATCAGTTTGAATTTCATGGAATATGGATCCCACAGAGAATATTCCAAGAAGCTGAAGCTTCTTCCCGTACACAGAGTACTTAATGTGCACTTTCTTCTCTTGGAAAAATCTCAAAGTATTGAGATTCCCACCTGGTACATGAGGCTTCAAAATTCTAATGATGTAGAATTTTCTTGATTTCTTCAGATTTTCACCTACCCATCACCAAGCTGAACAAGCTTGAGAAACAGGCACCAAACCTTCTTCCTGTAGCTGAAAGCTGAGTGTCTCCAAGTGGGGTTCCAGGTAAGAGTAGCCTGGTCTCTAAAAGCACAGGGTATCCTCTCTCATCAGCCTTGCTGCAGCATCTGCAGAAAAGCCAAACTCGATGAACCCATGCTGAGAAAAACAGTCTGCCTTGTTCTACTGAAAAGGCAGAGTTTAACGGGCAAGTTCTTGTTGGAACTAGCAAAAAATCCCCAAAACAACCCCAAACCTTTTTTCATCTGAAGTATTTGTAAGTTACTGATTCAGATACTGGAATTTTTCTTGCAATGACAAAATGTTTGCAAAATAGGTAAGGGAAGCACATATTTGACTTCCAGTGGATTAAAATATGAATAAATAAATGAAGTTTTGCTTCAGAATTACCCATTTTTATGAAATTTAGCTTTTGCAGCTACTTAAATTACAAGAGCTATAGCAGAAGCATATGCTGTTCATTACACACACATTTTAAACCAGCATCTTCTCCGGCTAGCTTATTTAGAGGTTGTTTAGCTGATCCTAGAATAGTTACAGCAGCACATTGGAAAGATCAGTTCTTTTATTGAATGGAAGCTAATCCTAGAGCTACTAACAATTCTACCAGCAGCACACTGATTTGTCAGTGAACTTTAAAATAGAACTAAGTTCTTTTTTTTTAGTCTCAATACGGCTTCAACTTCCTTTCTGAAAGATGTAACAGTGTTAAGAGTACCTTATGTTTATTTTCTCACTTTTTGCAGTTTTACAGAATATGTGTTAACATTGTGGTACACTGACCATAAGCTACAGCAGCTGAAGTCCTCCCACGATCCTTTGGCTGTATTATTTTTTTACTGTGACAATGCATTTTTTTGTTCAAACAGACAGGACGCTTTGCATCAAATGTAAGAGAATATTTTATACAACTAATCAGTTTCTCTCCTTTCAAGATAAATAAAATAGCTTTTAAAGGATTTATGGTTTGCAATTTCCTTTCATTTAGGTGAGAAGGTGACTTCATGTGGTAATAAAGTATGGTAATGGTGTGGGCCTACAAGAAGGCTGGAGAGGGGCTTTTTACAAGGGCATGTAGGCATAGGCCAGGTTGGATGGGGCTTTGAGCAACCTGGTCTACTGGAAGGTGTCCCTGCCCATGGCAGGAGGGTTGGAACTAGGTGATCATTAATGTCCCTTCCAACCCAAACCATTCTGTGATTGTGTGATACTGTGTTGTCCTCCTGCATCACACTTGACCATGATTCTGCAGTTGGTACAAGCAGAGGTCACTCCATCTCCAGTGACTGATTCTGTCTTGTTGCAGACATCCAAATACTTACACTGTTGGGCTTGTAGTTACCTTCAGAAGTTTCTGAAGATATTCTGGAAATCTTGTTCTCCAGGCCTTTTGTTCTAGGGTCGCTGTTGGTAATGCTTTGGACAGACACAGGCCAGCATTGTGTTCTGTGTCACCCTTGCTGAGGTGCCTGAGGCAGTCCTTCAAAGAAGCTGGTATCCCATCATTTCACCACCTTGCTTTTCATAATTCATTCTTTCACTCAGACTGCTGGAAATAGGCCAGGATGTCAAAACTCCAGCATAAGCCACACTGCCCTTCTGGGCTGGATGTCTAGCCGTGGGCATGTCAGTCCTGCAAGCTCCCTGGGTTGCCTTATTGGAGTCCATAGGTGCCTGTGACTCATGGCTCTACTGAGCCTGCAGTGCTATTTATAGCATCAGTGCTCAGGATACTGTGTGGAGTACAAAGTGCACAGGCTCATGGGCCAGTCCCTGCCCCCTTCTACGAACACATTTTCAGAGTCTTATTTTTACGCAGATAAATCTCCAAATAAATGTGTATGGAAACTATCATATTTGGAAATAGTACAGTGTTGGAGAGTGCCTTTCTTATAGCAAGACCTTCTATTCAAAATGGCCTACAATACTGAAATGTGACTTCGGGAAAAAAAGAAAATGAGCATTCAGAGCAGAGGAACTGGATAGAAAATGTGACAGGCAATTTAGGTAGCGGTAAGGCAATGGTGAGGATTGCATTGCTGGTCAAACTCTTCCTCTGTTTGCTGTGGAGGAACATGTATTTGTGGAGATCGGTCTCTACCTGAGCGCCCTGTATGTAAAATGTGTGAGATGAATTGGCTTTGCCAGTGTAGCCACCTCAAGTGGGATGAGCTGACTCTGAGCCTCCTCAATTGCCATTATAGACCTTGATCTCCTCCTGCCATCCCCCATTTCCAAATGCTGTTTGTTTTTACGTGTCACAGGAACTTATTTCTCTGCATTTGACTTGC
This sequence comes from Pezoporus wallicus, assembly GCF_028554395.1. Lineage (NCBI taxonomy): Eukaryota > Metazoa > Chordata > Aves > Psittaciformes > Psittacidae > Pezoporus > Pezoporus wallicus. Next base: position 549,101 of record NW_026641881.1, on the reverse strand, counting down.
AGGTGAAGAATTTTGTGATCACTCAGCGCTAGTCCAGAGAGGCTGTCATAAATAGCAAGTTCCTCACAGACACTGGAACAGAAATAGGCAGTGTATAAACTGTGTGTTTTGAAGTACAGGAGTGGCTGCAGAAGATACCTATGTCAGATGTGAAACAGCTCTGGGATACTGGTGCAAAGTACAAGTTGAAATACTTTAAGGTGTAACAGATAAGCTGGTCATAATGTACCTTTGCTTCAGAAACAGTTATTGGTGTTTTGAAGACAGTTTTATTACTCACTAAGTCACCAGGCCATTAATTGCTTTGAAAGGTAGAAACACAGTTATGCAAGTACTCCAGCTTTTTCTTGCAGGACCCAGTTTTCTTTCTGCTTCAGATGCTTTATCTGGTGGCAGTTATTTCTAGAGGAACACAATTATATTATCTCTGGTTTGTTTCTTTTTCTCCCTACTACTCCATGATCAGCTCATTTTACACATGTCAGGCTCGCACTCATAGTTTAAGTATTATGGCATTTTTATTAATGGTCTATTAAAACCAGGCAAGTTTATAGAGAAACAAGAAATCAAAACATATTTCTGCATCATTAGGTGGCAGCCAATGAATCCTGTCTCTGTGGGGTAAAGAAATGCTTTGGAAAGCCCATGGCAATTGTTTAGCTCATGTAAACCCAGCAGTTCACACAACTACTGGGCACTGTAACAGAACTCTACTGGAGGGTACTGGTTGTGATGCAGTGCTGACTCTTGGCTTCAGTGACTCAAGAGAACCATTAAATGACCCTATCACTGCCTGTAACTTCTTTTTGTTTCAAATTCCATTTGATTCAGGAAGTTATCCACCTGGTTCCGTTTCCGCAAAGTGGAACATCCCTCTTTAAACCTCGGGTACAATTTTTGGCTGTGGTGTCCTAAACCAGAACAATACTTGCATATTTAAACAACTCATTACATATTTAACCTGCAAGATACACAAACATGAGTCTGTTGCAGACCGTCTCACAATGGTAAAACGCATCCCTAATTTCTCCTACAAGGACCCATGATTTGGTTCTAAGCACGTTTGTATGCACACATCCACATTTAACCACCTAAGCCAGGGTGTTCTTTTAAATATTGACCTTTAAGTGCCAAGGAAAGTGCATGCAATGAAAGTTTAAAAAAATTAATAAATCAGTGTCCCTATCAATGTAATGCTGTCACACCCAGGTCAGATGATACACACTGCATGAATAAAAGCCAACACTGACCCACTGCATCTTAAGAATCATCCTCAATCAGTCCAGAGATACTTGTTCTCAAAGTTACAGCCTTTGTCAATTACTCTGAAACTGCAGTGAGGTTTTAATGTGTACAAGTAGGTTGGAAATTATGAGCAGGAAGGAAATATATTGAAAAAAAAAACCCAGTGGCACTGTTGGCTATATTAAGCCAAAAATGCCTTGCTAAGAAAGCATGCAATTTGCAGTACAGTTGTGGTTGAACTACTGGTTTTGAAGTTGAGCCAGCTTGAGAGAGTGGCCTTGCTTCCCTCTGCTGTCACTCCATGGAACGGTGCCTCTATGAAACTACTGAGCAGAGAATGTTTTTAATCAGACCTCAGGTTAAAAACAACCATTTCACAGTTACAGGTTTGGTTCTTTAAGTAAGAGAGACCTTTTGTAGTCCATATATTGGGAAGGCCAGAGTGATGGCAAGGGGAATGGGTGCCCAGCTGGTTCTGTTTCCTGGTGAGGTTGGCTGCATACCAGTGCAATGCCAGTACAAGCTGGTAGCTGGCCACCTTCTTTCTGCGTTGCTGCTATAGCTACGAAAATGCTGGCAGGTGAACCTGGCAGTTCTTGAGTGCTGAAAGGGGCTGATTTACTTCAGCCTCCCTGGCCTAACCAAAATACCTGGAATTGCCCAGCCTTGGCTTAGGTAGAATTGCCTTGTGCTTATGCTATATATTATATGCTGGGCTATAGTATACAAGGTTTACAGCAAGGCTGTGCCCTGCCACGGTACTGTTCCACTGTCTGTGGGCCTGAGTGAAGTGCTATTCAGCACCACCCTACAAAGCTAATCTCCAGGGAAGTTGTGGTTTTGATGAAACTGCATTATTTGCTGGAAAGTTTTCAACCAGTTCTGTTTGAATACGAAATACTGACACAGCTGCTGAAGTATGGACCTCGGCTGCTGGAGGAAGTTGTACTAATCACTGAGGGGGTGGCAGGAGCACTTGTTAGCAGGAGATGATCCAGTATATTCCTAATGAAAGTGAGGTAAAAGTCTCAAACACAAGTAAATTTTTACCACAGAGTTTTCCAAAATAATTTGCTTATGTCTCCCTTCCTAAGTAAATTCTGCTGTTTGGATGCCTTGCCCTTCCACTCACACCCGCAGGGACTGACGTGAAGAGAGGCACTACTCACTACTCATCTTGTCTGAGGACATACTTCTCCTTTTCCACCTCAAGAAACAGGATTATTTGAGAAGAGATCCTCCAATACAATAACAGTTATTTCTACTTTAGAAATGAGGAAATGAGGCTGCAATCATTTAAGGGAATTAGGTTCTTAGAAACCACACTTAAGGATTAGAAAAAGTCATCGAACGATTCTGTGGCACAGCAAGGATCTGATGACAGGTCACAAGACTAAGTATATCAGTGAACTGAGCCTGGACACCCAGCTTTTTACCTTCTCCATTTGTAAAATGCCTCAAAAGGCTCTTAAGGCCACTTCATCAGTCAAAATATAAGAGAAATAATTTCTTGAGGGTCAGTTCACAGTTATCTAGTAGAAAAATTCAAGTAAATGCTTCATAAACTCAGTGTCTTCTGTAAGGGGGCAGACTTCCCTCTGTGCAACAGTGGGTGGGGGTGTCAACTCACTTTAGTCTGTTAGAAATTAAGCGTCTACTCTGCCTTAGCCATCTGGTCCCCTTGATGAGCAGTCCTGAGAGAGGCAAGTCCAGAGGGCAGCTCTTACCTCGAACAGGCCTGTAAGGTAAGTGGTATGGTACCTCCCAGCACTGAACAAAGGAGAACTTGAACCAATGTATTTGGACAATGTGTCCTTATTGCCACATGGAAAATAATGTTAGTTCCACTCTTATGATTTAATTGTAAGACCCATTTTACCACTTCAAAACTCTCTTTTCCCCCATCTTTCTTAAGGTGGTTTAGCTGGGGATAGATAGTAAAACAGGAAAACAAACCTCACGTGGAACTTTTTTTTGGATTTCTTTTGATAACAAGCAAACAGGTGGCCTTCTCAGTACCAAAACACACAGGACAATAATTCACGTGCAGCCAAATACTGTGGATGCTTCCTGGCCCACTGGGGTGCCAGGGAACATGCCTGGAGTAATGGAAAGGAAGATGTTTTTCATTCTGTAACAATGGTCACAAGTGCCAGGAACTCAAAACTTGTAATGTCCAGCTCAAGCTCTTCATGGCTTATGTACTTATACTCCAAATACACACCAAGTGAGACACATCCTCCTACCAATCAGAAAGCCTCTTATCCTAAAACAATTTATATTCATCATATGTTCAGAAAAACAAGTTTGTATCTATCTTCACCATATGATAAACCAGGCAAGCAGCAGCCCATTATGGCATATTAACATAGTTTGGTTGATAAAAATATACTATGACAGTTTTAGCAGCAAACAGGTCAGTGTCCAAATACAGGTCATTTAAAGAAAAACTCAGACAAGATGACAGCTTAGTTTGCTTGACTCTAAGTGGGAGAGGGCTGTTACTGCATTACATTTTTGTTGTTAAATTCTGACTGTTGGCAATGAACTCTCATCACACATCTATAATGTAACCACTTTTACAAAATCTGTACGTTAGTGGACTTCTACACATTTCCTAAGCTGATGGACACAGAGTCTTTCTTTCCAAACTTTTGCACCTTCTGACCATGGATCCAAAGGAGATGTCTTTCCAGCAGGGAAAAGGATACGCTCCTCAGCAGGGTGGTAGTCAGACCTCAGTTTCGGAATGCTCCCACTCTGCTTGCTTTGCTAATGAAGTTTTTCAGGAGGTCGTGGTCCATTTCAGCAAAGCCTTGAGTTTGTGTAACAACAGTTAAATGGTTTATGCAAAATCTGAAGCAAAATTCTTCCAAGTCCTAGGAACAAATTGAGGTAATTTGTAATATGAATGACTGAGAGCAAAATTATTTTTTTTTGTCAGTTTAGATCTGTCATTCAATTAGCAGAGAATATCCCAGATTGTTCACAATACCAATCCCTTTTCTCATCAATTTGATTGGATCATAAATGATAGGATGAAATTTGTTCATACAAACTACTCAATAACCCCCCTCAATAACCAAGAAAACAGGATTAACCACCTGAATTGACCCTAGAACTCCATCACATTTCCTGAGCTCATTAGAAAAGTTATTAATAAGGGAAACCATCAACTTTCCCCAGATACTAGAGCATCAGTGGCTCCTTTCTTTTCCTCCCTGCACTGAATACAGTAGCTGTCCTATGAACAAGGGCAGATACCCTAGCCTTGCTGAAGATAAAAGGAAAATATGGTGTAACATTTGATGATGCTTACTGAACACAAACAGAATGGTAGGATACAAATGTCTTTCTTGGTGAACCCAGGATCTGTGTCCCCCTATCTAGAAACTGGGACTCCTAGATGGTGAAAATGATTCTGTCTTGTCCTCGTCTTGCTGCAGCAGGATGTTCAGATATGCAGCACAGCACAGATACAAGCTGTTAAGCCATACAACCATGATTTCACACAGTAAATTTCGCCCACTGAAGACTCCTCACAACAGTGGCAGTCCTCCTTTCCATGCACTGGGTCAATCCCCTTTATCTGGTTCCTACGCAACAACCTGCTGCCTTCTGCAGCAAGCAGAGCTGGAGCCACCAGCAAGGCAAGCCTAAATTGGAAGTATGATCCATGACCTATCAACTCTTCAAGGGTTACAGCAAAAAGAGGTCTCTTAATCCATGTCATTTTTATTCTATCCTAACTATACAGACATTACAGCCAGGGATGGATACTACAAAGACATTTAGCAGAAAAACTGTGTATTTCCCTTTAAAATCTCTTCCTTAGATTGTTTCAAGTCTATTGCTCCTGTCAAGATGTAACTAAAGCTTTAACAGAGACCAGGCAGCACAAAATATCCTTCAAAAGAAGTAAGGTAGCAGCAATGCACAGAAGTAAATTGTCTCTCTCCTCAAAGAGTACTGGAAAAGCAAGAAAGGGAAGGTAAGTAAAGAAGAAATTAAAAACTTACAAGAAATAAAAAAACAAAGTAAAAGGTCAAAGACATCGCTTAAGTTTCAGCAGACACCTGAAATGCTACTGCCACACCTGAGCTGCTTTACAGTCAATGTGTGAACTTTTACAGTAAACGAATATAACACCAGCTGCCTTTTCTGGTGCTGATCTATGAAGAGGACCATAGATACTATAGAATCCCGGTCACTAATTTTGCAGTTTCAAGAAATACTGGGTTTTAATTCTGTTGTATAGAGATGATTAAATTTTCTACAGTGCTGTATAAGAAGTATGCTTTAAAATAACTTGTAGTGTTCACATTTAATGAACAATTAACTCTATCCTTTCAAACTTCAAAAATATTAGGCCATTTTCATAATTCTTCTTTGGGCAGTTTTTTTACTGAAGTGCAGATACACTGCACATGGTTCTCAAAACAGTTTTTACTATATTAATGTAGTACCACTGTAAGACCCCAGCTTACTTCATGATTCCTTAGACAGAGACTATCCGATGTCTTTGATAAAGAAGTCTTTGCTGCACTTCTCTGAAGCAGTTTTACTACAGCCCTGCCTGAACTGTGGCTGTAGGAAGGAGGGCAACAAGGCACTTTTGTGCCTTGCTGCCATGTGCCAAACTCCTCAGTTTGGCAGATGCTACACCTGGGGCAGGTGAACCAATTCATCATCCAGTGATTGTGTTAAAATGTTACATGTTTTGAAACAATACTAGGTGTACAGAATAAAACACTGAATCATAGAAGGAAGAGGAGGGTACCACGCATTTAGTCATCTAGCCAATCCCTTTTATTGTGCTTCAGCCATTATAAACTCTAGTACTTTGTCCTGGCTAGTTCTATTGCTTCACAATACACCTAAATGTATCTTTAACTACTTTTAAACTCCTTTATATGACACAGGTCAACCAAAAGTACTTCTGCTTTGAAGACATTCAAAACTGTTGAAAAGCCTGCAAAGGGAGAAACTCCAAAGTAAACATTGAATGAAAACTGCTGTTAGGAGGTTCAAACCACTGTGTCTTCCCTTCCTGTCCAGTCTTTTTTTGTATGCTGGGCTTCTACCACCACAACACACTGAAAGTACAGTTTCTCTTTGCCTCAGCTGTTCATGCCTTCCTGATACCTTGGTTACAACTGCCTTGTAACCAGCAGCTGATAATCTTATTATCTACTAATCTTTACGAAACTCTCTTTCAGACTCCTGTTTGCAAGCCCTACACAAATTTATCTCATCTAGTACGCTGCCTACACGCTGACTACTGCAACGTTTTAAACTCAGTTTTTACTTCAGTCCCTTCTTTCTACTTGCTTCCTGTACCTGGAACTGTTTATCAAGCCATTGTATTATACTTCTAGCCTTTCCTCCTTTAAAACTTCACCCTACATTTCACAGCCAGGCAAAAGCAAAAAATCTAAGTATGTTTAAAAAACATTGTTACTAGCTACAAATTTTGGCTTTTCCAATAGATAATCTTCTGTTTGTAAAGCAGGAGAAATGTCAAACAGAAAGATCTGGATTGTTAACTAAAATACTCAGTTATAATAACAGTTACTAAGCTTAGAATACATATGCAGACTTCTTAAATAATAAAATCCACCATACATTATTTCCACAATCAGCACAACACTAAGAAGTTGAGAAATGTAAAACAACTTTGAAAGTATTTGTCTGTTTACGAAAACAGTGCTTGCAGTACTGCTGATAACAGGTTGAGTGCTAGTGAAACATTCCAGAGCCAAGGGCAGACCAGAAGACAGGATACAGGGAGAGGAATAACAATAGGTAATTTGTTGAATGTCAGCATGATTCATTGTAAACAACATGGCAAAAGTGGATTTTTTTTTTTTTTTTTTAATATAAGCACAAGTGTAAATAAGGAAGGGCTTTACAAGTAAATTCTCCCACTGCCTGTAAAAGGTGGTACCAGAATGACTGTAGCAGATGCCTGCAGACAAAATGATTCGGCGGCGAACTCGGGAAGCAAACAGGCAATGCAAAATCCAAAGGTGGAGAAGTGAACGGCAGTGAGAAATTTGCATGCCATGCCATGCCATGCCAGATGACAAGGCAGGAAGCACATTAAGAATCCTGACTCACAAGTGCAGGCCAAAAGGCCAGGAAGAAAACACTAGTAGCTGCAATTTTCTAATAGCTTAAATTGGGAGAAACAAACATCTGGGAAGCCAGAAAGGGCAACTGCAGTAATTGTGCCTCATCAGTGAAATCTAAAACAGTTTCATTTCTCAGAAGACAACTGTTTGCCTGAAGAGAAGTTCTCCTTACCTGAGCTTCATATTTGACAGCTGCAGAAAGAAGAGCAATGGCATTCTCTTCACAAATGCCTTGTTTGATCGTTTGCTGGCAAAGCTTTTTCAATCTGTTTTCTCTATACAGTGTTGCCAAATCTAGCAGTCCTGTGAAAATTCATACAGCTTTAACTATCCTGGTGCAAAACTTATTAATTTATTTCCAAATTAATTAGTTACCCTGTTGTTATAGGCTGAATTAATCAAAGACTTACTCTATTTTTTTCCCCTAAATGAAATGTTCATTTTTAAAGGTCCTCAAAAGACATCAAAACCGGACCTTTTTATTACTCTGTGAGTGTTCTGTCACCTTGTTCACTGTATTGTATCTCACTGTAGGTATCAATTAGTGACTTCCAGGGGACAGCTCCCTTTTCATTCATGATCAAATCACCACAGCTACTCAAACTGAAGAGTTTTAGGGGTTTCTTGCCTTTTTAAGGAGAAAAAAAAGTTCTTAATATGAGGAAACAATGAGTTCTTTTTGAACATTTTGCATTTTTGATCTCACTGCATTCCCACCACTCATTCTCCTTGGGCATGTTTCCTGCTACTGCATTCCTTCTTCCTGACATCTGACAAACTCAAGATTTAAGTGCTAACAAACTAAAATTAACAAGCCCTGCTTTCCTCATCCTGTTATGACATACAAATTGAACTTTTCAGAAACCGTAACCTAGGGTTATTTCCATTTATGGCAAATACCTATTGCATCTTCAGGAGGGAGCCTAATGTTGTCTGTATACAGGTATTCCAGGAAGGCTCGGTAAACAGGATAGGAAAATTCACTCATTTCTATAATTTCATCATCATTACTCAGTATGGAACGAAAATGTTCACACCTACAAAACATGAACAAAGATTGTATGCTGTGAGAGTTAAGCTTGAAATATGAGCTGCAGCGAGAATTTAGTAAAAAAACCAAATCAGTCATAACACACTAAATACACAACCATAAATTCTAGCTACATGATTTCTTAGTTTTAGCATGTTAATTTTTTTAAGCCTTATAAGGCTTGTAAGCTTTATAAATATGTAATTCAGAATATTCCTTTATTTCTGTTATTAGTATTTTATGGTAGGCTCCATTTCTACTTCCAGTATCCTTAAGGATGGTCTGTGTGGTTTTGATGTAATTTTCTTAAATATGTTATACATTAACTGTGAATTTTATTACCTGACTCATAGCAGATAAAGCTTACAATTAATTTAGACAAGTCTCACATTTCAAACTGTTTTCTCCAACATGACCTGGTGAGGAGGGAAATTATTAATACTCTAGATACTATTTATTCCAGTCTCAAGAGTCCATATAGGATTTAGACTTAACCATTATACGTAAGAATTAAAAAAAATATTTAAGGTTAAGACATCCTCATCCAGATCTTTCACCACCGTTTCCTTCTAAGTCTGAATACTTTTGTGACAGACAAGATAGAAACAAGGAAAAAGCCTTGCCTTTGACAGCTGTACTGCAACTTACAGTTCACAGAACTTACTACTCCCTAAGAAAACTCTTGTAACATTTGCATTGTTTGCAACACTTTGCTAAGGTTGCAAACACCATCACCTCAGTTAGCTTTTCCTACAAGAGCCACAACTTAATTGGACTCTTTTGTACTACACTACTTACTTTCAAACTCTCCTGCAGCAGAATGTGCTTTTCTTTTACTAAAACTTTGATGTAAAAGGTAGGTTAGTTTCCTTTTAACATCTCTGGGATAAGTCTACATTGGAAAGACAGCATTACTCAAATACAAAGACATTCTTTATCACTTAATTTAACTTCTTCATATTTGATCTTAATTTTTTCTTTTTTTTTTAAAGAACTTTATCTCCGTATTACATTTTTTTAATAAAATAAATAAACCTCAAGTCAAATCCATAAAAAAATTAAAAACTCATTATCTAGCTTCTGCCATATCTTTTACCGCATTGTGGCATTGGAAGAGGCAGACCAAACCCAACTGCTTTGTCTCCCAGAGTCTCAGGTTAAGTAGTGGTGACCATGCTATCCATCCAGCTGTGGAGCAGACACTGGGAATGGTCTGTTTTCCCAGTGGGACCACACAAAAGTAGGAAGTCAGAGAGAAGGTGGTGCCATTGCGCTCTCAAAAAATAAATGAATAAATAAATAAAAATCAGTTGGTACTTATCCTTAAGCCTGCAAAACACCTTGGAGTGACTCATCCTTTGGAGTGTCGCTCTCCCTCTATCTCTCAGCAGAGACAGACCAGACACCTCATTTTGGCTGGTTAAATGGAGAGTAGGCAAATCCCACCCAAATACTCAAATGTATCTGTTTCTGCAGACATGTTGCTTGCCCAGCCCCTCAGTGAACTAGGTGTTGCCCAGCCGTTTCACCACCATGGCAAGGTAATAACCACCAACAACATGATCTAGCTCAACAGCAGGCAGAGAACAAGATGGAGAAAAGTTTTCATGAGTAGTAAAGAAATGGCTGGATGATGAAAAGGAACTTTTACCAGCACTACATTCATTACAATGCTCTGGAACAGGCTGAATGCTGCAAAATAGCATTTTAAATACATTATCCTCTGATCCAGTTGCATCATGAGACTACAAGGCTTAAAGAAAATATTAATAATTCTGTAGACTGTGCCTGCATATTATTTTGACAATGCCCTACATTTAAATCCATTTCACAATTAGACTCACATTTTCTTCCCACAATGCCATATAATGCGAGAAAAGTAGAGTGGGCAAAAAGGAACAAGGAAAGTTACATGTAGTCTGATTATCAGAAAAAAGAACCCCAGAAACATTCTGGGGATACACAAGATTTGAAGTGGTATCTGATGAAGTGGTATCTGACAGATGTCATTGCAAAGACAGTGGACTACAGGCATGAGTGTAATATACAAGCAATGATACCAGTAAAGGGAAGAAAACAGTAATAAATGTAAGTGCAGTAGTAAGAGGAGAACAGAAAAGAGAGGGGAAAAAAAAAAGCTGTAAAACAAACAAACAAAAGCCAGCTTAAAATTCAAATTCACCGATAAAACAAGCAGGATAAGAAGTTTGATAAAAAAAGGAAAATCTGAAAAGCACCTACAGAAGTTGCTGAAACAGCTGAAGGGTCCTGTTGAAGGAAAGAAAGGCAAGAATAGACACAAAACCCTCAAATCATCCCAGTGGAGGAAGCTAAGCAAATGAAGGAGGAAAAACTGATTCAAACTACTGGGAAGGCAGCAGAAAGAAGAGAGTCTTTTCCTCAGCAGAAAAAAGTTATTAGAAATCAGGGTCAAGGCCATTTAGGTAGCATGAAAGAGAATACATGTTGGACAGAGGGAAGTGATGAAAAGGCTGGTAGTAAGCAGCATGTTTCAAAATTCCAAGCAGCAAGGAAATGAAGAATAGAGAGTAACAGTGAAAGAACAGCAGGTGAATCCCAGGACTGAGGGAAAAGGGAGTTTGCAAGAGTAAGTCAAGAATTTTAAGCAGTAGTTACTCAGCACAGTAGACTATACTATCCAGTTTAGTTTGTATTTAACTATAGAGTTTGTGCCTTACCTAATTTTGAGAAGAACTTTATGAACATGAATGTATTTTCCATCCACTAGAAACTTCAGGTCTGCAGTTTCAGGGTTATCAAATTCCTTCTTTAGTGACTGGGCTACCGTTAGATGGTCATCAGGCTCTAGAATAAAAAGGGGGATTAATAGTAAATGGTAAGTAACACACAGGTATCTCTCATGATAACATGCCGGATATCTGTCAGCCATTAACACTCTTGATAAATACATCTCTGTAAGGCTAGTAATAAAACCCAGCAGACTATGTGTTCAGTGTGAACCCTCAGAAAAGCAAATAAAGGATAGTTTTCTTCAAGCCTTACTATGTCTCTGTTAAAAAAAAATTCCAATTCCTCTAAATCATCTATAAAAGATCAGAAAAAGAAAATTAACACAGTCTCAGAAGTTTAATGCTGCATCTAATAGCAAATGCTATCAGGCATCACTGGGTAAATTATTCTAAATGAAAAATGATAGTTATTCTAAGATACCTAAAAGGTCACCTGCCCAGTACAATATCCCCAATGGTAAATACCAGCAGTTACAATTCTATACAAAAAGTGTTTTCCCTAGACTTAGGGTATTAGAAGCACTCCATGTGAATGTCTGCATATTCCTGTTTGTGTCAAAGGTATTTCCCACTGTGCATGACACTTGCATTATGAAGTTACCAGATATCCTTGAAAAGCCATCTGTTGTCTGCATAAAAATTTTGATTTCCCGACTGTTTTTATCATATTTAGTAGCCTCAGAGAACTATTTTCTTTTACAGTACTAAAAAATAAGCCACCTCCCAAACCTCATTCTTAACCCAGAAAACATTTTGCCTTCTTACCATATAAATACACAGTATTGGTTTACTTGTGGGTCAGTAATAAGCTGTTCCCTACAAAAAATTACATGAATGCTAAGTCCTACAACCTACCAAGCTAGAAGAAAGAATAATATTCTACTGGAAATGGAAAGACCTTCACCATAAGCTCTAGAAAAAAATTAACACTTGGATAGTGTTAACCTTTGTTAAGCACAATTACTTTTCATTTCATTTAAATGATATCACTTATGTTCAGGTTTACCCAATTTGGGCAATAATCATCAAGTGCACCATGTGACAGGTAAAAGGATCGGGGAGAATCTAATGTAATGATAATAAAAAAATCCTTCTGATATAATAGTACTCTAAAATACTTTGTTAGTTCTTATTTTGTACAGCATGTTTTTTTTCTTCAGACCTCTTCTATTTGAATAAGTAACAATTTTACAAACCAATGCAAAGCTGAAGCTCTTCTTCAAAGCTAACTGGCAATTCATATATCCAGCAATACACATCTCCAGATGATGACTTCTACAACCAGCAGAGGTAAACTGAATATAGTGAAGTTCAGTTAGGAAATTCTTGGAGGGAAACAGGTGCTTTTATTTGTTACAGCAGCTAAGGGGGAACCAAAGGAAGGAAATGAAGAGACAATTCACACTGACAAGGCACAAAACCAAGAAAGCTCCTTAGTAGTCACTGCTAAGAATTGTATTAGAAACATAAGAACTGCCACAAACAAGGAATGAATGGGTGTTGAAGCACCCGAATACAACTGAGGGAGAAGGGCTGTAAGCATGGCAGATGTCCATAGCACTTAGTTCAGCAGATGTTAAAATCCTAGGATGCAGCTGCCTGAGGATTCTCACCATGCAGATCCATAGACAAACAACAGTGAGTCAGTCCTGACAACTCACCAAGGTGGGACAGGATGGAGAGACCAGTCACCCTCAGCTCCTAAAGCATGCAAAAAGGCATATCCAAAACCAGCACAGAGTCATCTAACCAAAAAAAAAAAAATCAAGGACACATGATAAAGGCTGATCGACAGCATCTTTTATCCAGTGTCACCACAAGGAACCCTGCTCAGATCACCTGAATACACATTTTAGTGCTGGGATGCTGGACAGACCATTTGGCACGTATGAGAATGTGGGTTTGAAAGTGCATCTGAATTAATTTTGTTTAAAAATAAAACAATCTTTTCCTCCGGTAAGATTTTACCTCGTGCTTTGCTACCATGTTGCCACAATGTCGCAACATTATTTCCAGAGGGACCAAGAATTCAATGTCAAAACCCCCAAAATATGAAGAGGTGCTACAGTCAAAAATGACTTCCAAGGTGTGAAAGAGTGCAAGGAGGCTGGGTGTACTGTTCACAGTAAAAGATGTGTTGGGAAATAGCTACGGACATAGTCTTAACCACGCTGCATTAGAGAGAGTGAATATCTCTGAGTGTTAATGAGCAACATGCTTATTAATAAATGGGTTACTTGGAAGTCTTCAGCACAAAGGTGATAATTAGAGGAATAATCATATATAATCCCAATCAGGACTCTTTTAGATGACCTAGATCAGCATTTCTGACTGAAATTATCATTTGTAAAAGAAGATAAGAAAAGATGAATTTGCAGAAATGAGCACTGTAAAACCTAACAGGCACTTTCAGTCTCAAACAGTTGTCTTCCCTATGAGGAATGAAAAAGAGGCAGTTTATGCTTTTTACTTTGTTCCACTCTCCTTTGTAAAATTCCTCAATATTCTCTGCACTAAACTGAGAAGAAAAGGCAAGAGAAAAGTGGACGAGAAATTCCAATACCATGAATTAATATTCTAACTGTGCAAGAACAAATGGAAGATGATTCTACGAAGAGCCCCAGAACCCTGCTACTGTACATAAGAAGATACATATATTAATAACATCCCATTCACAAAATAATCATCTCCTATGAAAGAAAACTCTGAATATACTACAGATACTTTCATGTATAACTTAACTGACAAACACGTATCTACATGGAATGAACCACTCCATTGCCTGGGATTTTAGTTCAGTAACACAATTTACATCTAGCTAGTAGTAGATGAATATTAGCAATATTAAAAATTTCCCCAGTAATTAAGCATGTCTCCTACAGTTCTGAACAAGCCACCCTAGAAAGCACAACTGCCTCACCTAGAGAAAATGGGGGTCTCTGGACTGTGCCCTAAACTGCAAATTTTGTCAAAGCACTTTCCTGAGAACAGTATTCCCCATTTAATCCTTCAGTCTCTCAAAGCTGAAATGTGAGTACTATTAACAGAACCTCCTTACCGTGGCAACCAGAAAGCACCAAGGGAGCAAAGAGTGTTCTACAATTGTCAGACAAAAGCATGCAGCGACATAATAGCAATTACATAGGCAGTAGAGAAGTGGAAAGGAAGCACGATGGACTCAGTACAGCTCAAATTACACATTAACAAGTTGCTGCATTTTAGCTTTTAGTGTATGCTCCCAGGCGACACCTACAGACAACCCCAAGAGTCTCATCTTTGATTAGGTCACCTAAGCCAGTTACTTCATTAGCGACCAATATGGAACTGCATTTGTAGCTGAAGAATGAGGTCTCTGTTAGACAACGCTATATACTTAGATCTTTCGAGCCAAAGCCAACAAGACAGACCTTAGTGTTGGCCAAATATCTAAGATCCAGCAACCTCTCTCTTCAGAAGCCCTTGTCATGATCACTTACAATAAGACTCTTAAGTGCCTGCGGCCAATTCTGAACATTGGAATTTGGCTCCCTCAATTCTCAGTAGTACACTTAAGGGCATCAAAGAAAGCTTAAGGGTTCGTAAACATTCTGCATGGCTCCTCAAGTCTCTGAATTCAAGCTCGGCTTCTCCACCTGTGACCATTTTACAGTAACATTCAGTGGCTGCACAGCAAAAAACCCTCCCCAAGCCCAAGGTATTTCCCCACAGAAATGAAACACATCAATAAAACAGACAATCAATTAGCACTGCCATCAGGCTTTCACAGTTTTTACAATTCCATATTGCCATTTACACATATATAATATATGATTACGATTATGCTTCCCAGTATAAATTTCTGCAAGAAACTAAGTTTAAGCTTCAAATACATGCAAGTGCTTTATGCACTAATGTTTTTAATTAGAAGACGTTGAAACGAGAAATATTTAAGCTCACCTACTGACAGAAGACGCCACATAACAGCCGGGGTAGCAAAGCAAGCAAACACATCATCAGTGCAGGCAAAGTGCGTGAGGTGGGGAAGGATCACGGACTGCCCACGGCACTGGCCCCACATGTACACTTGGCCACTCTGGGTCTTGGCAGCTGACGTGTGAGCAGAGTGGCAGGCAGCAATCTCTATAACTCTGAATTTACAAGCAAACAAATTAAAAAAGCAAGTCATTCTCAAGAACAAAATGCAGTGAAGAAACTCACCACCTCCTGTCTTTCTCTAGTGCAAAATGTATTTGCAAGCACGCATGCACTTCCAATCTTGCAATTGTTTTCCAATGGTACATAGCAAAATTAAAAGGGCCATCAATATTTTTTCAAATAGTGTGCACTGAGAAAGTGAGAAAGCATCCTGGGAGTAAGGAGACATTGTTGCAGCAGAGCAGCATTGCCTGCTGCAGCACATGCTGTACTGACCCCCTTGGCCCCCTCAGACATAGCTATGATGAGTTTTAAGTCTCTAAATGTTGTCAGTGGTGCTGGGCAGTGAGGTGAATGGTTGCAGTAAGCTGCAGAAAAGATACATCTTCTTGGAGAAGATGAAGAAGGAAATGAGGTATTTTTTAAAAGCAACAAACAACAAACAGGTATTTACATTTTGGCTATAATTGAAAATTAATGAAAAAATGTTTTCCTGCTTGCTTATTGGTAACAGTTATAAAACAAAAATTTAAACATACGTCAAATTAAAACACTGAAGTGTCATTACTCATACAATTATCATTACTTAAGTTTAATGGACTTTTATTCTGAAAATTTAAAATCAGAACCAAACAGCACTAAAATATTTTTCTAAGTGTATTTTAGCTAGGTTAGGCTATCTCACTAATCCTAATGCTGATTTGGGATTTCAAAACTCCCACGGGGGATTACACAATCCACTGGTTTGCAGTCTGGACTACTGCTTGTTTACTTGTTTTCCCAGCTGCCTGGGGCTGGGAAAAAAAAACTTGTTTAAAGCTGTATGTACAAATCTTGCAGGCTTTAGTGAGGTAATACCCTCACTGACACCAGGAATGCATATTCTGGCCACCAAAAGGGAAAGGCAGCATAGAATACCTTTCAATATATACATGTATTGAAATGTGGTAACAATTTAACTGCAGCTGAAGTGTCTAGAAAAAAATCAGTTACAGTGTAAGCAAAGCACAAACACATGAAGAAATATGCTCAGAACACACGAAGAAAAGCTCAACACCAGGCCATGTCTCATCACCAGAGAGGAGTTGCTTCTTCCGTACAATAACTGACGCAAGTTTAGAGAGGGACATCTCACTTTTCTTATTATTCACAATATGAGGCCAAACTCAAGACCTCAGTAGTAAGGAACAGATTCAAATTTCTCGCCACATGAATGCATGGCTTTACATCAGCAATAGCAATAACTGCCCCACTAGCCATCAAGGTCTTACAGGAAAGTATTTAACTTGTAAAAATCTAAGCATGATTTTCAGGCAACAATACAAAGAGCGAGCTCCTCCCTTTTGCTCCATCTTGGGTTACGAGCCAGATTTAATAGCAGAAATAACACTAACTGCAGATGTCCACTCTTCAGTTTTTCTGTGTGCACTTCTTGTCGAAAGTAGCATATTAAACCGCAATTTTTATGCAGAGACAATAAAGCCTTTATTGCTGAATTCAAACAATGAAACTACACCACTGAAGAGAAACTGCAATTAAGACCTATACAGTACAGTATGAGCCGAAGCAGAAAATAACACATTCGGTCTCAGAACATTAAGTTTCTCTTTCACAAGGATGGTTATGGGGCAGACTTTCAGTGAAAATTCCATTCACATTTAGCAGAACTATTGTAAAACACGATAGGTTATTTTTTCAAAAAAATACATTAAAAATGACATAATTTTCTGTAGCTCTTCTGAGAGTATACCAACTGATATCTGACGGCGAGACTATAAGAATTACCTGTCTTTATCCACAGCAACTGTTATAGGGTAAGACTGGTTACTTTTGTTCCCAGTACCTAACTGGCCATATGAATTGGCCCCCCAGGCATAAATCTGACCTTCATCTGTTAGCACTAATGTATGTGCATAGCCACAGGCAACCTGTAAAGAATAATAAAAAGAAAAATCTCATTTTTATGTAACAGTAAGTTAATACAGATATACACATGCTATGCTATACATCAAGTGATTCTATACTAGTGTAAAAAATTACAAAAACTACAGATACAGATAAGTTTATTAAAAAGGGAAGCAAAGTAGATGAGGTGACTTTGAGGAAAAATGTATGAGGAACCCTGCCAGATGATCTCAAGAGTAAAGCAAAAGAATAGCTAGAAATTGAGATACAAGGGAAGTTATATGACAAATATGAACAGTATGAAGAAAAAAATGCAGAAAAAGGCAGACTGTCTTGCACTGACCTTGCTCTATGAGCAACTGCTCCAAAGCGAATAGCTTACCACTGTAAAAATAGGCAAGGTCTTCCTATCTGCTCCTCTCCTGCCTGCCAGCCACACTAAACTGCCCCCTCCCTGTGCTCACCAGATATTTTGTAAATAAGTGTAACAGCCACACAAGATCAAGACTAACCAAGGAATCTTACCAACTGTTGACCAAAAGCAGTTGGAAACAATTTGTTCAGACTCCAAAGACCAGTTAGTCACTGTGGCTGGAGTATGATTCTGAAAATGATACTCAGTCTGCCAGAAAGACAAAATGCTAAACTGCAACATCATCTCAAAAAAGAAGGGGTTAATTAAGAATGGGGCAGCCTATGAAGACTTTCTTATTTACTAAAATAACAGGATTTTTGTTTTTTTTTAATTTTTACATGACAAAAGGAAAGGAAAAAACATTTCCAATGGCCTAGTCCTATGTACGTAAAATCCTGAAGTCACAGAGAATAATGGCAAAATTCCTACTGAACTCCACAAGATCCCAGTTTCTCCCCTACTGAGAGAGTTCCATTTTAAGTTACATGTTTCTATTCCTATAAACAGTGCTTCAAACAGAGAGATAAAAGATTATCTCCTTCAAACATAGCATATGCCTTGGCATGTATTCAATGGCTCCCAAAGAGTTTGACAAGGAGTGTCACACACATACCCGCTGTACACGAATGTCTTGCAAAGCTGCTATTCGGCATGGTGTTGGCTGATTGCCACTGCTGCCCAGTCCAAGCTGGCCATTACCATTATAACCCCAGACATAGACCTTAAAAACAGAGATAGGGATTTCAACTGTCTATGTTATTCTGCACCACAAATTTTGTATGCTATTGCTGTTTAAAATACCATCTGCATGCTCATCTAAAATTCTAAATTTCCATACTCATGTTGCTCTTTAAGAGTTGGATTATGTAAGACTACAATATTTTAATATGAAGAGTAGAAAATAAGTGATTCATATGGGTGTTTCCCAGCACAGAGCAAATTCAGCACAAATACTTCCCTTTTCCCAAGAGCTAAATTCTCATTCAAAAATCCTCTAAAAGAAAATACACCACCCTAATGGAGTACAAACTGTGAGCTATGCACAACAGTTTCAGTGGGCTGTTATTAGCTTTATGATGAACATAACAAAAAGCGAAAATACTGAGCTCTGATAATTTCAGTGACATATGTTCTACTGCAAACAGTCAATAGCTATTTAGGTATAAACTGAAATGCTTTGAGTGAGGATGTAGGCAGCCCAAAATCTTCAGTTCATATAAAGTAAAACAACAAGAACGCTACAACCCTCTTAGTATCTTTGCAATGAGGGTAAAATGCATGAGAGGAATTCAAGGGGTATTGCAGTAGAACAAATGTATGAAATGAACTTTTATTCTCTCTGTTTTCTTGAAGACAAACTGTGCATATATATTATATGCATATTAAAATAGCATTCACTGATTATTCTGACACTCTCAAGATTCTAGTATTGAAAATAATTTATTTTTCTATGAATGCAGCAGTGGGATAACATATTAATCAGCACTTGAATTTTTTGCTAGAATATACCAGCTCTTAAAATCAGTGATGCAAACTTAGTTATTTTCATATGAGAAAATGAAGCTATCATGAAATGCTAAGTGTACATGTAGATTCAATATGATTTAATCCCCAAATTTATAAAAGTCTCCTAACCTCCACAATACTGTTTTTAAATTTGATACTTGAATTCCTTCAACTCAAAGCCAACTTCGATAGCTGACACAAAGTAACAGCTGCTAGATTTTATGAGTAATCTCATACACCAAAAAGCCATAAATTACATGTCAGTGAACAACTTTCCCTATTTCACTCTACCTCCTTTCTAAATGAGAAACCATAATCAGCATGGCTAGGAAAGTGTGCTGAAGTACGTCAGAATGTATAGAACAATTTATGACAAAGGTTTTTACAAGCAGTATAAGGAGGTAGATTTGAAGGAATCTGGAAAGGTACACTTCTTTTCTGAGTAGTAGTTCATTACTGAAATGATCTAATTCCACGATATTACATCATACAAAATTAAGTCAGAAAGTTCACTTAAAATTTCTTACCTCTCCATTTTCCACCACAGCCATAGAGCACATTTGTCCACAAGCTATATTAACTACTATTTTGTTTTGTAGGCAGCTGGTAACTCTTCGAGGAATTGGTTGATTAGCTGTTGAACCTGATCCAACTTGGCCTGAGTTATTATAACCCCATGTGTATACCTGTTGTAAGAAAATTGTCATAAAAAATTACCATATAACAGTTCAAAGTACATATTCAAGAAATAAAAGTTATATGCATAAAAAAAAAAAAAGCATTTTGAGTTAAAGTGGATGTATTCTTTTAAAGGCCTAGGAAGATACATAGGTTTACAATTTAGTTGTTTCCATCAAAAATATGCCACTTATAATATTTATATATTCTATTTTGTTCCTCCAACCAAATGTAAGAGGCAAGATGACAATTGAGTTAATCCAGGAAGAATTCTATTTTTCCAGAATCCAAAGTAAAATGGCTAACTGGACACTAATGGCATCTCAACTTAAATGACAGAAAACTTTTTACTTTGGTGGGCAGCAATCCTTACACGAATGTGATTTATATTTATGTCAGCTTTAACTCCACTAAGCATTTACAGTTTCGTATAGCATAGAAAGGAACCGGCTGCTCCCTACAAACACATTATGATTTGTTATTACAAGCAGATGTGGCATAAAAGTCAATGTTCTGCATACACTTAAAGCAGCTAGACCCTAACAGGTTTTCTATTTTTATCAAACATTTGTGTTGCTTAGCAATGCGTTAGCATTGTGAGGGTAACAAGAAGCAAGGCCTAATGCTCTAAGTGCAAAATATTTTCCTGTTTCTCACATATGTGAATTTCATTAAGAGAAAAAGAGATATTTATTCCAGCTATTCTCACCTCTCCATCAGATGTTAACACCATAGAATGGTGAGAGCCACAGGCAACTTCAATGACTTTCTTGTTCACCAAGTTAGTAGAGACTTGACATGGAATGAAACCATGATTTGTTGTACCATTGCCCAACTGACTATAAGCATTATGACCCCATGTATACACTTCTCCTTCTATAATAAAAATGTAAAAAGATGTTTTAAAATCTGTTTTTCCAATGAGTACACAACATAAAATTACAAACTGAGAAGTCAAATTCAATAACAATATGCCTATTTAACTGTGTATATATATATATAGATGTATGTATATGCCCTCTGGGGCTCTTAATCCCAGGAAAATACCCATACTACCTTCACATAGTGTTCACCACAAATCTAACAGGATAGTATCACCAGAATCTTAGTAAAGGAAAACATATAGCTAAAAGAAAGGAAATAGTGCAATACAGAAGAAAAAATGATATATGACAGTCAGGAGTCCCTATTTCCATTTCTTTGTAACTGACAAGAAAACAGAATTTCTTGTCTGCCCTGGTACTTTCTCAACTTTGGAAAATTCAAGTAACAAGCTTTCATTCCTTTAAAATATGTATGAGGATGCTTGTAAGAAAAACTTATTATTACTTATTAATAAACATAATAGTGTTTACTTATTATTTAAACATACTAGTTATGTTCTGTATTTTGAGAAACATGCTAGTAAAATTAAGAATGCATGAAATGTCTAACTCTGTTAGACTGATGGTCAACCTAGTGTAAAATTCTGTCTTCAACTAGCAGTAGAAAAAAGCTGCTGTTTAAGGCAAACATGAGCCTAGTCACTTTTTGCACTTCCAAGCATTTACAATCACTAGAGTACAGATATTACCAGGCACTTTTTATTCTCTTTTTTGTTCTTATATTGCCCTATTATCCATGAAGCTAACACCTTTTTGTACTCCCTTTCTTTCATTTGTTTAAAATGCAGTGTCCTCTAGTTACAGTGGTGCAGGACTTGACGAATAACTGTCTTACATTCATCTTGTCCATCACAATCATCATCCTAATTTCTAAACCTAGGTTATACTGTTATTGCAGGGGCTAGGTTTGACAGACAATTTCATCAGATTTCTAAAAAAGATCACCAAACTCCTGAATCCCTATGAAGGTTCCCTACTGCAAAGGCAAACTGTTCTCACTAAACCAGTATTTCTTTGCAATAACAGGTTAAATCTAATTACTTTTTCCTGTCAAAAGCAAAAAACCTTTCCTTCCTTTCACTGACATGGGAATACAAATTCCAGTAAACAGGTGAAACAGCCACATAGAAACATACAACATAAACTGGAGATGATAGTAATTAACACAAGGATTGTGAAATATGTAATGGCTGTCTGAAAAGTAGGTTAAAAGAGGCGGAATAGAAGTTATTCGTGGGATGGAGTTATGAGTAAAAATCATCAAGGATCAGTTTTGGATGTGTTCTTTTGCAATAATTCATTATCTGGGAAAGGACTATGAGTGTGTCAGTGAGATCTGCCAGCAGGAAAGCTCAGAAGAATTCAGATACATCTATAAAAAGCATCTAGAACGGTCTACTCTTAAGACTGCAAAAAATAGTGGAATGTAACTGAATATAAATAATAGTCACACCTGTACAACACAGCTCCCCTCACCTATCTTAGGTCATCTAATCTAGACTATCAAAAAGATTTCTTCTCATTAACAGAGAAAGAGACAAACGTTAACATAATCAGGCAGGCTCTAACAGAACATCACTTGGAACTCAGTATTAGTTATTTGTCTTCCAGAATAACATACTTAATTATGAACAGAAGGGCCACTAGTACGATGTTGATAATAGAGTGTCAACAAGACAACACAAAACAAAAGGTTAAGAGGCAACATAACTGGTCTCACACCCAAAAGCACAGGAAAGAAAAGGCACAGGAGAGAAAAGATGCATTTTAGCTAAAGGTCACTGTTGGCACATATAATGTAGCCACTAAAGCATTTCAAAAGCAATCAGAAGTTCCAAACTTAACTGCAAAGTAAAGAAAACTTCCAAAATTAGCAAAAAGAACAAAGCAGAGCTTGATAAACTTTTGAAAAGAACTACCTATGAACAGAGCTAGCTGACATGTCATATTCACCATGTAAACATGTTGGACTTGACAGCCAGGAATGTCTATCCCATTTCTCTCTCTTATGTTACCAGCACAGTCCTTCCCCATCTGCTGGACTAACTAAAGTGGACTATCTGAAATACAGAAATATATATTCAGATCATACTTTACCTTCTGTAGCAAGAACTACATGAGGGCCACTTCCATAACTCAGACAGGCTATCTTTTTGCCACATAGAGAATCTAACCTCCTTGGTTCAATAGTGCTCTGCATGTCACCTGTTCCCAAACACCCACTGCAGTTCATGCCAAGCACAAAAACCTGTTAGAAAAGAATCATAGAATCATAATTTAGGATGGAATGGAGGATGTCCTCCAAAGGACATCTAGTCCAACTCCTTGCTCAACAAAGGTTTAAATAGATCAGATGACTCAAGAAAATGGCCAGTCAATCAAGTCTCCAAGGAAAGATCTCACAACCCCGCCAGAATTTAACCACTCACATGGTAAATTCTTTTTTCCACTGCCTCTCATCCTGTCCCTATGCACCTTCACAATGTCTGACTCCATCTTCTCTTTATCCTCTGATTGTGGTAGGAAGCCATTAATTTGAATTGGAAATATTTTGCTAGCAATCAGACATTTTAGCATGCAACTTTTTCCAGTTATACTATCATAGTACTGGCTTTCAGAGTAACTTTATGCATAAATGATAAGTATGTCACGTTCATATATACTCTTGGATAATTACCTCATCATTTTCAGTTGCATACAACACCTCATTACCAGCACTACCAAATACACAGGCTTGACGAATTAACTTGAGCTCTTCTTGAGAACAGAGAGAAAAAATCGGCCATTTCCCAACATCCAGCATCTTCAGGGCTGACAGTAGTGTTGCTTCCAAGACCTGATATTATAAAAAATGACATCTAGACAGAGATAAAAACATACGTTTGGACAGTAAAAAGTGATTTTTTTTTTTTTTTTAAAGAGAGAAACACCATTCTCTTTCTCAAGCACAAACCAGTATTTTAATTCTAGAACTATACTTGGGAAGCCATTAAAATAAATGAATACATTGTGATCCAGAAAGAAAGGACCTATATGCATGGAAAAAAGTACCATATAACAAGTTAAAGGATGAGGTCATGTTTTCAATGTATCCATACAACATAACTGATAACTTATAGAATTGAATTTACAGGATTCTAATACAGAGTGCAAAGTATACATTAAAAACTTGAAATTATTGTGCTTCTTCTTCCTCAGGTGCTAAAATTACTGTTAAAAGAAGAAACCATAATAAAGTCTTCCCAAGAACATACTTATTTTTGAAAAATACACACTTTTTTCACACAGTGAAAATGGAAACTTGAGAAAATGTTTCCTTTCTCCTTTATTTTTGAAACTGTGTTTCAACAATAATTGAATCTTTGGGAACTTCCTAAGAATATTTGCATTTTATGTAAGTAGACATGTAATAAAAGAAAGAAGATAATTACACATTTCCCAGCTTATCCAAGGACCAATGACAAGTTTCTAATTAAAGGAAAAGAATAACGGGTCTCTTCAGTTATTAAAACTAGTCAAGCTAATGTCTGAATCTCATGCAACATTTCTACTGTTTTAGTATATCATAAATCAGAAAAAAAATGGTGCAGTATCAAAATTTAATAGCAAAATTTTCATGGGGCATGCATCCAATTATCTTTTCTGAAATTAAAACAGGCTCTGAACATGAAAAAAAATAGCAGCATTACTTGCCAGATCAGAAGGTTAAGTGCAGGACAGTAAAGTAAGAATAGGTTCTGCCTATCACAGGCATTACATAGTTCACCGTGTAACAGTGAGGACTGCATCATTAGTTTATTTCTAGCAAGTACCAGACTTACAAAATGGTCTGCTTACAGAGCGTAATTTTTTCTGCCTCTGAAACAAAGATGTGAATAAAGTCTAGCTTGGAGTCTGAAGCATGTTATGTCAGTAGTAAGGATACTGCTTTTTTGATTAGTACCACTTACTGCGAAAAAATGTGCACAGAAACATAGATAACGTTTTAAACTTCAGACATTAACCCTAAATTAATCCCAAATTAAAATCTTTACACAAATAGCAGTTAATCACACATTTCTTTATATATAATTCTGAGGAACAGAAAGGAGGGTTGGTCATCACTAAAGAAAAGTTGCGGTTTTGATCACACCAGTTCTTTCCCCATCATCCACACACCAAGTAACTGACCAATTTCAGCCAAATTTGTAAGCGAAAGGGAAGTAAGATTCCGCTGACACAATCTATTTGGCAGTAGACAGCTGGCCAATCAGACATGTATGTTATGAAATAAGTCAGGAAGCAAGTAGGTCAAAGCTAGTTCTAGCACATGCCGTCTTCTACGACACATAGCATGGTTATGAGAGACAAAGGACATGAATCTGTATGGAATCAGGCTTCATTCATCTGGTGTTTGTAGAACAATGTTTTATATCAATAGGTTAGCATTAATTTTATGGAGGATTTTAGGCACTTCTAAATTATGATAATGAATACTGAAAGCATCACAGACTGCTCTTCCAATTGCATCAACAAAACTGCATTCCACTTTTGCTCAAGACTCATGAAGCCTGAGGTTCAAAAGGACAGTCAGGGTGCCCTTCAGTTGTACAGATTCCCTTAGTGGAATAACATACTGGGTCTAAAATGTGGGCTTTAAATTCCAAGCGCACAGTAGGTCAGAACCCATTCATCTTGAACAGGAAAGTTTTTCTCTGTAACCTCCTTCTTCAAAGCATTTGTGTTCTACTCTCATAATTAACATGTTAAAAAAAAAACCAAACCCAAACTGTAACATCTCTCAACACTAAAATACTACACTGAAAGAAAAAAAAACAAACTACCATTATTAAAAGCAACCAAGGAAACACCTTTTTTTTTGTTTTTTTTTTAAACAGAAGAAATAATCACAAACTTTATCAGACTAAAAAATTTCCATAACTTACCTCCAGTCTCTGGAGTTATTAGTTACATTCAACTCAGTAACAAATACTCTCTCACCTTTCAAGATTTTCTTCTCTCACATTTCTCCATTATATTTTGTCCAGTATGTGTATATATATATATATATCAACCCCAAACATTGGACTATCAGCCTGCCAATATTTATGTCCCATAAGTGATCAGTTCCCTCATTATATTACACAAACTCATTAAAGACAGAGACCAGAATCTGAGATTTCATCTGGCCCAGTTACCCCACAGGTTTCTCAGTTACACCTCAAGAAACTTCTTCATTTCATCTGACCTCAGCAATCAGTTTGAAAGCTGGTCATTCAGTTTTATTTGTCATACAGATCACCTTAAAAGGCATTATCATTAAGCTTAAAATCTGAATGATGTTTCATTAAGTTTTACATGCAAAGTGTTCAAAGAAAATAGAAAAATGAGAGGAAGTTTTTGCCTCAAATTCTGCTACAAAACTTAATTCTAACAAGTTTATGTTATTGAAACATTAGGCTGCAACATCTAAATTTAGAAATTAATACTAAGTTAAATCAGCCTTGTAAGCCAAAGGAGCAATTCAACCCAATTAAACCAAACATATTGTTCTTCTAATATTATGTGGATCGCATAAGTAACATTTCTTTTTCTAGTATAATTTTTCTATCTATAGCTTTGGTTTTCTGCTTATCTTGACAGCTACTAGCATGTAGTAATCTACTGCCAAATGGAACAAAGCTTATTTCTTTTGGATACAGCAGTACAAAATTCTCAGTACAAAATCAAACTCTGACCTTGACACTGATTCCTTGAGGAGGAGACTCATCCTCCATACGGATTTGTGCTTGTGTCACCCTGCAGAGAGAGAACTGTGGTTAAAATCACCGTATCAAATTGTTGCAACAATACTTTATGGAACTATACACAATACTAAAGTCAGAACTAGTTGCTTCTGTGGGGTGAGAAAACAATAAACACAAAGGTCACTCAATTTTGGTTTTGTATTCAATTGTCAAGTGATCAGTTAGACTCTGCTCTTCCGTTTTCTTACCTCAAATAATAATTCTTGGGCAAAACATTTTTATTTTTTTAAACTAAACAGACTGTGATTGGAAAGGAAGAAGTTTAATTAAACACAATACTCCAATGTCCTTTTATTGCAGTAAAAATAAATTTAGAACCTTGCTGACATAATTTTAAAAGATTTATTTCAGAAAAAAAAAGCAGCACACTGGTTGGAGCTTTCTGTTTCTGGCTTAAACCTTCAAATGCTTTTCTTACAGTTCCATTCTGAAAACTAATGTTAGAAAAACATTTGGGTCTTTTCAGGTTTACTGAGAATTGTTAAAATATTCACTCTGCTTCAGAAAATACTGCCAGCCTTGTAAATTACTTGAATAATATCTAGGATGTGCATTATCAATAGAAACAGATTTTCAGATCAGATGTACAATTAAGTATCTAGACAGCATATTCTGGCAGTCCGAGTTTAGGTCATGGGATCTGAAAGTTCTAACCCTGGTTTTGATTCAACTATGGCAGGTCTTTGGGTAAGGGACATATATTTCTATGGTATAGATAAGATTGAGTTAAGGAACACAAATACTAGTTCTAATAGCCAAGTTCTACTAGCAGTTTAAGACTATTTAATCCTAAATATTTAAACAGGTTCACTGACTCATTCAAATGTAAACATTCTTGTAGAGTCTCTCTAGGAACTTGGCAGGCAAACAAAAATTTTCAGAACTCCACTCAGTATTTCCTCCCACTTAATCTGAGCATTCACGAATTTCATCTGCTGAATCAAAGGTCTGTCTGGAGCTTCTTCTTCAAGGACTCTAACCATAGGCTTAGCAAAGATCAAGAAGAAAAAGTCACAGAAAAGAGGGATTTGCTGACACCTTTATGAAAGAAATCTAACCTGATATTCGTGATTTGCCAGCAGTTTCCCACAAGAGTAGTCATTAAATGATGCTAACTTATCAAAGTGATCTTGCACAGGAGGAGAGACCAGTAATATCGTCAACAGTTATTCCTATTGAACACGTCACATTCCCTCACTAGGAAGACTGGTTTCAAAATGATCTTCCTTCTCTATATTCACATTGAAATGTCACTACTCTGTCCAGTGCTGACGATTAATTGACAGAACTCAGCTCGTCATTCATTATTACATTGATGCAGCATTTTCCATTACCAAGAAACTTCGGACCTAGAGAAACAGTAAGTGGTTGCTTGAAAAACTGCCAACTCCAACTCAAGTGTAGCCTTCTCCCCTTCTTGCTTCTTGACATTAGAATGTGACTTCTCAGCTCCTGATGCAAGCTGTACTGGCTGTCTACTAATTGCAAGAGCAAATCTGCATGCAATTTAAAGGTTAGAGCAAAGAAATTCTGAAAGACTGGAGTATTTACAGTCTGAAAGACTGCCATCCCTGACCATGCAATGTAGGTAACTGTTACAGAAATTTCTAATTCAAAAGATCTAAGACAGCTTTATTGTCTCGATCTCCACAGAGACAAAACTTTAGTCAAAAGCATTTTGTCAGATGCCACCTCTCTCTTGGCATGACATCCAACTCCACCTGTTGGCTCCAGGGATGGACCTTCAGCATAACCCCACTGAAGTTTTCAGAGGTTCATCTACATGCAGTTTGCTGTATTGGAGCTAAATGCTTGAAACCTACTTGCAAAGGCCTTACATCATCACCCTCAAAAAGAAATGGGTTATCAGGAACAAAAGCTATGAAAGCTAAGATGCAAGCAACACATGGAAGAAAACATAAGCAAATTAAAAGCAAGGAAGATAGTAGGAATATTGTTCTGTTACCCATACTTAGCACCATGCTTCAATACCACTGTGATAAAGAGCAAATACATCAGGAAAAACTTTCTGAAAGAGGTGAGAAGGCAGGAAAGAAAACAGAGGGCATGATTTTTCAATTCTCTGATGGTTTAAAATAAGTGTTAGGGTCTGGTGTGAAATTTGTGCCCTAAGTGACAAAACTGCTTTGAAAAAATCATATGTAGATTCCTGGGACACCTTCCCCTAGCCTTCAAAAAAACCCCACTGTGGGGTTTTGGGCTAGCAAAATAATTTGACTAATTAGATTTTTATAAAATCATCTATGACTTTCAAAAGTAATGGTAAGGCACACTGCTCATACTAAGTTTCTTTATTTCCCCTATTCCTATTACTTTATTTCTCCTATTCCTTCTTTTCTGTTTTGAACTGATGTCTATCATCGTCACTAATGTACAACAGTGTATGGTTTACCAGCGAGCAATGAGTGGAAGTGACTGAAAAAATGCATCATCACAGAGAAAATGTTTATAGCAGAATTAAAAAAGAATCTCAAATTCTTTTCTCATTCTATAAACCCTACAGTCACCCTGAAAAAATAATTTCAAAGCTTTGGCTATCCATTTATGTGACTGACACAAACCAGTAGATTGGAATAAAAGTACTAACAGCTATCAAGAGAAACTATATAACAAACTAATGAAAGCCAGAAAGACAAAGGCTAGAAAAGAATAATGAAGTTTATACCAAAATTATATCTCTAATAGACTTACTGAAATGTCAAGGTCAGCAGCTACAAAAGCCCGATAAGATGTTGATAAAAAATATTTTTTCTTAAAAATATTTACACTTCTTATACACAAGCACAAAAATACCTTTGGAAAGCAATCAAGTGTTTCAGATCATGAAAACAAAGCAACAACTACCTTTAGTGCTGCAAAGCATTATAGGAGGAAGCTGGAGTCATTTGCACATAATTAGTGGCTTACTTGTGCAGTAAAATTAAAAAAAAAAAAAAAAAAAGGGCATTATCTCCAGACTTGAAGGGTATTAAAATAATCAAATACTTTTTTAGACAGTCTCTTGGGAACAGGATGTCATCCCTGCACCTAAATCTAAGCTAATGTAATCTAATGTAACCAACTCTAACCTGAGCTGCTGAAGGAAAACATTTTTTGCATTTTTTAATGTGGCTGATCCCGGATTTTCAGAAAATTGACTTGAAAAGCTCTTTCTCTTTGTTGAATTGTTAGACAAACTCTAAACACACGCAGGCTCCTGTAATCCGTGCATACACACAAACATAATAAAATACAACTGATGCAATTGTTAGCTCTTGTTGATTTTAAATGCTACATAAAATTTAATTTACCATAAAATTTATTTTGTAGAATTTAAACATATTCTACTCCTTCATTTGACCTTCTGACATGAGAATTCAAGGAATCAGCTTTAGGGAGACAAAAGTATTCCAAAGATCTGGTCTTAAAAGAACTTTATTAAAAATATTAACCATGTAATAGAGGAAAGTAACTCCAAATAATGCAATAAATATGTGAAAGACTGAGCTATTAAATTTTTATAAACTTCAAGAATCCCACCTGCGTGTGGGAACCTGCCTGGACATCAGTTCAATGCCATACGAACAGTATGTTTGGGAAGAAGCCTTCTGTTACTATGTAATCCTAAATACTATGCTGCATTAACAGATAACCAGTATACAAATGCACTCATTTTGTTATGCCCCCTCTAAGTTGATCTCACCTACCCTAGATTGTTAGCAGTCTGCAGTTATCTGATGCAGTCAGACACTGAGCCATGCATCAGGTTGGATCTTTGATCTCAGTCTGCTCTAGCTAGAAAGAAATATTTACAGCTTGTGCAAGTTCTAATTTTTAATCACTTCCTTAGATGTCCAAGGAAGGTCATTCTAGCCTCATTTGGACTAAATCCTTAATTTATAAAATGTATCTTCTAAAACATTCTAAGCCTTAGTAAAAGAACTAAAGATAAGCATTACTAAGGCACATCCGTTTTTTTTCTACATTCCTTGCTTGCTTCAGTTTAGCCCAGCTTTCCAGCACATAGAAGATGTGGTCCATGATAAGGGCTCTTGCCTACAGTTGAGAGCACTATGTGATGGGTCACCAAAAGAAGAGGTTTTTCAAGGTGATATCTAGCATGGTTCCAGCATGAATCTGGCTGTAGCTACGTGTCCCTGTAACATCAGGCACTTGCCAGAGCACCTCCCACGAAGCCAGCATGCAATGCCTAGGCAGAAGGGAGCACAGTGCAATCCTTCCCTGATGCAAGTCAGAATTTGCCTAGGTATATACATCAAACACATATATCAATATGGATCTAAAAATAAGTAAATAAATAGATAAATAAATAAATAAAACACACACAACACATATTCTATGCCCGGACTGAGAAATACGGTAGTTTAAACTTTTATAGTTATAGGTGTCTGCATAAAAAGATACTTTATGTTAAGAAGCGAGAGATACAATAGTAAATAGAATATGAAAGAAAAGTTAGTCCACTTCCTCTGTGAGCAGATGTGTGTAACTCTCTGAGGATTTCTTTAACAGTCTTCTGATACTGGAACTGCCCAATGATTAGTGGCAAGAGCACTGGATTAGATGTAACACATACAGGTTTCCCAACTCTTAAAAAAACAATTAAGAGACAAAATATTAATCTTTATGGTATAAGTTTAAGCATTCAATATTAAATCTACCCACTGGAACAGCCTCATCCAAACTGCAACAAACCATATGCATAATGCTGCCAAGGTTTTTACCTTTTTACCTCAACCTTATCACTCGGTCTTCTACTTTTTACTTACATGGTTAAAGAAGCTTTAAAAACCAATTGCCTATAACTAACTCAGAATTACTTTTGTCAGTTGCCGCCTTAGAACTGTGTTTTATCTCTTACACTTTTCTTTGCTTTTCCATCCCTTTTCTAGCCTTTATTCCTAAAATCCTTTTTCATCAGGGTAAAACTTCTTTTCAATAGATCTTTCCTCATTTTATTTTTAATATAAATTCACAATAGATTCTAGGTTTGGCATAAAACTACTCCATTCCTTCTCTCCTTCTAGGGCCCTCAGGACTCCTGTACAAACATACATCACTAATTAATCCTCTTGATTTTTTAAAGTTTGCCCTTGTAAAATTGAGCATCTCAATCCTGTCTCCATTTAGCCCTCTATTTTTTCCTATTTATTTAATCTAATTAATAATGTGATTTAAGGTCACAAGCTGACTAATAAACCAGGTCACCTCAGAATTTTTCACTCCTTACCGAGAGCAAGTCTAAAGCAATTCGATGCTTATTTGGTAAGCTTACAGCAACTGTGTGTAAGAACAACTGGATTGCTACAAGCCCTTACCGTATGATGCTGTTACCTGTATTTACGAAAGAAATCCACTTGTGACATAACTCCTCTCAGTAATCAATATTCTCATCTGAATCCAACTCTTGTGTTCTTTTCTCAAAGCAATGATACACTTGGATTCTTTTTTTACCCATACAATTTTTTCCTGTTACTTTACAGTCCATCACATCATTCACATCCCCTGCAACTCTGTCACATCTGTTTCTCATATTAGACAGGATCAGCTCTCCTGCTGCACATTTAGCAGGGTCATCATTCTTTGTGTTTTGCTTACCCCACGTCTGCTTCCACATCCTTCAACATTAGTTCAGCCCAAATGGCTCCTGATGGCGCACAATCCACAACCAACTGTGCTCACCACTGCCGTAAATCTCACCTCCACAAGGGACCACAACGCAACCCTCCCATCTCCCTAACAGCCCTTGTTTTCCCAAGTACTCGTTCTCTGCTACCAGCCATTTATAAACCGGGTGCCTGGTAAACATAACCCAGGGGAACACACTGCACACAAAACAGGCCTCAGCACAGCTCCCTTCGCACACGCAGCCGCGGCGGGGGGCGTCTGTGAGGCACCCCGAGGACACAAACCCACCACCCGCACAGACATGCAGCTCCGCGTTGGAACCACCGCAGGCCCCCGGCCCGCCACACCCACAGCCGACGTGGCGGCGCTGGGCGGGCCGGGGCGGGGCGGGCACGTCCGCCGGAGCGCGGCGTAACGGTCTGGCTCGCCGCAGTAGTGGTTCGGCTCCGCTCCCGTGGGCCGAGGGGCGCAGAGGGCCGTGCTGCGGGACAGGGTGATGGGGCTGGGGGGTTTAGTGATTCCCCCCCCCTCTCCGTAGCTTACCTTCCCCGCAAGCGGCGGCGGCTCCTCCCTCCAATGAGACAAGGGAAGATGCCGCCGCGCTCAGGCGCCTCCTCAGCCGCGAAGGGAGGGAAGGAGGAGGGAAGGCGGTTAGCGCCTCCCAGGGATCCACCTACTGCAGCGGGAGCCTGGAAAGCATCGGGCGCTGTCCGCCGAGCACAGCGGGGATACGGCTGTAGAGAAGGGGGCTCCACGGGGCCTGGCCCGAGCTGCAGTGTGACTCTTTCTACCGGAGTGCTGCCCTCCTACTTAGCGCCTCAGTAGAGAGAAACCTTTCTGTAACTGCGCTGCCAAGGCCTGTCTCTTAGTGGTGTGGCTGCCTTGGGAGACTTAGGGGCTCAGGGCATGCACGGCATTTGAGGCAGGTAACACCGCTTTCTGCCAACCCTCAAGCTGTTGCCTGGGCCTGAATATGCATGAGGACAATGCATACAGAGAGACACATGGTCAAAGGCGACTGTTAGGGAAATGTCAAGTATTGCTGTACTGTTCCATTGTACGATCATTTTGTTTCATGCCAAGAGAAGTCAGAGGATATAGATATTTCTCTATTTCTGTTTAGATTTATGTTTAAGTGCTTCCAAAGAAGATAAACTAGAAAAAATCCCCTGAAAGGAGCAACCTGGCTGTTTTGCTTGGTTATGTCTCTTACCTTGAGTGTGATAATTCCCTGCTATCTTACTGTGGTATATATTCATAGAATCATAGACTGGTTTGAGTCAGAAGGGATCTTAAAGATCATCTACTTCCAACCCCAAGCCATGGGCAGGGATATCTTCCACTACACCAGGTTGCTTCAAGCCCCATCCAGCCTGGTCTCGAACACTTTCTGGGACAGGGCATCCACAACTTCTCTGGGCAACCTGTGCCAGTGCCTCATCACTCTCATATTGAAGAACTTCATACTAATACCTAATCTAAAATGCCTGTCAGTTTAAAGCCGTTCCCCCTTGGCATATCACTACGTGCCCGTGTAAAAAGTCCCTCTTCAGCTTTCTCGTAGGCCCTCTTTAGGTACCAGAAGGCTGTTATGAAGTCTCCCCTGACCTTTAGGCTGAACAATCCCAACTCTCTCAGCCTGTCTCCATAGGAGAGGTGCTCCAGCCCTCTGAGCATCTTTGTGGCCTCCTCTGGACTCACTTGAGCAGGTCCACATCCCACTTGTGCTGCGTCCCCAGATGTGGATGCAGCACTGCAGGTGGGATCTCACCAGAGCAGAGGGGTACAATCCCTTCCCTCGACCTGCTGGTTGTGCAGCCCAAGATATATCGTCCTTCTGGACTGCAAGCACATGCTGCCAGCTCATGTTGAGCTTGAGACCTTTGCTGTGGTACCCAGTGGTTAGGCTATTGCTGTGGAAACATTCAGAAGGAAAAGGTTTGCTCTGGGGCTAAAGAACTAACTTTCTATAAAAAATTAAATTCCTTTATCACCTAGGGAGGGTCTTGGGTTTTCTTGTGGGAATTAGAGTCTCATAAGGATGTTTTTATATTTTAAAGATTGATATACTTGGATACAAGACTGGATGTCTAATAATGAGGTTCATATAAGTACCTAGTGGCAAAAACACGTCCTTTCATTTACCAAGGGAGTAAAGACAATATGTTCTCCTTACTTGCTGCATCATATCACAGTCTCATGTGATAATGATACATGTAACTTGCATCCTGTTCTTCACGTGTATAATGCATGAAGAGCCTGCATCACTGTACTGACTACCAGTGCTCTTTCCCAATGTGTTCCCTTAATGCATGCATGTTCTCTGCCACTGACTTGGTGTTCTGTGCTGTCACTATCTCCTTTTAGCTTGTCAACTGTTTCTTACACTGTTTTAAACTTTCCTATGCATGCATCCTAATCTGCAAAGAGTGCGTGTTTTCCGTGCTGTTGGCTCAGTCACTTTTGTTCTTCCAAGATAAAAACCAAGAGTATTTTTTGCTAGGGGTGGTTTCTTCATTCAAAAGAGATATCCATAACAGCTTGTGTAGAGTGTGGGATGGAAGGCAGCAAATTTTTTGGACACTGAGCTCAGTACGGGCTATATGTGGTGCCTAATAGTTTTATTTTCTCTTTATATAGAATAAAGTGATCACTCTTTAACACAAAGCAACTTATAGACTGTTACCATGATCTCAGTTTTCTGTTTTTGTGAATGCAGTCCTAGGGAAAAAACTTGCTGGATCTCAGCTGCATGTATAAACGTGATAATATCCCTGATACTAGTATCCAAGTCAAGCACACAGTGGTAACAAGACCCCTGGAAGTTGAAACTATTAATTTTCAGGCTGTCAGTAAAGCAAAGAGTAATTGTACCCTAAAACAAGTTCCATCTTGGGCTGTGAGCTGTTTATTGATTCTTCAGTGCACGTTTTTTATGCACTGAATAGGATATTTAAAGATGTTTTCCTAAAAGTTATGCTCTGTTTAATTCAAATAAGTGCTGTTTATTATGTTAGGCTGAAGGTCACACTTAAAATCAGTGGAACAGAGGATGTATTTGACTCACTGAAACAAAATGCAGTTTAATACAGTGAAGGATGTAAATCTACAAGCACAGAAACAGTGTTCTGGAACATTCGGGTAAAGAGTTGAGGTCAGTGAAAAACAACAAGAAGTGTAATGCCAGAGGGTGTAAAAGTGAAGACGGCTGACGTCACTCCTGAATGTACAAAAAGAGAAGTTGACAGTAGTTAAAAGGCAACTTGCCTTCAGTAATTAGTTATTTTAAGCCAACCATTGTGACTCTGCATATAATGCTACTATGTATGCACTTAGAGAAGTTGAAAATAGGATAGGTGGCATGAAGATAATCAATGGTTTGAAAATAAGAGATAGTTAAAGAGACTAGTCTATTAAAAACTTTTAAAGGTGATTACAGTTTATGGTCCCTTACTGTGAGAAAATATTATGTACTGATTGGCATTTTTAATGAAAAAGAATCATAGCAAAAAGCAGTGGAGAGAAAGCCACAGGAATTCGAATTCTAAATGTAGCGCAAATTTCTGACAATAAAAGTGGAAAGTGGTCTCCATTTTTATGCCTTCAAATAAAAACCTGATCCAGTTACTTTGACCTTCCTTCCAAGCTGGTTGTTCTATACCTGTCTCATTTTATTTCATTTGAGCTGTCTTCAGTTTGTTTTTCTTCTTTCCCAAGTCTAATGCTGGATTTTGAAATCAACACCACTGAATGGAAGGGAATATGTGCCTTTCTTGTGTCACAAACACTGCTGCATATATGTACCAGGATTGTATTTTCCTTTTTTTCCACTTGCAATGTATTGCTGGCCTCTGCAGTTTGAGCATCTTATCTCTTTCTCGATTTATTTGTTATATGAATATCTGAATTTCTCCTTGATCTTTAGAATACCTTGACTGAAGTTGATCTTATTTTTTCTAATTAACTGATGTTATTTTACTTGAATTCATCAGGATTATTTTGTACACTAAAAATATAAAAATAAAAATAGAAAACTATAATTAGACATGAAATGAGAATGTATCAGGAATCATAAGCAGTTGTAAAGCAGCAAACTGACTTCCTGATTCAAGCACCGAAGGGCTCCACGCAGGATTTCAGTTGCTTCTCTTTAGTATAAAGTTGTGTATTTTTTCAATGTCTAAGCATCAGTTCAGCGCACCAGTGGTGTTGCAGGCTGCAGGTTCTCCAAGAAGAGTCTGGAGAACTTCACAGAAGTTCCATTGCCTTCACAGAAGGTTCATTCTGCAAGCATTCCTGGAGTCACTGGGCAGATCTGTAGGCCATCCGAGGCATAAGAATGCAATGATCTGGAGCCCCCCATCTGGGAGACAGGTGCTTTTGGAGATCATGCTCTTCTGTGACTACAAAGCTGGAGGCAGCATAGAGCATGGCCATGTTCTTCTCCAGGACTACAGAGAAAAGGAAGGGTAAAAATTAAAATTCTACTTACATTATCTTAGTGCTGCCCTGCTTTCTTCCTTGCTACTTGCCTTATTAATCTAGGCTTTATTAATAGCCTGCTACCATAAGTCTAATTTTAGCTAGTATAGTAGGATCATGTCATTGTGAAAGAGGTAAATGTCATACTAGGACGTTTAAAAAGAGTTTCTTAAGGTAAAAAAGAAACTTGCCTTTTTGTGGTTCTGACAAAGTTCCAAAGGAATATTATTTGCTGCTATGGGAGCTCCAGAAAGTTATGAAACACTTGCAAAAAGTTGTGCTTTAAGAAAGCTATAAGGCAAGTAAGCAGTTAAAGGAAAGTTAAACTTAAGAAACAATTAAAACAAAGCTGGGGAAGAACTGAAGGAATAGGGCTTTTTAGGCAGAAGAAGAAAGGACTGAAGGAAAAGAACATTCTGAAGAACTTAAAATGCTGCTACAAAGAGGAAAGTGATTTTATTTTCCCTGCATGTATCAGGAAAAAACTGGGGTAAGGGATATTCAGCTTTGGCAACAGAGAAAACTGCTCTCACAGAAATAATAAGGAAGTTGAGAATAGATTGCCCAGTGAGGTTGTAGTTTCCATCATTTGAAATTGTATATCAGAAATAAAATAACTTTTGTTGGTCCTAATTCAGGTCATGGAAGTTGAGCCAAGGTCTTTTCCACTTTTGGGGTTCTATCATTAGTTCCATTTACTGTACAGGAAATTACAAAATATTTGCAATAAGAGTGATATAACCTGTAGTTAAAATAAGAACAAGTGGTGGGTTTTAATCAAAGTAAAATGCCTTTCATGTACATGTCAGTTAATAACTGAATTCCCTTTAAAAACCCATTGAAGTTCATGAGTTTTTTGGGGAAGAAATGTTTTAAGAATGGAGTAGTAGATTAGAAGTTAATCTTCACGCAGCTGAAAGAGCAACAAGTCTAGAAATAGTTATATATTTTGCTTCCATATTCAGTAATGTCTCATAGGTTGGGCCTTGCAAATCTTTGTTATATCAAAACATCAGTTTTGCTGTGATTTTGTGACACTACCCATTATGTTTATAACAAATTAGGAATTTCCTTCTTATTTTGAAGGATTTTCCTTCAAAAAAGTCGTGGCTATGGAAGTGCAATTCTTCATGATTTTTGTTTAGAGTAAACCTTTTAATAGATAGTCCCTTGCTCCTCTTCCCCTCGAGTATATCTTTTTTTGACATCTTCAGTAGTACTGGTTTTCAGTCTAATTAATCCTTTTTGATCTTTTCAAGATATATTAACAGAAATAATGTTTCACTGTCAGTATCAGAGAAGAAGCAGGGCCTCACTATGTGCATGATTTTTAGAAGCTACATATAAAAAATACACTTGAAATTTTTTTTAATATTTGATGTTCAAACTTTAATGAATGCTGATATAATTTCTGAAAGCAATTTTCTTTTAAAGTTGCTTCATACTGTGTATGAAGAAAAAAACCCAAAGAAACTAGAACTGTGACTATTACAATTTTCTGTAAGTAATGTTATTTAGTTCACTGCAAAGATGCTATTTCTAGCACTGCAGACATTCTTTTTTCAACAACAAATGTTACAGACAGGAAATGTTTTGGGTAGTGTATCAGCATTTCCTGATTGATAAACATTTTATCACAGCTTGATAACCATTTCCTGTTGCTAGAATTTGTCTTAACTATTGTAATTTTGTTGTTTTTCTTGCTATAATTAACACACATATGTGGTCGGGCTAAGTGTGCTTATCCTGACAAACAAAGGTTTCAGCAAGTCAGACAGTTATAATGTGATGCAAGATTTTGTATTGCCCATTTCCCTTCATTTAAACTTTGCCTGGAGCAATAAATGAAATAGCAATACACGTGCAGCATTCTCAGAACTGGGAATTCCCAGAAGGGTGGAGGTTCCTCAGTATTTCAGATAGAGCATTGTCTGCTGTGCTGTCAGTGATTTCAGTAATCTTCTAAAACAGTTTTAGATGAGAAGGTCAGACTTCATGTGGATCTAGTCATTCAATGCAAACTTGGACTTGAATTGTCCTGGAGGGGTATTAGAAGAAATCTGTGACTTTTTAAAGCATTGCACATGCAAATTACTATTAAAATGAGACTATATTCAAGAATTTTACTGTATAAAAATGTCATGTTTTCAGTCAGTAATGCCACTTTTGCCATCTTTGGAGTTACCTACCTACTTTAGTGATAACAGGCAGGCAGTATCACTCACAGCTGATTCTGGTTCTTATTCACACAAAGATCAGAGGCATATTTAACTGTGCCTCTACTGAAGTAGTAGATGACCATGACACAGCCTCTGGCCTGGAAGCCTAGAGGCATAACCTAGCTCACGTCCATATTATTTAGGGCTAGTATTTAGTATTTCCCTTAAGATCAGACTAGCCAATCAACAAGCCAATCAACACTACATAGCTCTTGGCCCTGGAGCTCCTCTGTGCTGTTTAATATCCTGCCTTAACGTGTGGCCTTCAGACATTAATATTTATTTATGTCTGTGGATTTTGCTGTGGTTGTTGTTGGTTTCATTTTTTTGTTCATTTTTTCCAGTTCGTTTTGTTTGAAAGTGACTGTTTATTACATTTTATTTTGAAGTTTCAACTCCTCTGTTTTCTTTCCCATGATTTTCAAGAAAAGTAAAATTTAAGGCACATTACTGCAAGAAGGCGTGTGATATTTGAGGGTGCAAAGCCTGCTGAGATAACATTGAGGAAGTTTGTAGCAAGTAGACTTGAAGCAGTGTTGTCTATAGAGCTCACTTGAAATGGTGCTTGGTGTGCACTATCCCTGAACTGTGATAGTTGGCACAGGCCACATTTGCCAGGAAGTCAGCTAAAAAACAGTTTGGATCTTCAGAGGTCAAGTATTCAGGCTGTGTGTCCAGGTATGATGACTTTATGGAGTCTAACTAAGGCTTTGCCTAAAGTTTTATTTCTATTGGAAAGGCCTGAAGAAATAAAGAAACTGTAAGTCAAGACTTCAGGTAAAGGCGTGCATGCAGAGGGCTGAATTTAGAAAAAATTATGATCACTGCTGCATTGTGTGTAGGTATATTTTGCATGCACACACTAAAGGTATCCTCAGAAAAATATCCAAGGAACAGAATCTGAAACAAATGAACGTTAGTTTTGTTTTTAATTAGGCTGCAACAGAGTGAATATATTCCTGTGAAGAGCTGATCCAAATCATGCAATCCAGTGCTGACTCCATAAGCTATTGAGGCATCTGAAAGGTGACATTGATGTAATCATCCGTGTCACTTGCTGAGAATGTGTGTAAAAAATTGAAGTGTTTGTGGAACAGGAAAATGAACTCGCATCCTTCATTTATAATTGCAAAGCATAATTGGCAATGCTGAATCCAGTAATTGATAAAGTAGATTGATTTTCCATTATTGGACTGTAGCAATAAATAATAAGTAAGGCAGTGTGAAACCTATATATGGATAGTGTATCCATTATCATCTGCTTTCTACAGAGCAGACATCTTAGAGACATTTCCTTTGACCATAATGAATAAAACAGTTTTAACATTTTAGGCTAAAACTGTAAAAATTATGGTAGCATATATGTGACAAGGTGTAAAATTTTCACTAAGCTGCCTGTAGTTCTGTAACTGTGTTATTAGAGGACAAAGCACATGCTTTAGCACTGGTCTTAGCTTTCTGGCAAGGAATATACACAGTAACCTTGTAATAGGTAATGACATTGATACCTCAGGTTTTGTGGGATTTATATCTTAGTATCTTAAAAAATCTTAAAAATATCTTAAAAAAATCTTAAAACCAATATGTGTATTTTTTCACTGGCAGCAATTTGCAACTCACTGTATGGGCTATTGAAAAACTAAATAAAATCAAGCAATTGCTTTTTGCATACATGTTAAAAACCAGTATAGATGATAGAAGCATCCCATTTTGTCAGAAGCCAAGAGCAATATTACGTTGCTTAGGATTCCTTTCGAAATGTGAACTTGAAAAAGCAATTGTGAGGAGAACAGAAAGCTTTTTTTTTTATTTATTTTATTTTATTCACAACATTACTTCTAAGAGCTCAAACAAAAACCACAGAACTTCCTGTTACAAGATTCTGGTAATGCTAAAAGTTTGCATGAACAAGTGAAGGGAGAGCAATCAAGTGAGATGATTGCTCAACAGAGTCTCCAGCTGAGGAAGCCTCTGAGCTATGAATGCTCGAAGGCTAGGATAATATTTAAAGGAATTTTCATATTTACTTACCCTGTCCTTTTCTAACACTCTCTGCCAGGGAATAAATTTTCTTAGTGCTGGGGAGAAAGCACTCACTTTGGTAAAACTTTGGCCTGACCCCTTATGGCCCTTTTTCCATTCTGTGTCCTTATGCAGAGGATGTTTAATTGTGTGTCTAGCTTTTGAGATAACACCGATATGCACTTTTTACTTCCTGTGAGGAAATGCTCAATGCTTTCTGGGATTGGTTTGTTGGGTTTTTTTTTGTGTGCTTTGTTTCTAAGTGGAAGCATTGCTGCTGTTTGTTGATGTGAGGACTATTCTCCATTAAGGTCAGAGGGACTGAAGATTTTGGACTAGTCTAGGAAATGTGATGCG
Source organism: Pezoporus wallicus (assembly GCF_028554395.1). NCBI lineage: Eukaryota > Metazoa > Chordata > Aves > Psittaciformes > Psittacidae > Pezoporus > Pezoporus wallicus. The sequence goes on along the minus strand of NW_026641881.1, from coordinate 507,884 downwards.
AGACTAGCTGGGCAGCTGGACATGTCCAAACCCACACTGAATCTAATATTGAATATATACTAGACTAAACCATACAGAAATTAATACCTTAAAAAAAGGAAGCTTATCATATATTTTGTCTAAATGTAAATTATTATAGTGTCATTAGAAACGTAGTATTATGTACATGTATATGTACACCATATATAGATGCTGATACACTTAAAATGATACACTAGTCCATGATATATCAGCTCTAAAGTTGACTTATAGAGTGCCATACCTGAGGGAAATCAGTGGTCATATTTCTTAAAAAACAAAACCAAAATATCAAGTAAGAATTTGAAATGAAAGTGAATAAATTAAGCAACAAATCTGGGTCTACTTGAGGAACTGAACATCCCTAAAGGATTCGTATTTATTATCAACCATAATGTTGTAGGGTTTTTTTTTTCAGTTTTTTCATAGCCTTATTAACTTGCATTTTGAGAAAAAGTGAGCAGGCAAAGAAGACGTACCTGCTCTATTACTGCTCTAATTTTGTATACCCTAACCATTTGCCTTGTTATGCACCTTCTATTTATGCTTCAGGATCTTAATACATCCTGTGTGTACTTACGTGAAGATCTTTTCATTCTGTCCATCAATGACCTTAAAATATTTAGTTAATAAAATTAGTTCAATGTCAGCAAATGGCTGTTAAGTCAGTGTCTCTCTACAGTATCTAGTACTCTTTGGAGGAAATGTGATATGGAATTTATTTGCTTTTAAACTCATACAAAATGGTATATAACCATTAGTTCTCACAAGACATGGGGAAAGGAAAATAAACAAGTTGCTCGGGGAAAAAGCCAGAACTATAAACTGGAGTTGCTCAGACCAGCCACGTACAATTTGAGTTCTCAGCATCACTTGAAATATTCCTGAAACCCTCAATCTTTTCCAGTGACAAGGATCACTGGACCACCACAAGTTTTCAGTGTTCTTTTTAGTAGACCGGGGAATAGTTCACACTGCGCTTCACAGCTTTTTCGTGTTTCTGTAACTGCAAGTAGTGGTGTGTGACAGTTCATCAGTCACCCTGTCAGCTTCTCTTCAAATGGAAAAATGAAGATGACTCTAAAAAGCGTGATGAAAGCTCTGCCATTCAGGGAGCATTTGCTGTCAGGAAAGAAGTTGGAAGAATAAAGAAGCTCTGCCAAAATGCTTATTTTGTCCTAATTCTAATGTCAAAACCTGTAATTTAAGAAAAACTAATTTACTGGCATTGTACATACTAATTATGCTTTAAAGATTAGCAGTAGAGCAGATTGGTTCATCTGAAGTTCCTGATTTGCATAAAAATGTGAATTCCATCTTTTTTTTTATTTTTTACTCCACTTTTAACTTGTCTTTCAGTGCTATGTTTTTTCTCTTTCACTGCTGCTACACATTTTATACACACATGTTCTACAGTTTTGTTTTCCTTCTCTTTCCCCAGCCCCCTTCCTCTCAAGTGTTGTATGTCTTCCTTGAAAATCCCACAGATAGATAAGGTGAAATTGCTTCCATCCTATCTTGCCTGCAGTCTAGTCATTAAATGCTCAAAGCAGGGCTCTGACTGATCTACTGTAATACAAAAACCACTTAATAGATGAAGAAGTCCAGGCAGCACTTTTGATATGTAAATAACGTTCTTCAGTAGAATCCTGAGCCCAGACCTGTAATTAAGCACCAAGACAGAGTTACTATGTCAGATGCTGCTCCTCTTTGCTACTTCATTTTGGTCTGAGCATCATGTGTAAGCATGCTGCATGGTATAAACCTGAAGTTTGGGGCACACCACTCTCCTAAGTCAATGTTGAGGGAATATAAATAACTTCCAAATGATGGTAAATTCCACTTCTTTCAGTACCAGAGGTCAAACAGTTTCGTATGCATTACAGCTTTGATGGTGATTATTGGTTGTCTCTCTTTAATGGTTTTGAGATAAAGGCAGAAGGGTCCCAACTGGTCCTGACTGTTCAAGTAATGCATCCAAATTGTGATCTTCTGGAAGAAGTCTAATGACCCTAAGTTAACTAACTGATTTTCCATCAGTAGATTAGTAGTTCTTGTTGTCTAAAACATTTAGATCCTACAATGTTACACATCCTTACTGTGAAATATTTCCTTTGCATTCCTTTTTAAAACCGATACAGAAATCCAAGTACAAAATGCATCAGGCAAAGTCACAAAGGGTTTCAGATACAGCCAAGAATGTAAAAAGGCCTCCTGAGGAAGAGCTCAGTGCCTTAAATACAGACTTTTCAGTCTTTCGTTTGTTACCTAACTTCAGAAAATAGCTTGGGTATGTGAATATTGGATCTACATATTAACTTGAAAAGAAGACTAGGAAAACAGTACAGTTTTAGGTAATGGATCCAATCAGCTTAGCACAGAAGTCCTTAAGACCTCCTGTATGAGGTTCAGGTGTTTGCTTCATAGATATGCATTCCACTGACTCCAGAGAAAATGGAGTCATTCACAGTCATTCACTGTTCACTTGCCCCAGACCTTCTTATCTGTAAATCAGGTGTACTATCACTAAAGGTATTCTGTTCATGTAAAGGAGGGCTTAATAACAGAACAAGCTTTTAGCCCATTAAATAATTTTAAAATAATGTAAATAATTGAAATATTTAAAATTAAAATGAAAAAAATTAAATCATTTATCTCATTAAATAATTTTAAGGGGAATAGATTAAAAAAAAAACCAAACAACCAAAAAAAACCAAACCAGGCCTGAAAAAAACATGTATATAAAAGCTAGCATGTGCAACCAGCTGGTAAGACTCCAGCTGCCAGGCAACTGAGTGCAACATCACAGCTTTGTCTTAGCCCTGAAATTATTTAACCACATCAGACAGGAACAGCTCCCTCCATGAGCATCAGGCACCAGGACACAGCTGGAGCACATCTTGTTTTGCTGCTTCTTGCATAGTCTCAGGGTGGGGGGCATGAGATGCAGCGGGCTCAGGTGGAAAAGAAATCCAAAATTCTCATTGGGAGGAAAGGCGATAAGCAACAGAGCTGTGCCTCACTCCAGCTGTTATTTGGCCACTGCCATCAGGCTCTTCTGGGTTCCACCCTTGTAGAGGATGGAAAGGGTATGAGGGGAAAGGCTCACTTGGACAATGGCCACCACCCAGGAAATGCTGTGGCTTCTTTGCATATGCAGCTAGAGAAGCTCTCTCACCAGTTCCTCCCTAAAGAGCCTTCTCTTTCCCCAGGCAAGGGGAAGAATGCTTTCTGCATCTCAATAACTTCTCCAAGTACACAAAGGCCTAGTTTCTCAAGGGCTTGACTGTATTTCCAGACCTGGATCCAAATGCTATTTCCAGATCTGCATGCTGTGGGTCCAGTGGCTGTCAGTCCAATGACAAAAGAGTGGTCAAAACTGTGCCAAAGCAGATCCCAGACCTAAGCTTTGTGCTTGCAACTGAGAGAAGGAGGTCTGCTTGTGAGCAGCATAGGACAGTGCAATCTGAAGACCTCTTTCCTGAAGTCAGGGTGCCAGACTTTGTCCATCTTTCATGCTGCTTCTCTTTTTGGGATGAGATGGACTAAGCAAACCCAAAGAACCTCTAAAATGACCATCTGGAAGTGTGCCAGCACAGGAGCCTGGCCATGTCCCTGTGAGTACTGGTCAGGATGGAAAATCAGAACCCAGGGCTTTCAACAGGGCATGTATCTAGCTGAGCTCATTCACGAGGCCGTTCGTGTCTGAGGCTGGGAGGTGGCTTTGTGCTAGTTTTCATAACAATGTGGAATCAGGAATCTACATTCTACCCAGGTCCCAGTTTCAGTACCTAAGTCCTCTCAGGTTCTCAAAGTTAAGTGCTTGTTACTCTTTCCCATGCATCATTAATGGAAGTATTTTGGTTTTGTGTTTCTTCCTGCGATACTTTAACTAGAGAGGAGAATAAAACAAGATTATCTCAGCACTGCAGGATTTGCTTCGTGAACAGAAAAATATCGAGATTCCATCTATTCTAGACAGATTCAAGGGAGTAATTAGAGAATAGAATCACCGTTAGCACATTTTCGGAAGATTTTTTTTTATGTTTTGGAAGACTTGATTTGTGTACTGCTTATCTATAGAAATGCAACACCTGCCCCTCACACGCCTTTCAAAAAGAAAAAAAGCCCTCACCTGAAATAGAAAAAAGGACATGTTAATAAAGAAATGCAGTAACACTGCAAGCTGCGATTGGTACTGTTGCTGTAATAGAAGCACTGGCATATCACACAAGTATTGTGCCCATTACAACCACATAAAAATGCTAAGCAAAAGTGTGTCTGAGTCATGAATCCAATCTATAAGATGCTGCGTATCATCAGTTGCCAGATATCAAGTTCTGATCACCTCACAGCTGTGGCTCCTCTGGCATTTTAGGGGACACAGGTACAATATATTTGAAGAGTAAATTTGGATTAAGAGGGTTAGGCATAATGTATTTATGGTATCTGTCTCAAGATTCATGGTGCACACCAAACCACAGCCTCTGAAAGCCTTGGAAAACAAAACCAACCCACTAAAGATCTGTTTAAGTTTCTGCTGCAATGCTGAAGCTAAAAGCACTTCTGAAATCTCTCCCTGAACATCCATATTTCTCCCATCCCAATGTAAGGCTGCTTATGCTTCCCATCTGTCCTGGCTGACAGCAGAGTCAGCATTCCTTCAGGAAAGACCATGGACTGATTTGTGTCTTGTCCATGTGATCTAACTGAGACAGTTTAGAGAGGTCAGGCACAGCATGGCTGTTTCATAGAGCTGGTAAACACCTTAAGAGCACCCTGTGAAAGTAGGTATGTTTTTCTCTGGAGATACAATCCAGGCTGCCTCTGAAGACTTCCACAGGTTAGTATGAACAGGCGGTTCATAATAAATCCAGCCCCAAGTTGGGTTTAAGTTTGCTGCTGCAGAGCAGTGCTGACTAATGGAGTAGGATGCAGCTTCCATTACTATTTTGATGGTGCTTGCAATGGATGTTAAGTATCCTACTACTTCTGTCTCCCTACATCCACATGTTTAACACAGCTTTAAATCACCCCGTTGCTTATCAGGTTGCAATGCAAATGTAATTGCATAAATACTAGTGGAGTTAAATGAGAGTACAAGCAACAGCACTGAAGAATGAGAATACTCAGGTTGAATACTGAGGCTTTTTTGATACTTTGGCTTTCAGACCATGAACAGGATTGCATAACCTGTATGCCAGTTTTTTCAAGCTGATTCAGTGACCGAGAAAGTCCTTCAAGGATTCCATTCTATGGTTATAGGATTACCATACATCATGTATGAGTGTGACATGTAGGGTGGCCATTCTGTAGCTGCTTCATTGCTCCAATGTAGCACCCTACACACTGAACACCAATGTCACGGAAAGGCTGTAGCCAGCTCAATAGAGGAACAGCACTGAATGTAACTCAGTCTTACTTAAGCACCTTCCTTAGCATCCTGACCAGTGTTATTTCTTCCAGAAGGTGCCAGTCAGGATGCTTAGCCATGAAAAACACCAGTAGTGATCAGGAGAAACTCAAAACCCAGAAACAGTCATAAGCAAATTGCACTGAATAAACAAAGAAAAGTTCAGCTTTACTTAGAAGGTGTAACTTGATGTCTCCTTGCTGGCATTTTCTCTTGTCTCTACTACAAGCCTGCTTTTCTTCCTCTAAGCACCTCTGCAAAGGCAATTCCCCAAAAAAACCTTTACGCCAGTGGAGTCATGTACAGTTTTCTGTGACAGCATAAAAGAAGGAAGAATGGAGCCCAGCTGTTTCTTTTACACTGTAATGACAGCAAGTCAACCATAGAGAATAGTCCACATATCTCAGTCCCTGGTAATCCTTCCTGGTAACCACCATTTTGTGTCTGTCTGAAAGTTCATTGTGTCCTTTCCCTTACAGAAAATGTTCAGGGAAAAGAAAGTTTGCTCTCAGGTTCAGTGCCTTGGTGTTGCCAGGACACAAATCTATGGAAACAAATATTAAGCTCTTTAGGGCTAAGCAGTAATTATCCAGCTTTGCCTGCTGACTGGTTGACTTGCTGCCAGGGGACTGAAGCAAGTCTTGCGACTTCTAAGTGCATTGCCTGACAAGTGACAGAACATGCAGTGGGGATAAGGGTACAGATTAGCACAGTTCAGTGAACAGAAAAACAAACAAAATAGGGCTAAATGGGTGTGGTCAAAATAGATATTTATTCATCTGGAAGCCATCTGGACTTCTGGGTGCAAGACTCCTTCTGTGAATGCTGGGATAGAACTAGTCAAAATTTCAAGAGGAGTTTCTCCTTTTCTATTACCGAAAGTATTTCCTTTGTGTGTTTTTGTCCCCTGCAGGGGCTTCATATACAGAGAATTGCTCTTCAGGTGCTCTGTTTGTGGCTTTTATTCCTTCTGAGTGGAATTTATTTCTTTATAAAGAGCTATGGTTACAATCCTACCTAATCCAGCTGTCTTCTATCATCTACTCAGCCTATGAAAAGAAAACTTTAACCTTTTTTTTACTTCTTCGTCCTGGTTCTTTTAATCCAAAGGGCTAATCAAACCTTTAAGTTAACTGAAAAAAATCAGTTACAGCGAAGCAAAATCCCAAACTACTATTGGTTTGCCCATGGAGAAAACAAATTAGAGATGCAGCTGAACTTCAGCATCACAGCCTAAATTAAGGAAGTTTTAAATTGCATTTGAAGCTTCAATTTGCTCATTGCTCTTGTTGAGCAACAGGAACCTTGATAAAATGGAGTTCTATAGTGCATGATAATTAAGAATTAAATTATGAAGCAAACTGTTCCAATGGTACCTTAATCTTCCCTGCACATGCATGCTTTTCCATCTATTCTATGTGAAAACATTTCAGAGACAGGCAAAAATCACACAACCAAATAAATATGGCTAAAAGTAAACCTATACGAAGAACACCAGGCTAAAAGTGTCTTTTCATAATGTGGGATATCAAGAGGAATCTGGCTTGATTCCCCAGAAGCAAGGGGCTTCACAGAAGTACAGATATCTTCCCTTTTTAATGAATCTAAAAACACTCCTTCTTTCATGCTATGAAAGCCGTGACCTCTTCAGCAGGGACTGGAGGTTATAGTGATGTGAGCTAAGGGAAATGTCTGTGTTCCTCAGTGAGGCCAGAGACAGTACCCACACAAGCAGGCGTCACAGGTGGGAGAATCTTTCCTACCTTTAGGTATCTACAGGGTAGACCTCTACATTACTCGTGTATCCTTTATAAACTGTGAAGGATAATCATCATTTTGAGGGCTGGTTTATTTTATTTTAGATGTCTGCTGTAGGACAAGATGATTTAAATCCTGGCAATGTCTTTTTCTTTCTGCTGATTATAGTAGGAACTTAGGATGGTGATTGGCACAGACATCGTTGTTTGATGGAGTGAATCCATCACTGGCTACTGGGATTCATGGGCACATCGCTGCCCAAAGCCTTACAAAGCAGCAGCATGATAACCTACTGAAATGTACCATGCTATCGAATCATTTTTTTATAATTATAACTTGAGGTTTTTTATTTGGAGGTGTGTGTAGAAATACCAGTATACTGTAGTGAAGTACGTATGATACCTGATGGTTTCAGCTGATTTTCATCAGAGCAAATCGCTTTCATTAACAATTCTTTATTTTTTTACTCTGACTTGTAGAAAGAATTAGAAATTACTGTTCTCTGGCTCCATCAGGAAAAACTGAGCACAATCTTTGAGCACTTAGGTTTAAATTTAAATCATTAACTTTTCTGGACATTTAAGTTACAATTATGGCATTAATCAACAGAGGTAAAAAAGATCCTGATCTCTCTTTGGAACAGTGACATAAAAAAATAAAAAAATAGAAGATACTGGATATTATTAGTTTCAACATGTATTGGGTTACTTAAAATGCAAATTGCTTTCTGACTCCTTAATTCTGAAGGTGTAATTATTGGTATCTATTCTTGTTACTGACTAGCTCTCTTTTTCCTGGTTATGCTAATAATAATCCTGCTGCTATTTTGCTCTGTTCCTGTTTTGTGGGAGTTCCTCACTGGCTGTATTTTCCTGGGGTTTTAAACTAGCTTTTCTAAAAAATAATAATAAAAAAGAAGAGGTCCATATTATCACTGCAGTCACAGGCTTCTCCCCCTCCCATCCCCTCAACAAATGACTTTTAAACTCCTGGTACTGTTTCAACTAAATGAAACGGGAATAGAGGTTTCCAGAAGAATTGCACTCCTACCAGGTTTGTGGAGACTGACAGCTAGATAGAGGAGATTGCTGAACAAAAGCCCTTGTTGATGGGCAGACAAGTAGACCTAGGACATGACACATTGATTCTACCGCAGTGTGCACTTTTTTTTGTCCTTGCAGGAGCCCAAAGGGGCTTGTTGGGGGGAATTCGGGTTACTGTAGGATGGGTACATGGATGCAGATGAAAGGAGGGGGCCCAAAGCATGAAGTCTGATTTACCTTTTAATTGTGTCTCTCTGCCTTTCCCCCCTTCTTCCCTGGTTCATTTCCCTTCACTTTACCCTCTTCGAATGAACTGATATGAGCTTCCTAAACTTGTCCAAATATGCAAACAGACACAAAACAGACTCCATTTGACCTTGGTTCACTGCTTCAGAATAAAATTCTGGGCATTTTTAAGAAACTTATGTAAAATTCCAGGAAAAGTGATCTGCAGTCACAGAATTTTAATCTGAACTCCTTGAACTCTGAAGCAGGGCTGCTCTTTCTGTGCCAGATAATGACACACACTTTGTGTACACCACAATTAGTGCTACATTTATTCACATGTACAAGCCTCAAGTGGGACTGTGGTATTTTTGAGCATGATGTTTACAAGTGCATATGTGCAAGAGAGAGAATGAAGCAAAAAACAAAAGCAAAAAACATTAAATAAAGTTTTCTATGAAGACTAGAGATGGCCAAGAACTTTTCACCAAAGTAACTATCATCACAAAATGCCAGTTATTTGAAATGAAAACTCTTTTTGCACAAATGCATTCATTTCAGCTACATTTTTCGTATGAGATAGGAAGAAGTCCCAGGCTTGGTCTGCCCTGTGCAGAAACCTGTTGCTCTCTGGAGAAGCGCCAAGCACAGGCACACATGTGTACACAGGGTAAAAACTTCTTTGGAAATTCAAATATGGTGCTGAAGCTCTTATGGTCAATCCTGAAAGCCTTCTAACGACCCCCTACCCACGTGTCCTGCTTGTGGAGTGATCCATATGAGCCTGGACATGGGAGCTGCTTCTTGGCAAAGCATGGGTTGAGCTACCCACAGCTTCTCAAACAGGCACGCTGGCACCTTTGCTCTGGGGCTCAGGTTCTAACTCAAACTGGGATCTGACTGTGAGAGGGATTTTCCACTTTGTAAGGGGAAAATCATGATGCATCTGGCACACTTATGATTTTATACTAACCACTGGGTAAATCCTGAGCTTAGGTACAACTTAAGTTATTAAAGCACCACTACAGAACATTCTTTACTCCATCTTGGCTGTGAAAATGAGGTATTTTGAAATTCCCACTTTGTAACACCTTGAGGCAATTGGAAGAGACAAACAATATTCTGAAAGAATGTTTATTAATCCTTAACTCATATACAACCACGAAATTTATTTCTTAAAAATTCATAATCTGGTATTAGGGTGGGCTGTTATTTGCTGAGTAGCATCAATACAACCTTTCAATGAAGTCCTGCTGAACTTTGAAGGTTAACTACCTTTTTTCGTATTTTTCTTTTCTATGAGTACTTACAATATTTTTAAGCACAAAAAACTTTTTTTTTCCATAAATGGAAATAAGCTATTTTTTTTTCAGACAGTTTCATATATTGTAATTACTTCAGTCATCACAGTCTTTTATGTTTTCAACCACAAACTGTTAGGCAGATAGTTGTGTTTGGACTGGTGAACACCCAGACTTGCAGTGAACCAAAGGAGACAGTGTGCTGGCTCCCTCTTGCTGAGTGGGTTTCACATCTGAAAGCTTGCATCTTTTGGGTTAGAAAAGAGATCCTGAGGCAAAATTAGAAGAAAGAGTTAGTGTGGATTATTCTGTTTAAAATAGTGGGAAGATTTTGGGGCAAGTGTCCTAATCAATACCTTGTTGTGCTGGCAGTTTTATTTCAGGGAGTGGAAGAATTGTGTCCCTCTCCTGAAGTGTACAGCTGACATGGGCTTATTACTGCAGATTAAAGCAGTCTGCAGACTAATTTGAGATATGTTGAGAGTGAACCAAAGAATTAGGAAGTTGTTGCTTTCAATTTTGTTGTGAACCTGTTCTCTCTTAGGGGCATCAGGCTTGGTAGGAAAAAGAATCACATTTATTAATTGATTTGTTTGTAGTGAAGTATATCAGATACGTTATATTTCATCATCTCTGGTCTCACAGCCCCTCTGGCAGTGAAAAATAATTAGAGAGATTGGTTTTGATGTCATTTATGCCCAAGTTGCTAAGTCTAGTTACTCCAAATATAATTGATGTATGCTGAAAACACCCAGGACACTTCATGCTCTTTTTCATCCCAGTGACAAAAAGTAGTCATGAAGACAGTTTATCAGTGCAATTAGGATTGGTTTCTGATTGTGCTGGATGACTGAAAGTAGAAAAGCAGATGGGGTATGTTGGGAATCTGCCCTGTGGCTGTCCACCTCTGTTTTCCTTTATCAGCACACATCAGCCCCAAATGCCTACCTGCAAGTCAAACAGCAGCAGCTATAACCACACTTGCAGGGCGTACTACTACTGTGAGCAATTTCACTGACAGGCCCTTTGCCTGCCAGAGATTCTTGTATTAAACTGTATGTGCCATCATGCAGGAAAAACATGGGCTGTTGAAAAGTGTTACTAGACACTGTTTCCGTATGTTTCTCCAGAGGAACAGATACTGCAATGTGTGAAATTATGATTAGGAACAAACCCTGCCTAGTGGCAGGAAAGGTTTATTTTGGCTGCTGCTGAGAGCTTTCCTCTTTAAATTTTTAATTGGTCCGAAGTTCAGACTAGATACATCTGCATTGTTTTGAACTGGTGGTGGTTCTCAGAAGCACCTGGTTTGAATTTAGCAGTATAAGATGTGAGAACATGGAGTTAATTTTTTACTCTCAAACTCCTCCAGATAACCCAAGAAAGGTGAGGGTTTCTTCCTGCAAGACCATGAACCAACATAAAGAAAATATAAGGCCATGGCTGTAATAGCCTTTCTGGCTTTCCTAGATTTTAGGCCATGATCTGAGTGATAAAACTGTTTATGCTGCAGAATAAACAGGCAGGGAGGGATAGAAAGGCACATGCCATGGGATCACACATCTAAGCAGCTGTGGCACCTAGGAGAAAAGAGAGAGCTCATTGTGTCCTTGCGATCAGGATTAGTCCTGTTGACAGCAGTCAGTCCCTTGGCCTCTGCAACCACACTACCTTTGCTCTCAGCAGGCTGCATAGGCAGAATCAAGCTGTTACAGATACTTAGGTGTAAGCTTATGATATACTGACTTTTTAAGCTTACCTTTAGGGTAAGATTCTTCTGATCAAATTGGACAGTGTCATGTCAATGTCTATGTCTGAGCTAGTTGTGATATAGAGCCACTAGAGAGGGACAGTGGTATTGGGGCATGATTCCTTTTAAAATGTCTGAAATATATCAGATACACAGCCTTAGACATGCCTGCTTGCCTCCTTTTACGACAAAAAGCATGTAATTAAAACTACACAGACTCTAAGTTATGTACAGCTTGGCACTAGCAGAAATTCTGTATCAGTAATAGTGCAAACTTACTACCAAATTATAATTTTTAATATTACTTTAAAAGTATCGTGCCATTTTCTTGGAATTCACAGCAAGATACTGTTTAGATAGGAACTACCATTTGGAATTAAAAGGCACATTGAACATTTCCTGTGACCTTAGCCAGTGCTATATAAATAGAATCAAATTATGGCTGTAATAAGCTATTCATTCAGAAATGACTGAAAACAAGAGAGCAGTGCCCAGAATTAGAGCTACTGCAGAGGAAGAAATTACTGAGTTGGTGCAAAACGGTTTCGGATTTTGATGTCTGGTCACAAACTGGCCAGTAATTAGACTGTGAAGACAAATTTTGACAGATCATGGAAGGATGTAAATTTGGAAAATAAGTGAAGGAAGAAGGCAGACTTAATTTTACTAAAGCTTCAAGTGCATAATTGATTCTAGATCATATTCTAGGTCGCCTGTAATTAATTAGCTGCAGTTCGTAAAAGCGGCACAGTAGTGGTGGTAAAGAATGTAATTTGATAATTCCCATTGTGTTCCCAAAAGGACACAAGAGAGACCACAAGACAGGCTTGTTGCGTGTCACTGTGCATGTCCTATTTGTTTTGTGAAACAGGGCACTGTATGCTACACCAATCTCTGGGTGTTGTCAGGTGTCAATAGCTGCAACTTGCAACTCCATTCACTTATATATGATGGGAGATGTTGGCAATGGGAGCAAAATCATCTTTCCTGAAGTATCTTTTATTCCAGCGAAGCTTCACCAGAATAGCTTAGTATAACATGGCTGTTTTCCTAAAATAACATTAATAACTCAAAGGTTTGACTCAAATATTCATACTCAAGTGTGCAGATTATTGCAGCAGCTAATTCCCGTAGTAGAGAAAACTATAGGAAGAAAGAAGCTGTACGCAATTCATGCCAAGCCAGTGACACATAATTATATTCTATAAATAATGTTTCCATATATAATTGTGTATGTTCCAGATATGCCGTAACAAGGCTTTTCCACCCAGAATTGCAGGAAAAGGGAAATGAGAAGTGGTACCTCATTGGCAGCTCTGGCCAAAGGCATTTTGCTGTGAAGTGGTGCTTCAGGCTGGACTTTTCTGTGACTCCGGGGAAAGCTCACTTTGAAGACCCTCAGTGCCAGTTTTTAGAGATGTACTCTGCATCCTCTCAGGAAACAGCCCATATTTGAGTTAGGGGGCTTGTCTGTAGCCTCTTTTTCAGCTATACACAAGGATTACCTGGGTTGCCTTTGACACAGGTGCAGAAAAGTTTTGAAGGCAGCTGTTGAAGCTACATCCCTTCCTCCCATACAATTTCAAGGAAAACCAGAATTCAGACATGGCAGGGATGTTATTTTCCCTAAAATATCACTTACTGTGTTTTAAATAAGTTTAAATAAGTGATTGCATGATCATGGAGGACTTTGAGCAAGAAGGTTGTGCATAATCCAAAACCTAACTCACAGATTCATGGAGCAGTTCTGAAGTTTGAAGAAATCTTTTACCCACCCAAAACTGAAAACGGAAAAGTAACAAAAATTAAAAGCACAGCACTATTGCAGTCTTTGATTACCATTTTGGCCAAGAAGCTGAGACTGATGTATTTAGATCTAGCAAGAGAGATGGCCTGAATAAATGACAGCTATCTTCGCATGTTGCACACCCAGCTACATTAAAAGGACATAAACGCTTTGGACCCAAGGTGTCAGAAGTTAGGAGATGCCAGGAAAAAATTGCACAGACAACCTTAATTTTTCCCCTTTGTACAGACACATTATAATAGTCCTTAGCTGTCAATTCCCCAGCTATTTTTGCTCCAAATAATTTCTGCCTTAATCTGTACAAAGAGGAAGAGTGCTGATTGTTCAAAAGCTGCTCCTCAGCTGTTTGTTTTATTTTGCTTTAGTCTTCAGCCTTTGGCCGGGTTTTCTGACACTGAGATTAGTAGACAGATGTCCAAAGTTCCCTCTGGAGTCAGTGGAGAGACATTAGTGCTTCCTCAGGGATTTTTGCTTTAGTATAAACTGTTACTTTCTGCAAGTGTTTCTTTCTCTCTTTTCTGGAGCAGGGAGTCTAAGGTGAGTAAGTATTTGTATTAAGCACATTATGTGAGTATTTGTTAACGTGAAATAAATCTGGTCCATAAGGCTTGTTTACAGTCCCTTGTTCTGATCCTCTTCTCAAAACAATTCTTAATTTCCCTATGTGATTTCCCATGATACATGTTACTTCACTGTCTGAATGCTCCAAGATCCTCTAAAATGAGGAGATAACACAACTCCAATTTTTTTCTGTTGAGAGATAAAACCCTGAGTAGCATTAAAAAAAACCCTGCTAATTAAGATTTTGGTGTACTTTGCATTATGTATGGATTGAGAGCTCTCATTGCCTTTGGATGTAGCTCTGTTTAGATAAGTGATCTCCAGATCATATCAAAGTGTTCAGGACAAACCTAGAAAAATGCAGTTTGTGAACTCCTGTGAGGGGTTCTATGTAGGTGACCATCCCAGGGCCTCGCTGATGCCCTCTCCTGGAAAGGGCAGAGTTTCTTTCTCCACAGCAGTGTTCAGTCAACTGAGCTGCACAGCTATCTTCTCTTTCCCTTGCCTCATTCATCAGCCCAGCTTATAGGTTCTGTTAGTTCAGGTGCTCCTGCGCCAGATCCCTTCCTCTTGCCCCCCTTCACTTCCCCAGCTACCTCAGTCTAAGCTTTCATTCCCCTGAGTCATACCAGGGACCTTCCCTTGATCAGCTACCTCTGTGCAGTGGAAGGGTCTCACAGGAATACCTCTTTACAGGAATATCCTTAAGGAAGATGTTTTGGAGGTGAGTAACCATCTTGGCTCCTGTTTGAAGCTACAGCTGAAAGGTAGCCCATCCATCAGCACACAGGTCAGGTCCAGCACTGTGGTGGGACTCTGGTTGAGATAAATTACCTTCCATTTGCAGTAGTTTTTCTTGTAGCATTTTGGCTTTGCTTGTAGGTTTCTCATCCAAGGAAAAGCCTGACTTCACTAGAATATTGGCCCTATGGGCTTTCTGTCATGCCATGAGTGCTATTACGCTTACCCTAGGGGAAAAAACATGCCAGTCTTCAGTTCAGAGGTAGAATAAGACATGACTGCCAACTTTCCTACATTTCAGGTTTTCCATATCAACATCTTGACTTAATTCTGAATGTTTTTAAAATGCAGAGCCCAGAAAGTCTGGAGTCCGCTTTTGGATTTTAGTTTAATCCATTGCTTTTGGAATCAAACACACAGATTTCATCTGATAAGACTGAGTTTGGACATAGTCCCAATAAACACTGGTTATTTTATTTTAGCTGAGAATGATTTGGATCACTCTCCCTAAGAGTGTAACACTGAAGTCATAAGCTTAGTCAAACAGAAATCAGGAGGTAGCGTTAATGTTTTTATATAAAAATCACAAGGAGCAACTTTGTATTAGCTTACTATGTTTTTCATGTCCACAACTTGTTTTTCTGGCCAGAAGAAAAGAAAGAACAGATGTAGAGGCAATGAGCATGGGGACATTTCCAAAAGCATTCTTCAGTCATCTAATTCACAGTACATTTTGTTTTTCTGTCCCACTGGTGAAGCATCAGTTCATTTATATCTATGTCACTACAGCATTGCTAAACCAAGCTCTTGAAAGGTCCTGGTGACCTTACACTTTGTCATCAGAGCTGCATGGAGCAGCCCCCCCAACTCTCAAATGCTTTGTCACAGCCTCTGTTTCACTCAGTGTCAGACATTGTGAACTCTCTCTAAATCCATCCACACTGAGGAATCAATACATCACAAAACTTTCTTGCCTTTTATCAAACAGATGTCTTCCTCTGTTTCTAAGATAGATCGCTACTACTTCCCTTGCAACAACTGAAGTTAGCTCAGCCGCCTTGACATCTCGAGCTGCAAAGTTTTCACCACAGCAATGACCAGCTGACATGGTCAGCCGCGTGCAGTTTGAAACCACAGCATTATTAAGAGAGAAAGCTGGCAACCACAGAGGCTAAAGCATCTCATACTTTCAGTGTTTCTCCCATGTTGCTGGTAAAACTGTCTCTGATGTTTTTCTAGTTAACTTTATGAACCTATATGACCCTGTAATGACCTTGTTCAAGGCTTCTGCCCTGGGTTTAGCTGCCTCTCCCCAAGAATGAATCAGGCACACAAATCACACATAAGCCCTCTGTTAAATAGGTATTGAAAACTCCCTGTTTAGGCCCATTTTGTGTGGATGTTCTGTACTGGAACCACTGTGTTTATAGACTACAAAACTTTAATGTCTTATGTTTTCTTCTTCCATTTTTGAGTTAATTTTGGTGGAACAAACACTCTCAGAGCAACATGCATGTGCAGGCAGGTTTTGAGCTCAAAAATCATGGCCTGTCTGCTCCTATGTAAACATACTAAAGACTTTCTATCAAAGGCATGAAAATTGTTGACTAAAGCACAAAACCAAACAGAATCAAACCAACAGTCATTTGAACCCAAGCAGATGTCAGGTTGAGTTTAAAACTTGGTGAGGATTTTTCCTGATCCATCTGCTGAAGTCTCATGCCCTTGAGTGGTCATTTATAGTGGAGGGACAAGATAGTTTCTTTATTGAAGGTAGAGCTAATAAGAGCAGTCAGTTCTTCTGTCTTTAGCAGAACAACATGGGAAGAGAGGACTGCAAAATAAGGGGTATGTGTAGAAACAAGCTCAGGTAGATACTTTCAAGACGTGGCAGTTGTAGAATGGCAATTCCCAGCTAATGGGTATCCTGGATAGCTGATCTGGTCCTGATGATCAACGTCTGAGCTGTGCTGTTTCTCATCTGGATCTGGCCTTTCTCCTGTATCATTCTGTTAGCAGCTACTGCTGTATGTCCTTGTTGCAAGAATGTCATGCAACATCTTCCTCCTATGTAATGGGGAGAGATTCCACATGCCCAGTATACACCTGATTGGTGACTGTTTTGTTAAAATCAAATATTTCACAGTGTCCAAAATGTTCATGAATCCCAGAATACAATAAGGGCATTGTGAAAAGTTACATGCCAGGAAAACCAGAACAGTTCTCCCACCTTTGCTCTCCCATCTGGAAGTGATTCCTCATCTGCCCCAGCAATCTACTGCAGGTGACAAAGGAAGAAAAATCCCATTATTCCCTCCCACCCTCCAAAGCCCACCCAGCAGCAAGCCACAGTCACACACCCACTGTAATTTGGGGCACCTCTGTCAGCCGCACACAGTGCCTCCCTTGGGTCTCTCAGAAACAGGGAGAAGGTGAGCAGCTGCTGCTTAAGTCCTGAGAATTCCTGCTTCATAGGGGGATCTTGTTCAGGGAGTACACCATATAAAACTATGAATAGGAACAGGACAAAAACACTTTAAAGTATTTTTATTATCACCAAGGCTTGGAAAAGTGGAGAACACTCTTCACTGAAAGGTGTCCCTGTAATTTATACAAGTCCTGCACATGAGAAATACCCTTTTACAGTTTGTAAATGAGGCTGAGCTGCTTTTTATGCTCCACTTAACTTTTATGGTGTGTATTTTATTCCTCTTCTAGATGGCGCCAGTGTCTCATCACTGAGATGACTCCTGTCTCTTCATGGTTCTTATTTCCACCATTATATGTAATGATTTCTTGTGTAAACCACTGAAATAGGCATTTGTCAAGACCCAGGTTTGCATTCCTTTCTGCTAGCTCTTGCAAGCTGCTATTATTTTTCATACAGTCTTGACTTTATGGTAGGGGTGCTTTCTACAGATGTTAAATTTTAGTATTTCTCTTACACCTGTTTTATGCTTTATTATTGTTATATGGAACATGCCAGTTTACATGAAATATGAAAGAAGATTAATAATATTACTCTAATTTTTCTGCTTTTCTGGGCCCTTGGGAGAGCAGCCCTTTAGTAACAGATGCTCTCTAAGAGCAGAATGGAGCCAGTGTGTATTGAGGCATCCCAGTTCATATGTAAGGAAGAAATCAGGGATGTTGCTTGATCAGCTCCCTGCAAAAAAGGTTTTGTGGTAAAAAAGATTTTCACATGTAACTGGTGCAGTTCAGTTTGTTTTCTATATACCAATACAGTTTTAAAAGACTTCACTGCCTAATGTCAATTGCTCCTGCAGGATGGATGTCTCTGGTTACAAAGAAATGAGTTTTCTCACACTCCAGCTATTTCAGGAAGAGCTGGTGGCTCTTACTTTCAGATGCATCATGCAAAACCCCAAGAGAAAGAGCTGTTAGTTGAAAAGAGCTATTTTTTTAACTAACTTCTTTATTACTAGGCTGATGTTGCTTTGTGAAGTCTAGACCAACTTTTTGATTGGTCTACCCACCCTGGCTAACATTTTTTATTATATTGCTCTGCTATTTAAAATCCATATCTGTCACAAGGTTTTGTACAGCATGTGTCATTCAAAACACCTCAGTAGAAATGGGATTTTCTGGCCTTTCAAGTGGGAATGCTGAAAGAAGGAGGATTTTGCAGCATACCTGAAGATTAATCACAGTTTTTATAATTTTTATTTCCTTCAGAATCTAATTCCCCATCGGCAACCTTGAACTGAAAACACCTGTCTGTGACTTGCTGTTCTGATGCTGAGATTTGTTTTAGCAGAAAGCAGTTGCCTGGGTGGTGCAGGGAGGAAGTGGCATTGCTGTAGTGCCCTGGACCTGATGCATTTCTGCCCAAATTCTAAGATGGGTGTTGCTTTGTGCCTGCAATGCCTCAATACCACACTCTTGGTAATGCTGAGGCTCTGCTATTTGCAGCCCTGCAGCCTGCCTTTTACTCACAGCTCTGCAACATTTCACTAAAGCTACTGTGGCAGCATATTTCAGAGCTTCTAAGGCAGTGGTTTTCCCTTGTTAGCTCTTGCTCCTCATGTTGGTCATTTCTCATGCTCTCTTCATGGCTTTGTACCTGCAAACCCAGATATTGTTATGATGGGTTTTCAAAGAAAACAGCTACCACTTCCAAGAGACTGACACTGCATTTCCCCTCTTTCTTACCTCTCATTTTCTAGACTTTTAGTTTGCATTTGAGAAAGCTAACATATAGTTTGTAATGAAGTAAAAAGAAGTAACTTAAATACTCAATAAATATAGTCCAATAAAATACATGCAATGCTTTCACCTAATGGGTAGATTCCCTTCAGCACTAAGAGCCTCATGAACAGGAACAAGTAGTAGGGTGTTCAAATGAGTCCCAACAAGGCGCATATACCTGTAGGGAAATAATACAGTCGCCATTGCTGCCACCAACTGCACTGGATAGAAGACCCTGAGAGGTATGCTCACCTGGGTCCCCATCACTGCATTTCCTGGCTGGTTATTGGAGAGTTTTCACTTCACCTCATCTGTCTCTCTCTGGCATTTTTGTTCTGTTTTGTTTTGCTTCTTCCAAAACTAACTTTCAGCATTAGAGCCAATGTAAGCCATGAGCTTATATAAGCCATGAGCTACAGACCCTGCAAATAAAACTGCATGTGCACCTCTGAACATCCTTTGTGCAACGGAGAATATACAGTCTTCTGCCATCCTGCAGTGACATTGTGGTGTCCCTGAAAATAGCCCACATGCTTAAATTATATGGCATAACAAGAGTCCCTGGTCTCTCTTTTGACATACATAATACATGTAGAGAATACATGTGTATATAAAAGCAAGTTTTGAGTTCAGACTGAAAACACTTTCATTAAGGATTTTATTCCTGAAGCAACTTCAGTAAACAATAGGTACTGTTTTAATCCAGATGACTGCAAAGTGTTATATGAACCACTCTGCAGGTAAGAACTTGCTTTCTGCCTTTACCAGGAACCAGCAGGGACTTTGGCAAACTCTGTACATATAAATGGAGATCAAAGAATGCTCACACAGATTACTGGAAAGGTTAAAAACCCCTTAATCAAATAGCAAATGGCAAAATTATATGACAGATGGGCATCCAAAGTGCTCATTAAGAGATAGTGCAAGAAGGAGCATGCCTGAAATTATGCTCTCTCTATTCACACAAACCAAATTCACTTTGCAAGCAGATTGACACCTCCTGGAGAAGTAATTCCAAGTCAGTTTTTAGGTATTTTTGGTGTTTTTATAACACGATTGCTCCTTCTTCTGAACACACAAGGGAGAAGCCTGACCTTTTCAAAGATGAACTGAAGCTTTACTACAAACAGGTCTGTCTAATGGAGGCTTTGCCAACCTATGGCTTGCATTACATGAAATCTGTTAAGAAAAGCTATTGAAGCCAGCTACAGGAAAGGGAAGAGATTTGTGGCTAACGAATTATCCAATTTTATGTGGGGCATTTAAGCCTGTGGGCATTGTGGCTGCATATCCAGGCACTCTGGCTGTATTTACACTAGTACCATGCTGCTGGCAGTACCCCAGACCAAACCCTTCGCCATCCCTGCTGTCCCAGTGCTGCTGCACACAGGGATGGCTGACTTAAATTTACCTCACAACAGGTTGTGCCTGCAGACGTTTTGTGCTTGAGTAGCTGCTGTTCCCAGCCACAGCCTGTCCTGGCTTGAATGTTTGTCATCACCCTCCCTAAGTCTTGGCATAGACAGCCCGGATAGATGGGTCTTTGGGGCACTGTGCATTGCAGCACTTAGTCAGATTTAGAGGACACATGGAGATAGAAAACCCAAATGAGCAGTCTTAACTGATTTTGCCCTAGTGATTTCCACTAGACTGTGGGTTGGTTGTACAGGTGTCCCACTTACACATGTCCCACTACATGGGTATGTGGGGAAGCTTTTATCTCTTTCAGAAGCCTCACTGTGCCACAGGCCAAGGGCACAGTGAGATCTGTGGGGCCATCAAAGCTTCTCTTGATATTATCTGTCTCCTGCTGAGCTGCCCTAGGCAGGCTTCCCTTGTGCGCTTGGTGCCTGAGGATGCCTGTAAGGGCCCTGGCTTTGCCCACAGTGTCTCTGAATAACAAGTGCAGAGGTGTTAAGCCTGGCACCAGAAGCAGAAATAAAATCTGCGTTGCTTGACTATGTGCGCCTTGTGTCCTGACTCATTGCATTAGTGTTTGCAAATCCTGTGCTGTTCCTTCCTCACACCCAAAATGGGATTTACCCAGAGGACAGTCATTCCCTCTCTCCCATAGCCCAGGTGAGTGGTCCCTGGTGTCTGTGGGTGCTCCCAAGTTGTGCTGCTCTGGTCTGAAGCTCGTAAGCTGCTTCTGTGGAAGAAAGCAGAAGGCATTCAGGCCTTTTCTCTGTGCTAGAAGAAGTCCTCAGTGTGCTGGTCATTTGGCTGTGAGCTCTGCATTACCTGATGGCCAGCAGCTTGTGTTCCATCTTCTTCTGTGATAGGAGGAAGCCACCTCGGTGAAAACAATGATCTCATGTGCTGAGGTATGATATGAGTTAACGAGTATGGAGTAAGCCCTTCCCAGCCCTTCCAAAATAAGTTAGGGATTAGAATTTTACTCGGAATCTGTACCTGCTTTTTGGCAATAGTGTTAGTAGATGCTGGACAAAGAGGCAAATTTCACTTTTAGGTATAGCATGGACAGCTTGAACTAAATTTACTTCCAAACACTGACATTAGAAGTTTCCTCAAAAACTGCACGACGGTAACAATCCTCTCTTAAAGCTGAGAAAGAAGAACTATGCAATGACAAGTGGAAAGGTGTGGAAAGTTTGTATTCTTCAAGTCAGTATCTTTTCCGAGATAAAACCAAAACATGTAATAACTGTTAGGATGTAGCACACTTATTGACCAGGGCAGAAAAATGAGAGTTCTGAGTAATTCAAAATTGTTTTGTCAGTCTGCTCAATTCATCAGAATTAACTGCAGATGTAAATTATTTTCTTTTTAAGTTCTGGTTCCTGTAGAGGGTGTTGAAGTACTTCTTAATGGAGTCTCTGCATATGTTAATTTTGCTGGTTCATAAAAGTGCAGATACACTGAAATGCATCTCCTGGAATCCTAACCCTGCTTCCAGTTTTTTGCTCAAATCAGCATGGAGACTTGTTTTTCAGATTTTTTTCCTCTGTCCACAGGGAGATAGTTTGAATTGGAGATCTCAAATGCAAGGAGCACTGCATTAAGAAGTCCACCATCTGTATTTTTCGTCCTTTAAAACTGAACTTCCACACTCTAGTTTCTTTGGAGCATTCCAGCTCTGCTGGAATATTCGGTTCAAGGGGCTGCAACACTCTTGGGCTCCTTTCTGACACTAGTAGAAAGCACTGGCTTGAAGACTCTTTTCCTTCTGACAGTCAGGGACTTGTCACCTCTCAGATCATCCTTGACATATAATCTCTTACCTACAATAAAACCAGCAAAGCCCATCACTCTTCATTAGCACCTGGCAAGGAGAGAGAGCAAACATGTAATAAACCTTTGTGATGTTGTCCTCAAGTCTTGCTGTGGTGGCTTGGGAGCTGACATGCTGGATGTAGTATAGCTATTACTTTCAATAGAACGGTACTGGAGGGACTATTTAAGGTGCCATATAATTTACCCATCATTAGTAACCAGAAACATACATTTAAAAAGAAAATACTGCATCTCAGAATCAGCGTCTGTTTGTCTTAACTAACATCTTACAGGTCTTTTCCAACTCAAACAATTCTATGGTTCTATAATGAGACAACAGCCCAAACTTATTTCAAAATTAATAGCCTTACCTTTTATTCACTTTCATGATTTTCTCACTGGTGAGGCCATGATGTTCATGTGTACCAGAAATAAATGCATATTGATTCACTTCAAAGAAGTTCTGTTACTGCGTAGGTAAGTAATTTTGCCTTAAAAAGAGAACTTTTCCTGTTTGGCCATGCATACACTAGTTTAGCTTTCTGATTGCTTAGATGAAAGTCATTAAGCTGTTTCCTGAAGGCCTTTTGTTGCTTCTGCTAATAAGTTGCTAAGGACAACCAGCCTTCAAACAAAAACCATCCAGGTGAACTTCAGTAGATAAAGATTTGGTTTAGCGCAAATAGCCAGTTCTTCACAGTCAGATGCACTCTAAAATAACTCAGCCTGGTACTTCAGCTTCTTTTAGGAGTTTTACAATAATTTCTGTAAGAAAGCCATTTGCAATTTGTAACCTTGGGTTTGTGCACGTACCCCAGTTAAGGAAATATCACTCCATCAGCTGACAGAAGTGCAGTTACAAAGATGAGGCACAGAAATATCAGTTCAAGCCTTGTTCTGGAGTCAAAATGAAGGTTGCTGAAAGAAGTGCAGTTACAAAGATGAGGCACAGAAATACCAGTTCAAGCCTTGTTCTGGAGTCAAAATGAAGGTTGCATAAATAAAATTTTTGGTCTCTCAGACTGGAGAGCCAAAGATGAGTGTATTGTAAGACTAGCCATCACTTTCCTCTGTGAACTTATTGTTTAATTAGACTCCAAGGAAAAACCTATGTCAACAGACAAGTGTTTGTGCATCATCAGAAAAGAAGTGTAAACAGGCACCCTTTATACCAGCTATAACATTGTCTATTGGTAGTCTGATAGTGTTGTTTTCTGTGCTGCAATGGATTTAAACAAGATCATAGCCCTGATGGTGCTGTCTGCATGTTTGTTGCAGTGAGGGTAAAAGAGAATAGGGACTGACTGGCTAACTCATTCATCACCACTAATTTAGAATCATAGAATAGTTAGGGTTGGAAAGGACCTCAAGATCATTTAGTTCCAATCCCCCTGCCATGGGCAGGGGCACCTCACACTAAACCATATCACCCAAGGCCTCGTCCAACCTGGTCTTGAACACTGCCAGGGATGGAGCATTCACAACCTCCCTGGGCAACCCATTCCAGTGCCTCACCACCCTAACAGGAAAGAATTTCCTCCTTATATCCAATCTAAACTTCCCCTGTTTAAGTTTTAACCCATTACCCCTTGTCCTGTCACTACAGTCCCTAATGAAGAGTCCCTCCCCAGCATCCCTACAGGCCCCCTTCAGATACTGGAAGGCTGCTCTGAGGTCTCCACGCAGCCTTCTCTTCTCCAGGCTGAACAGCCCCAACTTTCTCAGCCTGTATTCATACGGGAGGTGCTCCAGTCCCCTGATCCTCCTCGTGGCCCTTCTCTGGACCTGTTCCAACAGTTCCATGTCCTTTTTATGTTGAGGACACCAGAACTGCACGCAATACTCCAGGTGAGGTCTCACGTGAGCAGAGTAGAGGGGCAGGATCACCTCCTTCGACCTGCTGGTCACGCTCCTTTAGAGGCAGCCCAGGATATGGTTGGCTTTCTGGGCTGTGAGTGCACACTGAAGCTGGCTCATGCTCATTTTCTCATCAACCAGCACCCCCAAGTCCTTCTCTGCAGGGTACAATTTGAGGTACAATTAAGTAATGTCTCCCACAAAAGCATCTCCTTTGGCAGAGTCTCTTTTTTCTGGACATCTTCACATAGTTTTGCCTTTCATGGGAAATGCTTCAACTGCCATTACTGCTGAATCAGAATGTGTACCCTGCCAAGTGGCAGTGGTTTTGTAGAATCATTTTGTTATCTACTCCCTTGAGTGAGATATTTGTATCAAAATTAGAAATGATTGGTTCCTTATAATTAGTGTGGGTGCCTTTGCTCAGTAAGCAATTGTTAGTACAGTTTTCAGTATCTTTTCCCTTCTTCAGGAAGGGAAAATTTATTTTGTGGTCAAGGAGCCCTTTTCTTGATTCATATTTGTCTGTTTTCACATAAATTAATTTTTTATTTACTCAGGAATCTGCTGTTTACCAACCAGTTTGTGCTTCAGCTCTTGTCCTGAATCTTTGAATTACCAAGTAAGATGGGTCTGCTCTAATAGTTTTTAGTTATTCCCATTCTTTAGGTCATTTCCTGAATTGACTGCAATTCCTATGGCTACAGCTATACTAGCAATAAGTATGCTGAACCATTCTTTCATATTGAACTGAACGGCTCAGGCCCATATTGCAGAAGTTTGACCCTTTTAATCTTTCTAACCCTCTCTCTTTTCCAAACGACTTATTGCAATGACCCTGATAACTTCCAAATCACACATGGAAATTGGGAGAACACACGTTGGCACTCCCAGTACCAGATTGTTTTAACCATGTAACATTGCAGACCATCTGGGAACATTTCTGGTGTCTGAGAACATCTCTGGGCATGTGTTATTTCAGTCTTATAATTGTAGTCTCTGTTTCTTAAAATAGCTGTTTCATAGACTGTTGGTCTTCCCAGGGATCTCTATTTGTCAGATTTCCCAATGGGGATTTTTCCAGTAAGTAATATTGAAGGTTTACATTTTTTCTACTGTAAATACTACTACTGTTTACTGCTCATTTCAAATCTTAAATACACAGAGCCATTGGTAGTTGCTGCCAGAGCCTCCTCTTCCTTTATTTGAAAAGATCTGAGGGATCGTTTTCAGGGGACACAGTATGCTGCTGAACCTGTTGCCAGTCTTCTCCTGTCTCAGACACTGAAAGTATATTTTTGCTCACTAGACGCTCCCAGTCCTGTCCAGTTTCCATGAACAGCTCTGCCAGCCAGGAGCCAGCACCAATTCCCAGTGCATGGTGGTAAAGTCAACCTGAGGGGACCATGTCCTTACTTTTCCAATGACTCTTTGTGTCTGTTCCTACTGGGCATCACATTTTGTCAGGACCTCCTTCCTCCTGCTGCACCACAGCAATCCTTCTCTGTTAGTCTGTGCTTAGATACTATTTTCTTTTTGCAGACTTTCTTTGATACTCTTCCCGCAGCTGGATGAAACCTGTTAACAAAACCATTCTTTCCTTTGTTTCTTGATTTAAGACATCACCACCAATAATTTGCATGCCTTGGGTCTTGTCTTCCTGGTTACTGAATTTTATCTGTTCAGCAGTTGGAGACTCAAACCTTCTAAGGACCTGACTCTTGATTCTTCCCCCTTATTAATTAATCTGGGCACCAAAGGCCTCATCGGCTCCCAGGACTAGTTTGAAGGGTAGTATCCAAGGTTTTGCCAAGCCCAGCTTTATCAGCCTAGGCCCTGGAAAACAAACAAGCATCTGAAGACTCAGTATTCTTTCATAACTGTGTTAGTAGCAGTCCACCTCTTTCTATTGATCTCTGCATTTTATTAATACTTTTCCATACATAAGTGAGGATCATTGCTACGAATAAACCGTAATTCCTACAAGAGAATTCCTCATCTCTGTCAGTTCAGGTTTTAGCGTTGATCTGTGTGCTTTGCTGCTCAGCCTGTCTTTATCTATTGATTAACAATGCCAGTAGAAGAGATCTCTGCCTACCTTCTGGGCCCTTTCGGTTACAGTCTGACAAACACTAAATACGTCTCAACTGATCCTCATACCCTCAAAATCTCCTGTCTTAAAATTTCCTCGTGGGTATCTTCCTTTTTTTTCCATGCAGTTTTAACCTCGCTTAGGAAGGAATTGCATTTTCAGCATGGACCAGGTGTGGCCTACTAATGCTCCCATAAAACCAGATTCTCCTACATCAGACATATACCTTTCAGGTTTAGCAATTTAAGTTAATGTCTTTCAATTAAGCAATTAAGCCCTTTATTAAGTCCTTAAATAAATCCTTCAGGAGTAAATACTGAAATATTTCTACCTTAAGGTGAAAACCATGAGAAATTGAATCTTTTTCCAGGAGTGTCCTGGTATAGTTGTATTTCCCTTCCTAATCAGAAGGAAGTAGCTGCCTTCCCCCTTCCCTCCCCCAAGTCATATATCTCAGAATTAGGCCGCTTCTATAAGCTTAGCCCTCTGAAGGCAGAGATACCTGCTGTAGGGAGGAGAAGCTGTAGCAGTGATCAGTTTCACCATCACCCATATAAATAGATGAACTTATAACAGTGACTTGCTTGCCAAGTGAACCTCAAAATGTACCTGAATGAACTTCTAGGAAATTCTGGAGAGGTGTTGGTACCTGTGACCTGTGTTCAGGAGGAAGCTGAGTATCAAGATCTCTCTGGTTGTGCTGTCCAAAATGCTCCTGGCATCCTGTGCAAGACGGGAAAGAGAAATAGATGTTACTCTGATACTTGTGTGAGAAAATGGTACAAAGAGGAGGCATAAAAATTCCTTGGGACCACAGGAAAATTCCAGAATAAAGAGAGCACATACCAGACAGATTAACTTAATTTAAAACATAAGATAATCATGCTTTTGGCACTTAAGAAGGTCATAGATCAGTGTTTAAACAGAAGTGCATGTGGTTTGAGATGTATCATTGAGTAGAGAAAAAACAATGGAAATTCTCTGTAACTGAGCAGGATAGAATATTGCAATATTCACATGGGAAATAGGAATAGAAAGAGCAGCTGAAGTCTGGAAAATGGGACAGACAGATTAGAGTGGAAAATGTTAATGAGGGTATCAGTGTAATAGGTATATCAGAAATGTGATGGAAATCACAACGATACAGGAGACAACGTATTTTAGCAAGGAGACCTGTGCTAATAGAAGAGCTCTGTTGTGTGTTACAGAAAACATTAATCATGTTAACAAATTGTTCACAAAGGAAATAAAATCTTTGTGGATTGAAAACTGGGTTTATGAAGGAAAAATAAAGAATGCAATATTATATGATCATATTATGAGTGTGATTATACTCATTACATTCTTTTCTGGTATTTATTGTTATTATATACTATTACATTGCAAAATCACAGAATAGTTGTAGCTGGCAAGCACCTTTGGATATTGTCTAGTCCAGTCCTGCTTGAGGCAGGGTCAACTGAAGTAGATTGCCCAGGACTTCATGAAGGAACAACATTAGCATACAGTGATTGTTACTGTAGAAGAGCCATTTTGTAGTTGTGACCATGAATTTACATGTTGTGTTACCGTGACTTGAATTTACATTTTCAGGACCAAAAGAAGCAAGAAAGCCCAAAGAAATAAGTAAAACCCCCTTATAGCTGTTAAATTTCACAAAGGGGAATTTACAAAAATGAGGGTGTTTATTAAGAATGTGTTTACAAAGGCATTGAATCTCTGCACACAACTTTGGGACCAGTTAAGGATACCATAGTGGAGGAACAAAGCAAATGCCTTCTTCTAATTGAAAAATATTTGAGAAAGCACAGAAGGAAGGCAGCGTAGAGAAACATCATTGGAAGGAATGCTATTAAAAACAAGAAGGGTTCCTTTGAATAAATGAAGTCATCCCCAAATAGGGTGAATGGAAAGGTATCTTTCCTTGTTGTGAGGCACTGAACAGGCCACACAAGGAAGCTGTTAATGGTCTGTCCCTGGCAGATGGATGGGGCCTTGAGCAACCCGGTCCTGTGGGAGGTGTCTCTGCCCCTGACAGGGTGGTTAGAACTAGATGATCTTTAAGGTCATTTCCAGCCCAAACCATTCTATGATTCTATGATTCTGTATGTAAGCTGCAATTAAGTGCAAAAATAATCAAAGCGTGAAAGATGTGGGAAAGAAAAAGCCACAGAGAGAAAAAACGAATGTATTTGTACCTTTTGGATCTGTCCGCTGAGGAGGAGGCTGGATAGCACTTCTTAGAGGCTTTATCATGAACATATCTCAATTTTAACTAAAAAGGCCTTGGAACAATCAGGCAGAATAAGCATTAATGAGCCCCTGTTACTTGATAGTTTTTGTCCAAAGTGCACCAAAGGAGCTCCAGGTAGAAATTGCTGAATTTCTTATGGTAATATATAACTTTGCACTTACAGCTGCCTTAGTACTGGAGGAATGAAAGATAGTTAATGTGAAAAATTGAGACACTAATTTGGAAACCTGGCATATGTACTGGGCAAATTACTAGTAACACTGTTAAAGAACCGTTGAGAATTAGTGGATAGATGAATAAACCAGACATATTGAGGAAGAGCATTTTTGTAGCAAGGAAGAAATTTTTCAAGGGAAATTGTGTCATGCAAATACATTGGACTCCTCTGAACGAAAAATTATGAAAATAAAGGAGATCTGGATTCAGCATACCTGGTGATGATCAAAAATATTAAAAAATCTAAATCTAAAGGGGCCTTTAAAGCAATTGAGCATCTATTGGATAGAAAGGGAGATCCTTGGGGGAGTAATCAGGAGAGAGAGGGTAGAAGCAAATGATCGATCTTTAGAGTGAAAAGAGGTTCCTGCAGGTGTGTTTCAGTGGTCTTTGCTGGAACTTCATTGCTCCATATAATGATCATCCCATCATGTCATCTAGATTATTA
The DNA here is from genome assembly GCF_028554395.1 of Pezoporus wallicus. Lineage (NCBI taxonomy): Eukaryota > Metazoa > Chordata > Aves > Psittaciformes > Psittacidae > Pezoporus > Pezoporus wallicus. The sequence continues at coordinate 478,957 of NW_026641881.1, read as the reverse complement.
TCTGGAAAAGAGGAGATAAAATATGAAGATGATATGCAGAATACTTTGCTATTCTGAGGGTTGACTGCAGAACTGCAAAAGCAGCATGTGAGGATGAATAACAGAACAATTAAATGACACATGAAATTTAGTAGAGACAGATGCAAAATGATGCACATCAGAAGCCTCCTTGTCCAGCAGTTTTAGCTTTATAAATAAGATGGGGGACTCTGAGCTCACTGCTGCCTCTCAAAACTGAGAGCTCATTATATGAACACCTCAGCTTTGAGTTCAGGAGCAGACAAAAAACCCCATGTTACTATGCCACTGTGTAAATCTACAATGCACCTGTGTTTTTAACATTCTGTGCAGCATAGAGCTCCCCTCAGTGGGTATTAACTCAGGTAAAGTTTACAGTTAAAAATGACCAATGCGCACAACCCGGCTTCCATACACTGGATGGGTGTGTAGGCTGGGACCCTTCAGCTTGCCAGAGATGACAGGAGGATGTGGCAAAGGTCTACAAAACTGTGTGTGGCCTGGAAAGGCTGAATACATGTTGATTGTACTCACATCGAGTTTGGCAATAAAAGGAAACCTTTCATCCATGTTAATGCTGGAAAGGTGTATGTTGTTTTCCAAATGCACCGTGCTTTCTGTACAGGCTCAAGGAGGAACAAATGAAGTCAGCTTGAGCCATATTCAGAATAAACAAACAAAATTCTCTAGCTAAAAATACTTGTAAGGTACTAAGGGGAATTAGCATGTAAATTTGTTGTTCCCACATTTCTCTGTCAACCCAGCTGGAGACTGAATACTTCTCTAGGTATATCCTCATTTTGAACCAGCCACCTTTTCCTGGTGGCTGGAAGGAACGTAGGAAGGAACAATTTTTTTCCTTCCCCTTTTCAATAGAAGTAGTATGGAGTCTCAAAGAAACATAGTAATCAGAAGGTTCAAAAAAGATGACAGGGTGTGATTTTTATGGAGGTAGTTCTAATGTATGTATGTACATATGTAGAATGTACATGATATAATTCTGCAGCACATATTTTCCATGATATGTACTTTGGCAAAGGAACTCTTCTGTGCAAGATGTTGTGATTGTCAAGGGTTGACACGGTCAAATTCATTGAAGAAACCTCATGAAGGGTTATTAAATCTCCAAGCAGTTCTGCAGCAAATCCTTAAGCCAGAATTGTTGACAGCTGAAAGACTGTTCTGGGGAAGCATCACTACATACTTGACTTTTTATTGAACTGCTCCACAGGCATCCTTGATTTGTCCCTGTCACAGGCAGGGTGCCAGGCAAACTGAGCATTTTGACTGATTCTCTGTGGCCTTTCTTGGCGTCTGATTTTCTCTTGCAGTGATGTGAAGAATGTGTGTGTCCATCCATAGGTTTGATCTCCCCAAACCTGGCCTTCAGGATAAAGATTTATTCTCTCCTTTTTTTTTTTGTCTGATACCAGAAGGAGCTTTTCCCCAGGCACACACACAGTGGCTGAGATGCAGGTCTAATTCTTATTGTAGAGCTTATAACTCTTTTAAGTAAGGCTACCATTGTGTATTACGAAGGTAGACACTGCTTTCTAGCTATAGTCTTTCATGTTGCTGATGAACACAAGCACTGCCCAATGGTCACCCAACAGTGTGTTGATACATAAGGTGGGCTGATGCCAACCTTATGAAGTTTAACCATAACAAGTGCAAGGTCCTACATCTGGGTTGGAGCAACCCCAGGCACAGCTACAGGTTGGGCAGAGAAGAGATTCAGGGCAGCCCTGTGGAGAAGGACTTGGGGGTGTTGGTTGATGAGAAAATGAACATGAGCTGGCTGCAGTGTGCGCTCACAGCCCAGAAAGCCAACCGTATCCTGGGCTGCATCAAAAGGAGCATGACCAGCAGGTCGAAGGAGGTGATCCTGCCCCTCTACTCTGCTCTCGTGAGACCTCACCTGGAGTATTGTGTGCAGTTCTGGTGTCCTCAACATAAAAAGGACATGGAACTGTTGGAACAAGTCCAGAGGAGGGCCACGAGGATGATCAGGGGACTGGAGCACCTCCCGTATGAAGACAGGCTGAGAAAGTTGGGGCTGTTCAGCCTGGAGAAGAGAAGGCTGTGTGGAGACCTCATAGCAGCCTTCTAGTATCTGAAGGGGGCCTGTAGGGATGCTGGAGAGGGACTCTTCATTAGGGACTGTAGTGACAGGACAAGGGGTAATGGGTTAAAACTTAAACAGGGGAAGTTTAGATTGGATATAAGGAGGAAATTCTTTCCTGTTAGGGTGGTGAGGCACTGGAATGGGTTGCCCAGGGAGGTTGTGAATGCTCCATCCCTGGCAGTGTTCAAGACCAGGTTGGACGAGGCCTTGGGTGATATGGTTTAGTGTGAGGTGTCCCTGCCCATGGCAGGGGGGTTGGAACTAAATGATCTTGAGGTCCTTTCCAACCCTAACTATTCTATGATTCTATGATGGCCAGCTCTTCATCACTAGCTCAGTCTTTTTTCTTCCATTAAACAGCTGCATAAAAGGAAGCAAAATACTTCTGTTTCTATAGCTATGGTCTGCAGACATTGTGTATTGTATCTCAAGAAACAGCCAAATATAATTTGACCTTAGCTATGGCTAAGGTTTCTTATGCTAAAGCAAAGGAAGCTTTCATTTTAAAATATTGTGTTTGCTTTACTACGATTTGCCATATCAAACAGAGAAGAGCCTCTGTTGCCCTTTATAAACTCTTGACATAGTAAAATTGTGCTTTCAGTTTTTGGCTTATTTTAGCACTTCAGCAATTCCAGTTGTAATATGTTTCAGCAGTACAAGTTATGGATCTGTGCATTAGAGAGATGAAAAATGAAAAGCAGAACACATCCCTAAAGTGGGAGCGTGCAGTTCCCACAGCCAGTTTGCCTACACTAGCAGATGTTTTCAGGATTGCCAGTCAAAGGGAAGCAGAATTTTCTAGGGATGTATCTGAAGAATACAGAATGCTGCTGATCCTACTGAAGTACTTAAGCTTTGTGGATATGCAAGCAGAGGATACATAAACCTAGGAAGTTTGACAAAAGGGAATGGCGCTGCTATACTGATATGTAGAAACTACCCTATTACCTACAGAGGTCGTAGTGAGAAGGCTTGATTATGAGAAAAGTAAGACATGGTACTCTTATTAAATTAGAATATCTGGGTTTTTTGCTAGTGTCCTGGTTTCAGCTGAGATAGAGTTAATTTTTATCCTAGCAGCTGGTACAGTGCTTTACTCTGGGAATAATGCTGATTGACACACCGATGTTTTAGTTGTTGCTATGTAGCACTTACCCTGACCAAGGACCTTTCAGTTTCTCATGCTCTGCCACTGAGGAGGGACAAGAAGCAGGGAGGGAGCAGAGACAGGACACATGATGTGAGCTAACCAGAGTTTTACCATACCGTAGAATCTCATGCTCATTATATAAAGCATGGGGGAGTTGGCTAGGAGGGATGATCACTGCTTGTGGATGATTACTACTCGGGGATGAGCTGGTCATTGGTCAGTGGGTGGTGAGCAATTGTATTGTGCATCATTTGTCTGTCTTGGGTTTGATTTCCCTCTCTCTTGTTGCTATCTCCCTTTTCATTATAATTACAATGACATGTACTAGTTACTAGCACTACTACTGCCATTATTGTTGTTGCTATGATTACTATCATTATTATTGCTATTATTAACTATATTTTCGTTATTAAACTGTTCTTACCTCAACCCAAAAGTTTTACCTTTCCCCAGTTCTCATCCCCCTCTCACTGGGGGGAGTGAGCGAGTGGCTGTGTGGTACTTGCAGGCTGGACTTAAACCACGACAGGAAGATTGCCTTTGATTAGTGGTGAAATTAAAGGTTTAAATTGTAACATAATGATTCTAATACAATATAATATGCTGATACAAATTTGCTAGAAGTAATTTAGCTATCTCATAGGAATTATAGTTATTATCCTACTGAACACACTTAAGACATGCCTAGGAAATGAAAGTGTAGAACAGAGCAAATGAAGTGCAAAAGATGTAGTTAAGGTGTTGTTTTTTAAAGCTTTCCTCAGTGATGTTTTTTAGAGACTGTATCATGTAGTCCTATCAAGTAATGTTAAGATCTAAAAGATAAATAGCTGCCATGATTTTAAAGCATATTAACTTAATCTTGTTTCCTCTTTACATAAGCCTGTGTCTTTCTAGACTAACTTTAGCATCACAAAATAACCTGGCAAAGTTTGAGCATCTCAAACAGATGTTATGAGCCTCAGTCATACTCATCACCTGTGCATGGGTACCAGTGATTGCAGCAACTAAGAAAAATTACACTGCTCAGCACTGAGAAATGCGAAAGATCAGTTTGCTGTTCAGAGACATAGTTTACACTGCTAAGAGCCTTCCTAACCCTATCACGGTGCCACACATGCTGCACATGTGGGTTAGTGGTCCCAGCAGACTTAAGAGTGGACCTAGACCACTCCCCCATCTGTTTGGCAAGTGATGTTCTCATTGTAGGGAAATTGGTCTAACACAAGTGAGATTCCTGCAACAGCAATGCTTGTGTGATGCATATGAGGGTCAAATTGTGGGAAAATGCAAGATTTGTGTGAAGAAAGCTGTGAGATTTCATCTGAATTGGAAATCTGCTGGCTGCCTGCTGTGTGTTTTGCCTCTTGTCTATCAGCCAGGCTAGGCGTTGTTAAATCTAGTCTAGCATGTGGAAAGCAAGAGCAGGGAGAAATGTGCTAGGCAAACACAGCCGTAACATGGGAATACAGCATCAGCCTTGTTGCTAGCAGAGTGTAACATGATGCCGTGGAAAAGGGATGGTTAGTGAAGATGCCACCATCAGGGTAGACCCTCCTCATGGGAACCACTTCATCTACTGGGGGATATGATTTTAATGGTGATGCAACATAGATTCAAAACCTGATAGAGCCACGTAGGCAGACATTTTGGCCAGTGCTGAAGTCTCACTTTGGAGTGACTTAGGTTTTGGAGCCATGAAAGTGTGCTAGCTGAACTTACAAAATGTCTGGGCGGAGGGGAGGACACTTCCCCGCATTCACCAAATTCACCAGTTGTATAAACTGTGCTAACAGTTGCCTTGTGGCCTGGAATTTGACAAATTCCTTGTCCTAGAATTAACTACACCAAAGCTTCATTTGCCTGGTTCTGTGAAAAGTCAAGCAGAGCTAATTGTGGCATAGACAGTGAGTCCTGCTGCAGATAACCAGAGCTAGAAAAAGTACATTTTCATCATGTCATTCTTTCTAATGAGAAGTAAAATAAGAGCTGGGCAAGAGAAAGCTTTATTATGTACAAAAACTTCTCTACTTTTCTCCCAATCTATTATGTGAAAAATGAGTCATATTTTTGATGGTAGTGGATAAGAAAAGTTGTGGCTGAGGGACTGTGAGTACAAAGGGAGGCAGATGGATGGGTGCTGGAACATGCTGAACAAACAGCTTACTTCATTTTGTTTATTCTCTTGTAAGGACTCAGTCTCTGAGTATTGGGAGCGCTACATAAAGCTAAAACTATTGTGCTAATTCTTCTCTGGTGGCATGCTCTGGATTTCAAGAGAATTACAGCTTTGGTCTTGTAGCAACAACAACAAAGTGGAAGAAACATGTTTGCCAAACAGAACTGAATTAAATCATGTGTTTCCCTTTATTTTCTCCCTGCAACAGAAGTCCAATCAGCCTCTGCTCAGCTTGTCCTCATTGCACTGAGGACTCTGAAAGCAAAACATGAGGTAGTTTAATCAAGATGGAGTGAGCTATCTTCCCGTTTTGCTGTAAACCCCCATGCAATCTTGACTGACAGGCACTTGGTTGCATAGACAGCCCATGTCAGGCTGCTCAGACCTTTCCAGTCTGGTCCCAAGCACTAGTTATGCTGGTGAACAAGTTCATCTGGTGACAACCAACCACAAAGATGGGTGCCCATGGACTTAGTGCCCAGGCACATGTGGGGTGGCAGCACACCTTGGGCTTCTCTTGTCTTCTGCAAAGAAACCCAGAGTTCATATTTAAACCTCTACGATAAAGGACAGCAACTGCATTAATCAGTACAGCAGCTTTCCAGTGTGTGGCAGGGTAGGATGTGCTGCAGGGAGAAGAACCTCTGGCAGATAAAACCCACCAACCTCAGATAAAAATAGCAAGGAACTCGTGCCCCACACTTATTCCCATGGCTCCCTAAATTCTGGCCTAGAAAATTTAGCCTTAATGCTTGAGTTCAACCTTTTTATTGAACATTTGTATGTACATATGCATTTATATTACAAATGCACCTACACCCAGATGGGTCCTCTGTAAGGGCTTGTATCTGAATGCACTTCTGTGAGTGCATGCATATAAATGCATACATGCAACTGCACTTACACTTGTTGTATATGGACATACACAACCCTCCGCACATAAAGAGAGTGCATGAAATTGCACTAGAAATGCATTGGGTAAGAAAGTGACTGGTCCTTTCCAACCGTAACTGTTCTATGACTCTATGATTATATGACTACAGTAAAAACAGGGAATTTGGTTTCAAAGTTATACAGGTGAGGTGTAGGTTAGATATAAGGAAGAAATATTTTACTCTGAGGGTGGTGAGACACAGGCACAGGTTGCCCAAAGAAGCTGTGGCTGCCTCATCCCTGGCAGTGTTCAAGGCTAGGCTGGACAGGGCTTTGAGCAACCTCGTCTAGTGGAAGGTGTCCCTGCCCATGGCGGGCAGCTTGGAACTACATGATCTTAAGGTTCTTTCAAACCCTAACTATTCTGATTCTATGATTCTATTAATTGCATCAAGATGCTGTGATTAGGGAATGGAATTGCGGTGAGGCACATTGTTGTCTGTGATAATGTTTTTGCTAAGTATTAGCAATGATTACATTGATATGAAAGTGGATTTGGTGGTAGCTGGAGTTTGCGTGGAAGTCTTGCAGGTTGTATCTTACAGCAGTGGTTAGCCATCGGGTATAGGACGTAAATCACCTACACCTTGTCATTCTGATTTTAGTACATTGTTGCTGGGCTTTATCCGGCTGTTGAGTCATAGAATCGTAGTCAGGGATATTGTAAAGGGTCAGAAAAAAGAAAAGAAAAGAAGCTTGTTTTACTTCAGGTTCCTGTATTTGTATGAAGGGACAGTTTAGCAAAATAACACAGGATTTGCAGAACATTTAATATGAGGTAAACACAGATCAAAACACAGAGCTGTGTGCACGGGGAACTGTGGAATTGCATACATGTGCCAACATATACGAATTATAAGTCTTTAGGAGACCAAATCTTGAAGCAGAGATAACTAGATTCATTGCCAAATCCTGAAAATTATGCACTTTCATTATCCCATCAGTTTGCAACCCTGTGATGTCTAACACACAAACCAGAAATAATAAAGATCACAATTGCAGATGGTGATTACTCAAAATGCATAATGCAAACAGAAGGTCACTTCAGCATCATGGTAGTTAGTAAATGGCTGTAGAATTTGAGCGAGAGGTTTTGAAAGATAGATACACAATTCAGAGAAGACAGAACATACCTAGCAAGCTGACAACCTTGCACATTTTAGATCTGAAAGGCTTTTAGCTAGTTGAAGTGAAAAAAAAAGTTCTTTCTTTCTAGTCACACTTCCTGAGACTGTCTTATTTAGGTTTTAATCCCAAAACGTATTATTCTTTCCAATGGCTTCAGTGGACTTTAGATGACGGCCTTAGAAAGTGTTTGCTGTTTTGTCCTGCTCCGGTTCAGTCTTTTCAGAGTCAAGGACTGGATTGATTCATCTCCTGGAAGAGCACTAATGCTCCCAACTGCCATTGGCTCCACAGCTTTTGGAGATGATCAATTCTTCCCAAGGCCCCCAGCTGCCTTTGGAGGGGCTAGCAAAGACTTTTTCAGGTTTAGTGCTTCGGACTCAGAAAGGAGCAGTTTATTTTACATAAAACATTAGATGTCTTTTTTCTGTCCAGCTATATATTAATGTTCCTCTGCCCTCAACCATATCCTAATGAGGAACATCAAACAATTAAGAAAGGACCGCAGGCAATTAAAAAAGATGTCATTACTAATGATGCAAAAGAAACAGCTTGAAAACCTTCTGTGCTTTTCGTTTCTGAACAGCCCCTCTTAAAATTGCCTCTGGTTCTTCCTTCTTCTTCATGCAGCTGTCACTTTCATCTTCCCATCTATGCAGCCTTATGGCTGACAACAGATGAGGTACTAGCATTGGATGCTGTGTTTTTTTTTTTCCCTGGATTGCACAGAAAATGAATGTAGGCGATTTTGGTCTCTGGAGATAGATATGTGTTAGTAGGCTAAGCTGCCATGTTGAAGACATACAGCACTAAAATCTTCAATGGAGATAATCCCTTCTATTTGTTTGATAGATCCATTTTTACCAAAAATCTTTTGGCATGAAGAAAGTGAAACTCTGCCACTGGAAGTTAGTGCCTGAAGACAACAAAACATGGACTGAGTGCCTGGAAAAATATGCAGGCTCCTTCATCTGGGTTGTCTAGGATACTGATGTCTCACTCCAGCTCCCTGGTGCTGGGTATTGCTATGTCTGCCATGCACAGTCCCTGTGGCCATGGCGCTGCTGAGCTACCGGAGCTGATGTGCAAATGCATCAATGTGCCATGAGCTGATGAGCTAGAATGAGTCTGTTGGGCTGTGCGTGTGCATCAAGACTTAGGTGGGTTTCAGGCAGCTTTCAGGACCCTCTGCTCAGGTGTGAAGCGATGACAACCTGCCCGGTGAGACTGCAGCTATGGAGGGATGCGCCAGAAAAGAAAGTGTCCTCAAACAGCAGCTCACCCTGCTTTAGGGTGACACAATATTGCTGTGCAGAGACAACTGGCCCTGTAGACCATGTAATAGCAAGATGTGTGTTTGAGATGCCCCACGTGGCCTATACGGGTTGTGTGGTAGACAGGCTTCTTGACTGGCACTCCCACCAGGCAGTGCTCAGCCCATGAGGACACTTGAACTAGCCTATAGGACATGCTGAACAGGGGAAAGAGAGTCTAAATTTTTGCTTCTATGTGGCCCTTTTTTATGGGCAGTATGTCTGTGAAGGACTGGAGGGGAGGTGGGTTTGTGAGGAAGGAAGAACAAAGATGAGTCATTCCCTCATGCTCTTCTGTCTTGAAACTGGGCTGTCATGAAGCCAAAAATGCAAAAGGGAACAGAAACGAAGGCAGAATGGGGAGTAACTGCAGCCCAGAGGGGTGGTTTACACTCTGCTATGTCCTTGATCATCTGCGCATTTTATGGGACTTAAGATTCAGAAATAATCTAGGCTCTCAACTGTTGAATAGGTGATATCCACTCATCATCTTATGATGAAAGTCTTTGATTCTTCATGATATTCTGAGATTTCTTCAGAATTATTGAGCTTTTTATTAGTCAGATATGTAATAAACTCCCCTCGGAAGCTGAGTCATTCAGTGACTGTTTCTAAAATATCCCAAGCAGTCACTCAGGATCTAGCTCATCAGGTGCAGGGTGAGGTGGCAGCCAACCTCATTTACTCAAAGCCAGGCAAAAAGCAAAATACAGAATTATGTTATAAAATGGAGGAAACAGTACTCTCCAGAAAGCAGGGCATTTAAGAAGGTCAGTGTGGGAAACTATCCAGGCAACAAAGATAACCTTATATGGTGAAAGAGATGTTCTCAAAACACATTCAGGAAAATAAAATGTGATCAGTGTCTAACTTTTCTGCATATTTCAATCTCTCACCTTCTGTATATGAGAACAGCCTGCCTATTAGTCCTAGAATGATTATCACCAAGTGCCATGTGATGGAGATGTCATCAGACTGCTACTGCAATGCCTAAAGCAGTCTCTGCTGGCTGCAGGTAAGATGCAGTCCAAGTTACTGGGGCATCTCCTGAGTGAACACCAAGGCCATAGCTGTCCTCTGGCTGTCACACCCCACACTGCTTCCTGCCACATGTCACAGCTCCCTCCCAAACAGCTCTGCCCTTGAAATCTGCCACTGTGGTGTTTATGGGTCATTTCCACCTTGCTTCAGTCCATATGGCTTCCTGTTTCAAGTGTCTGTGTTTCTCAGTGACTGAATGGGACTAGGAAGCACACACGAGCCACTCTGCCGGCAGACCTTGGCAGATGGGGAAACAGCTGGGATGGTAATGAAAACATCCAGCACAACCACAGCTAGAAAAGGACATCTATCCAGGGGCTTAGGTGCCACGAGATTTGGGAAAGTCCAAGTTAGCCAGCAGCGGTCTCAGGTGGGTCCTAATTCCCTGTCATGCTGCGCCTTGAAAATTCACCTTGATGCAGATCTCAGATGTGGATCAGGGAGCTTTTTAAGCTTACTTTGCTCTGTCAATGCAAATGTTGGCAGATGTTCAAAAGCACCACTTACGGATTTTGTGCTCACCCCAGAGACTGAAGGTGTTAGACTAGTTCCTAGCCAAGCTGGTTTTCCTTTTGTAGCCCCACACTGAAAACAACATCCGCAGAGCTGCTTGCAAGCTATACATACCTATTACATGGTCATAGGGATCTGTGGGCTCTGGTAACATGGATCTTTGCAGCCATTGCACATTGCCAACGTGACCCTGCATGGAGTATGCTGAGAGGTCTATTTCTGTTCTCAAACACACAAGTAGAACCAGAGTGGAGAGTGATAAATGAGAATCAAGCCCAAGTGGCTATGGAAGATAGATAACAATCATTACCTGAAGCACCCTGGGGTGTAGACAGACATAAATGTGGGGGGCAAGAAAGCTTTTTTGGGGACTACTCATCCACTGAGCCATGGTGAGGAGTCATGCATGGACTCCTAACCTGCTGCTGATACAAAATACAACACAGCAGCCAGAGAGTACTTGAGTATGTCTGGTCCACCTGCATGGGCTGACAGGACAGAAGAGGAATAACCAAGCTGTTATATCTCTAGTATGTATAGATACCTATTTCATAACTGCAGTGGGCTCCGAGCACCCATCTGTGCAGACAATGCTGCTCCACTGTGAAATGGTAAAATGTTAAGGGGAAGTAAGGCATTCACTGCAGCCACTTGCTTGTGGCCTGTGGATTCTGTTCCTATCAAAATTCAAGGAAAATTAGTCCCTCAGCTCTGTAAACTGAACCTTGAACTATGAGCTGAATGAGATTACACACCAGTTCCTAGCAGCCTACTTTCAATTTCATTCTTCTCGATTTCTGCATGAAAAGCCTGGGAAATAACCCCACTACATGTCTTTTCCATAATTCCAAGAATTACATCTCTAACAAGACATGTGAAGGCTATATGGGGATATCCTCTAATATTTTGAGCAACCCTGATTGCTGAAAGCATATATATAGAAGTGTGGGCCCAAATACAGAAATCCAGGAAACTTCCCAATATGCCACGTAGCTGCAGAGCCTCTTTCATTGGGTGAAAATTATGAAAGATTGCCACGTGATTACTAGCACAGCTCCTTGAGCTGAGAACATTTCTCTTTTAAGAAGATGGAAGACCTTTCAATCAGGATTTACTTCCCTTTCTTACTGCTCATTACTTTTCTGTGGCTTCTGCATAAACAGCACTTGGGTTTTGCATCAAGTTTTTTTGTGTTTTTCCCTTTTGTTAAAAAACCCTGAAAGTTGTGAACAACAGCAAGCAGAAGAAGGCAATACTGAACACACCAGAAGGCTCATGAGTTGAGGTAGGACAGGATTTGTCTGCATTTTCTGATGTAGATTAAAATGTTGCAATGATTAAAATGCAACCTACTTGTATTTCTTATTACTTTCAATAAGGTTTTATTTGCCAGGAGCTGTGATTGTTGACTAAAGTTCTCTATGAGAAAGCTGGTCTTTAGAAATATTTTTGGCAGAAGAGTGTATTTATGTTACTAGGCATGTTTGCCAGGTGGAAGCTAACAATCAAATTGTGGATCTGATTGTGAGTCTTTTCTTTAACTAGATGAAAACCACATATTTGGTTTATGGCAAACTTCTAAAATAAAAAGTGTTAAATGTCAGACTCTTTATTTTTCTTTTCCTGTTATTGTGCATGTAGAAAGGTTAATAAAATGCCATGTTTTGATGAATTTAGTGTTAATTCTAAATATTACATTCTGGTACATTTACTCTTGGTAACGCTGTCCCTGAAACATAAAGTAAATGCCAGAAGCAAGCCAATAGAAACTTCTAAAAAAACCATGAGAGCTTCTGTTTTTCTCAGAAGTGCAGTGGCAAATGCAAGTGATCCCCTATACAGCAATGATATTGTAATTGCCTGCCTATTTGGGTAATGAACATGAGACTGTGGTGTTTGGGGTCCTCTTCAGACAGAGTTGTGATAGATGTGGAGAGCATCTCTTTTTCCTGGCATATAGGAGGATCTATATATTTATCACTTAACATAGCAAATACCTCTATTTTGAATGAGCAGCCTGATTTCCCTACTTAACTTTGCATGTGCAGAACACTGTGTTCTTTGATAGTTCCCGATGTTATAGTGAATGCAGTGCTTCAGAGCAGCAGGTCCAAGATCAGCACTTTGGAAACTGAGAGTTTAACCTTCAGAGACAGTGGAGGTTTCATATTTACACTGTTAGCAGCAGCCCTCCTTCACCTTACCTCTTCAAAAGCAGTGTGTCCTTCTGTCCAAACATGGCATAGAAATTGATTCCATTAGTCCACTGAGATGCTGAATGGCTTGACTGACTGTCCTTCACTACAACTGGGGGTAGCCTGAGGCTGCTGACTAATGCTACTTTCCCAGTAATAGGTTTTGGACATAGAGAGTGGAATCTGTATTAGTATCACTGCAGGCATTTGTCTCACCTCACCAGCAGGAATTTGGATCAACTCAGTGAAGTCAGCTATGGCTGTTAACACTTCCAGGAGCTAGGAGCAAGTTGTGACTGTAAGACATTTGCTGGCAGCTCATACTGATGTCCATCTAGCCTAGTATTCAATCTCTAATGGTGGCAATAGGAGAGGCTGGTTAGAGACAACATGAGAGCCTGATCACCTGCCTGATTGTCTTCTGGAGTGCTTTCCCCTTGCATTTACCCAGCTTCTTGAATGCTGTCTGTGGGCACTGGGGAGCACATCCTTGCCCAGTCTTCTGTTTCCTATTTATTGTCCTTGCATTTGTCCAGTCCTGTTTTGAACCTGCTGAGCCATCTGCTGTGGCAACAAGTTCCCAGTGCTGTACAGAGGAGCACCCTCTTTTCTGTTTGAAAGCAGGCTCTCAACAACTCTGTTGAGTACCTCACCTCCCAGTACTGCAGGGCCCTATGAATAACAGAGTGCATTCACAGTATCTCACCCTTCATGACTCTGTAAACCTTGACCACATCCATCTTCAGCCACCTCCTTTCTGTACTAAAGAGTCTCAAGCTTTTTAGTCCTTGCTCTGTCTCCTTGATCATTTCATTTGCCCCTCTCTGCACCTTCTCTAACTCCATAATCTCTTTATTTAGATACAAAGACCAGAGCTGGTCATTATTGGGGTATATGGAGATGTTATACAAGATGATACTCTACTTTGTTCCCCATAACCTTCTTGATGATGCCACTCATTTTGTTGACATTTTTGTTTGCATGTGCTGCTGCAGTCAATGAAGAAATTACTTGAGTAAGTGGTCAGTGATGACAATGCCAAATGCCCTTTCCTGAATGTAACAACCAGTTTCAAGCTCATATTATGTAGACATGGTTCAGATTATTTTTCAAACCATGCATCACCTTACATTATAATACACTAATGCTTATCTGCCAAGCTTTCAGTGTGGTATCTGCCAACCTGGATAACTGTCTTTTCCAGGTTATTGATAAATATATTGAATAAATCTGCTCCAAGTACTAAGCTCTAGAGACTCCACTGCTGATTCATTAAGCCCCACACTTTGCTTCTTCCCCTTCAACCAGCTTTCAGGGCACAAAAAAACATGCTTTCCAGCTTTCTGACAGCTTAGTTCCTTAAGAAACCCTTGGTGCAGAACTTTGTCAAAGGCTGACAAATGCAACCGTATAAATGCATACATATCCATATATGCATATAAAACGACCCCTGAACCTTCTTCATCCATCATTCTCACAGCATTTCAGCAGGTGAATGGGGCAGAATCTCCCTTTTCAGAAGACATGCTAACTCTTTCTCATCAGACTAGTATTTCAATGAGCTCAGTGCCTTCATTCTTCATTACAGACCCCCACAACATACCAAAGGTGTAAATCAGTCTCGGCAGTCGATAGCTCCCAGCACTGAGAAGACCTACTTGTGGCCTTTGAGCTGCCCTCTCAAGCCCTTCTTGTAGATGTGAGAGCTACACTGGTGACATGCCAGTTCCATGGCACTGTGCCTGATTGTAATGGTGGGTTACATGCCTTGGCTGACAGCCTCATTGTTGAGATCCTTCAGGATACCCATATGAAAGCCATCTGGTACTTATTACTTGCTGTTCTCCCACTTATCTGGGTGGCTTAATACTTCCTGCACACATCCACTGAGTGGACCTGGCTCCTCTGACCGTTTTGCTGCATCAGGCATGAAAATACCCCAACAACTTTGGCAGGGAAGAGCGAATTCACTGAGTTTCTCGACTATGCCCTTCATGTCCCTAAAAGATATTTTGCCACCAAGCAACCCTGCCAGTTCCTTAACAGTATTTCATATTTCAACGGGTTTACAAAACTGTCACCCTGAACATCCTTTACCAGGTGTTCTTCACTTTTTTTATTAGATGCTTTTAGTTTTTTCCTCCATATTTGATCTGCCATGATACAGGCTTTCTTATTCTCCTCTGTTGGATAAGCCTTCTGCTTTCTAACTGGTGGTCTTCTCCTTACAATAGTCTTGCTAACTACTCTACTGATAGACATAAGTCTCAATATTTATTAAAACGTCTATTTCCTTAGGAATGTAGGCTTCCAACACAGGCTTTGTTGAATTTTCTGCTTATTTTTCTAAAGACCTCCCTAATTCTGTGGGCTTCTTCCCTCTGGTACTGCTTCTCTGTCCCACAGTGCTGCCAAACACAGCTTTACTGTGATTGCCAGTACAGGACTCCCTCCACCAAAACCTGCTGAACATGTGCAGCACTAAAGATGAAATACCGAATACCATCTTGTGTTGCGGATTTGGCTGCAGGACTCATTATTCTAGCAATCAGGCTTTGTTGCATATGGCTATTATATCTTATTTTGCTGAAGCATCACATCTTTATAAAGGCACCCAAAATCTTCTGCTACTGCTACCTGCTTTCAGCTTCCTACTCTCAATTAACATTTTCTGATGACTGTCATCCTCATGATGAGAAATTTGTTAGTTCATTCCTTGTTCTATATTTTTATGATTAGTCTGTGGGATGTTTGCCTACAAGAACTCTGTACTGTTTCTCTTTAGCCATAATATTGTTATGCTGTTGCAAATTATATAGTCCTTTATGCACAGTGCCGCTCCTCCACCTGTGCATCCTACACTATCATTACCATAACACTGGTAGCATGGCAACACAGGCTCCCAGTGATTATCCTTTCTCCTGCAGGTCCCTGAGGTTCCTCTTGCACGAGGGTTGCTGTTTCATACCAAGCCTGCCAGCTCCCCAGTCCTATTATTGGCTTTGAGCATTGGTACAGAATTACATGTAGGATTTGCTTTTGATCAGTTGCTCAAGATAGCAGGTGCCAGCCAACTGGATTTGGGGCAGTTGGATTTGCCTTCCCTAGTTATTGCAGTTAGGTTTTATTTCCTTTCTGACCTTGTCAGAGGTGCACTGGATGTGACTTCACTGCTCTCTCAGCTCTCATCAGTTCCCTCTTATGCTCATCAGAACCCCTTCTTCTCATTAAGTACTCCTTTGCAAACCTTTCAGTCTGCAGCACCAGCAGCCTGGATCACTCCTAGTACAGTGCAGTCTCTCATTACTGTATCACTGCCCTTTATCCTCAAAGATCCCTCAGTTCCTTACATACCTAAATTTCTCCTCTCTACTGCCTCATGCATGCACTGAAACACTGTGTCTGACCTGAGCTTCTCTCTTGCATTGTAGCTGAGCCCCTAAGGTCCCACTTTGATCCCTATTGACCACAATAACCACAGCCAACACCAGCTCCTCTCCTGCACCCGCAAGCAATCTGCACAGGCATCTCATGAGGTCTGCTCCTCAGGCTGACCTGCTCTTGCCCTGCGCCTGCCAAGCCACTCTTGCCTCAAGAGAACCATCCTTGTACCTCCATGTCGCCAGCTGCTTGTCTCACACGTGCATGCACAAAACCTGCCCCGGGAAGGCAGCCATACACATCACACTCTAGGCAATTTATAGGGTAGCCCTTACTCTGCTGCTAGACTGCTACCTGCATCCTGAGCTTAAAATACGATGTTTTGGGGGAATTTTTTTATTTATTTAGTATCTCCTCCAATTAAACATATCTCTTCTTAATTTTGCTCCCATCAGTTCCCTACCTGGCTTGTACACCCATCTGTTTGCTAATGGTATTGGATTCACCTTAGGCAAAGAATGTTTTTCTGTTATCCCCTTACCTTAAATCACACTCAAGCCAGGCTAAGATAAAAGGCAAAATATTTCTTCATAATAAATATATATAATTTACCATATATATGCAATTTATAATAAGAGGCAAATATTTGTTAATAAAATCCATACTAATAAAATCATGAATATTTCTAAAACACTTAACAGAGGTGAAGACAAAACCCCACCAAACTCTACACCTAATCTACTTACACAGCATTTACTTCAGAAAAGCCTCCCTTTTCTTGCTCAGCTGAAAGGCACTCTGTCTCCTGACAGGTGATTGTCAGAGCCTTGAGACGTGTGTCAGGTGCTCCTGCTTGATAGCTTCCATCAGGGAAACTCATACACAGAAAAATCTCATGCTAGAGGGTATGCATCGGATAAACCTTGCAGTACTGCTTAAGAGGGATTCCCATTTCAGACTGTCCCTATCTTTCCCTTTTTTTTCCTCAGGGGGTTGTTAGATCTTACCACCAATTTCTCTTCTTTTGGGGGACTCTGTAGGTCCACTCTTTCACCCCAACCCCACCCTGTTCATTCCTAACCCGGGAGACCATCTGGATGCTCTGGTGAAAACAAAGTTTATTGCATGTTCTTAGATACCAATTCTTTCTGTTTATCTAATAGCCATCTCCTAGCCTTAGCTGGCTAGTAAACAACTCTTGGCTTCAAGGAGGCATAAAATTCTCCCTTTCTCCTCTGTTGCTGCTTGTATCTTTCACTGCACCTTCCTTTCTACATTGATCTGTAATACGAGCATCTATGCATGATTACTGCATGTATTGCTCTTGACTCTTGAGTGAGGGCAGGCATCATAGTGGTGAACAGCTTTCAGATGACTGCTTTCCAGCCTTTTGCTCTTAGACATCCTATAATGGCTTGAAAGTTCTGTTTGGATAACTTGAGAGGAGGCCAAGAACCGGCTTTCTTTCCAGGTTGGAAGATTCTCAATTACACATGTGCATCTGATTTCCTAAAGGTCTTTAGCTGGAAGAAGAAAACAGTTTTAATGGTAGTTGTTAGCTGCATAACCCCTTATGAAGAGCCTGAGAAAAGTGCCTCAGCCTCTGTGCTTGTACAAGGGCTTTTCATCAACTGAGTTTTTGTTGCCCTAATCTTGTCCTTCAGCAGATAGCTGCAGGCCACAAGGCATCACTTGTAGTGCTCAACAGGGCTTTGAATTTGTCCATGCTCCAAGTTCTTCATCCTCATTTGACTGCTGTAACTCACAGGTTTAACACACAACAGGAATGCTTCAACAGGTTGCAGATATCTTCACTGATATTTTCTTGTGTTTTGGGATTTCTAAAAGCAAGGATGCTTGAGCCATAGAGAAACAGCTAAAAGGGCTCTTCCCTTTGCGGTACCTCGGGCTGCAGTGTCTCCCTGCAAAATCAGGAGATCAGATTCAGTCAGGAGAAAAGCTGACCCTTCATCCTGTACAGAAAATGTGTATGTCAGACAGCCACTTGTTACAGAAAACCAAACCCATTCAAAACCCCTCTGACTGAAAAAGACTTGTTCTTAGGAAGTATATGTTGTTTCTCCCCTCCATGAGGAAAGAGTGTCTCAAAAAAGGAGATTTCCTTTAAGAGCATGTGTTTAGTGGGTCTGGGGCATTGCTGAGCCCCAATATGCAGTTTGCCCCCTTCAAGTCTTCAGCGCTCCTAAGCTCAATATGTATTGTATTTTCTGGAGGGATAATTTCAAGCACTTCAGGGATGGGCATGACACTGGTGTAAGTGAATGTCCTCTTCCCCAAGCCACCAGGCTCCCGTCCCATGATGTGGGGGGTAGGTGCTTGAGAGCCCAGCCTAAGGGTTGCACTTCCCATGCTCCCTTTTGCAGTGGGGCTGGGTAAAATGCGACCGATAGGGCACATCTGGTTGATGTATGAAGGGATCCAGATTGTCTCTGAGATGCTGCCCTGAAGATACTGTGAGCTGCTCTTAACACAAAATCATAGAATCACCTAGGTTGGAAAAGACCTTTAAGATCATCAAGTCCAACCATTACCCCAGGACTGCCTGCGGGTAGAGCCCTTTTAGCTGTTTCTCTATGGCTCAAGCATCCTTGCTTTTAGAATTCCCAAAACACAAGTCCACCACCAAACTGTGTCATTAAGGCTCTCCTCGACACAGTTTTCGAACACTTCCAGGGAGAGTGACTCCATCACTGCCCTGGGCAGCCTGTTCCAATGCCTGAGCACCCTCTCAGTGAAGAAATTATTCCTAATCTCCAGTTTAAACCTCCCCCAGTGCAGTTTGAGGCCATTGCCTGTCACTTGTTACCTGGGAGAAGAGACCAACCACCATCTCACTACAACCTCCTTTCAGGCAGTTGTAGAGAGAGATAAAGTCCTCCCTGAGCCTGCTCTTCTTCAGACCAAACACCGGCAGTTACCTCAGCTATTCCTTATCAGACTTGTATTCCAGGTCCTTCACCAGCTTCATTGCCCTAAACATAGCTCAGGCTCCCACACCATGGCTTGAGTTTGCGAATTACCTCCCAGTGTTTAAGCACACTGGGAATACTGCACTGGGTAACTGGGATTCCAGGGCACCCAAATCTAGAACCCACTTTTCCACCTAGGGCTTCTCCACCTGTGCAAATAGATTAATTTGAAATTGTGAAGCCAGTGAGGTTCAGAATAAGAGACATGACACAGCTGTGCACCATCAACTCATTATCACTCTCAATGGGGCAAACTAATGCATCTAGGAGGCCATGTAGTTCTGTTTTTTAGGCTAAAATTTCCCATGCTTTGTCTCTAGAATATGTTGGCAGATGCACAGAGGGAATTACTCCCACTATTAAACAAGCAACAATACTGAACTTTCCTTTTCAAAATACTACTAGCTGTAAGTCAGCTGGGAGAAGAAATCAGGAGCTCGTCAAGGAAATAGACTCTAATGAGGAAAAAACCCTATTATTTAGAGTGTTTTAGTGATGGGTGGTTTTGATTGGATTGAATTATAGCCTCATAGGAGGAAAAATGTCACTCTCTGTGAACGCAGCCCATTTTCATTAGGGCTGCAAACACGGGCTGCCTTGGAAGTTGCAGTGCGTGTAGGTGACTGATGCAGAGCAGCTGAGCACAAAAGAGGTTGACAAAGTGGTAAATGAAGAAAAGGCCCCACAAAAAGAGACAAGCATCCATCAGAAACTGACAGGAAAGAAGATATTCAGTGTAAGGAGTTGGGAGTTAAAAATGGAGCTATGCCTATCTAGCACAGTGTTTACACAGTGTTTAAGGTCAAAATTTCCTTAATTTATACATTCTGACATGTATCAATATACCTGTGGTATTGCTGGGGAAAGTTCAGTGACACACTGCCAACAACATACCAGAAAAAATTCAGTAGTTCCAAAAGGCAAATTCAGTTCTTTTGGCTTTTCATCCTAATCTGAACTGCAGACTTACCAGTGGACAGCAGTTTCTTTTCTGATTTTGATGTTTCCATGGTAGGTAACTGGGGACTCAAAAACTGCCTGCTACAAAATGGCTGACAGCAAGTTGGCTTGTTTTGCCCAGAGAACATCTGAGAATTGCCATTAAAACACACACACTAGCACTCACCTTTAAAAGGGAGCACTTTCATAGGCTGAGACAACAACCAGCTGCTGTAATGGTGAAACTGTACAGAGATGACTTGGGGATTTACACTCTGAGATGTGTATTTGCTGGGACATCACAACTAATTACTCAGTAACAAACCTTTACTTTACACTGCCATCCACATCGTACTATTTCTGCCCTCAAGAAAATAGTCCTGAATAGCTGAACTCTTTGCCCTGCCTGTAATACAGCACTCACGCCACTTCTTTTTACTCTGGCAGAAAGACAGACAGCCTGGCTCCTGACTATGGATATTTCCAAGATGGTGCTAGTCGACAACTTCACTAACAGCTCCTTCAAGTGTACGATTGATAGCTTCAAGCAAGTTATTTATCCCACCATTTACCTTTTTATCTTCTTTTTTGGTGCTGTTGGAAATGGCCTCTCCATTTACGTTTTCTTCCAGCCTTCACAGAGGAAGACCTCAGTAAACATTTACATGCAGAACTTGGCTGTTTCAGATCTCATGTTTGTGAGCACTTTGCCCTTTCGGGCCACTTATTTCCTGTTGGGATCACACTGGATATTTGGTGATATTGTCTGCAGGATCATGACGTACACCTTGTATGTGAACATGTACTGCAGCATTTATTTTCTCACTGTGCTCAGCGTGGTTCGTTTCATAGCCATTGTCTACCCATTCAAACACGGCAAAGTAACCAACATGAATTATGCCAGGATAATATGCGTGATTATATGGGTCTTTGTGATGGCAGTCTCCAGCCCTCTGTTAACCAAGGGAATTGCTGGGTACATAAACCCAGCCAAGTGCTTGGACCTCCACCCCTCCAGCACACACAGGCTCCTCATGATGAACAGCTTTGTCCTCGTTGTGGGCTTCATTCTGCCCTTTTGCATCATTATTGTCTGCTACATCTTTGCAATCAAAGCGCTGCTCAAGTCCAGGAGTCCACAGCGCAAGAAGGCAGTCTGTCACAAGAAGGCACTGTCAACCATCATCATCACTCTCATCCTTTTCCTCCTCTGCTTTCTGCCGTATCACATACTGCGAACTGTCCACCTGATGTACAGCAGCTGCAGCCAGGCCAACCTGCCTGTGCACAAAGCACTGGTGGTCACTCTCTGCCTCGCTGCCATGAACAGCTGCCTTGATCCCATCCTCTATTACTTTGCTGCTGAAAATTTCAAAGCAAGAATCAGAAGTCTGTACCGCAGGTAGCTGGTCCAGAGTTGCAGAATGATGTATATATAGTCCTGACGGGACATCTAGACTGGGTCCGTACTATTCATTGCCAGAGGCTGGCACA
Organism: Pezoporus wallicus; assembly: GCF_028554395.1. Lineage (NCBI taxonomy): Eukaryota > Metazoa > Chordata > Aves > Psittaciformes > Psittacidae > Pezoporus > Pezoporus wallicus. The sequence continues at coordinate 457,558 of NW_026641881.1, read as the reverse complement.
GATGCCAGGCATCTCTGGAGAAAAAGTGTCTTGGCAATAGCTTGTGGGGGCTAAAAGCAAGGTAGGATGATCACAGGTCAGGTACCTCAGTGTTATCCCTGGTCCTCTCCTATGCAGCAACACAGATACATCTCTAGTGCCCATTGTCCTCATGAAAAGGGACTGAAAAGGATGTAACTTGCTGCCTGAGTCCATTTATCTCATTTCACAATACTCAACTGGTGACTTGAAGAGAAACTGCTCACCTCTGTGTCTGTGTCTGAACCTCTCTGTGCTCCATTTCCCTATGTGTGCAGAGGTGCGTGGTTCAGACACTGTGATACCCATCAGATTCACAGGGCCCTATCAGTTCCCTTTGAAAATACTGGTCAAAGTTTTGCAGGTAGCAGGAACATAAAGCAACAGTGATACTTTCTGCTGAGGCTGACTTACAAAGCAGGCAAAGAACCAAAGAGGACCCGGCAGTGGCTCATGCTCCTTAGAAGGCATTAACATTTCTGAATTTTCCACTCTGAGGGGGCCACCAAGGTATTCTGCTTAACATTTCAGTGGTTGTCAGGTGAGATAAAGATCTCAAGCAAATGGTGTCAGCATGAGTAAGATGACTGCTGGCAGTGAGGGCAGGATGTGGGTGCCCGGAGCACCAGGCTGTAGCTCTTCGTGTGTGCATCAATTCCTTTGAGGTTGTTGCAGCACTTGCTTTGATGTGCAGTGTTGCCAGTGCTTTGCTGAAAGCAAGGTTAGGGAGCTCAGTTCCCATGCAGGGGCCCAAAGATAAACTTTAAAATTATTTTGGTCCAAATAATACTCCTGAGTAGCTAGGGAGCTCAGCAGTGGTTTCCTCCACACAGGTAAGTCAGTCTGAGAGCAAACTGCTGCCAAAGGCATCCCTAATCCCTCACCTCCTACCTGCTCCAAGGAGGAAACTGGTCCCTTTTTTCATAGGATTAACTTTCAGTTATTTTGAACTCCCTGACACTGAATGCAAGGGGAAAACACTAAAACAGGAACAGGAGGGAAGAGGGGCAGCAGAGGAGAAGGAGGACAAGGGCTGTTTATAAAGCAATGCAGAGCTACACGTATGTGTAATTTGGCTGCTTCCATTTTTTCAGTCTCCAAATATTTTCTAAAATGCATGTCCTAAAAATCAGACCACTTGCAATTAAGTGAAAACATGCTCCAGACTCAGCTTGACTGCGGTTAAATTTTACATTTGATCACCTCATTCTGTAAAAAAAAAATAGACAATGTTTTGTAATATTTTCCAGGAAAGCAGCCTGTCCCATAAGTAAACTAAAAAAGAAAGCTGAATGCTTTCCCTCCACGTGGAATCCACACAAAGGAAGGCTTCTCTCAGTGAAGATACTTTCACAGTGCTCTGAACTGCCTTGGAGAAAACAATCTACAAACTGAACATTATTGCTCCCAAACAAAAATAACTGCAGCTAGCTATTTTCAGCTGTGTATGAAATATGCAGAAAACAAATCATTGCTGGCCAGGTGAAAAAGTACTTGGCAAATCACTGGGAAAGTCACATTTTTCTTGGCTATGTAAGGGTTATGTTCAATTGCAAAGTCAATCTATTTCAATCGCTTTATGCTGGCTTTGATGTAAGCACAGAGTTTTATCATAAGTCTTCACTAAAGTTCATGTTCCAAATCCATATTTCAGTAACTAAGTGGAATACCTGCAAGTTGACCAAATGATGCCATGTGAGCTCCTGCAGTGCTTGGTCCCATGCTGTTGAAGGAGAAGGGAATATGCTTGGTCCCATGCTATTGAAGGAAAATCAAATATTACCACTGGTTTACAATGGGAATAGAACCCAAATGGTAGCCTGTGCAGAGAGATAGTGGGCAAATAATTAGAAGGAAGGGGGCAAACTCTTTTTCTGTAGTTTTCATGTCAGGAGTAGACCCGTGCAGGGTGACTTGGAGCCTCTGATGAGAGAGTGCACACCTTAAATACTACAAGAGAATGGAAAAAAATTAGCCACAGTATATTCTCACTGATGTGTTTTTGTTTGTACCCATCCAATGCACCATATTAGGTAATTTTGCATCTAGAGGATATATGTATCTCACTTATGAGGCCACTTTTTTTTTGTATTGACCACACTCTAACTTTGTTAGCAATTGAATTAACTGTCAAACCCTTGTTTTAATAAACTCGATTTACTACTGGCTGAAGATATGGTTTTTATTGATTGAACAGCTACTCAGAGTGCAGGGGAAGAAAGAGCAAGAAACAGGTATTGCATTTTGTAAGTGGACCATCATTTCACAAGAGAGAAATGCCTCTGGAGGTGTGAGAGCATCCTGCTGCCTTCTTCACTTCACCAGCAAAATAGTGGGGAACATCAGTTAAAATCTGGGTGCAAAGTATAAGATCTTTATTACTATTATTATTATTTACTTGCAAAAGGATTCAAGACAATCTTCATTAGGGATCCTTACAAGCAGCTTTAACAACGCTTGCATAAATGCTGTGTTCCCATTTACTACCATTTCTCCCTTTGGTATTCTTGCATGTCTCTACTCATGGAGCTGAAGACCAGGGTACTTTTCTGTGGAAGTACCATAGTAAAAAATGTAGTAAAGAAAAAGACACCATATTTATTCTGAAGAATAAAGCTCCTGACAGTTAAATTACTGGCAATGCCTCTAGTTCCCTTGAGGGACCACCTCCCTTAAATAATATTTTGATATTTTCCTTCAATGAGCTTGAAGGAGACATTAGAACAGGAAATTAAGTCATTAAGTGACTGGTACCCCTAAGTGACAGCAAAAGTTACCCCTTCATATGTATGTTTGCTTGTCATTCAGGGAAGCCCTGGTATTTCTAGAAAAAGATAATTTTTCAGTCCAAAGCTACACCAGAGACATAGAGAGATTTTCTGGAGCAATCTTACTGCAGCCTGAACCACACTCCAGTGAGTTCCCACCTGCAGTATTGCATCCACCTCTGGGGTCCCCAGTGTAAGAAGGACATGGACATGTTGGAGAGAGTCCAAAGGAAGGCCACGAAGATGCTCAAAGGGCTGTAGCACCTCTTCTATGGAGATAGGCTGAGAGAGCTGGGTTTGTTTAGCCCGGAGAATAAAACGCTCAAGGGAGCCTCATGGCAGCTTCCAGTGCCTAAAGGGGCTACAAGAAATCTGGAAAGGGACTTTTTGTAAGAGTAAGTAGTGATAGGGCAAGGTGTAATGGGTTTAAACTGAAAGAGGGGAGAGTTAGATTATATATGAGGAAGAAATTTTTTATTATTAGGGTGGTGAAGCACTGGCACAGGTTGCCCAGAGAAGCTGTGGCTGCCCCATCCCTGGCAGTGTTCAAGACCAGGCTGGACACGGCTTTAAACAACCTGTTCTAGTGGAAGGTGTCCCTACCATGGCAGGTGGTTGAAACTAGATGATCCTTAAGGTCCTCTCCAACCCAAACCATTATTACATTCCGTGATACTACATTTTTTATTTTAAGCAATGCATTATCCCATTCATTTTCATGATATATCCTCTGCCTTCGTCAAATGCATCCTGTTACCATAGCTTATATTTTGCTTTAGTTCCTAAGAGTGTCTAAAGAAAGGGGTGCCCATTTTTCTCCTCAGCATCTCCTTCTGAGGTGCACGTTCCTCTGTGCTACAACAGCATGTTGTGCTGGCAGCAGAGAAGGCACTGGATTTTTTCCCCTGTTTAAGGGCTGTTGATGTTTCTCTTGGTCATTTGGGATGGGCATGATAGAAATTACCTGCTGCCCCTCCAGCTGATAGGAGAAATAAGATGCTTCTGAAATAACCAAGTAGTTGCACTCAGGAGTTGTCAGGTGCTGTTTCAATAGTGACACCATCCCTGGGCTAATGTTTTGATTTCCTACATATCTGAGCCAAATGACAGCCTACTTAAAAGACAATGTGAATTAAGTGTAAATGCAGATTCCCTGAGAGAGTCCAGTGTTTTTCCAGGCCTTTCAGCTTTCTGGTGAGTGCCAACTGTGACCTGCCATGTAATATAATGCCCCCCATGTGGCTATGCAGTCCTGTGCCTCTGACATTGTTATGCTGTGTATATACAGGAATCTTTCTGAACATCTGCAAAGACCAGCAATATAATTAATTGCACCTAGCTGATGTTATGTAGTTACATCTGTTTCTCCACCACTCAACAGCTTAAGGAAGCCAAAGAAATTAAATAGCATCCTTTGCCCCAAATTCCCTTTTCACCTTTCAGAAAAACTGGCCAGATTTCCACCACTGCTTCTCCTCATTTTGGTTGTACAGCTGAAAGGGTAAAGCTGCCTAACCTGGAGGCTGAAACCTGGTCTCTCAAGTCACATTCCTGCTCACAGGAGCAAAATTTTAGCCTTTATTTCTGAACCTGAGAAATAAAGCTCTGGACCTTGTTCCACCACTCTCATTGCCTCACGTTGGTCTTAAATGCTCCGAGTAGCAGCTGGCAGGTTTGCTCACCATGTTTGCTGTCTGCATTTCCAGATGTTATGAGATGCTGGGCATGTTAACTGATGGATGATTCTGAGCAGCCATGGTAGATGCAACGGGATGATTCATTCAGAGTGGAACTGTGTTTTGTAACACACAATTTTTTTGGGAAAGAAATCCCTGAAGAGGGTTTCTGTTCTCCGTGTAGTTTTCCCTTACATTATTGCCAGCTTTTAATTTTGGATGCAAGGGAGCCTCTGGCAGGGGAGCTGAAGGCCCCTTCTGAGGCCCAGACCAAAAACCACTCCACAGCAGAGAAATCCCTGTGCTTGGTTTCTCCTTGCAGCCAGTCTCTCACCAGAGTTTCAGGATGTTTAAGGGTGCTTTGCTCATTGCTGAAATATTGCTTGCATGCTGCAATTTAATCTTTTTTTCTTGGTTGGCTATGAGGACAAACAATCCAGAAAGAATGAGAAAGATAATCCAGTTTAAGAGCCATCATACATCTTTGAAGGCCTTCATTACTGCAGATACAAGCAGTCTCTTCTGGTGGTCCCTCATCACTAAAAGAGAAAATATTAAGCCCAGGTCAGGAATGTGAATATGCTCTAAAACCAGCGCCCTCAGATTCACTTTTTTTTTCTTTTCTTAATTTTGAATCTCATTGACCTAACCGTTGAAGACATTGGAGCATGAGGAATTCCCTTTATAAAGCTGCTATCAGGCACACCTAGATCCTGCTGTGGTGGTGTGTGGAGGGAACAGCTCAGTGCTTCTACAGCAGCCTCTCAGGCATACAGTCACTTGGGCAGTCTGCGGACCTGGGTAGGAGCACACTGTCCATCCATGTTCAAGGACCTTCCTATTTCCTGGGCATACTCCTACTACAACTGACTCCATGCCAGCACAAACCCAGCCTGTGCATCAGCCCTTCCTATAGCTTTGTGTTTTGGTTGCCACAGAAAGGAAAAGTAGTTGCAGAGACCAGGTGGGAAGGTGTCGTGGTTTAACTCAGCACCATGCAGCCATTCACACACCCGCCACTTTTCTCCCCTCTCTGGGCAGGATGGGGAGGAGAATCAAAAGAATATAAACCTCACAGGTTCGGATAAGAACAGTCCAATCTCTGAAGTATAATATAAAACTACTACTACTGATACTGATAATAATGATGTGGAAAATAACAGTGGGAGAGAATATAAAACTAAAAAGGGAAAGAAAACAACCCCGTAAGCCCAAGTGATGCACAATACATTTTTTCACCAGCCATTGACCAATACCCAGCCAACCTGAGCAGTGATCTTTCTTCTGAGTAACTCCTCTCAGTTTATATACTGCACATGACGTGCTGTGGTATGGAATACCCCTTTGGCTACTTTGGGTCAGGTGTCCTGTCTCTGCTTCCTCTTGGCTTGCTCAGGGTAAGCATTACATAGCAACAACTAAAACATCGGTGTGTTATCAGCATTGTTATCAGACTAAAGCCAAAACGCAGCACTGCACCAGTTACTAGGAAGGAGAAAAAAAACTGTTACAGATGAAAGCAAGACAGAAGGACATGCTTCAGCAGGTCACCAAGATGCGTGACAAAAAGAGAGCACCCAAGTTATGTCTCTGGCCATGCCGCCTTCACTGAGTTGTTAGCACCAGGTACAATTTGAGACTGGCCTCTTCCCAGTTCCTTTCCCTTCAAATTTCTGATTGCATTTAGGCAGTTATTTGCATGTGAGCTAGCTGGGCTGAACAGGTGAAACTTGCCTTGGAAGTGTAAGAGTGGGTGAGCAGATGGTCCAGTTGGAGAGGGTTTGAGAACATGTTGACCCATTCTCAGAAGAATGGGACATCCAAGCCAATGCTCAAAGACAAAGAAGCCAGCGTCCACCTGCAGACCCTTCTGCAGAGTCTCTCATTTTACCATTCACTTTCAGGACCACTGCAGCTCAAATAGCAACCTCTACTCTCCCAGGAAGAATCTATCTACATGCTTGCAAGGAGTAAGATGAACCAAAGGCCTACTGACACAAGCTGTGGTGCTTTTTCCTACATCCAGTCTAAAGCTTGCATGTCCTGCCTTTCTGGAGAGATCCTGCAGAGCAGACTCAAAATCAGCAAAGCTCAGCAGCACACAAGGACATGACATGGATAGCTTGGCAATGAGGAAAAGAATGTGTCCTTTGGGTTGTGCCATGGAAGGGGATAAAATGCCAGACTTCGTTTAGACACTAATTCCAGAGACACACTTTACACTGATAGGAGCCTTAAAGTGTTATTGTTGTCTGCTCCCAAATTATCTTTGCCTTCTGCAAGGTCATGAGCAAAAAGCAGACCTCAAAGCTACCACCCACCACAGAGCTTTCCCATGGCTTTAAGCTAAGGAAGCATTACAAATGCCCCTGGGTGGGCACTATTCATAACCCATAATCAACTACGCTATCAGGGCCACCAATGTCCTGAGGCAAAGACAGGATCTAAAGAAGCCTTTCCAAACACCACTCCTCAAGTGAGACTTTTTCTCCTAAATAAGTCAGCAGTAAGTACCTTTAAATACCGCAGGATCTCTTCATAAAATCCCTTAGGTAATTGTGTCCTCTTGAGTCATCTTCTACAGTAAGGCTGTACACACAGCTACTCATTCAGACAAACTAGTAAGACTGAGGCAGAAAAACTCACCTATGAAAGGGAGTTCCCAAACCAAAATACCCCTTCTTCCGTGCCCCCTCCTGGGCCAGTACACCTTGCTGATCCACCCCTACAGTTTATACCTGTTCTAAGGACAGGGCCAATGGGAAGACATGGCTTTGGAGACAGTCCAAGACATGCTGACAGAGTGTTTGTACCTGGTCAGGAGAGAAGGTGCAAGGATAGCAGTCATTCTCTCACCCAGTGGGAAGCTTGGGAGGCTAAGGGTACCCTGACATCTGCTGAGCTCCCCTGTCCCCCCTCCCTACCCAAACAGGCATGTTTTAACTTTCTTACCTTGGCAGCCTAATGGGTGGGGAGCCAGAGGGAAAATTTTAAGTGAAGCGTGACTAATACTGACTTTAAGGTGTGTGTAGCTGTGTGTTTCATAGGGAACCAGGGTCACAGGATAAAAAGAAACCAGCAGTCAGGGGAACAATGCCAAAGACTTTCTCAGAAAACAAGTAAAAAGGAACTTACAAAACCTCTACCAGAAAGTTTTGGCAACACCTCCATTTCAGAGATTCATGTAGTTTGAAGTAGTATACCAGAAAGGAGCCTCAGAAATCACAGAGGGGAATGCCCCAGTTGCTCAGGCTGTGCCTCACAGCTGGGCTTACTTCATGTTTCAAGGTGTTTAATTTCTGGCTTAATATCACCATTATCAGGTTATCACATGATGATATAATATACTTGCCTTCAGAGTCCCCATCCTGGTTCCTAATTTTTCAGTACATATTTAATAGGCTTGGATTTTATATTTAGCATCCAGTAATTAAGGGTAGCAGCAGAAAATTAAAATATCTCAACCATAAGTAAGAGGGTTAAGTATTTTCAGTCATGTAGTGCATTAAGAAAAAACATGTGCATATATGTGTGTGTATATATATGAAGGTGCACACACACTCTCACATTCATTTATTCATTAATTTTTATATGTTTATATGCATATATATATTAACATACATCTTAATTTGCAAAGTCAATGAATACTTATTTGGTTATCAGTGCCAAACTTCTCAAAACTAATGTCTCATATAATCCTGTTCCATTAATATCCCAGTAACGGATTTTAAAAAAGAGCACAATGGGACTAGCCAGCCATCCCTGCTCTACCATGAAATTGTAATGTAGATCTGAAGTATAAGAAAGTGTAACTTTAGTCCCTAAGTGTTACACTAAAGTTCATATCTGCTCAGATAAAACCTGATACAAAAAGGGACCCCAAATCTTTTTGTCCTACATCTTGCTAAATTTTGCTTAGCATCCTTATTACAAGACAATTTCTACTTTCAGTTTCATTGGGACTCCCACTTTGGCCTGAGGTGGTAGGTAAAACCTTTGACATGCTGTCTTTTTAAGACTTTGACAAGCTGTCTATTTTTCTCACATATCAAACCATGAGGAAAAGATTTCAGAAATCTCTACCGACAGCTGTGAATTCAAGGCCAGACTTTTGGCCTGATGCTGGTATAGTGAAATGATGTTTCTTGCCCTGTAGTGTACAGACCAGTGGGACTCATAGATCCTTCTAAGAGACCTTCTAAGAAAAAAAATGTCAAATCTACTGTCAATCAGATTGGGTGGCTCACACCTCCAGAGGAAAGCAGAATGCCATCATGAAGCATCATACCCAAATGTGGCCATGTATCTTCCCAAAATGTGAATGTCTTGTGTTCAGTGCACGCACTACCAGCATGTGTAACCAAGAAGCAGCAAGGCTGGACATCAGATTTGAGACATTCTGCGCAAGCTCCACTGGACAGTGCTGTACACTGCCTCGGTTCCTGAGTACTTCCATTTATATGGGGAAAAGAAAGAGACCTAGTAAAAATTCAAGCCCTTCAGCACCAGAAGAAAGTAAAGTAAAATATTTAGGACTTTTATCCTGAAACCACTCTCTCCCATCAGAGGCAATGTTCCCAATTACAACTAATTTATCATTGTGGAAGGCATCAGGAGAATTCCAATTTTTAAAGTGGAATGAAGCGATGAAAATGTAATACCCAAAAATAAAGATGAAATAAAATTATAGTGAAGACTCATGAGAAATTGAAATTGATTTGAAGGCCAATATAATCTTCCTTCAGTAGAAGACAGTATTATATCTTCTTCCCATACACAAATGTATGAGAAGCAATCAAATTTTATTGTTCCAGAAAAGCTGTGCCATAAGCGGAGGTGGTAACAGAACACAGTCAGATTGTTCTGCTGCCCTGGGGACTTTTGCTCAAACACTGTGGGATTGCCTAGCTGCCTCTAGCAACTGTGGAAAAATATAAAATAAGATGCAAACTGCACTGATACTCTATTTTCAAAACCCAAGCAAGGTATTTAGTAAGAAACAACCAAAGGATGTTAAAAATTATCTTAATTTCTATGGGAGGAGACAGGCGAAAAAGTAAATCTGAGCATGGGAAGAAGTGAGTATGAACATCATTAACTATAGGAAGGTCAAACTTGGAGTTGTGTCTTGGTAGGGCCAGATGATTCCTGGACCAATCAAGATTAATTAAAACTAATCAGATTATTCAGAACTCAACATTTTGTACTGTACTGTGATGTACAATTAACCTGCATGGGATGGGTGTGGAGGCCAAGTCTAAAGTTTGAACCAAGACCGTGAAGCAATCAGCAAGACTCTACCCAAAAGAAGAGGGATTTCCACCTTGTAAACTACACAAGGATAGAAATTATAAGTGAAAGGTTCAGATAAATATAAAGAGGTCACGTAGGGAGGATGTGCTCTTGTGACTACATGGTCAGGTATAAAACTCCAGTGCAGGAGAGTCACCTCAATTAACCTTGGCTGGTGACATGTGTTCCAAACAGGAGAGCTGTGAAGAAAGTTCCAGTATAATTTGCAGAAAACCCTCCAGCACATTAAACGTGGTGTTGTTTCTTCCTCTAAAATATAGCACATAATAAGGCAGGGATAATTTCCCACAGATTTGTGATACAAGAAACCAGCTCCATTTCTTCGACATTTCCAGCTGTAAGAACTGCTCCACATTGGCTCTCTCCTTGCGGGTGGATTTTGCTCTGTCCTTGTGAAGGTCAATTCCTCCTTCCTCCACCCTCACACAGGTCTGCTGTCTGCCAAACACTGCTGCTCCACTGGCCGAGCCTCCCTGGCACTGTTGGCTGGCGCAGGTTTTCTGTGCAAACACTGTACAAAGGGACAGATATTAGGTCAGTGCTAGTGTCAGTCAAGAGAAGTCTTGAGCCTCCTTCTTGCAGGATGACTCACAGAGCAGGTGGAGATTACGGATGAGTGGCTTTAGTGATACTTCCTTTGCAGAGCCCTTGTCTAAATCAGCGCAGATTGCCATAAGAGGCAATACAGCTTTTTGCTCTGATGATTGGAGAACCCAGCCAAGGGATTCACTGAGCTTCAGACTCATGCATGTTAGATGAAGAAATCTGGGCATGTCCCTCTTTATTCTTCACATAATTAGCAGAAGGAGATGGGCATTTCCCAGCACTGGCTTATTCCACCCTAGCACAGGGTGTGCATGATTTGCCACAACTGAATTTAGTGGCAGCTCAGGGTGATTAGCTCTATTCTTTTTTCTATTTTCTAGATGTTTACACTTGGGCATCTGAAATCTCTCAGTTCTCTCTCACGAATACCACAGGGACACAGCACTTGAAGAGATCTGGGAAATTTTTTTGTTGCTAGAATCATATGCCCATGTACTGATCAGAGGCACCTGGAAAGCAGTTTGACTACTATAGGAAAACATTTGTTTGATACTCCTTTTACAAGTTACGGTGCTTTGATGGCAAGAAACAATTATCCAGTTCCACTCTACATGTAGCTGTGAGTGCTTTGTTCATGCATTGACTCCTCTGTGCTTTGCACAGTTGTTTTTCTCCGTCTGGAGATTATCTGCCAGATATATTATTGAAGGGAAACATTTTTGGTTCAGTTTTTGCTAGGTCACATGTCACATACTCTTTGAACAGTGTCTCCTCATCAACCTGGTCATTCTTCCCTGCATTCATCGGCTGCTGAGTGCATCTTCCTGAACACGCGTGTTCACGATAGTACACGCTGTTTCAGCTCAAGTGAAATAAAAATCAACAATGGCACATTTTCCTGCCTTTACTGGGATGAAGGATAAATTACTGGACTGACACATCTCCAAACGACTGGATTTTTTCATGATTACATAGTGTTCCCAGGGCTCATATTTGCCCTGTGGCTGACTCACATCCTTCTATCCACCCCCTCTTTTGTTTTTTCCACAAGAGGAGGGTCATGCATCTGTGCTTTATTGTGAGCCTTTATGGCAGTGCTTATGCTGATGAGGCTCTAGACCAGCTTGCACCCTGGAAAGAACTGCCTGGAGCCCTCCAAAATGGTGTTAAGAGTGAAATACAAGCCTTACAGAGAAGCAGATAATCAGCTTCTGGGCTTGGTCTGGCTCTCTTTTACCTAGCAATGTGGAGATAGACTCATAGAATCATAGAATAGTTAGGGTTGGAATAGTTAGGGTTGGAAAGGACCTCAAGATCATCTAGTGCCAACCCCCCTGACATGGGCAGGGGCACCTCACACTAAACCATCTCACCCAAGGCTCTGTTCAACACCGCCAGGGGTGGAGCATTCACAACCTCCCTGGGCAACCCATTCCAGTGCCTCACCACCCTCACAATACAGAACTTCTTCCTTATACCTAATCTGAACTTCCCCTGTTTGAGTTTTAACCTATTACCCCTTGTCTTGTCACTACAGTCTCTAATGAAGAGTCCCTCTCCAGCATCCCTATAGGCCCCCTTCAGATACTGGAAGGCTGCTATGAGGTCTCCACGCAGCCTTCTCTTCTCCAGGCTGAACAGCCCCAACTTTCTCAGCCTGTCTTCATACGGGAGGTGCTCCAGTCCCCTGATCATCCTCGTGGCCCTCCTCTGGACTTGTTCCAACAGTTTCATGTCCTTTTTATGTTGAGGACACCAGAACTGCACACAATACTCCAGGTGAGGTCTCACGAGAGCAGAGTAGAGGGGCAGGATCACCTCCTTCGACCTGCAGGTCACGCTCCTTTTGATGGAGCCCAGGATACGGTTGGCTTTCTGGGCTGCCAGCGCACACTGCTGGCTCATGTTCATTTTCTCACTGACCAGCACCTGCAGGTCCTTCTCCACAGGGCTGCTCTGAATCTCTGCTCTAAGACGTGTATGCAGTCTTATGTTTTGCACTACTAAATTTTCCCCTGATTTCTGTTTCCCATAGAATTTTTTTTATATTCTCTGTTGTGTGCCCACTTATTGTGATAGGATTGTCAATAAGAAGGTAAAAAGGGGTGAGTTTCAGGTCTGATTCTGGCAGACCCACACTATAAAGCTCCTTCCAGCTTCCAGCTCCTTCCTCCAGCACTACTTGCTGTGACTTTTCTTTAGAGAAGGATGAATGACTGCTAGTTTGTTATTTGTCCTGTCTACCTACATCTCTTCTTCATCTTCTTAAGTAGAAATACGGACCAAGAGCTGGTCAGTAAGTACTCCCCAGCTTGAGAGAGATAGATACTGAAACATTTTGCTTTCCGGTGACATCAAAGGATGTGGATGTCATCACATCAACTGAAGGAGCCTGAAATGGGTTCAAGCAGAATAGGTCTATAAATTAGACGGCAAGAACCAGATTTGGGAAGACCAACATGATCAACACAGTTGAGGGGGAACTTCCTCATCTGCTGCACAAGCATGCACACAAGAGAAACAACGTGAATTGAGAGAAGCAGGAGGTAATGGAAGAAAACAGAACATGCAAGGCAGGAAAAAAAAAGTGGTGAGGAGAAGGGGAACTAGGAAATGAAACAAACAGAAACTTTTTAGAAGGATGACTTATCATAGCATGAGCCAGCTTGTGACACCAGACATGGACTTTTCCTATGGGACAGCTCTCTTTGGCTTTCCACATTTCTGTCAGATGAGAAACGGGTATCAGAAGCTCAGCTAATGACCTGTCCCAGGAGAGGAAGTGTGAAGGGTTGGCCAGGCAGACCCTGGTTCCTAGCTGCTACTGCTGGGAGTATGGGAGATCAAACCCTGGTTCCTAACTGCTGCTGCTGGGAGCATGGGAGACCCAACGGTCAGAACCTGGCCTCAATGAGGAGGATCAGGGAAAGGTGATGTTGATAGAATTATTACCTTGGTGAATATGATCTTTGTACCTTAATGCATGCTGAAAGATGTTCCCTACTTCCAAGGGTATAGTTATAATTGCTTTCTGGTGTTAACTTCTGGCATCAGTTAAACTTACCACTTCTCCAGCCACAGAAAATTGGAGTAGAGGCACAGACCCAAGGAAAGAAAGAGGGGAGCAAAGGGGAAGAAAATATACACTGTGTGGAAATGAGAGCTAGAAAAAAATAGAAGAAACAGTGGAAAATGCAGAAAAGTATGAGCAAAAGAAAGGAAAGTGATGGAAGAGAGAGGAAAAGAGACACAAAATCTTACTGCTAAAGTTCAAGAAGGAAAGGTGTTCAAGGGCAGGGAGGAAAGACACATGCTGCAGCTAGAGAACCTGTATAGAAAAGTTTAATATACATCACGTTCACTATGACTGCTATATAAACCCAATACAACTTAGCACTTACATGATGCATTTTAGAAAAGTGGGGAGGGCAAAGGAGTCTGAGACACTAGTTTAAAAGGGTATGCTAATATAGTAGCAAAGAAGAAGAGAGGTTAAGCATGCACACACCATCCATGTTGTACCACCTGGTCTCAGAGACCCTTGACTGTTCTCTGTACTGGAACAGGTGTATAGGCAGTGACATCTGGGGAAGGTTTGGGTTGAGGTACTGATTACTATGGAGATGTCTATAATAAAGACAGATGAAGCTGCTCTGGTGCACTGGGAGCCTATTTTGGACTGTCCCTGTTGCTATTTGCACTGAGCAAAATCTGCCACTTCTCCACTGTGTGATATTGAGCCACTGACTTAAACGTGTAGCATTTCAATTCCCCATAAATAAAATTTAACAAGTACTATGAACAACTGCATTACTTAAACCAGCAGCTGTAACAGTAATATCCCCTATTGTTAATCTGCAAGTGCAGTGAGCAGGCTTTTATCAGAATTTTGAGGATTTGAGCTGGAAGGAGGGACCTAAGAGTATGAATAATTTTGCCTTGTCACACCAATGTATAAAATCAGTGTAGCTCTACAGAGGTCAGTGAATTCTTCAGATTTCTACAGGTGGAGCTGAATACAAAATGTGAGCAGCCTTGCAGAATTGTGAATAAGACCAAAGGAAATCCTGCGCCAGCACTTAGTAATTTAACTAGACTTCATACTAATAACCACTGCATGCAGTCTGGCGTTTCTAAATATGATCTTTTAAATAAAGCAATGCAAGTACTTAAAATGCAACCATCACACAGCAGCAAAGCGAGTGAGCTCAAACAAGTAAATCCCTAGGTAGAGATGACATAAGCAACATCTTTAAATGATAAACTTTCACCTTTCTGAGCTAATAAAGAAGAAGCCTACCTTCTTGCTAAAAATACACTGTACCAGCAAATTGCATACACTCAAAGTACACATTAAAATGCAGAGAGAACCCTCTGGGATTTGAGGACAAATATGGTCCTGTGCCAGAGCTGACTGATTTAAGACTGTTAAAAGGATGCTTTTAAACAAAAAATATCTGCCAGTCTCTTGTGTCTCCCACTGTGTTAGAACAATTCCATGGTAATGGGATGATGCTGGTACACAGTGACATATGAGAGTAGAAGTCTGTGCTCTTACATTTCCAGTCTCCAGCACCCCAGAGGAAGGACAAGAAAAGCGGTGATTGCCGTCAGTCAGAGTCCTTGAACAGCACAAGGCCTGGAAATGTTAATATACCCAGAAAGATAAAAGTAACTGGAATTCACAGAAAGGACTCAAAAATCACTCCATGTTTTGAGAAGGTCTTTCAGGATGCCTGTCAGGGATGAGTGTCCCAGTCTCCAGGGACAGAGAGTCAGCATGCATCAACTTGGATTGATAAGCTCCTTTTTTCAGAAAATTATCCTAGGAAAGTTCTCAGTGAGCAAAGGCTCTCCAGGTCTACCCTGTAAAAATGGCCCTGCACAGCAGCAGGAAGGTGAGATGGTGTGATATTGTCCAGCAAAATCATTCAGAGCTGACCCTGGCAGTCTAATCCATTGGTGGCCAGTTGCCATGGTGTTTGGACCCAGAGTATCTATGTGAGGGTGCTGCAGGGATCCTGGAAAGCTCAGGTTCCCTGTTGCC
The DNA here is from genome assembly GCF_028554395.1 of Pezoporus wallicus. Taxonomy (NCBI): domain Eukaryota; kingdom Metazoa; phylum Chordata; class Aves; order Psittaciformes; family Psittacidae; genus Pezoporus; species Pezoporus wallicus. The sequence continues at coordinate 442,190 of NW_026641881.1, read as the reverse complement.
TGCTTTCATTTCCGAAAAGATAAACTCCCTGAAGGCTATGAGACTGGAGACCTTGCTGGTCTGTTTGGGCAAGAAGCCTTCGCAGCAACCAGCTGAGCGATGGGAAATTTTTTCTTCAGGATTCTAATGAACTCTGTCCAGTTGTGTATGGCCTTAGCCTTGCCTTAGATGGAAATGGAGCAGAATCAGTCCTTCTGCAGGAATGTCCGCCAGAGGCATGAATAACATGACCTCCTACTTAGATGACAATCCCTTAGCCTGATGTGGCTTGCTTTTACTTCTTAGATAGATAGAAATTAATTCTCTGTGCCCTGTCCCTAGCCTTTCAGGGTTTGCAGCAGGGGCAAGGTGCAGAATCCATAGGACTTTGCCCATCAGAAGCAGCACAAATCTCCAGAGCTCCCCACTGATACCAGAAAGAAACCCTTCTAATGGCTTTGAAATCCCCAGCAAGCTGAGATGTGTCCATGGCTGAGGTCCCTCAGTTATCTTTTGGGAGCTGTTCATTGCTATCTCAGGGCTCCCAAAAAACCAGCAGCAGAACTGGACTGAACTTGGGGTCAGGCACAGGGGAAAGAGGCTGCACAGGCCAGTGAAACCCAGTTGTGAGGGTTATTGCATTAAGTATTAACCAGTTCTAAGGGCTATGGTGTTACTGCTTGTGACCTTGCCTGTAGAGGAAATTAGGGTTAGCTGCATCGGCCATTGCCAGGTGGAGCCAGAGTGGGGGCTGCTGACGTGTTTCTGGAGGGAGAAGACATATTTTTCAACTTACTAATGATGGATTTTTAGTAGGCCAGAAGCTGGGAAAGCATCCAGGTACAGAAAGTGTCTTCATCAGAAAATTAAGTGAATGGGAGCAGAAACACACTGTTGCTGTTCCTTTTCGGGTCATTTTGTTCTGGTGCTTTCAGCCGTATGCATAGAAACTCTTCAAGGAAGATATACAGCTTGAATTGTATGAGGCAATGAATTAATGGTTATCACAAACAGCTCCTGCCACTCACAGACTACAGCCCTGGAGGAGGGAGGAGCAGTAGCAGCATGTTAGGAAATGGATCTGAAGAAAAAATCCTCAGCTGCTCACAGATCACTCCTGCTTTTAACCTGCTTTTAACCTGCTCACCAAAATTTAAGGGTTTTGAAGGTACTCATGGGTGCTGCCCCACTGGAACCTCTTGTGAAAGATGATCCAGAGTCTGAGCCCACCTAATGGAGGTGCGGAGGGATGAGAGAGGCATCTGAGTGTCTGCTGCTGCTAGTAACTACATCCAGGAACTTCCAGAGCTGCCCTAAGCAAAAGGACCCAGGGGATTTATTGATGGGATCCCCAGCAGCCCTTTTGAGGACAATGATTTTCAGCCCTGACTGTAACACCAGCACCTTTGTTTTCTCCCCAGGAGTCTCAGCCCACTGTTTGTTGTTGTGTGTATTTTTACCCTGCTTCATTATAAAAACAAAGTTAAATGGCCGTGTCATCAGCCTGTCATTTCCCTTCACTAACTTATGAGGGTACAAGACAGTTTTGACCACATTTGGCAATGGAGGTTGAAGGTTTTAAGAAAGAGGTCTTTATATTAAAAGGCATGTATGTTTTAAAGTGGTGTTGGAGGGATGAGACCCCCACATTCATTGCCACAGAGAGCAAGAGTCTGCAGCAGAAGCTGAGCAGGCATTTGTCCTGCCAGCTGGACCATCAACATGCTGGTGTATTAAGGGACACAGAAGGGTGTGGGGCTTTTGCACTGGGAACAGGAGCAGGGTACAAGAATATGCCATGGGAAAAACAGATTCAGTGTTTATTCCTGTTACGAAACATCTTGTTTTCCCACAGTACGAGGAAAAGTGATTTCCTGGTAAAGAACTAATGGGTGGAAAGTCAGAATGTGTTTTGGCTTATTTGGAGATGCCACTGGTTTTCACAGACAGAAGAAGCCTGGAAAGGTTTCTCCATAGAAATAGCGTGGTAAGGTCTCAAATCCTCGCCTTGCTCCCCAGCATACACACACACATACCCATTCATACATACACACACAGAACTAGGGTCTCATGAGCAGCAGTTCACAATGATTTTTTTCATTTGTATTGTCTGGCTGGGGTCAGACACGTCTCCATGTGCCTCATGTGGGTGTCTCTGCGTGTTCCAGTTCACAGCGTCCTGCCTATCTACCAAGGACCAAATCTCAAGAATTCAAGAAAATAACCTATATGTGATCTAAGCAAAGGAAATCATTAGTAAGATCTTCTTAAAAGGAGAATTCCTTGGTTCTTAGAAATGTTTGTGTATTAGCCTCACAGCTATTTCTGTCTTTTTCTTTTGCCACATCTGTGAACACACATATGCATGCCCTGGACATACACATGATGGGAACTTTGATTGGGAAAGCAGGCTTAAGAAGGAACAACCTCCTAAGAAAACATTTCAGGTTTGAAAAACAAACAAACCTGGCATCAGCAAAAGCTAAGTGTCTAAATGTACTCAACAAAGCTTTTGCTGTAGGTACGTATAGTCAGCTAAGTTCTCTTACCTATTATGAACAGGATACTTGATGATTCACTTGATCATTCACTCAAAAAATTGCTATATGCTAAGGAACTCACGGCTCCAGATCATACCACACCTGACAGATGAAGTGACACCCAAGCTGAAAAGCTGCTACAAACCTTGCTTATAGATTATTTTTTTATAGGTGCTGAGTGAACTCATAAATGTCCATACATGAGTGCATGCTACCTCCTTACACACCAGGAAAGTGCATTGCCAGTCATAAGGGATGGAAAGAGCACAGCAAGCCACACCATGGGCACAATTCAGGCATTCCAGCTGCAGCCAGCCGTTTTCCTGAGCAAGAATGACCCACACGGGCTGACCTAAGGGAAGCCTGAGAAGCCTAAGAAAAAGCTGTTGGGAAAAGGCTTTCTCACAAGCATTTATTTCCCTTGTTATTGCACAGCCATCTTCGAACTACCGCATGTAGGGCAGGCATGGAATAAGCCTGGTCTGCTGGAGACATTCCTAATCAAACCTGAAGGTGCTCACCTAATGGTCATGGAGCTGTTGTGGGGCACTGCCAGATCTCAGGGTGCAGGCAAACCTCTTTCTCAACAAGTACACACATGCAGTTCTCTGCTCTCACAAATCTTGGGTAGGATGCAGATCATTAACACAACCAGGTTAGGGTGTCTCTATGTCAGTGAGAGGTCTAAATTTCCAGCAGTGATGATTCAAGACTCAATTTAGTCACTACACATAGGGCTCTAGTGCCACTTAGAGGTCCTTCAGCGTTGTCATGGGGCTAATAGACATGACAATGAGTCTTGGGGTACTCAAGAGCATCCCAAATAGCACCAGGCATGATGGATGCTAACGGAGACTCTCCTTTCACAACCAGTCATAAAATCATAGGATAGTTAGGGTTGGAAAGGACCTTAAGATCATCAAGTTCCACCCCCCCTGCCATGGGCAGGGACACCTCACTGTAGATCATGTCATCCAAGGCTCTGTCCAACCTGACCTTGAACACCACCAGGGATGGAACATTCACAACCTCCCTGGGCAACCCATTCCAGTGCCTCACCACCCTTACAGTAAAGAACTTCTTCCTTATATCCTATCTAAACTTCCCCTGTTTAAGTTTTAACCCATTACCCCTTGTCCTGTCACTACAGTCCCTAATGAAGAGTCCCTCCCCAGCATCCCTATAGGTTCCCTTCAGACACTGGAAGGCTGCTATAAGGTCTCCAGGCAGCCTTCTCTTCTCCAGGCTGAACAGCCCCACCTTTCTCAGCCTACCTTCATACGGGAGGTGCTCCAGTCCCCTGATCATCCTCGTGGCCCTCCTCTGGACTTGTTCCAACAGTTTCATGTCCTTTTTATGTTGAGGACACCAGAACTGCACACAATACTCCAGGTGAGGTCTCACGAGAGCAGAGTAGAGGGGCAGGATCACCTCCTTCGACCTGCTGGTCACGCTCCTTTTGATGGAGCCCAGGATACGGTTGGCTTTCTGGGCTGTGAGCACGCACTGAAGCTGGCTCATGTTCATTTTCTCATCAACCAACACCCCCAAGTCCTTCTCCACAGGGCTGCTCTGAATCTCTTCTCTGCCCAACCTGTAGCTGTGCCTGGGATTGCTCCAACCCAGGTGTAGGACCTTGCACTTGGCATGGTTAAACTTCATGAGGTTGGCATCAGCCCACCTCACAAGCCTGTCAAGGTCCCTCTGGATGACATTCCTTCCCTCCAGGGTATCAACCGAACCACACAGCTTGGTGTCATCGGCAAACTTGCTGAGGGCGCACTCAATCCCACTGTCCATGTCAGCAACAAAGATGTTAAACCAGACCGGTCCCAACACCGATCCTTGAGGGACACCACTCGTTACTGGTCTCCAACTGGACATTGAGCCATTGACCACAACTTGCAAATGGCCATCCAGCCAGTTCTTTATCCACTGAGTGCTCCACCTATCAAATTGATGTCTCTCCATCTTCTGTCATCTCAGTGACTCATTAAGCTCCCCTGGCTGACATGGAAGTAGGCTTCAGGTTTCCAAACATCCCTAAGCCTTCATTTGTGCTGTCATTTTAAATGGTGCAGGATACCCTGCCTGGCTTACCAGGGCATGGGTCTATGGTAATTACTGTGTCATATCTGCCAGCTTGAAAAGGTGTCATGGGACCACAGGGCATTTCAGATGGCTTCAGGTGACCCCTGCACATGGCTGGAGTTGGTAGCATAGACACCTAGGTGGAGGAATGTAATCTGAACCTGGACCCCACCCCAAATATTTAAATCACATAGACATTTGCAACTGCAACTTCTGCCTCTGAGTTTTCAGTTTAATCAGTATCAGCAAGTCCTCAAATCAACCCAAAAGACAGTCAGGTAAGTTCTTTTCACTTGCCTCCTTCCCAAACTGAAATCCACCAAATCAGGTTGGGAAATTGTACTATTACCGCCTAAGATAGAGACTGAACAGAGGGTTTTGGCATTTGACCATCCAAGATCCTTTCCCAGTCATTTGACATGATGAGCATGTAATAGCAATACAGTCACACTTTGTATTCCAGTTATTGTAACAAATCACTGATATTATATCTGTACAGGTAATCGCTGTATCGTTGATAAGTACAGCCCACAGTGCTCTGTTTGTACAAAGCTTCTACAGCTTTTACCTGTACTTTATTCCAGGTAACCAAATAAACAAATCTAAAATAACTTTAGCCACTCTTAGTCCTGTCTTCATTAGCTCTGCACTATCTTGTATTAATATGCATAATATTGGCTGTCAGGTTTTACGCTCCTGTAAGCCTTAGTCTTTGTGCAGAAATTTTGGTCACAGTACTTTGTGCTAGTTACCTTGCTCCACAATTACTGCCCAACAGCAGGGATTAGTCAGTATTTCAGCACAGTCAAAATCTGATGGGAAATCTTTATGTGCACCTGTTTTTGGCAAAGTATCTTTCCTCCAGTGACTTTCTGTATGGCTGAGTTACGATTCTGACAAGATCACACAGCAAATCCATTCCTGTCTTTTTTGGGGTGATGATGTCTAATGACGTCTTTAGTGTGGGGTATGACAAAAATGTACATGTGAAAAAAGTACCATAGTCTGGCCTGCATAAGACAGACAGTCTTGCATTCAATTGCTCCCATAACTGGGCCTAAAAGTCCTTCAAAGCCAGAAAAGATGGGCCAAAGTATTTCTGCAGGATTTTGAAGCAGTGGGTTAATAGGATGAGGGGTAATGTTTTTAAGGTAAAAGAGGGGAGATTCAGGCTGGACATGAGAAAGAATTTTTTTACAAAGGGGGTGGTGAAACACTGTCTCAGGTTGCCCAGAGAGGCAGTAGATGCACCATCCCTGGAGACATCCAAGGCCAGGTTGGATGTGATTCTGGGCAACCTGGTATAGTTGAAGATGTTGCTGCTCATTTCAGGGGGCTGGACTGGATAACCTTTGAAGGTTCCTTCCAATCCAAACTATTCATGATTCTATGATTCTATTACAGTGTCATTTCCCTCAGAGAAGTAAAAAAATAACTAACAGTATATAAAGATGTTGAAGCGTAGTCTGTGTTTAGATGAGACAGTTGTGAGAAAGACTCAATCCTGCCACCTGAGCATAGACCCATGTTATCCACAGAGAGGTGGAAGTGTCTGGATGTCCATTGCAGCTAGGATGGACAAGATGACAGCCTACACTTGACTTTTCTTTGTCAAAGGTCAAACTGCTTAAAAAAACCCATACAGCCCAAAGGAAGCAGCAGTAGCCCACTGCCTTTTCCCCCTGTACAGCACGAAGGATGTGGTTTTCCTTTTTTATGTGGGACTTGCCACAGTTGTCTTTTCTGCTACCTCAGTTGGAGGATGCCAAACATCCTTATGTGAGGGTGCAGCTGAAGGTCACATGGAAATTTTGGTTAGCAGAGTATGTATCTCCATGGCTGATTAGTAATGTTTCCCACATGGTGCCTTCATTATTTGCTGCCTAAAAATGGGACTAACTCATGCTACACTTTGAGGTACAGTCCAACCAGCTTTTGGTTTTGGCTTTGGTGGGGTTTTTTAATCCTCTCACCCTGTCCTGTTGGTGTCCTCCGTTTTTAAAAGCTTCTTTACCTATTTAAGAAACACCTTAGATGAAGACATTGCCGGATCATCTGAATGGCCAAAACAGAAAAAAAACAACAAACCCACAGGGCTTCTTCCCCTCCTTCTTTAATGGCTGCATCCTCCCTTCTCCTCTCATATTTACAATTTTTTTCTCCCTCCTGATTTCGCTTCTCATTTCTCTGCTTTTTCCTCTTGTATATTCTCTAATGGCAACTCTATCTTCTCCCAGAGTTTCAGATACTGTTTCTCCAGCAGAGCCTCAACCCCAGCTCAGCTTTTCAGCTTTGCATTTAATTCCTTTGACATTTGTTTTTGTGTGCCTATCCACCATCCCAATACAAGTTCTTTAGGATGAACCCCAGATCTTTTCGCCTTGGCCTTTTCTGCATTATCTATCACTGTAGACAACTCCATTTTCTTCTTTCTGTCTTGTAATCTGGACTCTTTTCTCTCCTTCAACCACACTAAATCTTGTCTCATGAATCTTGTAATTTCCTTTTTTAATATAATCAAGACCAGTCTTTTCATTGCCGTCTCCAGTCTTAACACCTGATTCATCTTCTGTCCTTGTGACAATTCCTGCTACAGGCAGCTGTAATGCTGCTAGAATATTTCAGTCAGGGAATAAATCCTGCTCATCTGCATTTTTTTTGTTTGATCTGGATGATTTGTTGCTCTGTGATAAACTGACTTTTCTTCATGGACAAAGTAGACCTCAGATGTGGTCCTTTCTGTGTGCTGTTAACTGTATGGCCAATACCACTTTCAACCTGAGCAATTGTTGAACAAAGCTGTGTATGATATCTTCAATTTCTTTTGCTACTCCATTGCAGGGTCATCTGATCTGTTTTCTACTCTGCAGTAATTATTTCATGTCACTCATTACAAGTGAACAAATCAGTTCAGTTTATAAGCTCTGACTCTTCCTACCTGCATACTCACTCCAGTGGACTGTTTCCAGCTTGTGTTCTTCTCTGAGCCACTGACAGGACATGGCTTCACTGGATGGCATGAAGAGAAAGATATTTTTTCTTTACTTGCAAAACAATTGAATGCTAAACCTACTCGAATGAGAAACATGATTATTCCTCTATGTGACTTCTTTATTTGACCTCTTTCGTTTGCACAGTCTCTCTTCCTCACATATTTTGCACCTTGCCGGTTTAAAACTTTACGTATCTGTAACTCTACTGCTCATGCTGAGCGCATCTGCAATGTGTTGATTAGGAGCCACCTGGAAGATGTGGTAGTCATCACAAACACCTTTGCTTTTCATTCACATCAGTTACAAGCCAGGTCTTTAGTATCCCTTCCTCACCCTTCAACTCTTAGAATACAAAAGATTCCCCGTATCTTGTACCTCTACAAGATACGGGGAATCTTGTAAATGTGTAGGATGTATCCTACAGGAAACTGGTAGAGATGCTTCTCTTTATGTGGTTTAAGTCTTTGTCACTGCAAATAAAATTTCTTTTTGTAAGTACTGAGATGGATTTTACTGGTTTGCACAGCTTGGCCACCTGGGAAATTGCAGCGACAACAAGGATGGAAGGTGCATGCTGCTGCACATAGATTTGTATATGTTGTACCTACATATACACATATGTGTCAGCCCCTGACAGGGGAAATGTTCACCACATCTGAACATCACACGTCCCATGACAAAAGCTGAATGTGCCTGATTCCTCCCAGCAGAGGTCAGTGGTAACCTAGTTGCCAAAATTGCTTGGCGCGTCCAATCAAGCATGCACGCACAAAACTGCCTCGGATAAAGGTGCCCTGCAGAAGAGTGGCTCAGGCAAAGTTGTACACCTAGTGCTGGGAAATTTCATATCTATTTCTCAGTATAGGGCCACAAGCATTTCGCATATGCAATACTGCCTTAGCTTTTTCCTGAGATGTGCACTGAACTTTTCATTATAGTAAATAACACTTATGGCTCACAGCAGCTTCCTTTTCTCATTGGTTCTTTCCCCCCACTTTAGATCATGGTGTTAGTATCACTTCGGCCATTGTGGCCAATTTAACACAAAGTTAAAAATTCCCACAACAGTTTTAGTTGCTATTGAGAGTGCATAATGTATTAAAAAGCTTTCATTTAATGTTTTCTTTCCTCTCCCACTGAAGATGAGAACTATATAAAGTACTCTTTCTTTTTCATTGTTTTTTCCCCCACCTTTATGCCTGAACCCTCACTCAGACTCACGCTGCCAATATAATGTATGTATCAGATATAAGAGGCTGGAGACCCTGTTTAATAAACTGCATTGCAGAAGATAATTGTGTGTTGTATTTTTCAGCATCTCTTTTCTGTTTCTTTCTGAAAAGCACTTCAAGCTTTATTTCACATTAGTGTTCAGTACAGCCCAGCCACCAGCCCTGCAACAGAAACAGCGAAGTACAGGTGAATGGGAACAAACAAGCTCAGCTTGCCTCTGCTAATTTATTTCAGATTCACCAACCTTGAACCACTTGATATATGGCAATGACATTCTTGTAATTCACAGTTACTCACCATTTAAACAGCAACTCAAGAGATGCAGAGCATTTCATAGACATTAATGACCCCCTGGAGACCTGCTGACCTAAGGCCAAGGACCCATAACCTTGATTGATCATAAATTCCCAAACCACTGTTTTGGCCAGAGTTCATCATTGCTATTGGAAGCTGAAAGGCATGGGATAATCTGTAAGATGTCTGTTTTTTCCCCACTGCCAGGTTCTGTGATGTGCCTGTCCTAAATTACCCCGAAATTCTGGGAACTGCTAGGGAATTGACTTCCTTTGTGTAAGCTCACCATGTTCCGTTTTTACATCTTAACTACTCTGTTTCTCTAATTCAGAGAATAAGCTGCAGCACTCTGTAAGACTGTTTTGTCCAATCTTTAATTCCTCTTTCTAGTGACAACGTAAGGTACATCTATTGAAATGTGCTACAGTCTTAATGTTTAAACCAAAGACACTGAAGTCTAATCACCTGTGGGTTTTTCTGCTGTCTTTCTGATGTATATTTGTATAGTGCCACAGCTTCAACAGACAAGCTATCCTTCCTAAATTAATGAGGAGATCCAACCCAGAGCAGCCCAGGGCAGGGCACAACCCTTGGGGACCAGCAGAAATGATGTTCACAGCTGTCTTGCAGCACACAAAGTGATTTCTAGATTAAGGACAGTATCAGACCTATGAGGAAGTCTAAATACTTTCTTATAATGGAGATATCAATAACTAAATGGTTTTGGTTCATCAGGAATAAACCATGGAAAACCTCCTAGGTCATGTTAGGACAAGGGAGCAGGACAAGCTCAGGACTGTATCGTGGTGTGTCCCATGCTGATTTCAGTAAGGATGGTCCCTATGATATCAGGTCTGCCTAAACAAGGTGGAAGATCCTCTCCATGAGGGCTTATGCCTGCAAACAATTCCATGTTTGACCTGGCTAAGACCCTTCCCAGCAGAGGCTTCAGAAGAGCTGATGAAGGAGGAAATTCCCACCAGCAAGCTCCATCACTTGCTGTTTATTACACTCCTCCTGCTGGACCCAAGGGAGAAGCAGAGACCACCCAAAGGAAAAGAGTCTTTCAGTGTTGCATGAAAGACCTAGAGAGCTGCTGGAAGAGCAGGGAGGTGGCTGGGCAAAATTCATCAGGCCCAAGGAGGTGCTAAAGGGGCAAAGGCCTGCTGAGGGGCAAAGAGTGTAATGCCATTAATTTTTGGTCACACTTTGGGGGGAGGAGAGGCTAAGAAATTATAATGCATGCAAGAAGGCAGGAGAGATGGCAAAGGATGCTGGAAAATGGACAATTTTATACAAAAATAATTTATTTGCACTGTTCAAGTATTCTTGGGGTATCCTAGAATACTATCACAAACTTGCAACCAGTCAAGTAAAAGGAAATGTGGATCAAGTGGAAAGAAAAGGCATGTTTTTAATATCTTCACAGTAAGATCTACGGGTCTGCAGTGCCAAAACCACATGAAGAAGTAAATGTGCAGTCTTACTTAAAAGTTTCTCCACAGATATACTAATCTGTTGGACTTAATTTTGTGTAATTTCTGCACCTGGAAGATTTAGCCAGATATTCCACCTGAGCATTACTGCAGAGCTTTTCCCTTCACCATTTACTAGCAACGTTATGCCAATGACACAAATCCCAAGGAACTCTGAGGCGTGGATCTTACTGCTGAGATACTCTTCTCTCACTTGTTTCTTCTTCACGGTTCCAAGCTTGGGCTAGGGTAAAAATTCAGTAACAATGTTTAAAAACTCATCAAATTTCAGCAACAATGGACAGAGACATCTCCCGTCCAAACCCTGGGTTCTTCAAGGTGGTCCAGATGCCCTAGAAGAAGGGAAGATACGGCTACCAACTGTGTTGAAATGAGGAGGACTGTGAAAGGCAGTCTATATGTCTTCCCCATATACTGAATCAGGGTTCCAGCCATACAAGTGTGAAACTGGAAGAGGCTTCCTGGGGAAAGTTCAACCTTTTCTGGCTGCAGCAGCCGAGCTGTAAAAGCAGGGAAAATATAACTGGTTTATCCATGATCAAAACTTCATTTTTAAACACTTAGGTTTCTTACCTACACAACTTCTGTTAGAAAGCAGAACTATTTTCCTCTTATTTAATATATCTGCTTGAAAAAAATCCCACTAGATGAAAGATTTCAGCAGAATTTCTCTCCAAGTTATCTTTTCTGACTCCTTCCTATATTTCAGAAGGCAAACAGCAACACTAAAACAAGCTGAGATTTTAAGAACTGCTCAGCCAACAACTAGGTGTTTTCTTCATATAGTTTTCCCATCATAAATATACTGTCAATACAGCATAAACCAGAGGCAGATGGCTTGTCAAAAAAAGTAAATCTAAAAATAGGATTCTCTGTTACATACAGTTTATTATAGCTGCAACTGTAATAAACTGTACCCCTTTCAGGTTGTTTTCCTGCAAATAGTTTTATGGGGTTTTCTGCTTGCGTGGATGGATGGGTAATTGGATGGATGGGTAGACAGATGTCTGGAGAGGGAATTTTATTCAAGCAAATGGAGGTCCAGCATGTCAACAAGTATATTCATGCCAGAATTGCTTTCTCGCCTGTCATGGATAGAGACATAGAGTTAAATATGTATAAATAAGTATATGCATGATTATTGGCAGAAATGTGAGCTAAAAATGAAGGAAGTATCTTCAGACTGATAGCATTTCTGCTTTGTCAGGAGGAAAATCCAGCTATTTAAAAACTGGGACCAGCATACCATGGAAACATAACACTCTGCTGTGCAAAACGAACAGGATCAAAAGATGAAAACGTTGTTAAATGCTTTGATTTTTCCTAGGCTTATTTTTAAGCTATCTGTATCTGAAGCTGCAGGGTAAACCCAAGCACTAACATGACAACTAGTCCTCTGGAAAGCAGGGAGAAGGGAGACAGTGCCTGTAGTTATCCTGATGGGTAAAGTCAGTGATCCACACGTACCAGCTGGCTCCAGGGCTGTGCCACACTGCACATCAACCTCAGTGCAGGGCAGACTCAATCAGGTGTTGCAGTGGAGGATCCTGCAGGCAGCTCCCACTCAGCACTACAATTACACCACCTGTGTGGCCTTGTCTTTATCTAAGAGTGCAGCAGCAAGTTCTCATGTGAACAGCCTGTCTGTTGGATGGGAGAAATGAAGAACAGAGTTGTTTTCTTATAACAAAATCCTGTAATAGCTTGAATGACCAATATGGAGTAACCTTTTTTATGGATGAGGTGTTCAGATTGTGCTGCACCTGATGGGAGGCTGGTTTGGTGCTGCACAACTTGAGGTTCCCAGCAGATAAGGAGATGCTCGTTTACCTCTAATATTCTTTCTTTATTTATATTATTAGGACTAATAAATACCATTTTAAATGATACTTTACAGAGTCTGAGCTCATTCCTTACCAGGATCATAATAAAACAGCTAACGTGCAGGACAGACAGCTCCACAAGGAGCCATCATACATGCCATGATGAAAGGGGCAGGGGATGGGGGCAGCTGCCTTTACTGGGAGCTGGGCTTCCCTGTATGGTTGTGCCCATGGAGAGAGGGGAAACTGGAGCCTGGGCTGAGAAGATTGATTTGCTAGTGCTGGTCAGGTCGTGTCCCAGCAGCCAACTTCTCTTCACCATCCACCCTCTGCACTTGGGAGCAAGAAATCCTCCATCCTTTTAAGTGTGTAAAATACATACTGGCATTGTCCTCTGCTGGTTAGTGCCAGCCCCATAGCGGGGTTTGCTCTGATGAACACTAGCAGACCCACAAAGCACCCTCTGCTCCCAGTCCCTGGCTCTGCTGGAACCCAGGCAGGTCAGCCATGGGCAACCACCACAGGAGCCACCAGCAGCTCTGTGGAGAATACTGCCCTCTGCATTTTACTAATTTATTCATTTATATTTTCTGTATTTTCTTATTTATTCTAAAGGATGTCTTTTTACATTTATTCGTGGTTCACATTTGCTCAGTCTGTGTGGGATGGCTCCTTAAGGGATGGAACCGACCACTCCTGCTGAGCACTTGATGCCCTACAGGGAATCTGGGCTGTGCTGGTAAATTTGGTCAGGGGTACTGTTCCTATTCCCTGGGGTGATGAGCCCTACTCATGAGGAAACTGATTGAGGATTGAAAGAGGGAGAGGGATGATTGTCCTGCTAGGAAGAAACAGAGCAAGAAGATCAGGAACATTTAGAAAACTAAGACTTAATTTAGTGGGCCTCAGTTTAAACTGCAACTTTATCCAGCCCTTTTGCCATGTGGTAAGTGCTTGTGTGCAGACATGTATCGGAAGCATCAGTGAAATGGTCAGACCTTGCTATTTTTTATATTGTATTTTCATATTCACATTATTTATTTAAATTTTAATATTTAAATGAAATTATTTATATTTATAACATTCTTCTCTATTACAAATGCTATTTATCATATTCATAATCATGGTGTTTATATTATTTATGCTATTATTATATTTATACTATGTTTATATTATTCTTATTTTTTTGTCATGGATTGGGGGTGCACCAGGCCAAACTCAGAATGCAAATAGCAGCTGCAATGTACTTTAAGCTTGTGGTACCAGCCTGTGGGTCTCCATAACGCTGCAAAACTGGCAAGTGCAGAAGATCATCAGCAAATAAGGAAAACGGGGAGGAATGAAGAGACACAAGCCTTCTGGCCTGCATACAGGGCTTTGCACCCATGCAGCCAGGCAGGTCTCCTCCATACTCGTGTACTGAGAAAACACATATTTGTAGGGATGCACTTATACTGGGAAACACATTTTTGCACAAGGATAACTGCCTGCCTCAATATGTACCAGTTCACCTGTGTGCTAAGAGAGGGGGTCCTTTGAGACCCAAAGTGATATTGAGGTTCAATTTTCTTAACTTGCCAAGAGCTTTTCCTCAAACTCAGGCAGAGACCATCAAACAAAATCCTGGAAAGGCAAAAAAGCAGCTGCCGGTGCAATATCTGTCCAGGCTCATGTTAAATCTGTTTCTTTTGATCACAGGGTTTAAACACTGTGGGTACTAGAGCAAGCCAAAATCTGAGAAGTGCTCAGATTATTCTGTTTTGTCCAACATCTTATGAAGCCCAGCTCGGACACATGTTCAGGTTGTGGGATGCTGTGAAAAGCAAACTGCATCCAGGTGCCACAGTGCAATTATTGCTAGCAATGCTGCAGGCTCTGAAGGGGTCTCTGCTGGATTTTGGAGCAGATGTCCAACATTGTGCATGCTCTGCGGTCACGGGCAGGGGGGGCTGCAAGGTTCATGCCAGGTACCTCACAGGATGCCAAATCCAGTAACAGCAAAAATTAACCCTGAGACATAGCATTCTACATGCTGATCTTACAATTGTTCCTAGAAGACACTCACATTCACTCACTGAGATGTTGCATTTGCCTTACAAGCGCGGATTCCTGAGCTCACAGGCTGACATACTTCACTTCGTGCTAGGAAAAAGTTCTCTGTGTGGTTTGCTGGGTAAAGCAAGTGGAGGCTGTGCCTTTGCCTCCTAAAGTCTTTCAGTAATTCAGGGACAAAACCTGCCCCTGTATCAGGGACATTGCCCTTTGTCTGCTGGGATGGCCCCCATTTAAAGCCCTCATGCTTAACAGGGACCTGGCATGTGAATCTGGTTTTGGGGCTCTGCCATGTTACCCTCCTAAGCCTAGGAGAGCAGGCTGCCACATTTGTCCTTCAGCGCTGCTGGAAAAAATGAAGAGGGAGACACATAAGGCAAGCTAATGCCCAAAGAGCTTGTGGATTGCAGGGTATTTTGATGCTATGATAGCAGGATATTTTGATCTATGGTGAAGTAAGAGCAAGAAGATAGTCTGCTTCAGGGAGACTAAGGGAACAAATAAATTCAACGTGATATTTTGAGTCCACATGCTTCTTCCATGTATCTTAGTGCTCTCTGAACATATGAATACAACACCCAACAATTCCTCTGCAGGAAAGGTCTTCTTTTTATCCCTGTTTTACAGGCTAGGTCTCAATAGGGGAGCATTAGAGATGCCCAATGAACCAGACCTAGCTATTTGCCCCATTACCCGTACTATCACTGTCCTCCCAAACAAACATCTCAGACATCCTTTTTTTCAACTAAAAATGGGTCTGGGTGCCTATGCTTAGTGCAGGTGGGCTAAGCAAGGTGTTAGCTCAAGGGCTGAGGCACCAAGAAGCAGAGCTCCCCATACTCCCTGCTCTCCAAAAGGAGCAGGGGCTATGCTGGGACACCAGCCCAGGGTAGCCAGGGCAGCAAACCTGCCTCTCCAGGCAATCTCATTTCATCTGCCTCCTCTGGGCAGCAAAATTCAGTTCTGTATAGACCACTGTGAAGCCTAGAGCCAGCTCTGGAAGACAGCCCCAGATGCGCTATGTGAAGGCACATGAGCTCACAGCAACAACCAGCTTTCCCTTCCATCTGCTCTGATTAAATACGTTTGTGACAAACTGGCTGTGCATTCCTCCAGCAAAATACTCATTTTTAAAAAATCTTGACTCGAAATAAAACCCCAAATGACAGAGCAAAGCTGATTGGGAACCGGGAGTTCAAAACCATGTCTTTTTGAGGATGAAATCCTTTTCCTTTACAGCTTTTGCCCTCTCCCTTCTGCTACTTTCTATAAGACAGGGAAGTTATCTTGGGAATCAAAATTTCCCAGTTCCTTTTCAAACAGACACAGGGTACAGTGCTATTTCAATCTTTTAAGGTATGCATTGAGAGGGGAAGGCAGGCAGATACTAGGTACCATCTTGGCTGGTCCCAGTTCCCACCCAACCCAGCAGTCCCATTGCCCACGAGAGCAGACACCTCCCTGCCTGCAGCACAGCTCACTCCATCTCACTCAGGGTGCACCGTACACAGCACTTCGAGAACACTGTGGCCAGCATCTTATGGAAGATGCTGTGAAGTGGGTGATCAACCATTGCCTAAGCTGTCTTTTGCTGCTGATACCAGTATTGATAAGAGCTCGGTCTTGAGGGTGTATGAAAAGGAGCAGTGTTACACAAGACCAGCCTTAGGTAGGTATGCTATATCACTGCTGTAATATTAGGTATCAGGTAAGAAATGAACATGATGGATCATTTCTAAACCAGGCCTCCTCTGGGAACGTTGTTCACTGGCTGCAGTGTAAGAGCCCTGATGTGTCATGGAGGTTTTCACAAGGCCCCATCTGCCCCAGGAGCTGACGAATGCTTCGTGATGAGATCCGGACCTTTGACTGCTCCTTCTGTCTCCAGTCCATCAGCCCATCCGCTGGTAATTGAAAGCTGCCTGGAAATTACTAGTCTAAGTTTCTGCAGCAGAGGAGAGGCTGCTCTTGTGGATTTCTTCTGTGGTTTCCAGCAGCCTCTTGTTATGAATGTCAAATCCCTGCATTTCCCACAAAAAGAGCTAACAAAGCCTTCACGTGGCTGTTTGCTATTCCACTGCTTTTTACATCCTTCTTTCATGCCTTTTTGAATGGATTAAGAAACCCTCAGATACCAGTACCTGAGGGAAAACTCAGCGACTCAGCTTACATGCAAATTCTGCGTGTTTGTAATTCAAACTGTGTTGATTAGGTACAGTAAATAAGTATTGATTCTGACTAGATGGTTTATGTAACTAAGCAGCGCAGCAGGAATGAAGCATTATAACTATTACAGCTGCATGTGCAAATTACAGAGCTCTCATTTATTGGAATAGTTGAAACGAACTGCTCCTGCTGTGCTGATTAGTTAAATAAGCCATCAAATCAGGGAACATAACCATGTGCCGTAACACCGCACGCAATCTGGAATTATGCATTGGACTGTAGTGTTCGTGATTCATACCAGCTAGTCATCTGTCCAACCAACTCAAGGCAAAAAGATTTTTCTTCTCCCAAATGCATAATGTGATATTTGTTCTCCACAAATACTGAAATGCAGAGTTAGCCTGTGATGACCGGCTAGGGCTTTTAAGTGTCTGTGAGTATGAACTGCACGAATATTAAATGCTAGCAGAGACAGGGCAGGAAAGATTTTGTGACCAGGAGCCATATCTAAATTCCAAGCAGCTGTGGGCCCACATCTCCACCAGATGTGAGTGCTGTCTATCGGTGCTTTGGCAAAGCGACTCGCATCTCTCAGGTGTGGCTGGTCCCCTTGGCCAGCTGTTCCCGCAGGAGAAAAATGCATGTGCTATTTTTGTGGAGGGTTTGCTTTCAGCATTTGTGTTGGTTTTAGCTGTTACACCCATACAGCATATTGGGAAAAAAAGGCAGCAATGAAGACTGTATGCAGGGGTATGAAGATATGTGATTATCCCTACTTTTATGGTCTTACATAGCTATTAGCTGCAGTAGGCTTGCTATGTCCTCCAGCTGGGTAGATGGACTAGGTGACCTTTGAAGGTTCCTTCCAAGCCAAACTATTCTATGATTCTATGAAATCTTCTGCCTTTGGTAAGCTGCATGAGGGGCAGGCACACTGTCCTCCCACCCCATCTTTGTGTTCTTTCCCATGTATTGACTTCCTCCTCCATTCAGAGACCACTGGAATTCCCGCTTAAATGGACCTTTGGTCCCGGTAAGTCTGTCCTCATTTTTTTACTTCTTGGACTGTCCCATCTTGAATCTATCCTCTGCCTCTTGCAAAATTTCCAAATAGGAAAATGTGTAGAAGAGATACAGGGAACCGCAGAGCTCTGCATGGTTGGGTGACGTTGGGCTGAGGACTGTGGGTTGCATGGAGGACCAGGAATGGATGTGAGTTGATATTTTAGGCAAAGCTGGTGCAGAGAGCAAAAACATGACCTCATGGGTTGTGCAGCAGCTCTAAGGGATGTATTGGGAAGTGCACTGACAAGGCACACAACTTTAGGGGTTTCAAAGTGACAAGCTCATCCTTCAAGCACATCCTCCATGTTTATCCTTCACCCTGGTCTGAGTATTTCTCCCATCAGCAGAGGATGGAGGGGACGGCTGGAGCACTGCAGGCCAGTAGTGTCAGTCTCGTTACAATCTCAGTGAAACATAAAGCTGAGTAACTTGTTCCTTCACCTGGATAAAAGTGCTTCTATCACTTAACTGGATAGCCCACTAGATTAAGCTGACAGCTTGCTTTAGTATGCTTTTGGGGTGATGCCTGGCTGTCCTTGCACAGCACATGTGAATGAGGCATGTTCTTGCAGAGCTGGGGAGCAGCACACACTAAACCACACCACAAAAACCATGAGGCACTCATTAGCAGGCTATATTTG
Source organism: Pezoporus wallicus (assembly GCF_028554395.1). Classification (NCBI taxonomy): domain Eukaryota; kingdom Metazoa; phylum Chordata; class Aves; order Psittaciformes; family Psittacidae; genus Pezoporus; species Pezoporus wallicus. Next base: position 423,817 of record NW_026641881.1, on the reverse strand, counting down.
ATCTTGCAAAATCTGCCCAGATCTTTGGCTTAAGCCTTGCAGAGATGTGATGCAGGCTTTGTATCAAGCAGAGCTGAGTTATATAACATTTTACAGTGACTGGTAAGATTGATGACCTGGAAAATAGGATTTGGCACTGCCTGTGGCAATCAATGGGTGTGCGGCTACCATGTACAGGTAACGAGGGGTCTCTCGCCAGGCTGTGTCTCAGGTTTTGGATATGGTTTGCTCCTTCCCTACAGTGACGTACCTCCTGACTTCACACTGATCTCCTGTCCATGCTGGGGTGTTTTCCCGTTTTCTGTAAGCATCTTGTTGGATTCCTCTCAGTGGCTTGGAGAAGGGGATGGACTGCACCCACATCCAGTTTGTGAATGGCAAGAAACCTGGTGGCAGAATGCACTACTATGGAGGTGCCCCAGCCTGAGCGTTTCTCTGTGAGTCAGTTATGATGCACTGCTGTGCAAAATGAGAGTTTGCATTTTGCAAGGCAAATCAGTCCTATACTAATTGTAAGTCCAGATCACCAGTGGATAGGTGAAGCTTTACTTCTGAGATGCTCTGGGGAATTCTGTTGTTTGCCTTCCAGTCCAAACACATTGGCAAAACAAGTCAACTCAGGCTTAACGATGAGTCTGCATCCTAGAGGTGACAGGAAATGTTAACTCCTGATTTGCAGTGCCACAGGCAGGAAAAGGATCACACCTTTGGTCTATCAGCCAGGCTTCATGGACTACATCTGGATCAGATGACCTCCAGAGGTGCCTTCCATCCTCAACCATCCTGTGACTCCACAATTGAATTTATTTAGCAAGTTCTCACGGAAAGCACTCACGATATTGTACAATACTCTGTTACAAAAGCCTAGTGCAAATACCAACTCCTGGATTAAAAACAAAGGAACGAATGAAATTACAGGAGAGCAGGAGGGTTTGTAAAGGGCTCAGCACTGTCAGATATTTCAATGACAATAAGTTTCTATTACTCAGCCTCAGTTCAGATCTGACACCTAAGCAGTATAAAAATGCATATCAAAAATCGTACAACTGTACAGTTTTGCAGTACCCTTCAGTGTGAACTTCAGCACAGCGCCATCTGTATATGGAAGTTCTTACAGGAGCACAAAAAGTTGGAAGAGGACAGACCATGTTAATTAACCCCTAATTATTGCCATGAATAAATATTACAATAAAAATAAAGACTGAGTTCTAGCTAAAAGCATCTTCCAACTATTTTTTGCCATGGAAGTACATTACAATCAGGAAAATAAATATATAAAGGTGGGCAGAAGCACACACATAAAGGATGCTGCCCACATGGGACCACTTACCCCAGATATCTTTATGCCTTCCCCAGCCACTTTTCTACCACCTTTTCACTTTCCACTGACTTTTTCCCTTCTGCTTCTCATCACAGGACCTTCCTGCCATCTTTGGTAAAACTGCAGTCCCTAAGCCCTGCAGTTAAGGGGTGTTACAAGATACTGTATTTATATATATTTAAAAAAAAAAGGATAAAAGAGAGGAGTATATTACAATCACAAAAATAAATTCAGAAGTGTATGAATTCCTCAAGAGGAAGGTGATGATCATTTTAGTTTTACTAGTGTCTCATATGCTTTTTGACTCTATTTAGAAAGTCGTAGGGGGGTGCCTTGTCTCCATTGCTATTCACATTACCTGAGCATTTTCCACAGAGCGGGCGTGGCTTTGCAATTTCATTTTGCTTTCCATTTTTCCTCCCTGGCCTGCTGGGAAATCACTGCAGAAAGCACACAGGTGCACACTCTTGTGCCCAAGCACAGTGCATGGCCAGCATACAATGCCAGCCCTGCCCTGGCGCCAGGGAGAAGGGCATCCTGTAGCCAGCCACGCGCTGCATCCCACAAGGATCTGCATGAAGGGGGATTCACACCAGGGGCTTCTCCTACTCCCTATAAGAAGGTTCAGTGGCAAGTTAAGCTCTGGAGATGGTGGATTTAGACAAATACAGGCCCCATTTTAAATAGCCAAAAGAACACGCTGCAGCTTTCCTCTGCTGTCATGAGCAGAGTCACTGCTGTGGCATCCTTGGAACATCGGGCTGGCTCTGGGAAGCCGCTGGGCAGCAAGGCGTTGCAAGCACCATGAGCCGGCCTTCTGCAGTCTTCTTCCAGCCTGGTTCCTCAGGAGATATTTCTGCAGTGTTTTTGGATACCACCACCTCCAACTTTTCTGGCAGAGCACACAATGCCCATGTTTGCTAGCCTGATGCCATGCACACAGCTCAGGACCTACATGGTGCTGTGACCCACTGTAAGACCTGACTCAGGTGGGGTTTTTGTTTTGAAGCTAGTCAAAACAATCACTTCAAATGCCACCTGTGCAACTGCAGAAGGGCAGTAACATGGGTCTAGAGAGGCAATGTGAAGTCTAGGACAGCAGGTTAACATCCCCTGCTCCTTTACAAGGCTTCCGGTATCCTGGACCAAAGGCAGCAAGCTAATGCTTTATGCAGTGCTTCTTCCATCTTTTTTTCCTTTAGCGTGCACTCTCCAGTGGCTTGGAATCCCTACCTCTGGCAATCCAGCAGCCCTCAGGAGCAGCAGCCTGACAGCGACAGCTGGCATCTCCTGACAACACCTAACACTGATGGCTTTTATTGATTCTTACAGCATCATTTCTGGGGCCCCAGAAATAATAATTGTGACTTGTTTGTGAGCAAAGAGCAGTGTGAGGACTTATTAAGGAAAACATTGGAAACAGAGTCCAGGAAAAAAGGCCAGGATGTGTCTCCTGCATGTAGGAAGGAGCTAGATCTGTGCAGAGAAGCATGGAAACTCAGTGGGAGCTGGCAAAGGCAGTCGAGTTGCAAATGTCATTGGGTTGTGAGAGGTCCCAGAGCCACCAGCAGACCTGAGGTGACTTCTCCAATAAGGGAGGTCTGCATGAAGCATGGGCAGCAGGAACCTGAGTTTCAAATCCTGGGCCTACAGGCTGTGAAGAGGCTGAATGTGCTGAGGGTAGGCATGGAGGAAGAGGCAGGAGATATCGCCCTCAGTGGGGACTGACTGGGTTCCCATCATCTGAGATGGCTCCTGTCACTTCCCTCCCCAGCACAGTGGGTGCTGGAGGTCAAAGGCAAAGGTCTGACACAGAGACCTTGTCTTTGGGCACCATTAAAGTGAGAGAAATGCTGGATTGTCCCAAGACTGTATAGAGTTAGAAGGGTGGGGAGCAACGTGTGAAGAGACACCATGAAGGAGGAAGGAAAATGCAGGAGAAAAGCCTGTAGCAGAGCTACAGGAAGTCAAACTGAGAAAAGGAAGGATCTGCAACAGCAAGACAGGCTCAAGTGCAGGAAAAGTGATTTCTTAAAACCAAAGTTAACCCAAGTGAAGTGCTTTAGAGAAGCACAGTCATTGGTCCAATGTCATCTCTAGCACTGCATTTAGGACCAGTGTTTGGATCCTAGGACCTGCATGTGTGCTGCTCAGATTTTAATTTTTCATAATTAAAAGTAATCATATGTGGATGTCTGATTGCTTACTCATGTCCTTTTTCCCATGGACTTTGTGACATACACTGCTGACTGAGCGTTGCCCTCTCCCTCATCCTGCCAACATCAAAGCAAAGAAGAGATTTTTCCTCCACTCACTTTACAGCTAAGGCAGATGGATTTTGTTGGCTTCTGGTGTATTCCCAAGGCAAATAATTTTTAGGGCTGTGCTGCTTTTGAGTGGGTAAGTATTATAAAAACTTTCATTCTACCCTTTGGTAAGAGCTTATTGCAATGCATGGCACCCTGACTTTCAAATAATAAGGTAATTGCATCATCACATAATCAGTTGCCTTAGAAACCGATTTCCTAAATTTCCGTGTTGCATCTGCATGTTTATAAGTATGAAAATCAGACATAAGAGAAGGAGAGGAAACAAAAGACAATCCAGGGCTTTGTAGGATGTGCTCCATGACGGAAAGGCACCTGTAAGGCTGTTTGCTGATCAGCCTGCACTTTGTTTACTCACCTTTGTCATGTCTGTGGCCCCCTCGGTGATGCAGCAGCAGCTGGTGTCAGCTGAATGGGGGGAGCAAGCCTGGAAAATTACTGGCATCATCCCTGCAAGGTTTAGTGGCACAGAGAGAAATAGAGTACGGGCAGATATTTGTATTGGCAACTACCAAGGGAGAGCTAAGGCAGGGTTAGGAACCCACCAGACAATGAATTCAGTTTTAAGAAAGCTTGAGGTAAAAACCTTCAGTGCTGGAGTGCTGCTTACTCAGTGATGCTCGGCTCAGCAAAAGTTACCTCAGCAGAGGTCATTTTTCTGGACTCTGCAGCAAGCTTTCCAGATCAACTCCCTGCTGAGCCCAGGCTCAGATGGCCCCACTTGTGCACTCAGAGGAGGCTCTGGAGGTGACGCTGCTTGCCGTTTCAAGGGCTTCTCTCCAGGCAGAGCCACTGCAGCTCAGTAACCAGCAGCCTCTCAAATCTAACACTGAGCCTCAAGAAGCAGCTTCAGCCTGTTTTGAACTAGCAGCAGATGAGGGATTGTGCAGCCTGCGCCTGGAAAGGCTGTTCTCCTCTTTTCTGGTAAGCTTCGCAGCAGAAATATGAGTTGGGACTGACCTGGAGATAATGGTGGGGGAGTAGCTGAAGGTGCCTGCAGTCAGCACTAGGTGCACAAAGTACCAGCATCCAGGCCAATTGTAATGGCCTAAGAACAACAATCTTTGGGAAGGATGGAAACTCGTCCACCTGGGCACAAGTCCTGCTTAAACTGCTGGAGCCTGTGCCATGCCTGGAGATGGGGTGACAGGCTTCTCCCTGCCCTGGACATCCACACTCCAGCCCCATGGAGCCCCTGCACTGCCCTCCCCTGCTTGTCCTTTAGGGACACATTCTGTGGAGGCACTGGGGGAAAAGTGTTTTTTTTTAGTACTGTCTACAATTTGTGGCCTAATCTGCCTTTGAGGATGGAGGTAAGATGGAGGGCTGGCCAGCCTCCTCACCTGCCCCAGGCAGTGCTAGCACTTAGCTTTGAGACCTGCCCCATTGAGAACAAGCAACTCACAACAACCACAGAGTATTTCTCTGTACAAACACACCCCAGCTGATAAGGCTGAGAACAGGCTCCAGTCACACATGATAAAGTCCAGCTCAAATAAGCCGTCTCACTGACTGTAGTCACCCAGTGCTGCTCACATGTAGGATGAGGGCAAAGGCTACAGTGGGAGGTCAGCAAACACAGCAGATACACAGCCAGCACACCGTGGCTGTTCTATCAGGAGTCTTGTTTTCGATTCCCATGCTTAGTCTCGAACTGGGTAAAGTGCATGTGGAAATTAAAGCACGCTTTGCTAAAAGGTGAATGTTGAATACAATGAATTAAGCTAGCACAGTATATAGAGAGCACTGTAATTATATCATCAGGGAGTATCATGTACACTGTGCAATGCTGTGATTCATGATGTTACAAGTAAATAACAGGAGATTAAAAATGTTCTTAGGTTCTCATCTGTAATGTAGCCCATCTTAAGGTTATACTTATAAAATTACCAGTGGAAAAACACTGTATTTCAGAGCTGAGTCACAGATGGTCACACCGAGTCAGAGATGAAGGTCTTGCCGCATTTGCTCATGCTAAGACCAAGAGCAACGTCCTGGTTATCCCTAGAGACTTCCAGAGATTGAAAATACTGGGGAAAACATTATTGGATCTTTACGGCATGGCCATGGGAGGTGGAATTATTCCCATTTTACAGATCAGTTACTTGAAAATCAGTTCCGCAGTGGAAAACGTCATGGTACTGCCTGCACTAGGAGAGCAGCGGTGCATCTCCCTGCCCCTGCTCAGTCTGGCAGAGCATGTTGCCTTTGGTGGGTACTGGTAACCCCCACTCCAACATGCAGACCTTCTCTCATGACAACACTTCTCTCTTCACAGCTTGCCAGACAGGACTGTGTTTGCTTTACGTGTTGCTAAGAAAGGCTTCAACAAATACTCAGTGTCAAGTGGCAGGAATCGTCATCCCTGGGAGTTGCTCTGGTAACACGGGCATGTACAGGGGGAGGTCTCCTTACACAAGGGCAGGAGGTGGGAAGCAAAGTCCTGAACCTACTCACCTATTTCATCTCCTACTGTTGGAAATTGTAAGGAATCATTTCCGTAATCCAGGCACAAGCCTGCATATAAAACAGGCAAAGTGCAAACACAGGAAACCTTGATGGTATGGGACAGGATTTCCCTTGCATATTAAGCTGAAGAGGGATGGTATACATGCAATGATTAATTTCTGAAACAAGGCAAAAAACTGATTTGACGGTAAACAAAGGGAATATTAGTACTGGATATTTAGTGATTTTAATATTTATATAAATTTTCACAGCTAATTAGAGAGGTAAAAAAACCCAGCTCTCAGCTTTTGTCCATGACAGCAGTCACTATACTGAGAAGGGGAGGCAGGGAGCTGGCATGCAGGTGGACTGCTGATCTGTGTAGTGCCTGCAAGAAGCCTCATGAGAAGCAGTGCTGGCAGTAATACCCATGGGACAGCCAGAGATCCCTTCCCATGCTGTAGCACCATGCCTTTGATCACTGTATAGAGGCAGGGAGCCCTGCTACTGCTCCACCTACCCTATGGGAAGCACAATGAAAGAGGACCCTGTCTCCATAGTTGCCAACATTCAGATTTAGACATCTGATTAAAGGTTTTCTTACCACCAGAGATGCTCTCTACTCACTAAACCCTTTGGCCTCTCAGTATAAAGCACTTCTAATAAATCCAAGCCCTTGTACAAATTCAAGATGGTTAGTGGTACCACTGGGACAGTGAAATGATCTCCCTTAGCAGCAAAGCTGACTGTGGATCACTGGGTCCCTGCCCCATTGGTCTGAGGTCTACTAGAGTTGATAGAGAAATTCGCAGGGCTTTGACCAGGTCACATCATTGCTATTGCCAACACTAGTGATGAATATTAAACTGGTGAGGTGATACACTTCTAGCCTGCTTAGAGCCATGTGTGACGTGTTCATCCAAATAGGCCACAGGATTTATGGACATGCTAAATCCATGAGGAAAGATGCTAGCACAACTGAACATGTTTGAACTAGCAGCTGACGCTGTGTCCTTCCAACCAGCAGCTGAGTGCAAGGTCTGGAGCTAGGCAAGCATGAAGGGACCAAGGATTCTTTGGTTCCTCCTAGATCTGCAGGGGGAAGTGTGACACTGCTGCTGGCTTCATGAACTAACAGGGTCTGGGGATGCTGCTGCAGCCAGTACAGCGTACTGCTGAAGGTACACAGCTGGGAGCATATGGCCAGTGCTCCGGGCAGTATGCTCCAAGGAAAGTCTTCTTGGCTTTCCCCCTGCTCCCAAACTGACCTACCTGTGGGATCATGCTGATACCAGAAACTGGAGCTCAGCAAGAGCCCACAGAGGTTTTCCAGAAGGACAGAGCTGTCTTTCCAAGGTCAGCATTGGGACTGGACAGCCAAGGCAAGGGTGTCCCACGTACATAAATCCTTATGGGCTTTCAGCTCCATGCAAAAGCTGTGTTTGACTCTGATGTGAGGACAGCAAAAATAACAAAACAGCAGTAGATATCCTTAGGCCTGGCTGAAAGTTGTAGCAGAGCTTTACTGATGTAAACCAGGCAAGTTAATGGTGCTACAGAGAGGCTGGTAGCGCTGGCTTTTATTTCACCTCGAACTTCTGGTTTCAGACACTTCTCAATGTATTGCTACAGCTCTCTGTTGATAAGAAAAGACTCTAGGCTAGCCAGTGCTGCCAAGCAAACACTGAAGGACATTGCCATTTGGTTGCTGCTGACCCAAGGCTCTGCTCCAGCTGTTATCTCACCACAACCCAGGAGAAAATTGTGCTCACTAGAAACCTACCAAATAATGGACTGGAAACGTAAAAGTGTTTGTCCTTCATACTGTTAAACAGTTGGGGAAATTCTCTTTTTGCATCTAAGAGTTTCGACATTAATCATAAAATAAAATATGAGTTTGATTACTAAAGTAATTTACCAAAGCTCGTTACTGTTTCATATACAATAAGGGAGACTACCATAGAACAAATGGCAATTTGGAAGCAGAAAGAGATGGTTCTCTCTTACTTGTCCTTTGAGGAACAACAGGGGTGACTCAGGTGTCTGGAGATGCCCCAAGCCTTCACCATCACCCAGATGTAGTTGCTTTTGGGAAGAAACACCACAAAACACACAGCTCTGAGGCAGAGAGTAAATGCTGCTTAGTGCTGGGATAGTGCTTGTAGTGGTGCTAAGAGGCTTGTGTGCAGTGGAGACAGCTCTGGGGTATTTTTAAAACCTTTCCCATTGAAATAGCTAAGATCCTTGGAAAGGGAAGAGAAGCCAGAAAATCCAAAGCAGTTTTTATTAACCGAGAATCTTACATTAGGCTAAATATTTACATTGAGTGTCATTGCACTAGGACACATGCTCCTTGCAAGAGCCCAGTAATACGAGGTAACTTCTGGCAAGTCATCCCCTGCTCCACACCTCCCAAGCCCACCGCCAGAGCCATTACAGCTGACACACAGGGAGCCTGCAGGCACCACTGCAGCTGGAGGAGCCCAGAAACAAGGAGGAACTGAAGGCGGGAGAGGGTGCACAGTGCCCACGGTTGTGTGGGGCCTGAGTGCAGCAACTGAAGTGGGAGCAGGGTCAGAGGAGATGTGCCTGGGGTGCCACCATGAGGGAGACCGGAGCTGCTGCCCTGGGGACTCACGTGCCTGGGTGCTGGTCACTGGGCAGACTGGGATCCAGGGGAAGGCACTGGGCAGGCTGGGTGTTTAAGACTGGCTGCTGCAGGGTTCAAATCCTGCCTATGTGTATATATAATTTCCACTGATGGACCATCATCCTGCTCAGCTGGTGCTTTCGTCTTAACATAAGTGCTAGTCATATCTGTCTCAGTAATCAGGATGTCCGGCCATGGGTATATGTGTGTTTTATATGTGTGCCTGGGTGTGCACCTATGGGAAATACAGGCTCAACCTTACCACTAGCTGGACCTGGAGGCTCGGAGATATGTCAGAATCACCTCTATTGGGCTGCTCCCTAACAGGTTACACATTCCCCTTCAGCCTTTCATGTAAAGAAAGGGGCTTTAGTGTCCCTGCAGATGTCACACATGGCAGCATTTCCAGGAATAAAACTGCTGAAGACATCCCCAGCACAAGGGAATCCTCAGCCCCGTGGCAGGCTGGTACTTCCCATGCCTGACCCCTCTTAGTGCAAGGACACACACACAGTCAGCCCTGCCTTTGCACTTGCCTTGGAGCATCAGGCTCCCTGGGCCTCTCCAAGCAGCTCATTTCTGACAACCAGCAAACCCCGCATCTGGGAATGGAAGTGAAGATTTAACAAGGTCAGGCCGTGGCAAAACTGCTTTTCCACTACACACTGCATAGATGCAAGCTGACACCTGTGCTGCAAAGGCTCCTTCCATTTCCCACTGACTTTTTAGTGCTTTCTTCTCATTTTTATATCCTAAAATAAAACTCTTGTGGCAGGGTGAGGGGGGAAGTTATCAGTCCAATGCCTCATAAAGCAAGCCTCCGATGTTGTTTGCAGCTTTTCTGTTCCATGGCTAAAGCTGGGCTGGATATCTTACTCATAATGAGCACGTTAGACTTTTTCTGTGATGTCTGTGCTTCTCTCTCCTTAGGCCCTCCCCTTCTAGGGCATTGACGTGGGTAATGATTTTCTCTGCAGGAGCAGAGTTCATAATTTCATACTACAAATAAACATAGAGTTTAGCCAAGGGTGAATTCATGACTGTAACTCATTCTGAAACAGGGCAAGTCTTTTGCTTATACACAAGCAGATCATGTGGCCGCAATTGAAATTTAGGCATCGGAACACTAAGTAGGAAGTTTGCAGAGTGGGATCCTAACAGAAACAGCAGGACACAAGCTGTTTCCCTCTGGCAGCTCCCTCCCTGGGTCCTGTCTTTGCCACAAGCATCCTTGCCAGGATGAAACCCTGCACTGCTTTCCTTGTTAAACATGTGGACTTTATTTTGGTAAGTTTGAGAAGGCATGGAAATGAAATACACTTCATTTGGCAGGGAAGCTGAGGCTCTGCAGAGGCTGTTGAGTCACTTTGCTGGAAGAAAGGAAGTATGAAAATGAAAAGACAAGAACTTTCAGCAGCTGCCAGTCACATGGGGATCCTTGGAGAACCTGAGCAGGATTACATCCTTTGTACCTGCAAAAAGGCAAGACGTACATGATGCACTGTGGAAAGACCTGAGAAGGAAGGAAATGCCCTGCAGGAAAGGAGATGTATCTTTGTCCTGATTATTCAGCTTATAAAAAAATTGAACAGTAAGAAAGTCTGGTAGAGAGAGGACGCACAAACAGTCTCAGAAACTTTCAGGGCCATGACTGTTGCACAAGGCGGTCTCATTCCTGCAAAGTCATGCAGTTAACATTAGAGGTTGAGCAGCCCCAGCAGACAAACCTAAGCACTCATTTATATTCCCTGACAGACTATATCATCTGTTCACACACTTAAATGCTGCCTCGGCAATGTGTGAAGATGGACAATGGATCGAGTTGGCATGTCTGGCAATCTGGGGTTGCAGCATTGTGCTCCTGCACAGACAGCAGAGCTCCCCAAAGGGCCCTTGCTCTCCTCCCACACTCAAGTAGGTGCATGGTATGAACACAGGCATGCACAGCTTCAAAAGTCATATCAAATCCATGCCTGAAGTAGCTCACATCAGGAGGTGGTTAACACATGAAATCAGCCACATATTGAGAGCCGAATCTTGTACCTGAAGAGTTACCCAGGGTTACAGATGCAGGTGTTGCTTGGTGAAGTGCAGACATGGGGAAAGCTGGCTTATCCAGAACCGCGTCCTTCATCCCCTTGCCTTTGCATGGCAATAGCGCAGCCGCCCTGTGTCCTTTAGGACATCCTCCCACAGGCAAGAGACAGCACATGTTGTTTCAGTATCCTGTGTCCAGATTGCCTGATGAGTGAGTGCATGTCCACCACCTGCCTGACTGCTGCCATGGACAGGGTATCAACAGCTGGATTCACCCTGCGCTTCCCTCCACCAAGAGCTCTGTTGGCCCTTCCCTGAGAAGCAGCCAATTTTCATGACACATGTAGGATAATTCACCCTGAGACCTCCATCCTGCCATCAGACTGACTGGACTGAAACAAGCCAGCAGGTTCACAGGGGTTTCGGGAGAAGGGACAGAGGGAGACGATAGACAGCCAGGCAGATGGGCAGCCTCATCACATCAGCCTTGTTTCTTTAGCAAACCGAGCTAAAAATAATAACAGTAGGAGACAGACATTTGAGAAGCTGAGACTAAGGCACAAATGCCATGTGAATCATAGGTCCTAAAAGGATGCCTGGGCTATCTCAGGCAATTGCATTGTGTTATTTCTTTCATACACCATCCTCAAGGATACCTTGCTCTTTCATTCCACCTACTCAATGGAAAGCTTGAGTTACCTTTTATTTTTCTGGCCACTGAAAACATCCTCTCAATTTCCAGCTTGAATTTGTATTACTTTCTTGGACAACTTAATTGAAACAAGAACTTAGACTGTGCCCAATGAATTTTAAGTTAAAAGGAAAATGATGAAGTCATTATTATGCCAGATATAGAAGAGCCGAAACTAATGTTCAGGAAACACAGACTGCAAAAGTCTTGTTGCTCTCTATGTATGTGAATGACGCTTCTTTGTGTTTGTGTCAAACCTCTCAGACAATGTGCTCAGGAAGCCAAGGCTGGATTACCACCCACGTTCCTGAAGCCCAACCTCACTGACTTCAATGGTTTGCATCCTTTCATTATCTCTGGTCCTGATACTATTACTAGTATAACAGTTCACAAACCATTTGTTCTGCAGCGAGGTCCTGTTCTGAATGGTGCTGGGCTTAGAAAAAGACCACTGCTCAAAAATCCTTGGTTGTTGCAAGGTGGCTTAAATGAAAAGTGGGGCTGAACCAGCAGCGAGCCCAGAAGCAGAAAATATTTTGTGTACGCTGGGAAGTACTAGCTTGTGCAATGACTTTTCTCATCATTCTTCATTTGGCTCCTTGAGAGGAGAGGTAGTTTTTCATGCAACAGTCATCACCTCGCCTGAATCCCACAGCAACAGCAGAGCTGATGTGTTAGTGCTGCCTACCAGTCCTGACATTGCTGCCTGGAGAAGACAGACCCAGGATCAGAGTGAGGGCTGTCTGAAAACACTGCATGTCAGACACATGCTGTATAGTAAACGCGCAAGCTGCACTTGCCTGTATTTCAGTGTGGATCAAGTAAGGCACCTTTGGGCCACATGCAACAGCAGCTGGACCTTGCTTTCCCCGTAACACTCTGCAGCAGTTTGTTTTGTAGTAGCCTTCAGAGAGAAAGGGTCAGGTTGAAGGAGCTTCCCTAGTGAGAGGGAAAATACAAATAAAGTCTGTGTTGTGAAAAGCTCACCAGTTAACACGCCAGGGCACTGCAGATGGATAAAATGCAATGAAAATGAGAAGAAAATGGTGAAGAGGCAGTATAGGAGCAGGAGCAGCGGGATTAATTTACTCTAATTAAAGCATTGGAAGAGAAGAAAAAGATACCTCCAGAGCAGTCCTCACCTCCTAAGGTATAATGTACATGTCACATGAAACACTCTCTACACAGGCTTGGTGCTGCCAGCCAGCTCTAAAAGAAGCTTGGGATGCCAGACATCTGCCTGAATTTGGTGTGATGAATTACACCTGAGATGTCCAATGTTTTAGTTTGAGGGCACAGTGTGGTGGCTTCAGCTTTGTAAGATGTGGGGTGGATTATTTAAAATAAAAGTATGAAGAAAGGATTTCATGGTCCCATGACAAATTCCTGGTCCAGTGTTTAGGTATGACAAGTAGGTGCTGTTTTAATAGAGGACTTTCAAGGGTGGAGCAGAGCCACTTGAGGAGACTGAAGAGGATGTGCCATGAAGGAGAACATGGTGAGGGAAGCCCTGAGGGTTTCAAAGTTTCTTGAGCTTGTGGACACACCAGCAACACCAGTCTGGACCTGCTACAGTAGATACAAACCCAGATTTGCCCAGAGTTTGAGGATTTCATACAAATTCTCTCCTAGTGAACAAAGTGCCCAGGACTGAAGCAGCAGATTCTTCCCAAGCCACAATGACTGCTTGCGATCAGGAAGGTCATTGCATGTGCTTCCTGGAAACTGGTGGTTCCCATCAGAAACCAAAGAGCTACTTTTTCATTTCAGTGTTCCAGGAGCATGAGTAAGGGGAGCAGCAGCAGTGCTGGCAGCAGGAGGTGGGGCAGATGCAGCAGCCGAGCACAGGTATTGAGGAGAAAGAAACCTGTGACCTTCCCCAGACTGACTCGTGGTTGCGTGACGGGATGGAGGAGACAGGGAGAGGCTGCAGTGACGTGTGGAGCTGTTATCACCTGGGTGTCAGGGGCTCTCAGAGAGGCCAGTGTGGTGATCGCCAGCAGGAGCAGGTCAATGTCTGGGTTTGCCAATGTTTTGTAGCCAGTTGGCATCGTTGCCCCTCCCCAGCTGTAAATGCCAGACTGGCCAGACAATAAGCAGGGGAAAGGCCATTTCGCCCTAAATCAGGGCATGTTGTGTCTGCCTCTAGCACACAACCTGCCAAGAGGGACTGAGCACCCTCCCTGCAGTCCGTCTTTGCAGACAGGGCATGGAGTGGTCACCCCCAGCTCTTTCAGGAGTCGGGTAGTACTTTTGGGGTGGAACAGGTCCAAATACATTTAAAGGGTTACCTTAGGAGGAGAGGACCTGCAGCCTATTGCATTTATGCCTAACATGAAGGGAGCTGTTGGGCAAATCCTGCTCAGGGCAGGTGCAAGGAAGAAGCGCGTCTCATCTGCAGGCACCACCAGTGTCCCCCATTGCCATCCACCCCTTCAGTGCCATCCCCAGCCATGTCTCAAAGCTCCAAACCATCTTCCTCCACAAGAACGTGGGCTGGCAAGGGAAAGCTTTTTTCTTAATGGTTCCTGCATATTCTTGTGTCTTATAGAGAGGATGTCTTCTGCTTCAGCAGCAGCGATCAAAGGACATAAAGCCAGAGGTAGAGCAGCACTGTGCTTTGTTAGTGCTGTAACTCTAGCTAACCTTGGATGAGAACGCTATTGCTGAAATATAACAACAAACTACTGGGGAACATGATCTCCTGTTTCGCAAGTGATCAAACAAATTATTCATCTTTCTAGACTGAACCTAAACTGACAGCAACCTTTTCATTAGAGCAAATTAAGGATCTCAGACTATCAAACACGAATGATGATTTTTTTCTTGTTTTTATCCCATTTACTTAAATGAAAATGGGTTTTATAATTTAAACATTCCTAGACCTCGCTGAATGAATACGATTTTTCCCCATGATTATTCGTGCAGCACAGCAGCAGACTGAATCCAGCAGAGTTAATTCCCCAGTGATTCCTCCTGAACGGATAGGGTGTATACAGAGAGTTATAGTAGCTCCGGGAGACCCACAGCAGAGGTCTTATTGTGCCAAGTCGTTCACAGAGAAATAGGAAATGGCAGTGTGTGCTTCAGAATTTCCACTCTAAAGTAAAAGCTTAACATGATGGAGAGGCTGGGAGCAACAATGAGATGCCCTCCTTCCCCTGCACAGGATCCCTTACAGGGTGTGCCTGGTGATGTTTGACAAAGCAAAGCCTGGACCATCACACAGCTCCTTTCCCAGGTCCCCACTGTGGTTATGTCCAACCCTGCTTAGCAGAGGGATGAGCTGGGGCAGAGGCAGGAGGAAGGTGGAAGAGATGGATAAAGAGGTGAGACATTGTTTTGAAGCTGGCAGCTCTGCCTGATGCAGCTGTGAGAGCCTGAGCAGCATCCCATCACTGGGGTGGCTGCGGCTGGTCACACTGCAGGGTATAGCTTCCCACTGGGTCAGTCATGAGCAGAGTGCACCTTGTGCCATTGCCATCAAGGGGATTTTGCAGAAGAGGTGAGGGTAGGAGGACAGTGTGGGTCCTTGCACTACTGGTCTCCTGTGCCAGAGACCCCCGTGGTAGGATATCACTGACTACACCAATTCTGATCACCTGAGCAGGATAGGGTGTTGAACGTCCTCAGATAACTTGATTTTCCCCGAGCCATGCAAATACATATGAGCTTCCTTTATGGGTAGTAGATGAGGGCTAGTATGGGTGCGTGACTGGGGTCTCCCTGCACATTGGTGATCCTGGTTCTCTCCAGAGTGCCCTAAGGAGCACTCCTAAGTTGGTCTTTCCTTTAGCATGTCCCACCACCTGCAGGACTCTGTACAATCTGCCCGGGGGTGCAGATGCAGCTCTGGAAGTCATGGCCACATCTCAGGTAGTCCTGTTGCGTCACCCAACCAGCAGCAGACTTCAGCACACACCACACTGCTCTGGCTTTTCACATCCCAGTGCTCCCAGTTCTTCCCCCAGCAGACCCTCAGCTTTGCCTTCGCTTATGGCTTTGGAGCATGCATCTATGGCAGATGAGCACACACACAGACGTTGTGTATGTTGTGGGTGAAAGGAGTCCATCACTATGAGTAGCAAGCATGCCAACATGGTTCCACCTCCTTTCCCATCAGTGACAGTGGTAGCATCTCTGGGATAATGTATTTAAGAAGAATAGGGGTAAAAAACCTGTGCAGCAGCACCTGGAGAAGAGAGGAATGCAAATATATGACAGCAACAGCTCTGCAGACAACAAGGTCTGCGCAGAAGGAGAGGATGAAGTGCTCCAGGCGCCACAGCACAGATTCCCCAGCAGTCCGTGGTGCAGCCCATGATGGTGCAGGCTGTCCCCCTGCAGCCCACGGAGGTCCACGGTGGAGCGGATCTCCACCTGCAGCCTGTGGAGGATCCCATGCTGGAGCAGAGGGATGCCTGAAGGAGACTGTGACCCTAGGGGAAGCCCATACTGGATAAATTAAACACACTTTCCCAAGTCTGGTCTGTTTTGCTCCTAATGGTGATTGATGAGTGATCTCTCACTTTTCTTATCTCAACCCACACACCTTTCATTGTATTTTCTCTCCCCTGTTCAGCTGAGGAGGGTAGTGATAGAGTAGCTTTGGTGGGCACTTCACATCCAGCTAGGGACAACCCACCAGAAGGGCTTGAGGGACTTCCTGAGCAGGAGATTGTGTCTGCAGTGTCATGCTTAATAATCACAGTCAGAAGTAATTTATTCCATCTGCCTTGAATACCTGTATGTTTTCCACCTTCACAATTACCATGGCAATCAGTTCCATCATTTTATAGGTACTTTGTGAAAAAGTACCTTCTTTTGTTTGTGCTAAACCTGCTGATGGCAGGAGTCCCTCTAGTTCTTATAGTGTCAGAAATAGTGGAGAATCCCTACTTTCTTCAGCTTCTCTATGATATCCCGAATTCAATGGACCCCCAAAAGGCTGTATAGGCCTCTATAGACTATCAGCTGCCTGTATCCCAGAGTAGAGGCTCCTGGTCTGCTTTACCTCTTTAAGTCAAGAAACTGTTTTATACTCATGATTGTCTTCCCCTGTCTTCCCCCTGTTTTCTAGGTCTGAGATGGGGGAACAGAACTGATCCTGTAGTCACAATTACACTACTCATTTCTTGGTAACATAATATCATTTTCTGCCCTATTCTTGATTGATTTCCTAACAATTACCTTACAAAATCTTCAAGTCCTTTTGCAATAGCACTGCCATACCTCTTGGCTAAGATTTTCAAACCACATTGCCTAATGTTAAACACCTCAGCCCACAGAAAACTGTTACCTGACTTTTGAGAGCTTCCCACAATTCCCATTGAAGTTGTTCTACAAAATTTCCCCTGAAGTGCAATCAGATAAAGATACATACATTCCTCTAGGGAATTAACCTACATATGTCTAGAGAGCAAACAACCATCTGTCTCTATCTGAGGTATGCACATTCTACAACATGCCTGACTAAGCCTGAGCATTGCCCACGTCTCCCCTGTGACAGTCCTGAACACTGGGTATGAGGATGGAGCAACCCACAAACACCTGCTGGCTTAGTAAAAGTTAGCCAGACTTTAAAAGGAGCTCAATCAATTAGAAATTACTAATTATATTCAATAAATGCATTTACTTATTTATTTATTAGGAAAAGGAATTACATTTAAACAAATGTATCATCAGTCGGGATTAGGCTTAACTGCAATGTTAGCCTTGGTGATAGACATCTGGCTTATCCTAGTACATTGCAGAGCCAGATCAAGCTTGCTGTGTCCATACCAATGTCTGTATTTCCTTGTGTGTTGTGCTAGGCCATCAGAAGAGATAAATCCACATTTTTCTGGTCTTCACCAGCTAAGCACCTCTGATTCTTCCCCATCCAACTGCAGGAAGATGTTTTTGCCTTCCTAGAGCATGGGTCATGGGGAGGCACTGGAAGACTCTCAGTGGTCTCCGGTGAAATATTTCAGTCTGTCAGCACTGGAAATCTTGGACCTCTCCAGTTTGAGGTCAATGTCCCATCTCTGAGAAGGGCTGTTTTAGAAGAAGCAGCAGAAAGTAGCATCAGGCATTGACAAAGAGCCGATGCAAAATAACATCTAGCTCTTACACAGTGCTTTTCTATTGACCTCAGAATTGTTTACAAAAGGGGTTTGCATAATTTCACTTTTCTTTAAAACTGAAATGACTCATTTTTACCTAATAAATCAAGAACTTAATGGTGTCAGACTTCTGGTCTTACTCCAGGGATCTACCAAACAATCTACGCAGTCTTCCATGAAGTGGATGACATTACGCATGAGCATATGTAGACCTCCTGACATATGTAGATCTTTGTACTGTGCAGTGGTACTGACCCACATCATGTCACCTCTGGGTACTCTTAAACAGCATGGACCCTGGTGGAAAGGACCAGGTAAATGCTGGGCTGGGCTCTGTTAGCCATGGTCAAGGGAAGTTATCACTGCCCTTTACTCAGCACTTGTGGGACCACATCTGGGGCACATACTGTGTCTGATTTTGGGCTCTCCCATACTTGAAAGGCATGGGTATAGTGGAGCAATTCCAGCGTAGGGCCACCAAGCTTGCCAGATGGATAGACTACATGGTATGGGAGTAACCTGGAGGACTCATCCTAGAAAAGACTCAGTGTTTTCCTGTGATCCCATGATTTTGAGTACTGAAGTCCCTAGAAATTGTACCAGTTCAAGAGTCAGCAATAAATCCTTGGATACGATCTATTTACCAGTTGGTTCAACAGTTGAGAAACCTTTGGGATGAAAGTCACAACACAGGAGTTAAGATAGTTATCAAAAGCTTTTGAAGTCAGCTGTAAAGTGAGTTTTACAATTTTCCCAGTTCCTCCTTGTTTAAGACAATAACTTTCATGCTGAACTGAGGGGCACTCAAAATACTTCATCATCTAAGCAAGGTGCCTTATGCCATATTTAGCACATCAGTTTAAAGGGAGTTTGAGCCCAATCTGTCTTTTATATAACCCATTGTACTAAATCCCAAAAGGTGAAATAAGGCTACTAGAATCAGCTGATACTAACTGAAAATGTGAGTAATGCTTGACTGTTTCAGAAAATATATTTATTCTCCATAGTTAGCAATGTGTATGAGTCACGCGGGCTCCCTGGCTACTGCACTGCATGAATGACTCAAAACTCCACCAAGAGTGGAGGCACAAGCAGTTCTCTCTTTGCGCCAGATTTTCTTCTTTTAAATCACCCTTGCTGTATCTCACCCACTTCAAAAAAAGGAGAGTCTCTTCCTTCCACTGTCCCCATGCAAGCCCAGATAAAACATCATGAATAAGGATGGTCAGGGCTCGTTGTGATTCAAAAAAACACAGGATATGATGCAGTAAAGTGAACTCAGTTAACCGTTTTTAAGAAGTGAAAATGTACATAAACTAGTTGCTTTGCAGAGCTTCTCTGAAGTTCTGGGAAGAGCAAGGACATTGCACTTTTGATCATGTTGGACCCAAATGTCTGCTATGAAATTTTCCTGTGCAGCAAAGCTCAGAGTCTGGGGTCTTGGAAATTTTAGCCAATCATTTGTTTGGGAGCAAGTTTTGAATTGAATTAATTGTGGACCTTGAAACACCTCAGGTCCTGGAGACCTGTATGGTTTTACAAACTTGTAATCCCTGCTTAATTTAAATAGGCTAAATTGCTGCTGGGAGGATCCATTTTCATTTGTATTAGGTCAAAACAATGCACACCCCACTACCTTTAGTGACTGCTGGCCATATGCCTGAACCCAGGTTCCCTCTGCAGAGCTCTGAGCAGCTCTTTGGAGTCACAGGCAAATCTGCCTTTGGTGTCATGTTCCCACTGTCTCCTCACTTGATGCATCACATGAATCATTTTTCAGGGACTGAAAGATGGACAGAGAGAAATCACATTGGTCTGTATATTAGTTTTCACTCAAAATAAAAAAAATGTAGTGCATAATCTGACTATTGCCTAACCCCATTACCTCACCCCAAGGCTGATCAGCAGCCTCTTGTTCTCTGGGTCACAGCTCTGTTGCAATAACCATGGGGTGTTTTCGACAGTGTTCATTTCCTCTTCTTGAAATCCTCCCACCATAAGACCAGTCTGATCCTCTGGTCACATAATGAAAAGTATACACAGTCATTTGGTAGAGCACATCTCAGTATGGTGAGCCACTGGTTTCAGTTCTGCAGTTTGTTTCGTATTGATGAGAAAGTTACCAGGGTCAGAAGGAAATACTTTGATTTGTTCCCGTAAGCCATTCTTCCCATTACACAGTCTTAATTCAGCTTTGTCAGAAGTTTAATTATCTTTCATTCTGCTGATCTTCAGTCAAGCAGATACCTAGCATTCCATCACACCTTAAGCTGCTTCATACTTCACCAGCGACAGCTCGTGTTGTCAATGAAAAGGAAAGGTTCGGGTCCTCTGGGCTGTCAAGTGCAGCCTTCTAGATACACACCTTTATACAGACAGAAGCTGTCCAAGAGTCATTAACTCTTATAGCTGTTACCGCAAAGTCTGTTTGCTAGAATTTCTCTTTCAAGGTTAACCCATTTCATTGCTGCCCACCTTGACCACCTGGAGCCAATAAAATGATCCAAGAGTGAGGAACCCTGCTAAGTAGGCAGAAGCCTCGCCTGCTAAACAAAATTATTTTGGATGAGTCCCTTCAGTTTGTCTAGAACCTCTTCAGTTGCCATCATGAAATACAGCATTCTTCTGGGTTCGCCATTCTTTCTTTTACCCTGGGGCTTCTGAAACAGGTTTTGGTCACAAGTCTCAAATTAGGGTCAAAGACCATTGATTTTGGCCTCTCTCAGCTTCCCAGATTCATTCTTTTGGCTTTTAGATATCTAATTGAGGAGTGCAAGTAATGCGATAGTCAAGTGAGAAAACAGATATCTGAAGATGTATGTGTTTATATGAGGAGCAGGAGGGGGAGTTGGACTTGTTCACCCAGAAGAAAAGAAAGGTTAGAGGATCTCATTTCTGACCACAGCTGCATAATGGTAAGAAGCAGAGAAGATGACAGAGAGAAACTCTTCTCAGATGTGTACTGCAATCTGACGAGAGTCAACAGACAAACTGCAAAACCAGAAATTCTAATCATGGTTTCAGAAACATTTTTTTCACCATGAGGATGGTGAAATATTGGAGCAAGCATTGGAGAGGTACTGGCATCTCCATTTTTGGAGATATTAAAACTCTGCCAGACAAGGCCCTGAACAACAGGCTGTAACTGAATGGGCTCTGACTGGACTAGAGGACCTCCAGAAGCCCTTTCCAACCCAAATTTTCTTATGGCTTAATAGTTCTGTGGGTTTGCAGGCCATCTCAGATACTGATCAAGTGTTAAAGCTTCCCTGTTAAAAGCTACCCCATTATGTTGCTTTTCACTGTGTAGTTTAAGGAATTTTACACTGGTCATTTCCACATGACTTATAATCAGTTCTTCTCTCTTCTGACCAGTTCATAAGAGTTTAATTTTGGTTCAGGTGGGGACCTATTTATTGTATAATCAAAATATTTCAGGCACAATGCTACCTGAAATCTTTTGAACAGCATGCAAAATTACTCATGTCTGTCTTCCTTTTTAACTCCACTTAGTGGGTCTCAGCTTTTCCTCACTCATCATTATACCAGCTGAATTATTTCTGTATATAGTATCTTCCATTCGCTAACTTCTTCTTGCCTGCTGGCAGCAAAGATATTTGGCATTGAAAATTGACAGAATATCAGTATATGTGTTCCTTTAATATGATTAATTAGTGTTCGGAAAGAACTTTGTAATCAGTCAAGGAAAAACTGCAAAGCTTTGAGAGTTAACAGAGAGGTCTTTTCCCTTACTTTTTGCTTGATTTGTTTTATAAAGAGTGATGCAAGCAAAAATATCAGGACTCAGACTGGAAAGTCACTTGTTACTATGTTCAATTAAAGGAACAGAAGATCACTCAAAGGATTTTGCTTGCTTTTGAAAGATATGACAGCTCTAGCTCTGTCTATACATTTGCAGGTAGCTTAATTCTCCATCAGCCTGTGTTTTGTCAGTTAAATGCTTATCTGAAGCCCTTGACCAGCAATCTTACTGAGCAATGGCTTTCTCTCCACTGTTACTTTCAAAGCAAAAACTCACAAAAACTTGTTTGGCATGTTATCTCCTATCAGCTCTTATTCAGTTGTGAAAAATGGCTTGAAAAACAACGGGAAACCCAAGAAAATGTGATAACAAATAGCAGCATGTCAGGGTTTAGGAAAGTGTGATTGCAAGCACCATGGAGACCATTGTCAGGTCATATCTGTCTCTTTTAATTAACTGAAGTTGAGGGGAAAATAGCATGTTAACAAGATTAAGACATGAAATTACCAAATTGTAGATGTTAATATCACCAAGTATCATTCTCTGTATTATCCCAGAAGATGCTAGCCTAGGAAATAATTTTCTTTTCATTTTTATATCTATGTTTCTCACTTCTATTTCCTTTTTTTTTTTTTTAAATCATCTCAAAGAATTTGAAAATGCTCTGTGAGAGCCTCCTGAGGACTGGACTGGGACTGGCCTTCTTGTACGTTAGCTCAGAGATCAAACTCTTTCACAAGGAAGAAAAGTGGGGCTTTTGGCTTTTTCCTTTTTCCCATCATACAAACTTAAAGATCTCCATACAGGTTTGTCTAGGTCACTAGAGCAAAATTCTAACCTAAGATCTTAAGCTTCTCTATTTCCTTTTGACATTTTCAGAATCAGATCCTGGAAAATTAGTTTAGGGCCAGGATTAATAACTATGATTTTATCCTATTTTAAAGCTTCTTAAGATCTTCCCCCAGAAAGATGGAAAAGAAATGGTATTGGAGCCAGAACACAGAAAAATATTTCTGTGCAAAGGAGCGGGGTTTTTATTTGCAGAATCTTTGTCAGTGGTTTGGAGTTATCTAAAATCACTGCTGGCAAGAATTGTGACTAAGCCAAGTACTGACTAACAGGTAAGTCATGAGAAAGACAAGTAAATAGCAAGAAAGACAAAGCTTGCCATAGAGACCAATCTGGATTCATCAGTGCATCAGTACCATTAAAACATAGTTTGTAATGCACCACAGTGAAATTAAAACATAAGTGTGCGTCATTCAGTAAGAAGGCAGATAAACCTCTTCCTATATTGAGAAGTCCTCCAGTCACTATACATTTACTGGTAATGTTCATGCTTGAAATGAAAAAATAAAAGATGCCACTGGTAGCACTGTCAAAGGCTGCAATACTGCCAACATTTATATGAGCCAGTCTGAAATCATTGAAAACTGCAGAGGAGGAAGGACTCCTGCTCCTTTGATGTCTGTGCAGCCTTTGCCACTTCCTTAAGCATGTGTTTTGGTGGGACTTTGTAGTCAAGAGCAGCAATTCTATTTCAGTCTCACCCACCCTTCCTATTCCTCTATCGCACATGGGAATGACTGGCAATTCATAACATCCTAGAAAACTTTGGCAATGGCCATACAGATGCTAGTAACTGCTCCTTCCAAACATGCAGTCCTGTTCCAAAAACTCTCCTCTAAAAACTGACTTTCCCTGTGCCTTTTTATAGTGCACTTCACAAGGGCTTGTGCAAAGAAAAAGTAAACAGCTACTGCTATAAATCATCCAGTTCCTCTAAACTATAATTCTTTTCTTCTAACTAGTTTCCTGGGATGGAGGTATGTAGCAGGCTGCTCTCAATATCAGAGTTAAATGCCTTCCTCCATCATGTCACAGTCCTAGTTCCCAATGAAAGAGACACGACAAATACAAATACAGCATGCAGAACATCTCATTGAAGTCACTATGAATATAGAGTGCATATGACCAATCAGTGGTTTAATATTATTCAAAGTGCTTGCAGATACTACCTCAACAGCAATGCCAACCCAGTGCCAAAAGATTGCAGAAGTGTTCTCATAGCTGGAAGATTAATAAATGCTGCTTCTTTCAAATGGATTCACTGATTGGCGAACTCAATACCAAACCTTTTTCAAGCCCTAAACCTCAGTATAAACAATGAAAAATATTTTCGAACTATCTTCTATTCCACAAGTGAGTTAAAGTAGACATCCCATCCCAGCAAGCATATCTAGACATATTCACTTGCTGCCTCCCTGGGGCCTGGGTTAAGGACATCACTAAGAAACTTCCTAGCTTGGAACAGCTCTTGGGCTATTACCCATTACCGCTCTTTGATGTGGGTGGTGATGAATCGGCAGCTTATAGTCTGGTGGTGATCAAAAGAGACTTCTGGGCATTAGGATGGTTGCTAAGGGAATCTGGAACACAGATTATTTTCAACTCTATTCTTCCAGTTGCAGGCAGTAACACTGGAAGAAAAAGACAGATCCAGTCTATTATTACATGGCTCTGTGGCTGGTGTCGCTGCCACAGTTTGGGTTTTTTGATAGTGAGTTGGCCCACAGAGCACCAAGCCTGCAGGCATCAGATGCGATACACTTTCTTGAAGGGGGAAGAGGGCGTTTGCTCACTAGCTAGTGGGGCTCAGTGACATAAATTTAAACTAGACTTCAAGGAGAACATGGATAATATCAGGCTTGCCCATAACAAGCTCTGCAATGACATGCTAAAGTTAGAGAACAGGGTGCTAGTGAGGGCCCTCAGCTCTGAGGCATCCTGGCTACACTGGGGCATACTTGAAGTCTTGTGAAAATGAGCCAGGGGCTCCTGAGGTACTAAAAGCCATCAGGGAAACATCAGTGAAATACCTCAAAGGAATTAAGGGTGGTCCTCTAAAAAGATGACACAGCCAACAGCCCTGCTAAAGTGCCGCTGCACCAATGCATGCATCATGAGCAACAAATAGAAAGATCTGGAAGCCACCATGATGCTAGCAAGCTGGAACCTAGCTGCCATTACTGAAACTTGGTGGGACAAATCCTATGACTGGAGTATTGGCTACTGATACCTACAGGCAGTTCAGAAGGGACAGGCAAAGAAGGGGGTTGGAAAAGAAATGCATAGAATGTGTAGACCTGCCTCCAAAGAATAGCCACAAGCAAGCTGAAAGCTTATAGGTAAGACTTAGAAACCAAGGCAACAAAGGGAACCTTCTAGTTGGTTATCTACTACAGGCTGTTCTATCATAAAGACCGGACTGACGAAGTCTTCTTACTCCAGCTACAGGATCATTGCACTCTCTGGCTCTCATCCTGCTGAGGAACTTCGATCACCTGAACATTTGGTGGAAAAGTAGCATGGTGAGATGTAGGCAATCCAGGAGACTCCTGGAATGCATTGAGGATAACTTCTCAAGCCAGATAACAGAGTGCCCTACCAAAGGGGGTGTGATACGAGATCTGTTGGTCACCACCACAAATGGGCTAATCAGTGAACTGTTTGAAATAATCTCTCCTCCATGTCCTTTACTGATTATCCTCTTCCTCTGCCCTTCACTGTCTGTCTGCTCCTGTGGCTGCACAAAGCTTAGCCTGAGGCTCAGGGTGAAGCCAGCACGGCAATGTGCTCACCTCCACACCACAAACCACTAGGACTTTTGTATGGGCACATGTAAGGCATCTGAATGAGCCAAGCAGTTTCCAAGCTCAAGATCACAGTGTCTCAGGGAATGACATAGGAGGAGGACGTCACTCAGAGCTCTAGCTACTCATGCAGCAAGTAGCTTTTCATGGGTGGATGACTTTAAGACAACAGATGAAGTTACCATTCTTTTCTTTTTTTAGGTGAGTCTTTACTGATATTTAATCTGTCTCCTCACAGACTCACACAGTATTTCTGCTTTAACTTGATTCATTCTGGGTTAGTCAGCAGCTTGTTTTTTTCTTGGTTTGAACCCATCGTCATCATCTTCTGATGGTTGCCCTGGGTCTCTGTCACTGGCTTAGCTCTCATCTAGTGCTACAAAGGCAGCAACTCTAGTTATGGCTGTATGGAAGGGAAAATGACTGACAGATGCTTCCTTGGGGACATTTCGGTTTTATGCAGGCTGGGAAAAATTTCTGAGTCAAGTGCTCATTTCTTTAGTAATAAAGTCTGCCAGTAAGTTAAGGGCTTCTGCCAGTAGCTGTCTCCTTAATTCAGAAAAGAAAGTTTTCAACTTTGAGAATGAAATTCCATGAACAAAGCAGGTTTTTGGGAAAGCCTCATCTCAACACGGTCTTTTCAGAGTAAAGAGTCATTTATTTATTTTTTTTTAAATAAACAGGACCAAATTGTTCTAGAGTTCCATAATCACCAGCTGCCATGAAAATCAATGGGAATTATGCATATATACCTGAGGAAAAATGTTACTTGTAGTTCTTACAAATGAGAGAGGAATGAATTAAAAATGGATTTTGGTTAAAAAGGGAGGGATCATCTGACTATGTGCTACAGAAAAGAGCTGACTTAGAAAGCCTTAGGAATCAAGGTTATCACAGAAATTCTGCCAAGGCATTTATCTAAAGTGGTAGATACTGTTTTGACTTGCATACTGCTAGAGAAATATAAACTGCTTTATTCCCTTGTCCCAGTTACATTAGTCAAGTACTTAAGCACTTTACCTTTTAATTAATTGTATTGGCTAAGTGTGTATTTAAAAACTGAATTTCTGTGCAGAAATACCCAATATATTCATCATTTCTCGTACACCCCTCTTCTCCGCAGCCTTCCAAGCACTGAGTCATAACTCTATTTTATTCTATTCTTTCCATTGCTGTACAGCAATTGCACAGTCTATGAAAAAAATATATTTGTTGTTTAATCATCAGGGGGACCAGCCATTCATAAGAGAAGGAGAGACAGCCTGTGCACAAAGAGCATGATTTAACAGAGGGTTGCAGAATGTGATCTGATTAAAAATCAACTAAACTTAGTAAATGGAAAATTTGGAAGCCTTGGTCATCTCTTCTGACAGTCTACTTTAAGAGAAAAATCATAAAGGAAGCATATAGCTGCTGGTTTCATATTCATTGTGTCAATCTGCCAATCTATTTTCCAGAACTTTGCTAATCTAGAAGACACAGAAACTGCATGTGACTATTGTTGTGGGTTTGGATTGTAAAACAAAACTCAAAGCAAGGCTTTTCTAGCCAGTTATCATTTCATTTGCCCATTGTGGACTGAGCAATACTGGCTAAACACAATGATGATTCCAGTCAAATGACTTCTCAACCTCATTCAGACCAGTGTGGGTTAGCAGCAGGTTTGCTTCCCCAGAAACATAACCCTGAACCTATCCCTAGTTAGCACTGCAGTGCAATCCCTCCTCCTTCCCAGGTGCTCAAACAGAAACAGAAAGGGACATCGGAAAGTTTGGCCACATAATGTTAATTTTAACAAATGTTAAATATATAACATCTGTTTTCAAATCTCCAAGATTGGGCGAATGAAATCACAGTGATCTTCTACTTCAGGAGAAGCGTAGCTTGCCTTGATGAAAACATGGGTTTCGGATTGTTTCTCGCAGGTATGAACATTAATTCATCCTGAAATTGTAACTGACTAGATAAATCAAATGCCCTCAGATAATGGCTCAAAACAACATGCCCGACTCATTCTGCAAGGCTGTGCAGGCAAGTAGCATGTCTTGAAGGGCTGTGCTCAGGGTGTACTTGGTCTGCTACAAAGCACAGTGGAAGGACTGTACGAATAAAGTCTTTATCGGGAAATTTCATTGGAGTCACATCTGGGATGTGACTGCTCTGTTCAAGCCAGCACTTTCTGCTTGGACCAAGCTTGCCAGACCTGCCTGGACCTGCTCCCAGATGATACAGCAATCACTCTTTCCTGTGCCAGGGATGCCTGCTGCATTCCAGCAGTGAGGGATGCTGGCTCATATTCGCTCCCTGCAAGTTAGCCCAGTGCTGAGGACATGATGGAGAATGGGCTTGCAGTGCACTCTGGACAGACACGCTGCCCAAACAGACACTCTGGACAGACACCTACGTGCCTGGGAAATCTGCTGCAGATTGGTAGTTTCTTCAGCCACTGGGATCGTGCAAGTTTAAGGTATTAAAGGTCACATTGCTATAGCTGGTTTCTCAGAGCACCAAGTTAGGACCAGGGTCAAATCAAACCAAAAAGGAGGCACCAGGTGACAGACTAGAGCTCTGGCAGCCAGGGGTTTGCAGTTACAACTTTAAGCCAAGCTACTGACTCATGCTGGATGTGTGAACATGAGCAATGCAGTTGGCTCCTTGCTACCTAAATCAGCTAAGCTGGAAGATTGAGTCATGGCTGGACCTCCCAGAATCCAGACACATCTGAAGTGACCTTTCTAGAATAAATAAGTGCAAGTTTGCCCATTGCCTTGAAACTCCACATAGAAGTGTTAGACTGTGCTAGAGAGCTACAGTGAAGAGGATGAGGGAAAGGATGATGTAAGCTCCCCCTTCCTCCATACAGTGGGGAGCTTCTTGTAGAAATGAATGAGGCTTTTTCTCTTTTGCACTGTGGGAATGCTGCTTTCCAAGATGTTTGCACTCAGCTTGCCTAAATATACACTGGTCCATAATACAGAGCACACAAGTGCATCCAGGACATCAGAAAGAGAAAAAACCCATAGACTCAGGCAAGAGTGGAGGCTGAAGTGGCCTCTGGAAGTCACCCAGGCTGACCTCTTTTATCCTCACCCCCAGGGCTACCTTCAAAGTTCAATCAGCTGGTTCAGGGCCCCATCTGGTCAGGTTTTGAATATCTACAAAGACAAAGATTTTGTGGGCTTTTGAGCAACCTGATTTAGTGTTTGATCACTCTCACTGGAAATTTTTTGCTTTTGCATAATCAGAATTTCCTTTGATGCAACTTGGTTTTCATCTTTCTCTGTGTACCCAGAGAGCTGTCTGGCTCCATCTTCTGTGTAATTCCCTTTCAGGTTAGGAAAGTAGCCCTTAGTTTTATCTTTTTGAGCCTAATCCCATCCCCCTGGCTATCTTAGTGGCCTTCAGCTGAACTTGCTCTAGCTTTTAAATATCTTTCTTGAACTGGGATCCCTCAACTGGACACAGTAATTGATATGCAATCTCATAGTAGTAGAGAGCACTAGTCTTCCCTTGGTCTGCTAGCTGTGCTCCTCTTTTGCTGTGTATGCATCCACATCTGCAAGGACACACTGCTGACATATTCAACTTAGGGTCCACTAGGACCACAGGTCCTCTTCTGAAGAGCTGCTATTTAGTAAGTCAACCCTCAGCTTGAACAGTTATATGGACTTTTCTGTCATGGGTGCAACAACATCAAGAGTAAATCTATGCTAATAAATACACCTATTGCACTGGTCAGAGGTGGTCCATAATCAGAGCAAGCTTTTGGCAGTCAAGACAAACTCCTGTCCAGGACAGAAGACTGCCGGAATAGCAAAGTCCTGCTGCCCATTTTGCTTTTACCAGATAAGCTTTGGCAACCCAGGCTCATTTGCTGATGAAGTTTGGAACATACATGTATATGTGAATGTATGACTATTGCAAGGCAAGATGGGACTCCCATAAAGCCATCACTGTTACCTCATCTCCCATATGCCTGGTGGCAGCTGGAAGAGCAGATCCAGCTCTCCAGGGCTTTGCTGCTGGGACTCTGTCCCAGTTCGGCTCTTCAAGCTAACAGAGGGACTCATTCTCCCCTGAGCTCATACAAACCTAGGCAAGTTCTGTCCATGCTTTTCAGTTGCATTACTGAAATTCTCCAGATGTGAAAAGCTATAGTGAATTAACTTATTATCATCCAACAATGCAACAACAATGTATATATGCAGCATGAAATTATATTCCAGATTTAAAGTGAGTTCTTCTAATTAAACAACCATTTTAGCAATGCTGAACACTGTAAACTCGTTAACCTTGATAAATGCTAGATACGCTCATCTCTTTAGAGAAGTGTGAAATTTGTTGAACTATTTACAAAGGAAGGCATGTCATGATGAACTGCATGTGGAGGGCAGGGTGACTCAAAGATGCTCCCCTCTGCCATGACATCCAGGGCACAGAAGCACTGGAATACAAGGCTCTGTCTGGTGAGCAGACTTATTTGACCCGTGATCACAAGAAGGGGGACAATCTGGATCAAAGATTTCTCGCTTTACTGATCCAGCTGGCTCCTCACCATCTGGATCCTAGGTGGACTCCTGAGAATGGCTCTGAGGCTACCTGTGGTTGAAGCTACTCCAGGAAAATGGGAGGAAAAGTCTGGGTATCACTGTACGTCTGCTCCCCTGGAAGCTGAAATCGCTGGTTTACCCATCCTTAAATGAAATAGCAAGTGTATTAGAAGAAATCTCTGGTTGCTGCTGTGACCTATTACAAACTTCTATCTGCATGTCCTGTTAATGATTCAGCTGTAGAGGTAGTGCAGAAGCAGGCAGGGTTTTGACACATAGCCTGTGGGCGTCCTAAGTGGATACAGATCTGCCGAGGGATACACAGGAAAGAAGTGGGCATTCAAAGATTCAGGGCTATCACGCACATCTCCGAGAATTATAGCCAGCTTTCAGTACCCTGGTGACCTTTAAGACAGAGGGGAGTTGTAGTTGTCTCATCTGAAGCAACATGGGAACTAATTTCTGCCACAGTAGGCATGTCCTGCCAGCACACTGTCAGAGATGACCTGAGGAGAGGACTCTGTGCTACCCATGGAGTGGAAGATAACAGAAAGACACTGTCTTTCCCCACTGGGCGTCATATAGGTCTCCCTTCACCTCCTCCGCTTCCTTCCCCTGGAGTCTCTCGTGTAAATCAATGTTATACTCCTGCCACATCCTTTAAGTGTCTCAGCAGTAACACCCAAGTTAGATTACAAGTGCCTGGGGCAAATTCTCTAGTCCTGCTCCTAATGTGAAGTCAATTAAAATCAAGTAACGCAAGGAACGCATCTGGTCCTAGATGTTCATTGTAATAAAGAAACACCATTATGGTATTCATGCAATGTTATTACTAAATAGCAATTCTTAAGATAACGATGTCAGGAAGAAGTCTAGATTACAAAATTGAGACATTTGTTTTAAGGTGGGTTTCAAGCCTTTAGGGTCTGTAGATAAGTAGATTCCATTTTCTGTTAAAAACCCAAGACCTTAAACACAGTATTAAGCTGTACAGTCAGTTCTGCATCTTGAACACCTCCTCCCCAGCAGCTCTAACAGAAACCATTACAAAGAAGGCACCTGTGATTCTGGTTTGGAAGAATAACAAAATTAGGAATATATGGAAGGTTTAAAGCCAGGATCCATCAATTTAGTAACACAGAGCAACACATGAACATCTTAGTGATCTGAAGCAGCTAGCTCAGCCTGATTCTTGTGAATTTAACTTTATTTGCTCACTGTGAGCTTTTTTCTTTTTTGCATCGTCTATGAATCATTGCATTGTCCAGAATGAATACCAGCTGAATGCTTCCCTGGCTCAGAGATAACAGAGCCCCTTGCTTAGGCAGGAACATGATTTAAGAAAATCAATGGCCTGGCTTTGGTTACAAAAGAAATTTTAAAAATAACAGTACAAGAGCTAAACAGTTGGGATGACAGCAGAGGCGTGCTTCAGTCCACTGACCTTTCATACCAAGCAATTCAATAAACAAGTTTCTCAGCAACATCAAATCCTAGGCAAACTAGTCATTATTTCATCACTAAATTATTATGAACAGACACATTGGGAACCTCCTTTGGGTCAGTAAGAGAGCCCCATGCAACCTTGCCATAAACACCCTAATACAGGGCTGTAGCTAGGACTGGCCTAGGTCTGAAGGCCAGATAATCTTAATAGAATGATGCCATTAACTTCCAAAGTGCTCACGGTCATCTACAGAGTTGAAAGTGGGCAGTGATAATTTTTTAGGCTGAGGCACAGTTCAGTGCTGCCCATGGACACTGATCTTGAGCAGCACATGCAGTAATTACAGGTTTCCCAGGTCAGGGACTCCTATGCTTTGGTTTTTTGGGGTGTCAGGGTGTGGTGGTGACAACACAGCAGTACTTCCTATCTTCCCCCTCCTCACTTTGTTTGATTTCCACCACCAATATACCACAAGAACATACCTGCAACACACCTTCCTCTTATCCCCTCTGTAGCAAGACCTTGGTAGCATTTATTTTTGTCTACACTGCTAGCAGCAGGAAAGCCTGGTGGGTTGTCTTTGACTCTTGCCCTCTCTGTGAGATTAAATGGCGGTAAGAAGTTGTTCTTCTTCTTCAGTGCATAGTGATTACCCATATTGTTCATGAGAAGCTTTCTCCATTCTGAGAGATCGTGAGGCAAAATTGCCTCATACTGTATGAAGTATGAGGCATACTGAAGAACAGGAGCCATTGACTCCTTTGGGTCTTCCTGGTACAGGTCTATATAAGTGTACATGTGAAAGTACTTAAACCAGCAGAAAACGGCTGCAACAGAGTCTCCATGCGCAATCCCAGCAACGCCAGGTGCTCCTGATGCATGAGACTGCCTTTCCATGCAAAGTAAATGTGCCTGAATTCCTTAGAAGCTGGCAAATAACAAAGGAGACACCAATTCCCTTCCCTCCTTACCCACATACAGAGTCATACATGCTCAGCTGCATGATCACACCTTTGCTATGTACACAGAACAAAAGTAGATAAATGATGCAGGCTAATCTACCATGGGGCTGAAATACCTTTAAGAAAGAGGTCCAGGAGAACTACTGAGTAATACTTCTCTGCATCAAAGAATTGTGAGAGTTAATGTGATGAGTTAAGCGTAGATAAAGCTCTGGAAACTACTTGCTGTGGACAAAGCCTCTGTGAAGCCCCTGAAGAAGCATCCATGACAAAATAGAGCAAATCATGGAGCATTCAATAAAGGTCTCAGCTGCCCCACAGGTTAAAACAAAACCTGTCATTTTTAACTTGATTATTTTGCTAAAGAAAGGTAACTCCCAACTCACACAGCAAAATGCATCCTTCTGTACTCTGAGTTATCTGTCACGCACTTGCTACAGAAGATGAGAAAAATATGCATTTCACACGGTTCCACACCTCTGATGGAACAGTGAAAACAGACTGCATAAGCAGCCTCCTCAAGCTCAAACGGGGCTGAAGGAGGACACAGGCTCATCCCCGTGCAATCCCTGGCTTTGCACTGCCCAGTGTAAGGCATAGCAGCTTTTTTTTCTCATCATTTTGCCTGAATGCAATGCCCACACAAGGCACTGGATTACCACCATCTTCTGGACTACACAGGAGATCTGGTATTAATACTGGCAGAAGAAGTTCCCTTAGCTTGCTCTGGCAGGCTAACTGCAGCCCTTGATTGAAGGTCTCACTCCAGAAGATGATACATCCATCCCTACTGCAATTCACTTCATGAAGGGCAACCTTGACATTACCTTTCACCACAAGGTCACTAGCATTTCAACTGAATCACCTATGCTCTTTTGACATAAGTCACTGAGTGGTTGGTTAGAATGTTCAGTCACAACAGATGTGGGCAGAGTTTGGATTAGTCACATAGGATGAAAAGGCTTCATCAGCCACTTACCCTTAGAAATGACATTTCAATACAAAATAAATTTACTTTTAAAAGCAATTGATTTCTTATATATGAAGGGGAAAGCTTCCTTCTAACTGAACTTCTGTTCATTGTGAGCATTACTGAAGCCTTCACTGGAAAATCATCCTGTTTCATGCCCAGGGCAGCAAACACTTGGCTTTGAGAAGGTTTCTGATACCCTGCGGTCATCTTCTGCTTTCAGTGGGTCTGCATGGGAGAAGTGAAATGGAAGGAAATGCTTGGTTCTCTGACAGTGACCCAGAAATAGTTGCCAACTGAGGGAAGTGACAGCTCAGCTAGCAGGTCAGTCCCAAGAAGTGATTATATCCCTACGATTTTACACACACATTCAGCAAAACTCATCAGGGTTCCCAAGGGCAGTGGGATTTTAGGAGGAAAGACAGGAGTGAAAGGAAACAGAAATGAGCCTGAACACAGAAACAAACACCCTTAAACCATGATGCTGAGGTTGACACATGACTGAAGATGGACATCTGCACTACTGTGATTAAAAACGGAAGAAATAATAATAAGAAAACAACCAAGAAGTTCCAGGTTCAGTCTTTACTGAAGTATTTGCCAGCTGTCCACTCAACACTGGAATAATTGCTCCTTGCATGCCTCAGCCACAACCCCAGCCCAAAGGGGCCACACAGTGTAACAAGACGCTAACCTCCAGCAAGCCCCCTGCTGTTTCAATACCCCCATTGCTCCCTGCCTAGCACAGAGATCACTGTACAGGGGCTGTCATTTCTGTCTCCAAGCACCTCTACATCACAGCAGCCCCCATAGTGGGGGGTGGTCCCTGGGAGTGATCCCAGCTCATGCCCCAGAGGGGAGCAAATTGGTGGGTTTGTATCCCACATTGACAATCATGGTGTGGACCACAGAGGAATTTGGTCTCACCAGTAGCTTTTGCTCCAGAGGTGTCTAAGGTCCAGCTTTAAATGGAATTTAACTCTGTCTTCTGCCATTAGAAAGAAAAGAAACAAAAGAAAAAGGACCACACAAAACTTTCCAGGTGATCACTGCAAGCTGAGTCCGGCGCAGAATTCACCTGAGACAGGTGGTCATCTACAAAGCAGAGTTGTGGCTGGGACCTCACTCTTTGTGACCCAAATATTCAGCTAAAATATTTTGAATGAAAAAAGTTAGCTTGCAGTCATCAGTCCACTGTGGATTGAGGAGGATCTCCAGTGGGAAAAAGAAGCTTATTAAACAGATGCTACAGAATACAGCAATATGGGGCAGAAGAGAAAACAATAATATGAAATTACTTCTGCCTCAGATACCCTGTACAGTTTTTATTAAAGTCAACAGGAATTGCACACACAGCTCCAGGAGCAGGCACAACCCATCAACAGAGTGTTAAAGCACAAGCTATGGGGGAAATTGAAAGGTTTGAACTCTGCAATGGATAAATAATCACAGACCTCACCACTTTTTACAAACAGTAAAACTTGCAGATCTTTTGTGTGCAAAACCCCAAGCCTGACATCTCAGAAGAAGAGGAATTTTGCACCATTTCCCACATAGAGAGGTGCAGCAGACACTCCACAGGCAGTCCCAGGCAGAGGAAGCAGTTTGGCACTTCCTCCTCTAATGCAGAAGCAGAAGCAACTATGTAGACACAAAAAAGCAACCAGTAAAGCTTCCTGAGATTTTTGCTCCTCAAACAGAGGAGATTTACATCTCCTGAAGTGATATTTGATTGCTTTATACACTTTAGTTTGTTTGTTTGTATATTTTTCCTTTTTCCAGGTGAAGTATTTATGGAACATTACAATTTAAACGTCCAAGGACTATGCTGAGTGAGTGGTCTGCATTAGGTAGGTGTCATGCATCATGACAAAATTATAGCACTTTGCAAGATCAGCTGCACAAAGAAATGCTTTCACTTAGCACTGACACACAGACCTCTTGCATTTCAGCTGCTTTAGAGTGCAAGCAACATTTCACCACGACCTCAAACAACAAATGAAACATATTTCTGCGTTTCTGACAGCATGC
Organism: Pezoporus wallicus; assembly: GCF_028554395.1. Taxonomy (NCBI): domain Eukaryota; kingdom Metazoa; phylum Chordata; class Aves; order Psittaciformes; family Psittacidae; genus Pezoporus; species Pezoporus wallicus. The sequence goes on along the minus strand of NW_026641881.1, from coordinate 388,863 downwards.
TCCTAGCCCACCCCCATGGGAAGTCACATCACCTCATGGCTGCAGATCACAAGATCATGCATAGGGCAATGCATATAGATGATGTCAGCTCAGTTTATACATAAGGAAGCCATCGAGGGAGCTTAGATTCAGGGTCCTGCTTCAATGCATGTTTGAGGAATCATTTTTCTGCTCTGTAGGGAAACAGTAGCCCAGTGAAACATCTGAGAAAGAGGCAGGGAGTAAGATGCCTCTCTCTCCCCCACAACAGAAACTAGAACAACCCTAAGCTTTCCACACTGCACAAAGTGACTCCATGAGTCATTCAGTGCTGCCTTTCAAGGACTCCCACCGATTTATGCAATGAAAAGCAAGCAGAAGTCCTCACTATGGTTTAATGATGTCACTGCACAGCTAATTTGTTTGCTACAAATCCTTGCAGACTTTAAATTTAATGTCTAAGTTCATACCAGGTTTGTAATTTGCACTGTTGAAAGGCAACACCAAAATATACCAGTCAGCTGAATGGGTCCTAAATGGACAACTCCAGTCATGTGACAAAGAATAAATCCCATTAACAAAGGAAACTTCTATTGCTATGGTATTTCTTGCCTCAGGCATAAGGAGCTTCTTCCTTGGGAGGGTAGTGCAGCACTGGGACAAGGACCTAGGGACATGGTGGCACCTCCAGCCTTGAAGATTTTCAAGACTTGTTTGTACAAAGCTATGTCTGATGTGAACCAGCATTGACGATATTCCTGCTTCAAGTGGGAGGTCAGCCTAGAGCCCATGGCAATCAACATTTCTGTAATTCTGTGAGCTCTTCCTTCAATCTCGGTATATTTCTGACACAAATAAGCTTCCACGTTAAAAATGAGAGGGAATACAGATTTACGTGGAATGAAAGTATACTGGATCTTTAGATTATCTTTACATTGAAATGATGGGCGTTTGAGAGGGATGTATTAAAGGACTCATGCAGCTGTGTAGAATACCGAGGGCTATTTAGGGGCAGACCCTGAGAAGACAATAACTGCTCCCATACGCATTGATGAAAGCTCTCTTACTAAAGAAGGGAATGTCAAAGGGGGACAGTTGACCTTCAAGGCGCCAGCACAGTTGTGTTAAATTTCCCTTCTCAGTGAGAAGCCAGGCAAATGTCACCATTCATTGTAGAACTGGTCAAAGCACAGGGTAAAGCTGCTGCATTTTTCACACTAGAGCTTTGAAACAAGCCATTTTTATTTCTCATCTCTCATTCAGGCCATCAGCTTTAGCATGAAGTCTTCCTCTGCAAATCAAATTGAGCTGTAGAGACATTTACTCATCTTTCCAAGCACTTTATACGCTTTAAGATTTCCATAAAGCAGAAAACATGCGTATGAAGACTGTCAATGACAGAGATAACTGCTAACACTGAGTCTCATGTTATTTCACATGAAGATGGGCATTGTTATCTTAATGAATTTTCATATACCACAGATGATTTCTTTGCAGGAAAAGGAACAGTTGTTAGGTGTTGCATACTCTTTCATGTTAGAGCTGCTCCTTTTACCTTCTCATTGAAAAATATCCCCTGTTAATCCATGTTATGAATCAAGCCTCATATTAGTCTCACCACACCAGCATGACTAATGCTTGCCTTTTAAACATCCTGTGACACTTCTAACAAATTTGTCTGGTTCTGACCAAATTCAGCCTGAACAGCCCTCATATCATAAAGCTCTTGTCCCATTCCCTTCTCATTCAATTCTAGGTCTGGCAGCTCCAAAAAACTGACAGAAGGGGGATTCCTGCAGTGCCATCAGTAGGATAGTAGCAGGGAGCCAGAGGCAGGCTACCCTAGGGTCCTACAAGCCAAGGCACAAGGAGGAGGGCTGCTGTAGTTGTGAATCTCTCTAGGCTGCACAGATGCACTCAGGCAGCTCCTCCCAAGCTGAAATGTTATTTTGCTCAGTACGGCTCAGCATGGTTCTAGGGAAATACAACAGGAGCTCTATTTCTAAAGGGAAACAGAAAGGGACCCAGATGCAGATAAATCCTATAGACATTCCCCAGCCTCTGACTCCTTAATTTATTAACAAATAAACTAAATATTTAAAATCCAACCCTCTTGTATGACTTTATTTTCTGAAAAGCAAACAGCCACTTTTAAAAAAGCCACAGCCTCTTTGCTGTGGCTTTGGAATGGCCTTCAAATATGAATTGTGAATGCCTGAGGCAGAAATAGTTGGGGTTTGCAAAGCACCTGAAACTACAGATTTTGGGTTTTCTTTTCAGTGGGTTCCCAGTCAGGTGCCTGTGATATGGATTTAATCGTCAGTGTTGTTAACAATTTCACAGCTCAGAGAGGGGTAATGATTACAGCATTGAATGGCTCTGCTTTTCCTCAGAATTTGAGTGTGTGTACAAATGTGTGTGTAAGGATAGAAAAAAAAGAAAGAAAAATTAAATAAACCATCTAGGCCACCACCATATGCATAGTGAGTTCTGACGGTGATCAGTTTACCTTTCTGTAAGGAATTTTCTGTGAAGAAGGGGCTCAACACTTGAAAATCTGGCTGTTAGGCAGCTTTGCCATTCACATAATCTGTCATGAAGGGAGGAGTCTCAGCAGAGGTTATGAACCAGCAACTTCAGAGTGGGTGGTAAAATTAGACAAAATCAGTCTTTCCATCCCTCAGAGCAGATGCGGCAGCAGGTGTGGGTGGGGACTGAAGGTGCACCACAAGGGAACGTAGCCTAAAAAAACACCTTGCAGTGTAATGATATCATACCTTGTTGCCAACACTGACATAATGCTCATGCTATCTGCAAAATCTTTATGTCTCAAGCAACCCTTCCTGAGGCTTAGAAAAAGAATAGACACTGAGAAAAGAGACAAACTTTTCTTTTAAATTTCCTTCTGTGTGGAACCAGCTCAGTTCTAAAGTAAGGGCTGTGGAAATAGCCAGGCCCTATTGAAAATTTCTAAAAAGGAAAAACGTCACCTCCAATTATTTTGTCATGTACTGAAAATATCCCAATCTTAAAATATCTTGAGAAAGACCCTGAGACTGAACAAGTAATGCCTTTGCTCTCTCCATGTGTCGGTGGTGCTTTTTGTCCCTCACTTCGTGAATTCCAAATTCAAATAAAAATCTGTAAGAAAAGAGAAATGATGACAAAGACCTCAGTATCCTGAGAATCATCTCTCTTGCTCCCCAAGGAACACTGCTGTGAAAATGGCCACACTGATGTCAACTCAGAAGAAAGTAACAATTGTGTCCTGTGTTCTGATGCAGGCAGATGATACAACAGGGAAGAAATGTAAGTTCATTGATTTCTGCTACACTGATGGTGCAAGATACCATCTTATCTTTTATATGCATTAGTGAAGGTGGTTAAAAAACAGTGTATCTTCACAGCATCCTTTCTGTAAGACAGGTTACTACTGTTCAGTTCCTACAAAGCCAAAAGCAAGGCAGATTAACATGATCAGATCACAAAGAGTCTTAAATCTTTCCTGTGATGTAGTGCCTAACACTTAGGTGTACATGCCAGCAGCACATCTACTGCTTTGCCTGTAGTAAATCTGATCTTTTTCTTTGGTTAAAGATGATTTTTAAGGTACACTGGACTCTGCATAAAATCATGTGCAATCTCATACCTATCTTCCCCTGGTTTTACCTTGCAATATCTCTATTGTGAACATTTTATAGTGTTCAGAAATGTATTAACTGGACTACAGGAGACATGGAAAGTAGCTATTTCTAGAACTTTTTGAGAAACATCCTGATAAATGCATGTAAGTATCTTCACAGGGAGAAAATGAAGACCTCTTTTCCCATTGCTTAGTGGATATGTGTGTGTGCCTGGTGAAAGGGACACTGCCAGTTAGAGTGGGCTGTGTCTGACCGTACACAATATATCAGCTCTTTAATCTAATGTTCCTCCTAAATCATCTGGGTACAGCCTACCTACCTGGGTATGCAAAATCCTCGTAAACCTTAATGGTTTTTTCTTTGGCCAGCAAGAGACCTGGCTCCTATTTTATGAGTTGTGAGCTGAAATGCAGTGGAACTTCAGTAATGGTCAAAAGCCATGGGAGAAGTCATAGGGAAGTGGAACTGAACATGACTAAATGAACCCAGCATCCAAATCACGAGGTGCAGCCCTAAAGAGCTTACACAGCTCATAGCAAAACAAGTGAGGATGACAAATATTTATGTAATAGATATTCGGAATGCAAATGGTATGCATTGGGTAATGCAGTGCAAAAGTTCTCTGTGATAACAGGAGGGTTTGCTTAAGGTTAAGAGATACTCATTCCATAAGGCAGCATCTACCACAATCATATTTGAACCCTTGAGGTGCAACCCCCCTCCCTCCCCCCCAGGCACAGGTGGCTGTCACTATAGAGTTACAGGGCAAAATAAAAGCTCAGCCTCTCACTGCCACTCCATTAAAGGAAATTGTTTGGATTTGGTCATTGAGTTTGCTTGTTTTCAAAATTACGACGTGGCTGTTATCGGAAAGATGAGTCAGTGCAATGAGTTTTGTTGTTCCAGAGGTGAGGGTTATTGGCTGCCTTTTGAAAAAATGTAACCCCAAGGGGCCTCAGGACAGCCTCTGAACCAAGTTCCTGCACCATGCTCTAACATTATCCTCGAAAAAGACAAATATCCTGAGTCATCTGGTGTCTGTGTCTATGTTTAATATACCTTTCTCTGGCTTCGAGTAAGATCAAAAGTGGGTGAACCATAAACATATGACACTAAACTGTATTATTTCATAGTAAAAGAGTAGATAAGCAGCAGCATATTTGACTGCAAGGTAACACTAAATGGCTGGTTTACTTTGCTATTTTTGATCTCCACAATATTAGCCATGTGATACAGTAAAAGTTCCTTTCCCTCTGAATAGCCCTGTGGAATCTGAGAAAAGGGAAGCAGTTAAACATCAGATGAGAGAAATTACTTCTAAAGTGGCCATCATTTTTAAACTGCATGCTTTTAGACTACTAGAAGAGCATTTTTCTTGGATAGGAGTTATAATTTTGAACACAGTTATACTAACATGGGAATGCCTAGAATTTGAAACTTTAATAACAGAGTAGCTGCAGATATTTTTGAACATTTGCACTGTCTTCGTAACCTTCAGGGTTTTTTTCGCTCTTGCATACATAAGCACCAAAGCCTGTGCCTCTGCTGCAAAACCTCATGTGGAGTACTGCGCATGACTTCAGTCTCCCCAGTACAAGACAGACACTTGTATACTGGAGCGAGTCCTGCAGAGCACCACCAAGGTGCCTAGATTTGGAGCACCAGCTGTGTTTTGGAGATGTGCATTTAAATTATTTTATTATTCTATCCTTTTCTCCATCTTTTTCCTTCTATGTGGCCAGTACACACTATCCTTCTAAGCTTATTGACTTCATCCCACTTTGGCAAATGAGCATGTATAGCCCAGGCAGTGATTTGATGTCACCACATTTCTAGGTGTAAGCAAATCACACAGTCCCCATCTCCCCTCTCTCTCCCCAATCCTACCCCTCCCACCCCCACCCCCCAAATAGGTTAATAACATCTTGGTGGGTTTTCCCCAGACAGAAGATGAAAACACCCATCTCTCTGTTTCCTTGCAGGACAAGCCAAACACTGCACTTCTGTGCATGGCGCTCCAAGGAGGGGTGCTCAAGCCATCCTCTGCTGTCTAAATCACATCTCAAATGTTTTTTGTAGTCAGTTACTTTAAGCATATTTCCAGAAAAGCACCTCAGAACATGAAAGAAAAGACACCAGGGAAAAAAAAAAAAGTAAATCATTTAAAGCTGTGCTTTGCTTCCCGTCCAAGGCTAATTTTTTGATTCTTTGAAACTACAGACAGGTGACAAGAAACATAGAATATTGAGAGTGCAATAATCTTGTGCAAACCTCTCACACCTGCACACTCTCCCTTTTCTGGGTCTGGCTGACTCATCCAAGTCAACTTCAGGGAAAAAATTACTCTAAAAAAGTACACACCCCCCCCCCCCCCCCCCTTCCCACCCCAGCAACTAATCTCCCCTGGATATAGGGAAGGGTCTTCTTTGATCTCACCTTGCTTGGACAGCCAAACCAGCATTTGCAGGTACAAAAGCAGAATTAGGGAAAGAAAGCTTCTCTCAGTAGCTGATCCCTCTTCCTCAGGTGTATTTGTTTTAACACAGCAGTCAGGCTCCAGTGGCTGCAGTAGGATTAGAAGGTGACTCAAGAGTAAATGTTCAGGAAGAGTTTGCAGACCATCTGCTGTGTACCTTTCTGTTCCAGCTGTCTTATTTTTTCTTTACCCACTCTGGTAAGATCTGTGAGCCAGTTCCCTTATGCCAAGAGTGAATATTTAAGTTGCTGGATTACTCCACTAGAATTTGTTTCCGTCTTTCAAGGGACAAGGCAACACTTTGAACCTGATAAGCCACTTCCTGTTAGCTCCTGCCCAATAGTTTTACATTAAAAACCTAGGGATAATATTTCTGCACAATGAGGGTATGTGCACAGATTCTGTGCACCAAATAAAAAAAAAGAACTGGAAAAAGTCCCACCAGATCAAGATCCATGAACTGAGTAGCTGCACCTGCAACATTGCTTCCAAAAGATGGACAAGAGACCTTGGAGGTAGAATTGCAGGTGCTCTGCTTCTGGGACTCAAGCTAATGTCTCCCCTTGGCATCACACCGTGCACATATCCAGCTACACAGACCTAAGGCAGACACCATGCACAGCCCGGACGTGCCCTCAGATATATCTAAACCCCTTGGCAAGCTCTCTTCCACCGAGTTGAAAATGCTGGTAAATCCATGTGTGTGACCTCTGATCTGAAGGAAAACATCAGGATATGTCCAGTAACAGCTAATAGCAATCAGTTACACAGACCACTATTTAATTTGTGAGAGATCCAGAGGAAACTCTCAGTAAAAGCTGACTTTAATATTCATTAAAGTCTCTTCAAAGACTGTTTTCTCTGGCAACCACAATTAACTTTGCAGGGTAGGAAAGACAGACTTTCTTTTTCTTTTGCAGGGAAACACAGCTTTCAATTAAGAGAGTACCACTGTCATACCAATTTGGACATGAAAACGACAAATTGCTTTCCGTGTTCATTTCTTAGTAACGTCTTCCATCCACCTCTGTGTTTCTCCACAATAATGGAGATAATTGAATTCCTTCTGTTTGAGTTTGGTAAAGTGAAACTGTGGATTGGAGAACCTTTTCCCTACACACCTGGCACAGAGCACCTGATCAGAAAGGCTTGAATGGGATGGATGTATATCTTGCTGCATTTCGCCCACAGGGGTAAAATATCAATTTCTGTGAATTCAGTATCCAAGAGTTTAGTGGCACCAAAATGTCAGTTTCTATTTCCTGCTCAAAGTTTGATATTTCCTCATCAACATCCCTGTCATTAAGTATTTACTGGACAGTACATCTCACAGGCAAATTCACAAGAACAAACCCATTACTGTGTTACCATTCCTGTCTTACCAATTATCTGACTTAGGTGCCTATACTAGAAAACCAGCCTCCCTAGTTCCTTTGGCAGTCAATGGAAAGGGGCAAGTCACTTCCAGGGACAACTTAGAGTAAGGAACTCAGGCATGTTTTCCTCTGTTAATTGTATAGGAAGATAAAGCTCTTGTTCAGATGTCCACACTCAGGTTCTATACTTCTCTTCCCTCTACTTCTGATTTCTTTTCTGGAGAAGAAATATCTGCAACACCAATAACCTGACAATCTGACTGCTCTAAACCACCTGCACTGAAAAATTATTTTAGAGATCTGAAAAAAAAACAAACCCTTCTCTCTGTGGTAAGATAGGAGAATAACCAGGGAGCCTTGACCACACTACATGCAATCAACGTGGTACAGCTGAGCTTACTTGTGAATTCCTCAAAACTTACCTGGTTTTGCATCTATACACAAAACAAACTGCTTTAATTAAAAATTCAGATAGAACAAGAAAGAGACATATTAGAAAGAGTTTATAGTAAAAATGTGTATGACTTACCTAGTGGACAATTTTACTTAATGAAGCAGTTGTTAAATCTTAAGAACACTGTCTTGCCTGTTAATTGCTGTATTTTAGCCAAATAACTCTATCAGGCATATTTATCACTGAGAGAGTCTGAACTATAAAATCAATATGGAAGACTATGAGCAGAAGCATTGCTTGGAAAAGTATAGAAGGGGCATTGAAATTTTGATTATTTTTTTCCTGCTGGGAGAAGTTTTTCAGCATAAAAGCTATGAAGGAGAAAGAAAAACACCACTATCTCATTTTCAAAATTCCTGGGAACCAAACCCACTATTTTACCTATGATTCTGACAGCAAAAAATTGCTAGAAGGACTGTACAACTACATTTGCACTAAAGCAAGTGGAGAGTAGCTATTTCATCTGCAAGAAAAAAATATCTGTTTAGAAGACCATTTTCTACAGAGCTTAAATGTTATTTTCCTGATACTTTCCTAAAAGAACAATTACAAATAAGATTAATAAAATGCTGTGGATTTAATTCAGTTTGGAAGTATATTAAAAATTAAAAACCTAACCAGAATGATTTTACAAACCACAGGTAATAGAAACCAAAGGAACTCAGTTAAAGTTAGAATGAGGATAATACTGAAAGCACTCTGTGCTGGCCTCTCAGCAAACATGACGAAGGAAACAAAATTTCAGATGCAATTTAATTTGCCACAACCGACCATATCAATACATCATGACCACGAGAGAAGAGAACATTTTCCTTTTACTTATATGGTCATCACAAACAACTTTCATCTTCATTAACTCTCTAGAAGAAGATACACTTGGAAAGTTTGCATTAAATAGCACACTAAAAATCAGTATTCTTATTTCTCCTTATTTCATTACTTCTTGTTCTTCATATACTGTGACTGCTCACAGTTTTATAAAAGTGACTAAACTCAGGCTAAGCATTTTTACATATGCCAATCTCCCAAGATCACACAATAGCACTGACAAGAAAAAGCAGAAGTATGTGGGATGAAAAACACTATACTTCCAACCAGTGTAACACATGCAAGTATTTACAAATAGCCTAAGCACAAGACCATCTCTATGTTTGAGCATATCCATGGTGGAAAGCTTGGGGTGAAGAAGGAATCCATGAACCCAGTGAATGCAGTCCTGTAACAATTCCTTGCAATGTGAGCAACATCTATTCCCACCAAGTAGGATTTTTGGGTATTGCATCCCAATCACTTCTAGATGCTGTATTAAAGCCATAGGTAGGTACCACACCTCTGAGAAGTTTTGAGCTGTGCCATGAACCAGGCAGGAATTGACTTCAGGACCAGGCAGAAAGAAAAGGCTTTCCTTTTACAGTCAGAGTACAACCCACCCACATATTTTACACTTCAGTCTGCAATACAGATGAAACACACCCAAGAAGTGCCCATTGCTCTCCATTGACTATAAGGAAACCTAGAGTGCCTGAATATGCACAACATTGCCAAAGGGACCCCCATCAAAATGCCCACAGACATGACCTTCACAGGCATCAACCATTCCTATTCATTATTCAAAGGGTCTGCCCACTGTCTGCCAGGTTAAGGAGCCACATTAGTTTTCACAGATTCCTGGGAGCAGAGAATCTGCAAGAAACAGAACTTCTTCAGGAACAGTGGGAGGATAAGTATACGTTTAAAATAGTAACAAACGAGGAAATGAGTCTCATATGTCATGCTAACTGTGAACTCATTCATTGAAGAATTCTGAAAAAAATGTCACTTCCCTTCCTAACAATGAAAATAGTCTCAAAAGCACTTTGAAATCCCAAATCCAGGTATAACAAAGACAAAGTATGGAGTTTGCTTATACGCTGGACTGAATTGATCAGCATTTATTTAGCCCTTTCACATTATGAGAATTAATCTAAAACCTTCAAAAATGGAACCAAGATGATAATTTCCATTAGTATTTAAGTATCTTCTCACAGAATTCTAGCACAAGATAAAAAAAAAAATCTTTTATATTTTTTAAAGGGCAAAGTATAGAAAAAATATAGAAATGCTATGCACTGCTGCATTACATCATCTCAGAATATTGTCTGAGGGTGACAGGCTGGAGCCATAAATAACATGTTTCAAAACCTTCTGTGTTAAATGACTTCAATAAGTTGGCTGCAAAGTGAAGAAAATATTATGGCTGAAAGACAATATAGTGAAGATGGAAATTGTCACCATATAAACAGATATTAAGCTGAAAGCCAGATTAAATCATTTATCCTATGAAATTCTTTTTTTTTTTTTTTTTATAACAAGGAATACGTAATACATGAAACCAGAAGTTTTCTTTTGGTCTCCAGCAATACTTGTGTATTCTTACACCCTCCAAAGAAGAGGAAGAAGGCCACCAAGTGCAGGCAGGCCTTTCCATCACTGTGTGGACCCTTCCCAGGGTCCAGTTAAGTACCTGTCATCATTTCAATTGTAATTCATCTAACTGCAAATCATATGACTGTTATTCTACAAATCAGGCAGTTTTTTTAAGTCCCCTTTAAAGTCAATGAGAAAACTTTGGGGGGTACCAAATGCTGGTTAACAAGGAGGCAGCATCTATGACAAATGTTATATTAACATGTGGGCAAATGACCTAAAACTGTTTATTAATGGTATCTATGCTCTCCTCAGAACTCAGTTATCTCCATGGCAGTGGGTTGGAACTAGATGATCTTAAGGTCCTTTCCAACCCTAACTATTCTATGATTCTATGATCTCCAGTTATCTAAGTAGTTATTGCAGATAAAGAATGAAAGCTGCTGAGTGAGCTGCAGATTAGAGGCATCTCTACTCATAAGTCATAGCTTAAGCAGTGAACACCCCCACAGAGGAATTAAAATTGCTGTTACAAATAATGACCTGGCTCAAACCTTTTTGCAGAAGTGCTACTCCTCACTGAAAAGACTTGCTTTGAAATTAGTGGGGTACCCAATGCATACATACTGGGTAAGCATTAGCTTCTCTTACTGTGAAAAAAGAAAGTAACTTTATTCAGCATTTTGAGTGATGAAGTAATACAAATGCACATACACATATGAAACCATGACATAGCCAGACATTGAAAAAAAAATTCAATCACATAGTAACAAGGAGGTCAGATCATACTAAGAATGTGAAGAAATTCACTTGGTACTATTAGGAGAAACTGGTTGAAATATTTCACAAAAGGGCACATAAGCCACCAGTGGGATCCACCTGGCACCCTGGGGAATGGACCACAAAGCTCTGCTGTGCCCAGAAAGAAAGATCATACACTGTGGGAAGTCTGGGCAGGGCAATGTTGTGAAAGTCTCATGCCTCAGTGCTCGAGACCAGGAAGTCTGTGTAATGTCATCTGCAACCACTATAAGGCTGGTTGGCACATTCATGTAAATAAGAACCACATCCTTTGATTTCAAAATCAGTATTTTCCAAATGTAACAAAGACCTTCTGTGGAAATTACTAAGTCCAGGATGGCTGCGCTGTGGTAAGTGCAGGTTATTTTGAGTTATTCACTGCATAAACCCACAGGAATATATCTGTATTTTTAAACAGATCCTGCTTCTCCAAGTAGCATAACGGTTCAGGTGAGCTCATTTTAATGGTCCACATGAAAAATAAATTCGCTCTGAGAGTGAGATTTAAGTACAAAGAGGACTGAGCAAGAGAGTGAAAAATAAGTAAGACTCCTGTGATTTAACTGTGGGGTGATAGATACAACCCTGTAATTAATCTACCTAATAAAATAAGAGATAAAATCCTGTATACTTTTACCACCCAGAGATATAACGTTATTAGTGTAGCAGCACTTTTTTTATACCATATACCTGAACTTTCATGACTCGAGCTTTGCCATACAGCTCAAAATATGTGTGCTGTTGCTACCACAGTGATGCCAAATAGAGATCATGTGGTGTAGAGGATCAAGGAAAACAGGATGCTTTCCTCTTCCAAGTATTGCAGACAGGGTGCACAACATAACCTTCCCATTTACTGCTTAAAAGCACGTTAGAAATTAATATCCCTGAAAGACTGCACTTGATGTTTTACCATTCAAAAATCTGGTTGAAATAATTTTCAGTTGATTGGGGTTATTTTGTGGAAAAGGACAGCAGATTTTCTCATACTTACAGAATTAATTGTGGTTTTCCTCTTGCTGCACTGATGACCACTTGATGCCCTGTTTGTAGGTTATCAGGAGGCATTCACTTGCTGTTGTCCATTCCAACAAAGTCTCATCCACTTTCTATCTTCCCAAATAAGGGCAGACAGGAAGGTGAGTCAGTAATATCATTAACTGGCAGCTTGTCCATAGCAAAAATATAGGAGTGTCTTATTGCTCTCAAATGTTGTTCAAATACACTGGTACTAAGTTAGGGAACATTGATTCAGTTTGGATTTTGTTACCCAGGGTGGACTGAATTTAGCTTATAGTAGTTCAAGGAAAAGAAACTATGAGAAAACTGTCTCCTCTACACACACAACTCTAATTACCAAGTTAATAGATGTGCCTTCAGATCAGCAGGGAAATTATTTCCTTTTGTTTCTTCTGCTTGTGTATGACAAAGGAAAAAAGAACAGTTTTAGAGCAGGATGGTCTGAGACATTTGGAAAAGGAGTTTAAATTTAGAACCAGCAGTTCCAAACAGCGGCTCATCTAGCTAAAGACTGTCACTGACAGTATTTGGACTGAGAGATAAAGCTAAAAAATCCTGTAACGGACAATCCTTAATAGTGTACCTCCAGGGCAAGAGTCTTTCTCACACTAGATAGGAAGTGGCTGACTTTCATCCAGGAAAGACATGAAGTCTAATAAAGTCTTGCATGTTATTTTCTATTTAGATAGCAACAGAAATTTTTATTCTACTCTTTCTAAAACATTTGTTTGAGTAATGAGTTCTGAAAATCTGTGTTTTGGAAAGACATGTTTGATTAATTTTAACTTCACTGGGAACTCCCTTGAGCTCATGCTTTTGCAGAACCTAAAGAAAATTTTGCATATACCCACTGTATCATCCCTTGTTTGTTTCTTCTCAGCATCTAATAGCCTGACATTTCTGCCTCTACCTCACATAGCAGCCTATTTTTGTTGCTTCCTCTAAACCTTTCTCTGCTATATTCTTATTTCAGAGAGGATCAGAGTTCAATGCAGTGACTCCAGCTATATCACTTTCCAACAGGGTTTCCTAAAATGCTGCTGGACATAGTCTCCCCTTGTACTAATATAAGAATCCTTGGCAAACTCTCTGCAAGCAACAAAATTACGCTTGGAAAAGTGTGTAAGTGTTCTAAGAGGGGTGTGCAAAACCAGACAGGTTCTCTAACAGCCCACAAGTCTAGTTTTGCAGGTATTTGGGGGTTACTTTTGTGGTATGTGGAAATCTATCCCAAGAGAGGCACTGATTGATTCTCCAATAACATAGTATCCTAACATTAGTATCCACATTAGCCTTTTTGATTCTCCAATAACATAGTATCCTAACATGGTCCACATTAGCCTTCAGCATTCCCAGCATAGCCCCACATCTTTTTGATACACATCTTGCTTCAAATGTCCCTGCAGCCTGAAATGTCAGAACACCTGATACTAGAATAAAAATATTTTTCAGCTATTGCACATTAAAATTCGTTAGCAGAAATACGGAAATTCTTCCTGCACTGAAAGAAAATGTCTTTAGTGAGGCTAGCAGCCCTGAGCACAGGACCTGAAAATCCAAACAACCTAGATTTGTAGGATGTTGTGGGACTAGAGGAGTCTGATTGCTTCTCATAAAAATCCTTGAAGAAATAGAATGTCATCTCTAAAAATATAAACATGCACCAAATGATTAGAACAGAACTTTAGATAGGCAAAATAATCTTACCCTGTGCACTGAGACAGATCTGTCTAGACTGTTTTCCTTATCTTGCAGCCAAACTGTTCTCCCTGTAGCAGTCAGTTATACCTTTCAGTGTGCTCTCTGTCAAGACACACAAAAATACCCAGAGGAGGATCTCTGTAAAAGCACATGTTCTGTTAAGCAAAAGTTGTTGGAACTGTGTCACCAGATAAAGACAATTTATTTCAAGCACCTTGGGTTGGAGTGATTAGTGAACATGCCATCGTGCCAGCAGCAGAAAGAAATTAAAGAAAATAATCTTAAATTGAAGACTGGAACAAGTGAAAGTCCAAAAGGAGCTCAGTCCCTACAGATGTACAGAAGGCAACAACTTTTATGTGTGACATTAGTCAACCTGGACAGACCTGGCCTCTATCCATTTTCATTAAAGTCAGAGGGAATTAAAAAACATGGAATAGGGGAAAAAAATAATGAAAATCAGGTGGGCTGCTCCACACTGAAAATTAAACCTAAGGGTAGTGTCTAAACTAAAGGTGAAAAAAAAAAAAAAAAAAAAGGAAACAAAATGGAAGGATCTGTGACTGGTCTAAGACTGAAGACCCAATATCCTGAAGGAAAAGATGAGAAAGAGTTAATCAAGTCTTTGATGACATGCCACACTGTGACTAGAATCTGAAATGGGGAAAAAACACATAAATCTCATGCCTTTTTCCAGGAAACCCAAAATTAACATTTCTCCAGATATCTCAATTTTTGCATGAAACAAATTGCTCACTACACAATAATGTTTCTGTAGTAAGTACCATGCGTTCATACCCTCAGCAAGATGAAAATCCAAGCGCTACATGAAAAGAGGTCTGAAGCAAACTATTTTTCCTTCAAGTGTGACACTGATGGTCCACATCAGTTACTGGTATGAAGAACAGAGAGTCAAATTTAAAACTTAAACCTTAAATTTAAAAGATGATGAAAACCAGAAGGAGGGGGAGAAAATTGCTTAAGGAGCATTATAAAAATGATGAAGTTCCTATTTCCATATTTTAATAAGTGATCAGAACACTGAAGTACTTACCATAGAAAGAAAACACTCATGAAGAAAACATGTAAAAGATAATCACTGTCTCTTGTGGGTTTGATGCCTATTTCTCCAACAAAAGTTTCAAATCACAGTTTTGCCCACAGAGAGCTCTGCTGCATCCTGGGTTTCATTTTTCCAAAAGAGAATCTGATCTGCAAACACAGACAGGTATTCCTTGCAAAATACAGGGTGAGACAGTGGTGGAACTTCCCACTGTGACACAGAGCTTAAGGGATGTCTGCTGAGGCAAGAGGGTAATTAATGATGACTACTCAGATTGTGTCCCTGGACTCTTTCTCACTTGCCAGGGCCTTTGGAGTGGTGCTCATCTACACTGCAAAAAATTAGGCGTCATTCCTGGAACACCAAAGACCATGGTGAAGAAACACCATTTTCCCTTTTTACGCCATCAGCAACATTTCAAGTTGCATGACCCTCATTTCCAAAGATAGGTCCTTTTAAGAAATGAAAGGCTGCTATCATTTGGAAGGTCAAGGTACAAGAAATCTTCTTGAGTTATGAGCACTGAACATACCTATTGGTTGGATTCAAAGAACACTCAAGTTAAAAATACCAAATAGAAGCTCAGACTATTAATTTTTATTTCTTATTTTTAATACTTTATAGGGACCACTTATAAGTTGTATATTTGTTTGTAGGAACATGCAAATACAAACAGAAGCTGCCCAAATATACAGCCAGTAGTGTCTCCTGCTTGCGCAGAGGTATTTCCAGCAGTATTCAGAATCAGACACACAAAAGTTTTAACAACCTACTGTATCTGCTTGGAGTGGAAGCAACAAGTTACTTGGAAGAAAATTAAATAGTTTTCAGAGCTGAAATAAAATCGAATAGAAGCAGAGATGCTTCAAGGAAAACAAAAGGATTTCACTTAATTTAGCAATTTTTCCTGGCATGAATCTAAGACCATAGCAAGTACTTATGTTTACTGCTCATGCCTCACATATACTAGTGTTCATCACCAACTACATCAACATACAGAACTGGACAAATCCCTGGCTGAGGCCTTTGATTGCTAAGGGGTAGTTTTTCCCTTAAAGACTAACACAGCATTATTTAATTTCTTAATAGCCTACTCTTTGTGATATCTTTTTTCACAGACAAAATAAAAAAGCAGCTGTAGATGAAAACAGGCATAGTGGGTCAGACCAAAGAGCAGCTCTTTGTAAAAACCCAGCATCCTGTTTCCAGCAATAGCCAACAGCAATGCAATGGGCAACTGCACAGTAATACTTCTCAATATTTTCTCCGCCCTTAGCAATTTGTGGTTCAGAGACTTCTAAGCCAGAGACGGTGTCTTTGTTTTTTAATAGCCCTTCATGGCATAGGCTATATCCTTTGCTTATCCTTCCATGATGTCCTGGGTTCAGCAGTAGCAGTCATGTTTTTTCCTTTGTGGTAGCTGGTGCAGTGCTGTGTTTTGACTTCCAGCCTGAGAACAGTATTGGTGAAGCCGATGTTTTCAGTTGTTGCTAAGTGATGTTTACCCTGACCAAGGACTTTGTGAGGCTTTGTGTTGTATCAACCCATTGGAGTTGCACTCTTTCGATCCTCCTCCCTGTGCCTCCAGGAGCGGGGAAGGGGAGAGCCCCGGTGGGGGGGGCACACGGACCTCGATGGTTGTCAGCTCGGCACCACTCACTTGGAGTGAGTGAACAAGTTACCTGACTGGGTTTAAACCACGACACATGATCCAAACTTTTCTGCAAATGCAATTGCATAAACCAAGTGACCAGCTAAATTTTTCATTTTGCCCAAGAGTTGTGTATACATTAGCCAGTAGCACTCTTTGTATGACCACACGAAAGCAAAATAGGTGTTCTTCAGGGGCTAAAACAAGTTCTCTTACAACACATGATGATTAAAAAGGAGGAAACTACAATTCCAACAACAATAAGTAGCTTTAACTGCTTGTAGCACTGAGCTGCCTTTGCTATTTCCTGCCACAGGAACCAATTGCCAGTTGCTTGACACTGTTAACATTTCTAAGACACCTCATCAACCATGACTTCAGCTTTTTCCTGCACACTGTTCTTTGTGCTCATCGTGGTTTGAAGACCTCTCAATGGTTCCATTATTCTGAACCTAGTGAAGTATACTTGATCTCCACTGCCATGGAGGTTTTAGGTGTGAACAGTGTTTGTCTAAACACACAGATGATGCTTTCATATCATCTGGATACTTCATTTGGAAGAAAGAGACATGAAATAAATATGAGGGGAATTGGCTTTCTCCAAGCCACCATGAAGCAGCTAAATTCTTCCAGAAAACCACACAGAATGTTGGCAACATGCTATTCAGTCCTCGGGGGGGGGGGGGGGGATCTGAATGAAGAGAATAATTAGTATTCCATGAGCACACTGAACTCAGGCTGTTATCTTGCCAGACAAGGACTTGCACTGCAAGGCCTTTTTACTGAACAAGCTTGAAATACACCCTTATGTGAAGAGGTTGACAAAAACTTCCTTCAACTTCTTTGTCTGCAAGCACAACATAAGCCTAGTATTTCAAAGGACTGAAAAAAAAGAGTCACAGCCGAACCCCCAAACCCAGCATTTCAGGATGACATAATGGAAATCTCGTGTGTCTCAAAACTCCTCAAGTTAGAGACAGAGCTGCTCAAATGTGATAGTTAACTTGCTACTCAACTAAGTCAAAAGTCCTAAGTCCAGTCAGTCCATTCTAAACTCTGCCAAATCAGTTTTTTCACCAAAAGAAAACCAGTCTTCCAGAAAATTCACACTTCACCCTCAGTGGTCCATCAGATGAAAGCTACCATTTATCCTAACAGCAAATCTCCTGGAAATATCTAAACTTGGGTATGAAAATCCTGAATATTCAAGAAGGAAAAAGCTCGTAAATAAATGCAGAATTATAACCTAGGCACTTAAATCCCACACATGAATTTTATAAATATTTCTGTTGCCATACAATTGATTTTTAAATGTTTAACTTTTCACCATGTTTTGAAAAGAAGGCTACAAAATTATTTTGAATCAACTCCAGGTAGAAGCACAAATTCAAGGTATGCTTCTGGTAAACATTTTGATTACAACCAGGGCTGACTGATTATTCAACTTTACCTGTCACAAGCCAACAGATAACTAGATCACTAAAGATAGTTCAGAAATGTCTCAGCTCACAAAGCCAAAACAAACATCAATGGTTTTTGTAAGTGAGTGACAAGGCCAATAAATATTGCTTTGTTGGTGTCTACAGTCACTGCTCTAAGTAACATTTCAAGGCAGGAGATAACATGAAATCATAGCTTTAATTCATGATAGGAAAATCACAGTTCAACTAGTGGCTGATTTCAACAAGTAAAGATTTGCAAGGTACAGAATGATCCCTTGCAAGAATGCCAAGGTGAACATCATTGCTGGGCATTTTTCACCCTTTGTATTTTGGGGTTTTTGACTTAAGTTTGAAAAGTAATATTATAACAAATAGGTTTGTGCCATACAAAGATAAATTTTTCCATTTTAATAAAGTAAGATAAATGAACTTGGGGTCAAAACCATGTAGTCCTTCTTCCTGTGTATGTAATTCCTGACTATATTTTGCTTTTCTGTTTGACAAATAAATGAATCAGAAATTAAATGCCACACAATAAGACTGCTCTGTCAGCTGGGCTCCAGCTAAGTGTTTTTGAAGTCTAAATCCTGGCACTAAGTTTGAAAATTTTTTACTTATTAATATTTCTTAAACAGTTTGGTTTGGTGTAGCACCTGAACATCTTAAGTGAACAACTTGCCATGCCTTGTTGCTGTTAAGCAACACCTAGTTCTGTAAGCAAACCCATTGAATTTAGTGTATTTATTCCAGAAAATGAGACTAATCAGTAAGCAAGAAATAGCAGATTCCAGCTATCCTTTGAATTTAACAAACTGCAATTTCCCTCAAATTCCTGATACTCTGTTAGAGTTACATCTGTAACGCAAGAGTTGAATGGTTGAATTTTTTTTGTCTCTGACAGGGTTAGCATTTTTATCCATTTAATCCTTCCATTCATTTTGGTGCCATCATTCTAAAATTTCAGCTGGTTTAATCCTGTCAGAGGATGATCTACTTCATCACCCATGTCCTGTAAAGGAGGTAAAGAAGCAAAAGAGATGTGGATTTGTGTCTTTTTAAGGTGTCCATCAGTATCTTGGAAAGCTATGGTAAAATACACCACATAATATTTATTCTTTAATAAGTATCAAAGAATCGTTATAGACATGATAAACATTTTACCATATATCACTGCTCAATGTGTTTTGAGTTCTACTAGTTTGCCAGTTTGTGTAAAAATACAGATGATCATATCAACTAAATCTCAGATTATTTTTCCCCATAAACACATATTTTACCATTGAAATGAATCACACCTAGCATTAAACAGTTCGCATCAAAATTTGATTTTGATACATCATTGTGATACTAAATTGTGATTTTTACAGTTCAAATACTTCCATACTCAACCTTATAAAGCTGCTAACATCTTACAGCTTGTTTATTTTAGGGGAGCTATATTCATGCATTAGTTGTCTGTTTTAGAAAATAAACACTGGCTGTATTTCTTTAATTTTGTATTACACAGATGCTACTTGTCTGGTAGAAGACAGCAGTGCTACTGACCTCATGGCTTTCATAGTCCATAGTCCAAACTGCTGTCCCTGTGGTCTGTGAGACCATGGTATATGTTCCAAAATGAAGTTTGGATGATAAATCTGTTTTTTGGTGGTACACATGACAGTTTAACTGCAAGTCTGCTGATTTGCATTTACCAACCACTGCCCTTACATGCTCAACAAGCCCCATGTGACAGCAGCAGAGCAGCTACTACCAAGAGTGGTCACTGTTTCCTCTTCCAGCATAGGTATTACAGGGGACCTACAAATTTGGCTGAGGTGTAAAAATAGGTCACTCGCTGTAGAGGGGAGTGCTGTGTGTAGGAGACCTGCTGAACTCTCCAACTTATTTTAACTTCAGAACTAGAGGGTTTCCTTGTTTCATCATAGAATAGTTCATAGAATAATTTGGATTGGAATGGACCTTTAAAGGTCATCTATTCCAACTCTCCTGCAATGTGCAGGGACATCTTCATCTGATCAGGTTGCTCAGAGCCCCATCCAACCTGGACTTGAATGTTTCCAGGGATGGCGTATCTTGCAAGGGTGGAGAGAATTGGAGAACTGGATCAAGTGATGTAGATTTTAAAATTATTGTGAGTTGCCCAGTTCTGATCCCAGGCACTACATTGCTACATACTTTGATGAGTAAATACAACTTAATGCAAACATGAAATAATGACTGTTGTAACACCAATTCTTCACAGTTCTCTGAAGGCAGTAGCTTTGTTTGACTGAAGAAATGAGATCCACAGAAGGGAAGCATAAAGCATAACGATACAGTCAAGACTGTATCTTAAGAGGGTACTCTGCAAAAGATTCCCTTGATGGATTTATCTTCCCATCTCCATTCTACTAGGCTTAGCTATAATATCAATTTCATGAATGTTCATCATTAGCACTTGGATGTATATCTGATACAATACTGTAAAGAAATTCTGTCTCCATGGGTCCTTTTGGGAAGTTCTACAATGGATGAAATCAAGAGTATTTGGTCAGTCACCTAGAAGTACCTGAAATTTCTATAGGCAATTTAGACTGGTAAATAATTCCAATCTAGTTTCGTTTTGGTTTAGAAAAATAAGTTTATTCACATGAGCTCCTAAAAAGAGAAAGAGTTTACCATATTGGTTCTCCCATGCCTTCCACCCATTTTTTATATTATTCAGAATTATTTCCAGGTGATTTTAATTGAAGAAAAAGGGATTTTGTATAAACCTATTTTTATAACTATGACCTAAAAAGGAAGGAAGGAGACGAAGGACTGTGTCATGCAATGCAAATTTACACACCATTAGGACCAGTGTTTGGATGGGGAGAAGAGCCCTAAAGACTCTCATCTTTTCCCTGTCTCAGCTGTATGTCCATATGCATACACCCACAGCATTGCACAGATTTCTGAATTTCCCCTGCAAGGAATTGTGATGGAGCATCATCCCTGGGAAGCCAGAAGAAGGCATGTAGAGTGCTCTCTCCCAGGGCTCTCAGGCAGCAGGGCATTTACAATCAGTGCTCCATGCACCAATTCAAAACCATACGGTCTGACACAAAGCCAGCATCTGTGGCTGCCTACAACGATGCCTATGGCCACTGTTGCCAGTGCCATTCCTGGCCCACCACCACCAGTGAGTGGTGCCTGACAAAAGAAACATTGGAAACCCTTTGCTATATTCTACCAAAACTGCTGGCTAATTCTGGAAACCTGGATTGCAACTGAAGTAAAGTAGGAAAATCAGCGATCCCCTAACAGCTGCAATTGGCAAAGATCTCTGGTTTTATGCCCCTGGATGGTACAATCCACAAATGCTGTGCAGTGGCATTTGTTGAGCCCTGACTCATAGACAGACGAATGCCACTGTATGAATCAGCAGCAGCACTTTCTGCAGTA
Source organism: Pezoporus wallicus (assembly GCF_028554395.1). Classification (NCBI taxonomy): domain Eukaryota; kingdom Metazoa; phylum Chordata; class Aves; order Psittaciformes; family Psittacidae; genus Pezoporus; species Pezoporus wallicus. Next base: position 367,424 of record NW_026641881.1, on the reverse strand, counting down.
CCTAACCAGATATCTCATCCAAATATTGATCAAGCCCAGGTCTCTTTAGTTTTTGAGATCCAACATACCATAGTCTAGGATGCTGTTCACCAGTGAAATGTTGAGTTCTGGAAAGGGGGCCTAGAGAGAGCAACCAGGAGGGCAAAAGATCAGTAGGTACATCCTTTGTCGATAGGAGCGACCTTCTGCCTGCTGTTAAGCTATAAAAATGATATGAACACCCCTGAAATGCAAGAGAAATAGCAACTTAATAACAGAAAACTTACAGGCAAATTAACAAAACCACTTTATAAAACATCTCATTCTGTTCAGTCCACTGCTGTAAAAGGTCATTAAGCTAAACACTGTAATAAAACAATTTTGATCCGTAACAGTTGAAAAGACAAACATTAAGCAAAGGATAGCCACAAATTAGCATTCAGGATATCAGCTGAGATTTGCAGGTGTTGAGAGAAGATAGCTCCTCCCTGCATAAGCACCTGGCAAATCACGTTTCTTCCCCTTTTCCCTCAGATGTTGGACATGATGTGCTTGGGCAGTGGACAGGGCATATCACAGGTGCTCACGGTCATGCACTCGTGGAACCTCTGCTTGGCCTCAGGGCAACTGGATTAAAAGTCCTTTGACTTTTGCTGTGTTAATAGTCCTTCCTACCCTTCACGCTATAAACCAAGGGCTCACCCAGGGCCAGGCCACCACCCAAAGCCCACCCAGGTCTAAGCCCAGACCCCAAGTCCAACGTCATGGCCAAGGTCCAGCCCCACGCCCAGGCCCCAGGCCCCAGCCCCACAGACACGGCCCCGCCCTCCCTCAGGCCCCGCCCCTCAGGCCGTCGAAAGCCCCGCCCATATATGTGGCCCCGCCCCTCCCACAGCCAGAGGCACGCACCCCGCCAGTTTATGGGCTCCTCCCGCGCATGCGCACTGCGCCCCGAGAGTCCACTGCCCCCTTGTGGCCCCTCCCAGCCCTCCGCAAAGATGGCGACCGCGCAGCGGCGGGCAAGGCGGCGTGGCAGAGGCCGCGACAGCAGCAGCGGTGGCGGCCGGGGGCGACAGTGACAGGTGCGGGGAGAGGAGGAAAACGCGGCGGAGCGGCGGCGCTCGAGGCGCAGGTACCTCGGGTGGGCGGGTCTGGGGGTGGAGGAAGCGGCCGGCGCGGCGCCGCCCCTGCCCGAGCTGCACCGCCCCTGCCCTAGCTGCGCCATCGGGAACTCCTCTCCGCTGCCCGCCTGGCTGCTGCTGCCCGCCGGTGCCGGAGACCGAACCGTTAGCCGGGAGAGCCGGCGGGGCCATGGCGGTGAGTAGGCTCGTTTGCCGCCCCGAGGTGGCTGACAAACCCCCCCCTTTCCCCTTGGCAGGGCGGGGAGAGGGGTGCGAGGGGACTGGGGCAGTGCTTCCACCTGCCCCTGAGGCGGGCGGGCGGTGGCAGCAGCAGCCTGGCCCCTGAGGAGACGCTTGCCCGAGGATAGCCGGGAGCCGGCGTCTTCGGCCGGAGCCCCCCTGAAGAAACTTTCTGTCACTCTTCCCGGGCTTCTCTGCCGCTCGACGATGCCTCTCCCGGCCGGGCGGGGAATCCTCCTGTCAGCGCTGGGCGGCGAGGCTGGCTCCCGGGGCAGGGCTGGCGGCTGCAGCGGGAAAAGGGCCGTTGTTCGTGGAGAAGCAGATGCGAAGCGCGACCAGGACAGCTGAGCTGACTGTGACAGGCGGGGAGGAGAAGGAAGTGGTGGTTTTCAACACCTCATTTCGGTGGTGGTGGTGTTCTCCGGCTAAGCCGTAAGGATTCCCTCAGAATTCTCGGCTAAAGGGACTGAACCTATGTTTCTGTATGTAGATAAAAAAATCTTTCCTAAAACAGTATAACCATCTTGCCTAGTGCTAGCAGAGCTATTCTTTCAGCTAGATTCCCCCCTGATTCTTCCTTTCCTGAGTGTTACCCAAGACTGGTATTAAACCTAAACAGAAACTTTTTGTTACTTCCAGGCAACTAGAAAGTGAAAGCAATTAAAAGCAAAAATGAAACTTTTCAGCTGATTTTTCTAGTGCGAAGTAAAGAAAATAAGCACTGGAAAAGAGAAAATACGTTGGCTAGGAGCAAATCTTGCTTTTATGAGTGGCATCTCAAGACGTGTTAATAATTTGTTTAACCTTGTCAAAGACAATTCCTTAGCTACCTTAGATGTCGAGTGTTATTCCAGAACATATCATGTTATGAAGTAATTTCTGTAAAATGTTCTTTGGGTTTAGAATTTAAGCCTCCATTTATTCAAATGCATATAAATATCTTCAATTATTGTGAAGACTTCAAATCTCTTATTTTTTTTTAGCTGCTAAGTACTTGGTAGCTTCTGTTTTAAAAGCTACAGGTCTCAGTCCTGCTAAGCTTTGTGCTTAAAAAAGCTGTTTTGTTGTTATGGCAATGGGCAACTTTCTGTTTTACGCAGCATAGAAATTTAACTGTAGCCATGATGTGAATGTGCATCCATAGATGCACAATAAACAATATTCTGTGTTGTGAAATAGTATGAATCTCAGCAACTTGGCAGTCCTTCAGATTCAGAAAGTACAATCAGTTAATTTTTTTCCTGCCTTTTATTTTTTTTACCAAGGAAATGGTCTCAAATAACTGAAATTTCATCACATGACAAATGGGGAAGTAGGAAGCTTTCAGGTAGGGAGAAGGCTGTGCACATAACTGACAGTATGAAATAGATGAGTACCTATAGCTCTCAGTGTTGCAATTTGTTTAGAGTTCTTAGTATCTGGTATTGCTATTAAGCGGAGGCACAGGAAGGGTACTGATCAAGTTTGGAAACAGCACCTAATTCTAAATTCACTCTGCATATACAGAGTGTACCAAAGTCATCTTGATGCATATGGGTTGAATCTGGGATTTGTTTTGGGAAACTACACCAGAATGTTTTTTCTGGTGGCTTGGGGGATGGGGGGGTGGGGGGGTGGAATTGGCATGCTGAATCCCTTACATCAGGTCATTGGGCACTGATTTTGGCAGATGAAAGCTTAGTTGAGAGGTGCAGATCCTTGTTCTCAGGAAGGTCAGCACTTGGTGGTCAGTTGCTTAGATCACTCGGTCAGGATAAGTCTGCTTTGAGCAGAGTCACAGGCTGACTGCTGTTGATGATAATATTAAAACAGAATTAGATTATTCTCTCAGTTTTTTCAGGGCAGATGGAGAATCTTTCAAGGCTTTTTGCTGTATGACAAGCTCCATGTGTATGAGTTATGTGAAGCTAAGGTGATTACATACAACACTGAAGTTACCTGATTTCAATCTATTGGTAGCATTTCTACCTTTTTCAAGTTGGAGTATCTACTGATTTGTAAACTTAAGCCTTTTGATTTTTGTAGGCAATGATGTAACAGAATTGCAGAAATTTGAATTATGATTCAGACTAATAAGTCATTTGCTTTGGTCTGTGAGTCCTATTGGTCTTGCGATGCTTTTGTTTGTTATTCTTTGCCTTGTGACCATTTAATTTCACTTGAATTTGGACCTACATCAGCTAAGTCAGTGTTACACTGATGATCACTTTGGTTCAAGATATCTTGAAGAGATCCTTCATAATTATTATTGCAGCTTCAACTACTTACCTGAATGTGCTTCAGCAGCATTCTGTCTTAGGGCTTACTTACTGGGAAGCAAAACCCTCTGACTTCAGGACTGATACAATTTTTCATCTTTGTCAGTATTTTCTCCTAAATGATTTTAACTTCTAAATGTTTTTAGGCAATACACTAATTTACTTCTGCCAGCAGCTGACTTCTGAAATGGTTTATGATATTGTAAATGTGTTGGTCTCTAGAAATACTGAATACTCGAAAGGTGTTAAGTGCTCGTGTTCTGATTTGTCTATTGATATCTCTGTCAAACTGGCAAAATCTATAACCCAGCCCAGTCACCTTTTTGGGGCTAGATTGGGTGACCTGACAGAGATACAGTCTTGGTCATTCTCAGACAAATAACTGGAGAAGACAGTTTTTGGGAGCTGCAGACCTGCTTCCCAGATAATATTGATGTCTGCAGCTATTGATGTTTGTTGTCAGTGCCTCCTAAAATCTGAGGAATTTTTATCTTCCTTCAGCATACAGCAACTCTGTACCTTTTTTTCTGACCTCCAGCTTCTAATTGTTATGGGATTTCTAGTTCAATCTCTGCTAAAATGTCTACAGGTAACATGTCGTGTTTCATCACTGCATTTCTGTGACCTGAGATATGAATTGGATTCTCTTCTTTATATCTGTCAATAACACTTCTATATTTTATCATCTGTTTCTTTAAGACTGTTGGCTTGGGGAAATTCCCAAGCAATTTGTAGCAAAATTGAACTTGGCTGCAGTTTATAGTGCACGAGCTGAATTGTGAGCCATTGCTTTTCCTGTAGAACCAGATCTAGTAAAAATAGACTTGACTTGGACTGTCAATTCTTTAGCTTAACTAAAAGATACCATCTGTATCTCAGGAAAGTGATAACAGTTCAGAATAAGTACATTGCTGCTTTTTCTGTTCAGCAAACACAAACAATGTTTATTTTGCTTCTGAGGCCAATGTTTCCTGAGCTACAGAAATGACTGGTTTTTTGCTCATTCTTTTCCTGTACAGTAAACTTAAAGCTTTCTTAATGCTGATGTTCACTTGGTGCCAGTAGAAAAACACTGTTAGCTTTTTTTTCTTAAACTCGTCCATAAACTTTTGTGGTTTTGTTTATGTTTGGTAATGTTTTGCATTGTCACCTTGGGATCTGTATTTTGTAGGGCTGATGAGTAGAAGGATGTTTAGAAAGTGTCTGTAACACTTAATAGTATAGGTTTTGTAGGTCTTGTAGGTTTTCCTCTTTAATTGTTCCAATTAAGTTACATTAGTTTCAGATAGAACAAGTATTTTTGAAGGTGGTGTTCTGTCCGCCCTGCAGAGATCTGGTCCTGTTCCAGCTGCTCACATACTGTTTAGCCTGTAACCAGTGAAAATGCTCAGACTTTTTTGCTAAGCTGTCATACATGACTTCAACAAAATTTAAATGGAAATATAGTTTGCTATGCGCTTTTGTCAGTAATAGTTCTTTTTAGCTGTTGTATTCATGCTGGACTCCACTGTGTAATGAGAAGTCTTTTTATACTCATCTGCTACGTCATGGACCCTTTCTTGGTTGTATTAATAATCTGTTTTGGTTAGAATATGTGCTGCAGAAACTGTTGTTCTTCATTATGATGGCACAGTTGTGTAGAGGACTGTATTACAGTTCTTCGTGGATGTATTGGTTTAGAATGCTTTTCTCTTTACAGATATAGTACATCAAGAATAGAATATCCTTGCATTTTCTAAACCCTTTATTAAAACTTCAACACCAGATTCATTGCCAGTGTCTTCACAGCACCTCCCAGTTTGAGTTAGACTGGACATACTTTTCCCTCTTTGCGCGCATGGTTCCAAATAAACTTTCACCATTTATGTCTAGGCAAGCCCATTTGTTGGTCTGAGTCTCATCAGACCTACCTGTGTATCTACCAGTTTGCTTAACTGAATTAATATTTTTATCTCCCATAAGTTTTTGCTTTTCCAGGATGTGTGGATCCTCTTCTGGTCATACTGTCCCAAAACATCACCTAGGTTAACACTGGCACCCTCTTTTTCTGTTTGGCATCTTGATTGCCAAATGCCATCCCAACAGCAGTTTGCAGAAGTAAAATAGGAGTGCTGAATACATCTATAGTGTACCCACACACACCCCCCAGCTTTGTTTTCAGAATTGTTCTGAAGCATTTCGGACATATTAAAAGATATGCTGCAAAACCTCTTCATTTCTAGGAAATGGAAGTGTTGTACATTTATAGTTAATGAAAAATATATATATCTTTAATTACTTAGGGCATAATGTAGATAATTTCCATTCTGCCAACTCAAGTTTTCAACCCTAGTTTAACCAGTAGATCTCATCTTTATAATTCATTAGTAAAAAAGAACTATGTCATTTTCTAAGATCTGATAAATGTCTTCTGCTTTCCCAAAGCACTAAAACAAGTCCTTCTGCTTCCTGGCTACAGGCTTCTATAATACAGCATCAAAAAACCTGTTTCACAGCTATGAAAATTTACAAAATTGAATCAATGCAGTCCATGATTTGAAAAAAACTATTTATCCAAGTCTGGGGAATTCTCCACAGGAAAAATAACAAGGTCCAAAAGTATTTATCCTATGACAGGTGTAGATAGATAGGAACTTTATCCAGTAGCTGGGAGTGAAAAGAAATATGTGGCACACAGATGGTAACTTTACCTTCTGCATGGCAGTTCTTTTCGTGTTTGCTTTGGGGTTTTTGTATGTTGGTTGCGTTTAAATCTATGAAGCTCAGTTCTTAATGTCATTTGGTCTTGAATAAGTTGTAGGTTTAAGTTCATTTTCACCTCAACTTTACTGTTACTTGAAGTATAAAGTAAAAAACCCTGTAGTTAACAAGTGCTTCCTTTTAAGTACTATTGAGTTTCCTCTGTGTACAAATCCAGTGTCTGGTAAACAAAGCCCAAGCTTTACTTACACAAGATCTTACAAGCATGGGCTACTGCCAAGCTGCTGTCTCATTTCCCCTCGCTAATGTAGTATACTTAGTACCATATCTTGCTCCTTTGATTACAAAATAAATCCTTCTCTAACTTCCAGTACTTAAACTGCGGGGTTTGGTTCAGTTTGTTTTTCTTTTAACTGGAAGAACTGTATCTACTAGATGGCTTGACAGAAGGAAACTGAGATACAAGCAGCAGAGTATCAAGTGAATTAGCTTTACTGTAGAGCAGAGAAACACATTTTTTAGATGGTGGTAGCAAATCAAGTAGTAATCGTATGTGAAAAAAAAAAAATGCATGTAGCTGAAAACTAATCCATAAGCAGAAATTAACTGGGTAAGGAAATTCAACACAAACTTTGGTGACTTGAGGTGTCTTGGGAATGAGAAAGAACAATAACTTTACACTAATATTTAAAAATACCTATTGATAAGCTGTTAGGGGACTTGCTACAGTAAGAGTAAATATAAATCGCAAGAGTTACTGTGTCTCAGCAGATCCTATAGAGTCTATTAAAAATGTAAATGGGAAGACCATACTTAAAGAAAACTGGATTTTTACCCTTTTAGTCCAGTATGGAGGTAGATTGGAGATGTTGAAACAAAGTACTAAGAAATGAGGTCTAAAAGAAGCTGCAGAAATGAGTAATGACTGTTGACAGTGATCAGTCTTAGGTGCAGCTGAAATGTGATCTGTTTTAATTTCTTTAGGCTTGCTAATAACTTGACTTCCCACATATAACAGTATTAGTATACATGCACATTCCACTCAATGGCATGGGGATAAATTACCGTGATTCAAGTAGTATTTCTTAAAAGTACTTGGGTACATTTAATTATGTATGTCATGACAATACAGCTGCAAATAGATTAGTTTCTGATTTTGTGGGCTTATTCTTGTTAACAAATTGACAAGTGTTTGGTGTTGCAACTTCATGTGTAAAATGGGAAACTGAGGGCAGCTTTGTCCTCTAGACTTGATGGGGCAATCAAGCTGGTTGGTCCCATAGTGTTTTGACTTACTAACATTTTTCTTGAACGATGGGGTGGAACTTGTGAGAAAGGAGTTCTGGTATTATCCGAGAAACCTGCTCTTGCTGGTCTTCCCTTTCAGTAGTTGCAGAGACTCCTCTATTAGAGAACTCTCCATTGAATAGCATATTCAGTCTTCAGGAGTATCATTCAGCTTGAGATGCTGTTTGACTATTTTTTTCTATATGGTGTGCAAGTAACTGCTGCAGTACCATTGTGATTAAGTTTAACCTTGGAAAAGTGTAGTGCCTGCCAGGGTAACTATCTCTTGACCTTGTTGCTGTCTGTAGCTTTATGAATGCTGTTCATTGACACTGGAAGAAACAGTTCCTCTCTGCTTATACCTATGTTTGGCATTTGTGTATTTGTTTAAATGAAATGGATCAGACAACTGTTCTGTGTTGAAACTGTGTGATTTCTGTAAGATCAGTTTTAAGCTATATCTGTCCAACAGTTTAAATTCACTGCTGGGTGCGCCCTCAGCAAGTTTGAGTGCGCCCTCAGCAAGTTTGAGTGCGCCCTCAGCAAGTTTGAGTGCGCCCTCAGCAAGTTTGCCGATGACACCAAGCTGTATGGTTTGGTTGGTACGCTGGAGGGAAGGAATGCCATCCAGAGGGACCTTGACATGCTTTGTGAGGTGGGATGATGCCAGCCTTATGAAGTTTAACCATGCCAAGTGCAAGGTCCTATACCTAAGTTGGAACAATCCCAGGCACAGCTACAGGTTGGGCAGAGAATTCAGAGCAGCCCTGCAGAGAAGGGCTTGGGGGTACTGGTCAGTGAGAAACCTAACATGAGCCGGCTTCAGTGTGCACTCGCAGCCCAGAAAGCCAACCGTATCCTGGGCTGCATCAAAAGGAGCGTGACCAGCAGGTCGAAGGAGGTGATCCTGCCCGTCTACTCTGCTCTTGTGAGACTTCACTTGGAGTATTGTGTGCAGTTCTGGTGTCCTCAACATAAAAAGGACATGGAACTGTTGGAACAAGTCCAGAGGAGGGCCACGAGGAGGATCAGGGGACTGGAGCACCTCCCGTATGAAGACAGGCTGAGAAAGTTGTGGCTGTTCAGCCTGGAGAAGAGAAGGCTGCATGGAGACCTGAAGGGGGGCTATAAGGATAGACTATGGGGATAGACTCTTTATTAGGGACTGTAGTGATAGGACAAGGGGTAACGGGTTAAAACTTAAATAGAAGTTAGATTGGCTATAAGGAAGAAGTTCTGTATTGTGAGGGTAGTGAGGTACTGGAATGGGTTGCTCAGGGAGGTTGTGAATGCTCCATCCTTGGCGGTGTTCAAGGCCATGTTGGACAGAGCCTTGGGTGATACGGTTTAGTGTGAGGTGTCCCTGTCTGTGGCAGGGGGTTTGGAACTAGATGATCTTAAGGTCCTTTCCAACCCTAACTGTTCTATGATTCACTATGTTGTTAACCGGTTGCTTGCAGTGGTGCGAGCAGAAGCTGCCAGAATGATTTAGCAGAACTGACTTACAGCGGTTTAAAGTCTTGATAAAAGAATATCTCCCAAATGTGTGTGTTAGACCTCAGACACCTTCTTTTCTGGTGTATTTTTACTTTTAGGAAGTAGTTTCCATAAGCCTGTCTTGACTTGTCATGTTCTGTGCTATTATCCTGTTCCTTATGGGAGCAGAGACCTGCAGGTTTTCCAAAAAGAATCAGTGGATAAAAAGTTTAAAAGCTATTAGACATGTAGCCTCATTGATCCTATGTCATCTTGCATTTGGATAGCATAGTTTTTAAATTTTCAGAATGAGCAGGAAAAAGCTTTTTCAGAAGAGTTCTTTAAAAGCTGCCCATTGTGCTTGAATCATGCAGTCCTTGTAGCTCCAACACCGGCAGCTGTCTCTGCAATAAATTTATCTCACTGACCAGTTGCACCACATTGATAAAAATATATTCATGGTTTTAGTTTGCCTTAAAGGAATCTTATAAAAAATATTTTCAGAATGTCCTTGCTGCTCCTAGCTTCAGAGAAGGGAGAGTTGATAACAAATGAGGAAGTAGCTTGATTCTTGGCATTGAATTTGATTGTTTTCTCAAAAAATAAGCATGTTTTTCAACAGAAATGAAGGCAAAAGTAATGGTTAACTGGGAAAGGCCAAACTGGTTTTGAACCCGAGTGATTTTCAGACAATAAACTGAAGGAAGTCCAGTCCTGGCAGAAGCTTGAAGAACCAAATTTAGGTGGTATAAAAGTAAGACTAGGAAAGCTTAAGGAATTTCTTGAGAGTAACAAGAGTGTAGAACAGAACAGCTCCATAGTTTAGATCAACATAGTATAAATAAAGTGGAATTGCATTGGAGATCTTTAAGTGGTGCGAAAATTAGGCTATGAAGTTCACTCTCTTAATTTCTTTTTGAGGATGATTCCAGAAGTGTCCAAAAAGGCAGTTGTTCCTGTAAGACAAAGGAGGCCACAGTGTAGCACCCAAACAATGTGCAACAGTGAACCAGATTCATGTACCCTCTAAGGACTAGATGTAATTTTGCACCCAGGTGCTGACAGTTTAATCATTGATTTTAAAATGCACACTATCAAGTTAGTTCTGTGTAAAATGAACAGATTAATTCTGATTTGTGATATGATTGCACTTATCGCTTCCTAAAAGTTACAGAACCAGTTCAGGCTTCTTTTCTTTGAAGGTATAAGAGGGAGGGGCAAATAGTTGGAAAGTACGGAATTCTTCTTACGCAGTGACTTCAAGTTATATGTACATCATCCAGATAAGGACTGTGGATGGGATTTTTTTTAAGAGTCTAGTAATACTAACAACATTTAAAACGGGAATGTTGTGTTTTCAGGTAGTCTCCATTGCAATGGTCTTGTTATGTACAGTCCAGAATTTAACAGTTGTGCTGGACAAGATGAGGTGGTAAGTGTCCGTGAACATATTATGCCTATCTGAATGACTGATTTATCAGTGTCTAGTTCTTTATGCAGTCTTCACCTTCAAAAGTTTAGTTTTCTACATTAGCTCCTAGTAAGAGCTTAGCCTCTTCGGCTCTGATTCAGAAAACTGCTGGCTTGTAAATACAAACTCATTAAACTTGAACAGCTGGAGTGTTTCCAGTTATCTATTATGCAATCTCATATAAGTTATAGTACCCATGACACAAATGCATGAACTGCATTTGAAACTGATCTTAAATCATTAGTGTTCACAACCTGGAGCATGAAGGTAACCTGGCTTTGGCCAAGGCAGTAACTATTGGGAGTGAGTCAGATGCAGTACCCATTTGGCCTGTTCAAGTGCAACCTGCGTTTGCTCATCAATCAGTATTTTCTTTATCACACTACTGCGTTCACTTCACAACTTCTAGTGTTTGCCTTCCAGTGGTAAATATTATGAACAGAGGCATGTATTGCGTTTCTCAGATTTCTTGTGTCTGTGACACAACTGGAGAACTGCAGTTGAAGTATTTCCATGTTTATGATAGAGGTTGTAGATTCTTCTTTTTTCCTATTGGGAGTTCCAATACTTATTAAAACATTTTGTATATCTTAATTTTTAACTGTTTTTATGTAGGATTTCTAGTGAATGTCAGATTTTGACTTTGTTGGTTTATTTTATGAAACGATACTTCTTTATAATTTCCTATCTGCAATTTCAGTATTATGAATGGGGCTGAAGGGAATAGCCATTTCAGTTTCACTTAAAAGGAGATTGTTAAATTAGTGAATTAGGGATGTTCCGCAGGACAGCTTCCTTCTGACAAGAAATAACAGTCCTGTTCTTTTGGAAAAGTTTTCCAGGAACCACTTTTCTAAACCAGGAAAATATTTTAAGAGGAACAAATCACATTTTTAAAAGAACTTGCATATTAATTGAAATAAGTTCAGAACTGAAAAAGCTAGTATAGTGTAGCTGCCACATCAAAAACTATGTGACTAGAAAAAATGGTAAATATATGGGGAAGAGAATTAAAATCATTTTGTTCTATTCTCATTCTTCAAAACAAACACAAAACTGTTCAGCATGCTTCATAACTTTAATAGCTTAGCTACAATCTTATGGATTTCTGGGTAATTATTATATTCTAATACATTTCTGTACCAGCTACATCACTATATCTGAGCTTTTTCCAGTAGTACAGTAATATAACTTAACATCTGTTGCCTATGCTTTGTTATTTCCTTTTCACTCTAGACATGTATTTTGTTTCTAGAATTTTCCTCATTTTCACATATTTGTATGTCTTGTGCACTTTCATTTGTCCACTCTTATGACTTCTGAACTGAATGGCAAACTTGGAAGGAATCATGATAGTAATTTTTACAAGTCTCAGGGCTTTTGGAGATTCCCTTCTTCAGCCCTTTGTCAGGACCTTGCATGGTCAGGTTTTGACTTTCTACAGCAGTGGTCTCCAAACTTTGTTGACTGTGCACCCCATCAGTAAAGATGTTGAGTGTGTACCTCTGATATATGTACATTTTTAGATTATATGCATATGCTATTGTGCTAATACAATATGTACACTACAAAACATGCACAGAAAAGGATGAGATAAAGATGAAAAAATCAAAGACAAAATATTTTCTCCTTATACCCCAAGGGATTGTCTTGTGCACCCCACTTGGGAGGCTACTGATATACAGAATTGATATTTTTTGCAGCTTCTAACAGCAACCTATGCAAGTGCTACACCACTCTCATTGTGAAGGTGTCTTTCCTGCCCCCCCCAGCCAGCCAAAATTTCAAGTGGTTTAGCATGTGTCCATCACTTCTTGGACTTCTGCATGCCTTCAAGAAGAGTTTGATTCAAGGCTCTCAATGAGCATCGGGGTGTAGTGGGATCCAGCCAGTAAGTGACCCTGACTGCTCCAGTACTCTCAGCTTCTCCTTGTCCTTCATGGGTCTAAGCTCAGTAACAGGCTTTGTAGCGTGTGTCTTATACTGGGGAGTAAGAGGTGGCTGGGAAGAGCAAAGCTGGATGTGGTATTCCAGATGCCACCTTACAAATGCTGAGTAGAGGGGAGTAATTGCTTCCCTCAGCCCATTGGTTGTGCTTCTCTGCTAATACAGTCCAGTATGCTGTTAGCATTCATCACTACAAGGATGCATGCTGCTGACTCATGTTTTGCCTTGGTTATCCAGATGATTTAATGCTGATGAGTTCATCAGAGACTGTTGTTAAGATCTGCTAGTCTCTTGGAGATGGAAAAGCTGATCCTTTGTACATGCAGAGGAAATGCACTGTCCAGTGATCTCAGCCTTACAGTATTCCTTAACCCTTAATGAACAATTGACTCAGTAAAAAGCAGAGTTGTATATGACTTTAGAACATGAGTGTAATGCCACAGAAACAGTAAAGGACCAAATCTGAACGCATTTAAGGATTGAGTTAATTGTCATTATAGTAAGGAAGGCAAACTTGCTTACTGAACTGTTGAGCGGAGCTCAGTCATTAAGCCTTAACAACATTTAGCCTTTTAACTTGGTGTAATCCATTCTCTAGTGGTTCCTCAGGCGTAAGCCCCACAGTCTCTAAACAAGTCATGTCCAGTAAATTTAGATGCCTTCAATTTGCTTCAGTTTTGATAGCTTTCAGAAAAATCTTTCAAGGTCTTTTCAAATGCATGTGGTAAAGAAAATGAATAGCAATTGAGCTGGGGTTAGTGGGGAATAGGTAGTTTGCTACCCAAGTCACATATAAAACATTAACCTATGCAACTTGGTTGAAATCTCAGGAGACCTTATACTTTTCTTGCATCCTAGGACAGTCTCAATGCAGATTCTGAAAGAACAGTGACAGCTGAGTTAATCCTGAATTACACTTTGAATGTCTACTACTAGTTCAGTACATTCAGTAACAAGACAAGAAATGAGATATCTGTTCATGCAGTAGTTGCTGTGTGTGAGTCAGTATGGATTTCTAAATAACCATGCCTTTAGTGCGCCGCCAGTAGAAAAACACTTCTCAGCTGTTTCTGTGCTTAGCAACAGTGTATTTCCTATCTGTTCAACTAATGTGTCATTTTCCTTGTCTGGTCCTTTTTAATATGTTCACAAGAATTGTGCAGTGAGTTGGCCTTACGTAAATCCTTAGATTTATCCCACGTGTTATTTTACCCCTTCTGAAGGCTGCTGCATGCTTTAGTTTTCAGTGGTGCAGAAATCTGACAATAAGCTAGTGAATTAATTGTAGTGGCTCTGCAGGAGGAGCCTGACCTGTTGTCCAGATGCAGGTTGCTTTTCTTCTTCATCCAGAGCAGTTTTGTGTGGAGTAAGGCTGAAATTATATGCACATACTTTGCTTTTACTATTTTCAATGTGGAACAATATTTTCAAGAAGTTGTAGTCTCTCATACTACTCTTTTGATCAGGTATCTACTGTACATTAGCAAACTGGAGACAATTGTTTTAGAAAGAATAGCTTTACCTTTATTAAACCCTTTTGTTATGCCTAGCTTTTTAAGCTATTCATGTCATTTTAGTGGAGTAAAATGACTTGGTCTCTTATCCCTGTCATGGTTTGTCATTTCCGGACTACCTTCTGACTTCCCTTTTTTCTGTCCCTCTCCCCCCCACCCTCTCTTCCCCCCTTAAGAGCTAAAACATGTTCTGTTATGAGAAGCCGACAACTGATACCATCCCTTCCTATTGGAAATTCACATGCTCAACAACTCTGTATTCACTATTAATATTTAAGGTCTGTCTGTCCAGTTTTAATCCATGTAATATCTGTTCTGTATTTTTGTTGATGAGAAATGTTACATAATTCCAAATAAGGTTTAGGATTGTTTTTCCAGTTCTCTTGTACCTTTGTCAGCACTATGTCACTGGAAGATTCACATCAAATTAATTGGATAAGCTTTTCCTCCATCAATCATACTTGTCTTTTAATTGTTTACAAATAGCATCCAGTGTCAACTGTTCCCTTTTATTTGGTCTCAGATCACTGTTTACTAGCCCCACTAGATTGTCCCATTTGCTCATTTACAATAGAGTATTTAATGCAAGACTTCGGTTTTCTTTCAGAAGTCTGAGAGTTTCCCAGGACTCAAGTATTTGTAAGTCTTTTTCAAAGATCTTAGTAGATCTCTTCTTCCAGAAGTCTTGAATGCAAGCTATCTGGGTCTGCTGATTCAAAAGCTGTCTGTGCCCATTTTATATCCCTGTCAAGTGTCATACAGTGGCATGTTTACTGAGCATTTTTGCTTATTTTGATGCCAACCTTTTGTCCATTTTAGCTGACTTCTCTTTTTGCCACACAGTACTTCTCCCTTTTCAAAGTCCTTTCTGTCTGTATTTGTCCTCAAAACTAAAAAGAAAAGGCATCTGCAACTGGTGGACATACCACATTGTACTGTCTGATCAAATTATGGGCACTGACTTGTATAGATTGCTGCCTTTGACTACTGACAGAGAAAAGGCTTTTGGTGGTACATGTAGCATACACCCACGTTGGTGTGAAGTTTATACCTTTAGTCTTCAAGGCTAGATCAGTGGCATTGTAGAGAAATTTAATATTGTATTGTCAAGAAAGCATTGATTATTTTTTCCTCTAGATTGATGACACAGTCAGACAGGTAGCAGTTTTGTTACTGTTGTAGAGGGTGTCAGGAGTAAGACTGTACCTAGTACATTCTGTCAGGTTTTATCGATGAGCAGCATGCTTTGTCTCCAGAATAAATCAGACATTTTGGATCCAAATATGGAAGTTAGCCATGTCCCAGTTAAGGCATGAAGGCTGTATGCCAAGGGTGAACTATCCACCCAAACACTTAGGTGCCTGTGGGAACCTAATTTTCATACAAATCTAATCATTAAACACCTGTATGAGAAAATGGAAAGCTGCTCCATGGAAGAGGACCTGCGGCTGTTGGTCAACAGCTGGCTGAACATGAGCCAGCAGTATCCCAAGGTGGCCAAGAAGGCCAACAGCATCCTGGCCTGTATCAGAAATAGTCTAGCTAGCAGGACCAGGGCAGCGATCGTCCCTCTGGTGTTGGTGAGGCCGCAGCTCGGATTCTATGTTAGTTCTGGGCCCCTGACTCCAAGAAAGACATTGAGGTGCTGGAGTGGGTCCAGAGAAGGGCAATGAAGCTGGTGAAAGGCCTAGAGAATAAGTCTGATGAGGAGTAGCTGAGGGAACTGAGGTTGTTTAGTCTGAGGGAACTGGAGTTGTTTAGTCTGAGGGAACTGGAGTTGTTTAGTCTGGAGAAGAGAAGGTTCAGGAGGGACCTTATCATTCTCTGCCACTACCTGATAGGAAGTTGCAGCAAGGTGGATGTTGGTTATCTTCTAGCAGATAACAAGTTGTGCCAGGGAGGTGTAGATTGGATATTGGAAAAAAATTTTTTACCAAAAGGTTTGTCAGCATTGGAACAGGCTGCGCAAGAAAGTGGTTGAATCACCATCCCTTAGAGGTATTTAAAAGACATGTAGATGTGGCACTCAGTGATATGGTTTAGTGGTGGACTTGGCAGTGCCAAGTTAACCTTTGGACTTGGTGATCTTAAAGGTCTTTTCCAACCTAAATGATTCTGTGAATGAGTGAACCTGTGACTAAATGCTAGGTATGTCCAGAGCTGTTCCAGTCTTGGAAGGGCTGAACAAGTTGTCATGACAATCCTATTTTAGTCAGTTTGGGTTATGTTTAATTCTCACTGGTATCTAATTTGATAGATGTGTTTTGATTTATGCCTAATGAATGATGATAGCACTGAGTGCATTGTAAGTTATGAATTCAGTCAAAAGTCATTGTGTGCGATAAAGGAGGTTAGCGTTTTCCTATATAACAGACTAGTCATTATCTTGGTGGCTTGGGAATAACATGCTGGTTTCAGTTTAAACCTGGGGAAATTCAAGACAGATTATTATGGGAATTTGTTGTATTATAGCTTGAAGTATTGGAATCACCTTCATGTCTGTGCCACTTTAGATAGGAGTGCAAAATATTTGGAGCTGTGAGATGAAGAGATGGTGGAAGAGCAAGCCTGGCTGTGGCTGTCATGGAAGGAAGGATGCCTTGATTCTAACCTCTGCTTCCAGGCTGTGCATTCATTTTACATTAAACAGTCATTGGATCGTATCCTGGGAAGCTTACCATCAAACTTGCTAGCTTGGAAGATGATCCAAGTAACTTTCATCAGCCCTTCACCACCTGCAGAAGTGGTGGGGACTGACTGTAGCCTGGAGGATTTTTTGATGAGTGGGAAAGCTTTTAAAGTAAGGGAGGAATATAAAACTCTGCCCTATTTGCTTGGGAGACTAATTAGTCTGGCTAAGCAGGTATAAGTGATGATGAATTCTTAAGTAATCACAGTTAGGTTTAAAATCTTTTAACCTAGAGGGATTTTTTCCCCCTACTTTAATCTTTGCAGAGTATACTGGGAAAGTAAATGAAACCTGTAAAATAATTTCAGAATGCTTTTTTTCCCAAGTTAACAGTTTCATAGGACAGCCTTCACTATAGGAATAGCTAACTCATACTGTATATATAGACCTGTACTATAGAGGCTTATAGTACTTTTGTTGATGCATTTTTTAGAAAACGTGAAATTTTTGTTCTCCCCCAGTCGTCTTGTACTGACAGGACTGTAATACAGGTTTCAACCCACAGCAGACATACAATGACAAACAGGTAAAAGCAGTCAACTGGTTGGGATGAAGATCGGTTTGGAGAATGCTTCTGAGTAGTCAGCTGTAACAGCAGCTCTTCAAGTTAACCCAATATCATCTCTAGAACTTGGTATTGAAGTCAGCATCATTAAGTTGACTTTATCACTCCTAGAATTTTATCAAATATCTCTTCATTTAACGTAGGTTACATGCTACAGTAAAAGCATTTGTTTATGAGCAGACAGTACATCTGTGTTAGAAGTTTACACGTGTTTGTGGAGAGTTTCATTAGCCAGATGATATCAAAGCAAAACTTTAAAAACCTGTAACTTTACAGACTGGCTGTGCAATTTCAAAAATATACTTAACTTATTTTCATCAGGCTACTGTAAGTACTTGTTAAGAGAGGCAGTTCAGCTTTAGAAATAGTGTACAAGCTATTCTCAGCTTAATCTTTATGTCCATGTTTGATGTTAAGCAGTTTTCAGATGTAAAGTGTGATTAACTTGTGGGAATTCTGAATGTACAGTTCACCTCTAGTGAATTCTTTCCATCTGTCTTTGTTTTCTTAAGAAATATCAATTTCTCAGTTCTTGTTGATCTAATTTTTTTATTTCAAAATCCAAGTGCTCTTGGATTGGGCTGCGATGAAGATAAGATTAGTACACTAAGGCAGTATAACTTAGAGATTTATTTTTTTTTTTAGTAACAAAATGAAATACAATTTCAAAAGCAGCTTACTAGACTCCCAGTGCATATTTCCAGCACGGAAGAATGGTAATCACCAGCTTTTCTGGTCTTAATTCTTCCATCCAGTCTTCATATAGCACTAACATGCAAAATATCATTAACAAGCCATAAGTAATGTGTTCTATGTAATTGAAAGGAGCGCTTGGCTGAATCCTGCTTTCTGTTATGCTGTTACTTGACACTCATCAGAGTTGAAGTGGATCACTGCTTTCGTGGGCCTCTTACCTGTGTGGCTTTTTTTCTTGTCATCAGATTTCATGTAACTTTACAGTGTGTGCTAGCAAGGGCTTTTCCATAATAGAGTTATGAGGATGATGATTTTGTGTTCAGGCATTACCTCCCCCCCAAGTTTAGCTGCTGGATAAAGCTTTCAGAGGGCCACTGGTTATAAAAATGACAAAAATGACACAAATGACACAGCTTTAATTCTGGGTCGAATTTATTTTAAAACTAAAGAAATATAACATCTTTTTATTCATTCATCTCACTTGGACATTCCCTAGTAGCTAGTTGTTCCTAAAATAAGTGTCTCCTTTGTTATACTAGTGGAAAAAGTAGGTTGGTAATAAAAAAAATAAAAAAAAGAAACAAGAAACAGTATCCCTGTTCATAGATCTTGGGTTTTTTTCCCAATTTCCTATAAAGAACAACACTATATATGTAAGGAAACTGCTGCTTTTATTTTTCGATTTTCCCAGTAGGTATTTTGTCAGCAGTGCCAGTGAAATTTAGGCAAAATCTTGGTTTATAATCAAAGTTAAAAGGTACACGTTTGTTAGCTCCAAGGCTGTGATGTGTTTTCATCTGAAGTTAAGCCGCTAGAGGGGGTCTAAACCACCCTCTGCATAAGTAAGTCCTATACTAGATGGCAGAACACATCTTCAGGTTTACATGGTTGCTGGAATGTTGTGGAAACACATTTTCTAAAGGTGTCTAAGAATTATTTTTTTTTTCCTTAAAAAGTGGGGCTGGTTTTAGTGGGTAATTATTCAGAAATATTTATATAGTTTAACCATTTGAGTAATTTTTCTTTGCAGGTGATCTTGTGAAATAGTGTACCGTCAATGATGGCAGAACATCCACCATTACTGGATACCACTTCGATTTTAAGTAGTGAAATCCCTCTTCTAACTTCCCCTATTGTAAGCGGGGATGGAGCACAACAGGTAAGGAAACTTCAGTATCTTTTTTTCTTCTTCTTCCAATCGTGTCATTGACATATTAACAGTGCAAAAGGTAGTAATCCTTCATCTGGAATATATTTTGTACGGCTTTGGTTGTGCATCTGTTTTAGGGATTGAGGTGAAGGTAGAACTCGTGCAGGAAGAGATTTGTAAGGAGTATGAAGAAGAAAGCCTGTCTTGTGAAAGACCATCTTCACAGAAGGATGGCACCAAACAGCTATCAAGTTGTCTAGCCATGCTTGAGTCTTAATTTGGAAGCTATATATTCACATTGTTATAGGACCATTTTAAGGTTACTAAATCTTCCTCTGTGGTAGGGCTTACTAGCACAGGCACAACATGTGCTAACAACTCTATAGCCTCTCTACTGACATTTGCTTACAACTCGGTGTCTGAGTGGTGGGACTTGCTTGTGTATATTGGTGTCTGCTTGGACCCACCTTCAATTTTTAATTTATTTTTATATTTCTTTGGCAGAAAACAGTCAAGGTAACAGAAAAACTTATGGCTGTGGTTTCAGAACACTTGAGAAAGGTCAGCTCCAGTTAGGAAGAAGTGTTGTCAAAAATGTATGCATTCTCCATAACTTTAAACTAGGCAGAATATTTTAACCCCTAAATAAGCTTCCATAACAGAAGAGGAATGAAATGTTAAGTGTTTTGAAGGATCTGAAGTGATACTTCAGATGAAGGGATGATACTTCAGATGAAGGGATGTTAAGGATAACAGGAAGGGATTCTACAAGTACATAGCAAATAAAAAACAAACTAGGGAGAATGTAGACCCCCCCTCGGGAAGCTCTTGGGAGAACTGGCTACACAGGATTTGGAGAAGGCTGAGGTTCTGAATGACTTCTTTGCCTCAGTCTTCACTGGCAAAGGCTCTGACCACACCACCCAAGTCTTGGAAGGCAGACGCAGGGACTGTGAGAATGAGGACCTTGTGCCCACTGTAGGCGAGGAACTGGCTCGAGACCATCTTAAAAACCTCAACATGCACAAGTCCATGGGTCCTGATGAAATCCATCCGCAGCTCCTGAAGGAGCTGGCAAATGAAGATGCTAAGACGCTGTCCATCATATTTGAAAAATCATGGCAGTCAGGTGAAGTTCTGACAACTGGAAAAGGGAAATATAACCCCCATTTTCAAGAAGGGGAAAATGGATGACCCAGGGAATTACAGACCAGTCAGTCTCACCTCTGTGCCTGGCCAAATCTTGGAGCAGATTCTCCTGGAAGGCATGCTAAGGCACATGAAAAACAACAAGGTGCTTGGTGACAGCCAGCATGGCTTCACTAAGGGGAAATCCTGCCTGACCAATGTGGTGGCCTTCTATGATGGGGCTACAGAACTGATGGACAGGGGTAGAGCAGTTGATGTCATCTACCCGGACTTGTGCAAAGTGTTCCACACTGTCCCACACGACATCCTTGTCTCTAAATTGGAGAGACATCAGTTTGATGGATGGACCACTCGGTGGATAAAGAACTGGCTGGATGGCTGCATGCTAAGTACTCAGTGGCTCTATGTGCAGCTGGAGACTAGTAATGAGTGGTGTTCCTCAGGGATTGGTGTTGGGACCAGTCTTGTTTAACATCTTTGTTGGTGACATGGACAGTGGGATTGAGTGCGCCCTCAACAAGTTTTCTGGTGACACCAAGCTGTGTGGTTCGGTTGATACGCTGGAGGAAAGGAATGCCATCCAGGGGGACCTTGACATGCTTGTGAGGTGGGCTGATGCCAACCTCATGAAGTTTAACCATGCCAAGTGCAAGGTCCTACACCTGGGTCGGAGCAATCTCAGGCACAGCTACAGGTTGGGCAGAGAAGAGCGTCAGAGCAGCCCTGCAGAGAAGGACTTGAGGGTGTTGGTTGATGAGAAAATGAACATGAGCCAGCTTCAGTGTGTGCTTGCAGCCCAGAAAGCCAATTGTATCCTGGGCTGCATCCAGAGGAGCATGACCAGCAGGTCAAAGGAGGTGATCCTGCCCCTCTACTCTGCTCTTGTGAGACCTCACCTGGAGTATTGTGTACAGTTCTGCTGTCTTCAACATAAAAGGGACATGGAACTGTTGGAACAAGTCCAGAGGAGGACCACAAGGCTGATCAGGGGACTGGAGCACCTCCCGTATGAAGACAGGCTGAGAAAGTTGGGGCTGTTCAGCCTGGAGAAGAGAAGGCTATGTGGAGACCTCAGAGCAGCCTTCTAGTATCTGAAGGGGGGCCTATAGGGATGCTGGGGAGGGACTCTTCATTAGGGACTGTAGTGACAGGAGAGGGGTAACAGGTTCAAATTTAAACCAGGGAAGTTTAGATTGGATATAAGGAGGAAATTCTTTCCTGTTAGGTTGGTGAAGCACTGCAGTAGGTTGCCCAGGGAGGTTGTGAATGCTCCATCCCTGGCAGTGTTCAAGACCAGGCTGGATGAGGCCTTGGGTGATATGGTTTAGTGTGAGGTGTCCCTGCCCATGGCAGGGGGTCAGAACTTGATGATCTTTAGGTCCTTTCGAACCCTAAAGATTGATTCTTTGATTCTGAGAGCACTATCTGTGACAGAGACTGAACTTGGTTCAGGACTAGGGAACTTGGACTGGGGAAGTCCCTTACACTCTGTCATTCCCATGTTTGGTCTTTATGCAGAAGAAATAATTATTTATCATAAAAAAGTATTAATTTGTAGAGTAATGTCATGTTTTAAGCCCAGCTGGCCACCCAGAACCACGCAGCAGCTCACTCGCTCACTCCCCCCCCTTCTCCCTCCGCTCCCGGAGGGATGGGGAGGAGAATCAAAAGAATGTAACAGGTTGAGGTAAGAACAGTCCAGTAACTAAGGTATAACACAAACCACTACTGCTGCCACCAATAATAATAATGATAAGGAAAATAAGAAGGAAAGAGAATACAACCACTTGGCACCCACCGACCAATACCCAGCCCGACCTGAACAGTGATGTAGACCTTCCGGGTAACTGCCCCCAGTTTCTGTACTGGGTATGATGTGCTGTGGTATGGAATACCCCTTTGGCTAGTTTGGGTCAGGTGTCCTGTCTCTGCTTCCTTTCAGCTTCCCCTCCTCCCTGGGAGAGCATGAGACTTGGATAGTCCTAAAGTCCTTGGTCAGAGTAAACATTACTGAGGAACAACTAAAAACATCGGTGTTACCAGCACTGTTCCCAGGCTGAAAGTCAAAACCACAGCACTGCATCAGCTACTAAGAAGGAGAAAAATGACTACTACTGCTGAACCCAGGACTAGTAAAAATACATACAAGACCTCTAAAATGAGACTGGAGAATGGATTGCAACAGTTCATAAGGTTTGGGCTGCAGAGAGATCTTCGCAATATAGGGAAAGCTTAAATACAGAGAAGGAGCTGATGCATCCATACCTTTATTAAAAAGGATTTAACATTGCAGGGATAAGGACAAAAAACAATACCCAAACTTGCTTTTCTTTTTAATTCTTCTTTCAAATACTGATGTTTTGAAGTAGTAAAGCATAATATGCAAGAGGAAAACTGCTTTGGTTTCCTTACATGTTCTGCCTTGAAATGTTCTATTTTAAAGCCTTGCAAACAAAACAAACAAAAAAAAAGCATGCCTACATAAAGTAAACATACCACTGGTGTTTCTTTATCCAATTGTGAGTATTCTTTGCTTTTACTGTTGTTTGAAAATTCTTACGGATATATCACAGAACCCTTGAGGTTGGAAAGGACCTCCACAGATGATGCAGTCCAGCTTTCCCTGACTCAAAGAAGGTTCAGCTAGAGCAGGTCACCCAGGACCATGTCCATTTTGTGTATGTCCAAGGATAAGGGGCTCAGCAGCCTCTCTTGTAGTTTATTCCTCAATATTTAACCCACTCTCACAGTGAAATAATTTCTTACATTTTGGTGAAATTTCTGTATTTGTTTGTACCTGTGGCCTTTTGTTCTTTCGCTGGGTACTAGTCTAGTTCAGTTTTGTTTACTCCTCCACCTTCAGGTATTCATGTACTCTGATAATAAGATCTCTCCTGCTACATCTCTAGTCTGAACAGTCCCAGCTCTCTCAGCCTCTCTTCACAGGTGAGATGCTCCATTCCCTTCATAATTTTTGTGGACCTTTGCTGGACTCTTTTTAGTATGTACATGTTCTTCTTGTACTGGAGAGCCCAGGACTGGACTCGGAACTCCATATGTCTCACCAGTGGTGGTTAGGTGGATTACCTCCCTTCACCTGCTGGCAATACTCTTCCTAGTTAAACCCAGGGTACTGTTGGCCTTTTTTTGACTCAACGGTGCTTTGCTGACTCACATTCAACTTGCCTGTCATTCCTTTTCTGAAACACTGCTTTCCAGCCAGTCAGCCCCAAGTGTATACTCATGCATGGGTTTATTCTTCTTCAGGTACAGGACTTCATTTCCCTATGTTGAACTTCATGAGATTTCTGCTGGCCCATTTCTTCTATTTGTCAAGGTTGCTCTGGATGGCAGTGCAGCTGTCTAGTGCATCAACTAGTCCTCCAAACTTTGTGTCACTTGCAGACTTGCTGATGGTGCACTCTGTCCCATCATCCAGGTCTTTAGTGTTTATTATCTTCTTTATCTGCCCCAGTATCAGCCACTAAAGTAGATGACTAGTGTGTGGTCTCCTGCTGAATATTTATTTCATTGCTGATCTGAACCCTTTGAGACTGACACCAGCCAGTTTTCATTCCACCTCAGTGGACTTGTGTTGATTGATGGGAAGCTCAACATGAGCTGACAGTGTGTGCTTGCAGGCCAGAAAGCCAAAGGTATCCTGAGCCACATCAAAAGGAGCATGATCAGCAGGCTGAAGGAGGTGATTTTGCCCCTCTGCTCTCCTCTTGTGAGACCCTACCTGCAGTACTGTGTCCAGCTCTGCGGCCCTTAGCACAAGAGCTCCTGCTGGAGCAAGTCTGGAAGAGGGCCACAATGACCTCTCCTGTGAAGTCTGTATCTCTCTGGAAGTCTTCAAGGCCGGGCTTGGACAGGGCTTTGAGCAACCTGGTCTAATGTAAGGTGTCCCTACCCATGGCAGGGGATTGGAACTGGATGACCCTTGAGGTCCCTTCCAACCATAACTATTCTATGATTCTAACGCTGTCAAAAGCTTTGCGTAAGTCATGATAAAAAGTATCTACTCCTCTCCCATCATTCATCAAGCTGGTAATTTCATTGTAGAAGACCATCCAGGTTTGTAAGGCATGATTGCCACTTTCTGAATCCATACTGACTACTCCTGATCACCTTTCCATTTTTACTGTGTTTGGGAATGATTTCTAGGAAGATTTTCTCACTGACCTTCCCAGAGTTAAAGGTGATGTTGACTGGCCTGATGCTTCCTGGATCCTTCCCTCCTCCTTGTCCTTTTTAGAAGATTGCAGTGACATTTGTGTTTTTCCAGTCCTTGGGAACCTCCTGTAATCATCCTGACCTTTCAACATAGTTGAGACTGAGTTACTTGTTCTGCTTTCCCCCAAAATAAGACAATCAAGCCATGCTGTCAGGCTTACTCTGTAGTAGTGCAAAAATTTGAGTCGGATATAAATGCAAATGTTGTTTGGGGGATACTTTATCATTATCCAACCCTAACTATTCTGTGATTCTATGATTTGTTTATATGTTGGTATTTCCTACATTAGATTAGTTAACTTGCAAGTTTTTGCTTAGCAGTAAGACATATGAGGATTGTTTAATCACTTCCTTCTCCTTGCATCTTACCAGAGATAACTATTACAATTATTGTGACTTATGTTGTATATACTGATTACTGAGTTATCAAATTAATAGAGACCATTTAGTACTTTTCTGGAACGATTCATATCATCAAGATAATCTGTTTCAAATACTTGAAGTTCTGCTAGCCGTTTAGATGTGAAATAGTAGTACAAATATTTGAACATGTTAAGATGAAAGGTCATAAGCTTCAAATGTGGAAGTATCTGATGAGGTTAAAGCCATAACTTTCCGCCATGTTTTAGAACAAAAGAGTCCCTGAAGTTAGGGGAATGTGCATGTTCACGCAGAAAACATGGGGAAATTAAATTGTGCGCATGTTCATATGCTACTCTGTGCTGCTGTGGGAGACTTCTTCATTCTCTGTCCCACAGAACAAGGGACTACTGTTTGTTTCATAGGACAAAGCTGGCGTAGAGGAAAATCGAAGATCAAGCCTGTTAGCTCCTCCCTGTCTATTAAGCACAGAAGTACTGCCTTTGCACCTTCTCATCATTGCATTCAGGGTGTGTGGATAGTGTACTACTTGTATCTCGATGCATAAGAGTGGATGAAGTATGGAGAAGGTCCATAGGAGTTGATAGAAACCAAGTGACACTGAGAAATCGTGGAATGAGGGCAAAAAGTGCTTGAGAGTTTTTCATGTGAGGGTAAGTACTGCAGTGAGGATTTACTGATTATTGCCAAGGCTGGACAGGAAGGATGTGCTTGATTACATGAGTGGTGGGAGAAGGTAAATTTGTGATTGAGAGGAAAACAAGGAGGCAAGAGTTCAAACCACTTTCTTTAACACACTTTGCTTTCCTGATATTAGATTGATGTTAAATTGTTTCAGACAGTTTCTACAGCACCCAGTGCTATTCCAAGACAAATCAGTAAGTTGTTGACACAAGTTTGCAGCAGCCCTGGAGTTCTGGACCCTCTCTGCCTTTTCTGTACCTTCCCACTGTAGCTAACAGTTGCAAAGTGGGACATCCCTGTATAGTCTTGGTATCCTTTGTAACCAAAAGGGTAGATGGCACCCTCAAAGTAGCCCAAGACCTGTTAATCATTTCCATTTCTTTGGAGAATGGAATACATAGTGTGTGATTTTCAGTCACCTTTATTTCTCAGCAAGGTATAGCGAGGAAGTAATACTTCTAGTTTGGGAAGCTGGTTGCTTATCTTCCAAACTTTATTCAGAAGTTTAGATGCTTAGTGGGTTTTCCAAAAATCCCATTATGTGTGTGTATATATGTAGTATAGATCTCTGTGTGTGTAACCACCCTGACATCTGTTGGAAGGACGGTATGGCCCGGCACAAGCAATCCAGGAGGTTCCTCGATTGTGTAGAAGACAACTTCCTTCTGCAAGTAATAGAGGAGCCAGCAAGGAGAAGTGTCATGCTTGACCTTGTGCTCACCAACAGGGAAGGGCTCATTGGAAATGTGACTCTCCAGGGCAGCCTTGGATGCAGCGATCATGAGATGGTCGAATTTGAGATCCTCAGGACAGTGAGAAGGGTGTGCAGCAAGCTCACTGCCCTGGACTTCAGAGAGAGCAGACTTTGGCCTCTTCAGGAACCTGCTTAGGAAGGTTCCATGGGATACAGCCCTAGAGGGCAGTGGGGCCCAAGACTCCTGGTTGATATTCAAGGATCACCTGCTAAAAGCTCAGGAGTGTTGCATCCCAACTAGAAGGAAGTGCAGCAGGAGGGCCAGGAGACCTCCTTGGATAGATAAGGAGCTGCTGAGG
The DNA here is from genome assembly GCF_028554395.1 of Pezoporus wallicus. NCBI lineage: Eukaryota > Metazoa > Chordata > Aves > Psittaciformes > Psittacidae > Pezoporus > Pezoporus wallicus. Next base: position 340,828 of record NW_026641881.1, on the reverse strand, counting down.
AAAATTCAAAGGAAAAAAGAGGCTTATAAAAAGTGGAAGCAAGGTGGCCTGGGAAGAGTACAGGGATGTTGTCCAAGAAGCTAGGGACCAGGTTAGGAAAGCTAAGGCCCAGTTAAAATTAAACTTAGCTAGAGGTATTAAAGATAACAGGAAGGGATTCTACAAGTACATAGCAAATAAAAAACAAACTAGGGAGAATGTAGGCCCTCTCAGAAAGCTCTCAGGAGAACTGGCTACACAGGATTTGGAGAAGGCTGAGGTTCTGAATGACTTCTTTGCCTCGGTCTTTACTGGCAAAGGCTCTGACCACACCACCCAAGTCTTGGAAGGCAGACGCAGGGACTGTGAGAATGAAGACCTTGGGCCCACTGTAGGAAAGGATCTGGTTCGAGACCATCTTAAAAATCTGAACATGCACAAGTCCATGGGTCCTGATGAGATCCATCCGTGGGTCCTGAAGGAGCTGGTGAATGAACTTGCGAAGCCGCTGTCCATCATATTTGAAAAATCATGGCAGTCAGGTGAAGTTCCCGACGACTGGAAAAAGGGAAATATAACCCCCATTTTCAAGAAGGGGAAAATGGATGACCCAGGGAATTACAGACCAGTCAGTCTCACCTCTGTGTCTGGCCAAATCTTGGAGCAGATTCTCCTGGAAGGCATGCTAAGGCATATGAAAAACAACAAGGTGCTTGGTGACAGCCAGCATGGCTTCACTAAGGGGAAATCCTGCCTGACCAATGTGGTGGCCTTCTATGATGGGGCTACGGAACTGATGGACAGGGGTAGAGCAGTTGATGTCATCGACCTGGACTTGTATAAAACGTTCGACGCTCTCCCACATGACATCCTTGTCTCTAAATTGGAGAGACATCAATTTGATGGATGGACCACTCATTGGATAAGAACTGGCTGGATGGCTGCAAACAAAGAGTTGTGGTCAATGGCTCAATGTCCAGCTGGAGACCAGTAACGAGTGGTGTTCCTCAGGGATTGGTGTTGGGACCAGTCTTGTTTAACATCTTTGTTGGTGACATGGACAGTGGGATTGTGTGCGCCCTCAGCATGTTTACTGATGACACCAAGCTGTGTGGTTCGGTTGATACGCTGGAGGGAAGGAATGCCATCCAGGGGGACCTTGACATGCTTGTGAGGTGGGCTGATGCCAACCTCATGAAGTTTAACCATGCCAAGTGCAAGGTCCTACACCTGGGTCGGAGCAATCCCAGGCACAGCTACAGGTCGGGCAAAGAAGAGATTCAGAGCAGCCCTGCAGAGAAGGACTTGAGGGTGTTGGTTGATGAGAAAATGAACATGAGCTGGCTGCAGTGTGCGCTTGCAGCCCAGAAAGCCAATTGTATCCTGGGCTGCATCCAGAGGAGCATGACCAGCAGGTCAAAGGAGGTGATCCTGCCCCTCTACTCTGCTCACGTGAGACCTCACCTGGAGTATTGTGTGCAGTTCTGGTGTCCTCAACATAAAAAAGACATGGAACTGTTGGAACAGGTCCAGAGAAGGGCCACAAGGATGATCAGGGGACTGGAGCACCTCCTGTATGAAGATAGGCTGAGAAAGTTGGGGCTGTTCAGCCTGGAGAAGAGAAGACTGCGTGGAGACCTCATAGCAGCCTTCCAGTATCTGAAGGGGGCCTGTAGGGATGCTGGGGAGGGACTCTACATTAGGGACTGTAGTGATAGAACAAGGGGTAACGGGTTAAAACTTAGGGGAAGTTTAGATTGGATATAAGGAAGAAATTCTTTCCTGTTAGGGTGGTGAGGCACTGGAATGGGTTGCCCAGGGAGGTTGTGAATGCTCCATCCCTGGCAGTGCTCAAGACCAGGCTGGATGAGGCCTTGGGTGATATGGTTTAGTGTGAGGTGTCCCTGCCCATGGCAGGGGGTTTGGAACTAGATGATCTTAAGGTCCTTTCCAACTCTAAATATTCTATGATTCTGTGATTCTAAATGTGTACACTGTGTGTGAGTTTAAGTGCAAATTCTTTGAACTGAGATATTTAGCTTCGAATCTCCAAGTAAGTATTTCTAAAAAAAGTTTCTCCTTTAAAAATTTAAACCTCTGATCTGAAAGGTATTATTAACCCCTTATCATAGGAGGATGTCTTCAATCAGCAGAGTAATAGATGGCTATAAATACAAATAATTCTGAGAATCGCCTTTTGGCTTTCAGATTGTTTTTGTACATGGAGTCACAGCAAAAATATAGTGGTGAAGATGTAATCTAGATTACTAAATGACTTTCCTCAGCTTTGGTTCTGATGCTACTGTTTCTGAAAAGCATATGGTACGTTATAAAGTTCCAGCTTGCTTTGTTTTTGCCTTCCTGCTGAAAATGAAGCCTAGAACTGCATATGTTTCATGATCTTTTCCTATACAGGGAAAAAAAAAGCGTGTTATAAGTTGTTTAACAACATACACTGTTATAGCTGTTCTCACTGCTTTCCATATTGTGCTTTTTCCCTTTTATCTGTGATTTGATTTCATAGAGTACTGAGTGTGTGCATGGCTGCTTTTTTTTTTGGGGGGGGTGGGGTGCGGTTCATACTTCCCTTTTGACTCTGTTGAATTAGCAGATAAGTCTAAATTTTTGGAGATTCATTAAAGTGTGCTTTTGCTGGCAGTTATTCTTCTGTCCTTCAGTGACTTCATAGCATTGAAGTACACCAGAACCATATTCACTGGACCCATTGAAAGTCTTGTGCTCGTAATGCTGCAGTGCCAGCTTATGGAAGCTGGTTATCAAGCTGTATTTTTTCAAGGCTTACTTCTGTATAGCAACCATCACTGGAAAATGCATAATCAAGGTCATGTGGAACATTTTATATACAAAAAAAATCTCTTCCAAAGAAGTTTTTCAACTAGTGGTTGGCTATGATGTTCTATAAAGAGCAGCACAAAAAAGAAAAAAAGTTTACAAGGATGTGAGTTTGATGCCTCAAGGTTATTGGATCCTTCTGTATCTAAGTTAATCATAGGTTTTGGTAAAGTTTTGTCTTAGTTAAGTGTAATTTATTATTTTTGCCTTAGAGATCAGAATTTTCTCTTGTGTCTTTATCCTTGATTCCAGATGCATTGAAAACTTGCTTTAAATTACCTAGAAGTCATCATTCTCAGCAAAAAGAGTGAATTCAAAATTCTTTGGTATATAGTTATAGAATCATAGAATGCTTTGGGTTGGAAAGGACCTTAAGATCATCAAGTTCCAACCTCCCTGCCATGGGCAGGGACACTTCACACTATACCATGTTGCCCAAGGCTCTGCCCAACCTGACCGTGAACACCGCCAAGGATGGAGCATTTACCACTTCTTTGGCCAACCTGTTCCAGTGCCTCACCACCCTCACAGTAAAGTTATATCTAACCTCAACTTCCCCTGTTTAAGTTTAAACCCATTGCCTATTGTCTTATCACTATAGTCCCTATAGTTCCTCTCCAACATCCCTATAGGCCCCCTTCAGGTACTGGAATGCTGCTATGAATACTGTGCTGCTTTTGGTTAGTAGAATTTATAAATCCAGATATATTTATTTTAGTATTTGCTGCCTGAAAATAAATGTAGAAACAAGAGTGAAGGCTGTGTAGTTCATAGCCTTTCGTACTTGTATTCACTATGAAAATTCATGGAATGAAATATACTCATAAAACTTCACTGAGTAATCCTCCTTTCTCCCTAAAATGTCATTTTTATTTGTATGATATGAATCCTAGATTAATTTTAGTCTCTGATACAGTAGATTCCTCCCAAGATACTTGAGGAAAGAGTTCCCCATTGAATGAATTTCTTCAGAAATGGCCATTTGGGAGAATTGGATAACATCTGAAATCTGATTTAAAGTCTGTTGTTAATATTGTTGTCAATGGGGTGAAATAAGAATGTCTGGAAGATCTGTACTTTTGGGGAGTTTTGGTTTTGGGGGTTGTTTGGATTTTTTTTTTTTTTGTGAGTGTTTTTAGGTGAGAAGGGGCAAGTTGCCTGGAGCTGTAAGCATTGAGGTAGTCCAGTTCCTCTCTGCAGTCTGTTGCAAATGGGCCCAGTCCCCAAACCTGTGTGCTTCTCTGTCAGTTAGGTTTGGAAGGATAAGCAGTGTCCTGGCACCAGGCATGTTCCTTGGTCCCCTTCTCTCTCCTTCTCTCTGCTATTGGACACTCGATGCTGAATAAGCCAAGACCTGAATGCCAAAATCCAAGACCTACAGTCACCCTTATTGCTTACATACATTTCCTCAGAAGCCAGCTGTTTTATTCTCTCTGTAAGTGGTGATAAAAATTTAACTGTTTTGCAAAGTCATATTCTTAACTACAGAAACTCCACTTGTAAAATATATGAGAATTACACACTTTGCAAACAAGTAACCTGGAGCACAGCCACTGCTAGCTGTGTTTTTTTCCCTAGGAAGCATTTCTCCACCTAGAGGGTGGCCACACAGTGGAACAGGCTTCCTGGAGAAGTGGTTGATGCCCCAAGCCTGTCAGTATTTAAAACACATTTGGACAGTATCCTTAATAACATGCTTTAACTTGGTCAGCTGTCAACTGGTCAGGCAGTTGAACTAGATAATCCCTGTAGGTTCCTTCCAACTGAAATAGTCAGTTCCATTCCCTGGTGACTGAGAGTTTTCTCTATATATAACTGGGCAAAGTACATCTAACCCTCTGCATATTACAGAATTAACGCTTTACAGGGCAGCCAGAATGACATTCTCCAGGAAGAGAGAGACTCGGGTTTACACACCATAGCAAAAATGGCCCTGGACTCCCCTTTTTTTTTTACCTTTTCTTTTTGAAGTGGAGGAAAAAATATATGGGAAGAGATTGGGGTTGTAGAGATTTCTCTCACCAAGCCCTGACTAAGGTTTCTCAACATGGTCAAATTGAGGGTGCAGCCTTTAATTTCACTTCCAGCTCAGGTTCCTGTTGTCACAGTGTTTTGATATACAGTGATACCCAGATTTGCGCAAATCTTGGAATGAAAGGCTACTTTAGAAGTAAACTCCTGCCATTCTATTTTTATTTTTTTAATTAAATGCCATTTTGAGTAACTACAGAATAAGTTCTTCCGTTGGCACTCCCTTTCGTGCTCCATTTAAGGTAGAAATGTTAAAGACACATCCATCAGTCTTAAATATTATGGGCTTCTAACTTGCGTATCACCCAAATGGGAATCTGAGCTGTAAGAAGCAATGTTGGGAAATACCAAGTTCTCTTATAGTCCATATGCTTTCTAAACCAATGGCTTATATGTTCCTTAAATCTTCTAAGCTCTTCAGGAACTGAATGTCCAAATTCAGTTTCAGCTTGCTTATTTGTATTTTTTTCTTAATTGTTACAAGTGCATTGCAGAAAAGGGGGTAGTTTTTAAAGGATATTTATTACAAATTTTGATGAGAGTTGTTGTTTACTCGGGTTCTTTCAAAAAGGAAAATGTACCTTTTTCTCCCACCTATCACTTCAGCCCTTGAAACAACTATATAAATTAGAGAATACTGCACTGCCGGAGTGAGCTCAGCTACTACTTGTCTGGCAAAGATCTCCAGGAGTAACCTGCTGGTACTTGCTGGTTGTAGAGGAGAGAAACAAAGTGTCTCTTCTGCTTCCTGGGTCCCCTTTTTGTACTTCAGAAGGAGAAAGGAAGTCAGGACAAGGGCTCAAGGGGCTCTCTCTCAGCCTACAGAAGGGGAATCAACTGTGGCTTTGTAACCTTTCTGGAATAATGTATTCAGCTTTAGGCCAAAGGTTGATCATGACTGCTTTATAATGTTGGATATTGTTTCTTGGTGAATGCATAACTGGTTGCACACACTTAACAGACATGTCCAGATATTACTAACAAAGAAATTCTTTTAAGTAAACTACCATTAACTTGCATCATCATTAGCAAATCTGTTAACTGCCCACCTTGTTTTGTTCATCTTGGCCAACTTTCATAATGTTTGTAAGATTTTTTTTTTGTTGTTCATTACTAGGTGTTCTATGAAAAAAAAAGTTCTCCACAATGGCACAACTGTTCAGCTTGTTTCAAATGTGAGCTAACCGGCAAACTAATTCTTCCCCTCTTCTCAGCATTAAGGTCTTCACAATAGAGAACATGGAAGCGAGCAGTCTTCAGAAGTAGTTTTTTCTGGTTTTTGCATATGGAAACACCAAATAATGCCTGTTTGACATAAGAGTACTTTGTGGCAACTGCTGGTACAGCCTGCAGTCAAAGATGAAGTGCAGCTGAGAAGTGTTTCAGTTTTGATGCTTAATTGAAATAACTGCAAGGGTGTTTTGATTCCACAGGTTGTGTGAAGAAGTCAGCATTATTACAGGAAGATAAGATTATTTTATTTATTTTAAAATACAATATCTAAAAACCTGTTGCAAATCAGATAAAATCTTCCAAGTGCCTGGCATGTGGAGCAATGTCACATGTACTGCTTTAGATGTTTAGATTTTTAATTTTTAACTGCTTTTTTTTTTTTAGAAATTAAGGTTTTGATTCTCTGAACATCTTAAGCAACTGGGGGTTGTAGGATTGGCTATTTTTTTTTTTTTTTTTTTTTTTTAATTTTAACTTTCAATTCAGACAGTCTTTGTTAAATTACTTGGTTTTCCAAAATTAATTCAGCAGTCTTCAAAGTTTCTCGGTACAAATTAAATGTAAGTTACTCCCTGATTCTGTTTTGGACTGTTGCAAATATGCAGATTGATTAGGAAAAGTGCCAGCTAAAGGGAGCAGCCCCAGCACAGTATTACCTGAGAGCTTAACTCTTGCTACCACTTTGCTGTGTTGTACAAGCTCAGGTTTGCTTAACATTGTAAAGCTGAAGTCCTGTGTATTTCAGACAACAAATCATTGTGAAATGAGAATAATCTGATTGAAGTCTTCCAGTTTTTATTTCTAGAGGCTGATGTGTCTAAACATTGGCCAGGACCAGATGCCTCAGAAGGCTCCAGAGTTCAATGACTGCCCCTAATACTGCTTCCTTCTAATACCCTGTAAACAAGGATTGGTTTAAAACATTGAAGCACAAATGTTTGTCTGTTGCATTATCCAGATTCTTTGAAACACTTCTGTTACCCTAATGTTTATGCTTTGACTGATTTAAAGATACAGTGGGATTATTTTAAGTAGTGAATTTTCTGTGCTATCTGCTAACCACAGACTGTGTCAATGCTAATAAAACAGATTGGGTTTGCTGTGAATGAGTCACATAAAACCTTGCTTAGCCAAGCTGTGAGATCTGAGAATGCAAAAGAGAAGACAAAGCAGAAACAAGTAAATCAAAATTGTAAGTATTTCTCCGTAATGAAGAATGAGATACACGCTTACAGAACATGCACTGACTCCCACTGTTGTATGTGGACACTAACAAGTCTTGAACATTCACAGTGACCTTAGATGCAGATTTCAAAGTATATCTTTTACTGGTTCTTCTCAGAAAACTGTTTTTACAAAGCAGGACTCCAAACCATCTTCCCTCCTCAGTGATCAGCTTTCTGCTGATCATCTTTCATATGAAGAGAAGGGGGAGAAACGTGAATACAGTAAGAATTAGAAATAACCTGTTCATAAATAAAATTATTTGCTAGAATAAAAAAAAAAAAAATAAAAATCACCACTTCTCGGATATTTCTAACCTGCCTTTCGGAAAAAAAAAAAGTGAAAGCTTATTGAAATCTGTAGGTCTTGAATATCGGTGCCACTGAACAGTCTAGTCATCTTTCCAACCTCTCTGTTTCCAGTTGCTTCTAGGGATATTCTGTTGTCTTGGTGCTTTCGGTGGTGCTGACACTATCTTGTAGCAGTGGTTAAAGATGAAACGTTTACTGATTTTATTATCTGTCAGCTGCCTTTTAGAAAAAGGATGCAGTCTCCTGTTCTCTGAAAATACACATAGGCCTTAGGAGCATGTCACTGAAAATAAGGCTTCTTTCTCTTGCTTTCTTCAGGACATGCTGCTGCTACATTTGTAAACTGAAATAATTTGCATTGTATTGGGTTTGGTTGGGATTTTTTTTCCTCAAAATCCCAAACATGTAAATTGTTACTGCAATATATTATGTAATAATTAATTCTGTATGGATTTCCTCCCTAGTCCTGAAAAGCAAGATTTGTTAATGGCCTTTGTTACCTGTATCTTTTCTGTTCTTTTTTTTTTGCATATGGAAACCAACTTATGAACCAACTTAGGAACCAGCTTATATGGGGCAGTTAGATCCCTCTAAATTATCAGTCAATATTGGCAGATGCTGGGGTAGAGAGTTGTGTAGTTGTGGGAAACCTGTAAATTGGAATTTGCTCAAATAAATTTGGTGAAAACCTGAAGATTTTAGAACTTCAGTGTTAACAACATTATATATCATGTTACTTGGACAAAGATCAATGTCTGTAGGACACATATAAATAACAAGAATCCCGTTTTCTTCTGTCATTCATACTAAACCCAGAAGCTATTTAAGGAGAAAAAAAAAAAAATCTGATTACTTTTTCTTATAAATACCAAGAAATGTTGTGTGCTTAATCTGCTTTGAATTAGCATGGTACAGTACAGAGCTCAACCTAAAGTTTTCAGAAATCTCTATTGGCTACTAACCAACGTAAATGAGAGGGGAAGAAATCTTTAGGAAGTCTAAAAGAAGATGGAGGTAGAAGAATCTTATGAAAGGTGACTAAGTAAGAATTAGTTGGAAGTAACACTCTTCCCAACCATGAAATTCTTAAATTGTTTAAATTGCCAAAGGCTTAAGACACTTTTAATTTAGCATTTATTACTGATGTTTCAGCTGTTCTGATGTAATAATCTTATGCTGTCTACAAAACCTGTTACATAGATCTTTTGCATTTTTCTATTTAATCTGTTTTCTAAGTGTTGGTGAGTTTGATTGTGGAAAAGAGTTTATAGCCTCATTAGCATCGTTATATGAACAGCAGATCTTGAATACACAATCAGTGGAAAAATGACTTGTGCTGCATTGTAACTGACATCACCTTTGCTGGACCACAGATGTGATTCCATCTGGCAATTCATGTGCTGCTAATGAATAACAACACTCAAGTCTTTCAGTATACTTGATCAGTAGCATATAGGGACATACAAATACTAGTCTTAATAACTGGGAAAGTCTGGCGTAGGTGAGATGACAAACCCAGATCTCAGTAAGTCCATGTCAGAGCCACAGAGGAGTTAGCATTTTGAGACTGTGTCCAATTTTCCGTGTTCTCTGGACCACACTCTGTGGAGCCAACCTAGATATAAAGATTTTCCTTGCAACAAGAAACTGTATGTAGGTAAAAAAAAAATCTGTTTTGAAAAGCAAATGTTTTCAATAATAAAATAATGTTTGATATGAATAACTGAAACTTTGAGCCTAGAAAGCTTTTAGTTGATGAAAAATTTCATGCTGATCAAAGAGTAGGAATGTGACTTGAAGTGAAAGAAATTACTTTTTTATTGTAGGTAGGCTGTAGGTTTGAGTCCTTTTACATAAAAGTGTATGTGTATGTACACTTGCTTATTATTTTTTAAGACATTACTGTCCAAGTAAAGTTTTAGGTTTTTTTTTTTATTCCTCAGGCAACATTTCATCGTAATCTCATGTTGTCACGTTCCAGATACCAACTGGTTACGAAGGAGTTTCATGTACCTTGCCCACCTGTGGGTTAGGACTTAAACCAGAGTGACGCATATGTGGTATTTGAAGTAGTTTTCCACAAGGAGGGAGGGCTGTGTGTTTTGCCCTGCATAGCTGTCTTTCCATCAATGAGGGTATGCCAGTGGGCCCTGCTGTCATTGGGATTAAAGATTGCAGATGTGAGATTGCCAGAAATTAGTACTGGAGGTTTTCAGTTCAGGTCTCAAATGGAGAATATTGGAGGAAAACTAACTCTATCAGCCATCTGAAATGTCTTACCTTTTATTAGATATTAATAGGATATAGTGTTACAGTGTTATTTAGGGCAGACATATTAATTATACAGCAAAAGTGGGTAGCATGCTTCTTTCATGCCTTTTAATAAACTCACAGTATAGAGTAACACAGTATTTAAGTGAGCCCAATAGAATCCAATTGATTATTTCTTTGGTATATTCCGTCTTTTTTTTTTTTTTTTTTTTGATGTGTCTTACAAAGTGCCACCCTCCCTTCCTCCTCCTTTCTGCGTGATTTGCAAGCTGAAGTCATGAGCTGCATCATAGATTCAAGTATAAAGTCAGGAGCTGGTTAATTCCAAGCTAGTGTATCCTATCTGGCAATCAGGAGGCTAAATTAAAATGCGTTATAAAATAGCATATATTTGGAAGCTTTGTTCTCTTAAACCCGAACCGTCTGTTGACTGACGTTAGATGATCCAGAAGCAGATGCTGCAGCAGCTATTTGTTGATTTAGTTGCTATGGTGACATGATACATTCGTGTACAGCAGGAAGCTCACTGTACGTTGGCTAATTTGATAGGAAGGAAGGCTTGAGGTAGGTATTGCTGACTATATTGTTAATTGATCCTACCTTTCACATCCTGCCTCCACACACTTTGTGGATGCACAGCTACAGAGGAAGGCAAAGGGAGATACTCTGGCGTGGCTCTAGGTTAAGATGCCCTGTTAAAAGAAGGGGGGGAGGCAGTGCTTATCACATCACCGAAGATTGCCTCAGTATTGAATGAATGGAAAAGATTGGAGCAGCCGGGGTGGTGACTGTTGAATCTTCCTTCATCCTTTGTCACTGTGGTAGCACCAGTTGAATGAGAGAAATAAAAGGATGCGAGCAACAGTAAGTCAAAGTGCTAAGGCTTTTGAAATGGGTTAGGAGATAAATTGTGTCACTAATTAACATCTTGATTGGAGCTATTAGTGCAGAAAAATGTAATTGTTCTAAATATTTGCCCTAATGACGGAGCATAAATGTGACTCTGCCTGGAAGTTGTATTATATTATAGTCACCCTTTTCCAGAAATACACCCTATTTTAATCTTGTTGCTGACAGACTGTTAAAGATGTACAAAGAGCTTGGCTGTACTACCCACCACCCTCTTAACAGGTTTAATTAAGTGTTTTAAAAATGTTTGGAGTCAGAATGGCCAAGAGCATTAAATACAGCCTTACCTTAAATTCATGAAATGTTCAAAAAATGAATTTATCTTTGTCCTTTGAGCTACAAATCTTCTCATCAGTACTGCTGAACTAATTTGAGTTGCAGTAATTTTAGACAAACCACTGCTGTCTTTTTTTTTTTTATGTTGATAATGCATTTAGTAATATGATTTTGGTAAAGTCTTGCCATTAGTTGTGATTTTTTGGCTGACAGTCATTTGCTACTGACTCAGTACCTGTGACCTTATAATGCTAAATGTATATATTTTCAGATTAATAGGAAACAAAACCGAAAAAAAAAACAAACAACCCCTCTTGTCTCTTTCCTACAATGCAGAAAATATAATTGTTTCTGCTGGCACAGAAGTGGATTGTGATTTGGTTCTCCTTAAATTATGGTTTCAGAGGTCTAGGGAAATGTTTTGGAACACTTCACTCTCTTGTTTTCTAGGAAGTTAGTTTGGAGGGAAAAAACAGTATACCTTACAACCCCCAAAACAGCACACGTTTCCCCCCACCCCAACCCACTCCAGGATGAGAGAACAGAACTCTGCTTTTCAGTCATACTATTTTGCTCCAGTATAGAACAGTCTTTTACTATGTTATTTCATTTAAAAACCTGCTTTAACCACAGTTACCATATACTCTAATTTCTTCATATTCATACTTTATATTCATACTCATAATTTCTTCATATCATAAAATATTTTAGCAATGGATAAAATTTATTGTAGCTTTCTCCCCCACTTTCTCATTGCCTTCTTACTTCCCCCCATTTTTCAGTATCTTAGTATGTATGCCAGACTGTGAACTGACTTTGCTAATAAAGGATTGCTTTTTAATTTCAATTTTTTGCTATGCTGTATTTAGTGGTCGATCTATTAGCATTGTTGTTACATGTATTCAGAGGCTTTTAACTTGGCTGGAAAATTTGTCTGAGATTTCACTCATTCTGGAAAAATATGTAAGTTCAAAGTGTAACTTCTTTGAGAGGAAGATATCAAGTAACCCATTCAGTTCCTCTGCCCTTAAATGTGAAGTGGGGGGTGGCCAGGGAGAGGGAAGGATTCCAAATATCCCTTTACACTGAAATTCAATCCGCTTCTTTGGTTTTCTTTCCTTTGTGGCAGTAGACAGTGCTAGCCTGTGGAGAGAACAGAGTGCCAGTTCTCATATAGGCTTATCCCACAATTTCACACATAACACAAAGTATTTAATGCATTTTTGTTCCTTTAGCCTCAGCCAGGATTAACAAAAATTAACCTTTTTCTTTTCCCCTTCAGGCTGGTAGTCCTTGATACTGAAGCCTGTGAGAGCTAAGATTTTGGGGGGGGGGGGGGGGTTAAGAAAGCTCAATGTCTGTAGACTTTAATGCAAATGCAAAAATATTTCTGTCATATTGCAGTAACTCTAAAATGGTAGTTTCAGTCTTTCAGCTAAGACTGTGCTCATTGGAAATAAAGCCATAGGTATTAGGAAAACTAAGTATTTTGAAACTGTGTTGTATATTCAGTATCTAATAATTTCTTCTACAGGCAGATAAGCTTTTGGGTATGAAAGCATTTATTTGGGCAACACAATTTGTTACCTGCTACAAAAGAATTGAAAATGTGGCTGTGAATACCAAACTTGTAAACAAAATTTTACTGTATCTGAATTGAATGTCTTGATGTTTGTGTGGGCTTAGAAGAGTTAGAAACTATTTCAGTCTGATCCTTTTAGAAATACGAGTATTATTTGACCAGCAGCTGTAAAATGTGTAATACTCAAAATCATCCTTATGTGGTAAGGATAAGCTAGGCTGTCTTCCACAAATCTTACTCAAATCTGTCTTTCAGAAACTTCCCCATAATTTTTTGGAGCAGGATGGAGGAGAAGTTTAGTAACTGTCTTAATTCTGGATTTGTTTTGTTTTGTGCCTGTGTGAAAAATCATCTATTGTACTTCTAGACACAATCATTTGTGGTCTGGGTGGCTTAGGGTTTTGGGTTTTTTAAAATTCAGACTAAATGTAAACTTACAGAACCTAAAAAATAAATTAAAAGTATCTGTTCTGTATATTAGCAATAATAAAATTTGTGTATATAGTTTTTTCTTCAAATAAAATCTCTTTTGCCTTACAGAACCGCTGCATATATGTACTGAATAGAAGTGGCAAAATATTTTTGAGATGCTGTTCTTTTGCTGGCTGTATTGGGCCTGCATGTGTGTTTGGGGAGGGAGCCTTATTCAGACAGGTGTATAATAGTGAGCAAAAGCAGAAAAACATGTCAAACTTGCTGTGACATATTTTTAGTAGGTTTTTAGAGCTCGTTGACTTATTTCAGGTTGTGCTTACTGGCTTTTCTTCTGTCCATAAGGACAAAAATACTTTGGACTTTCAATTGTATTCACAGTTTCTGCTGTGGAAAGGCACTGCTTTAAAATAGTGAAATAACATGCTGGTGGATTAGTCCTAAGCTATTTTGTTTTCCTGCCATGTAAATCTTTCATCTCACCTATGGCTCTTGTCAGGATGAATCCAGTTTTTCAGTTGTTACTTCATGATAATATCCATAGGTTTTATTTTGGTCTTGCTTACTAATCACCTGATGGAGAACAGTCAATTGTACAAGCCTATTTATAGTTTATCACTTGTTTTGTGACGGAGAGCACTGGGAAAATATTTCCCTCCTTGTTGTAATGTAAATACGTGTTTCTGATGATGCCTTTCTTTCTTTTCAGCTGACCGAAATTATTTTAAAACCTAACAATCTGCTAATATATCACTACTTCCAGTAGTTACGGTTGGAAGTGCAAGTAGAGAGAAATGATTGTAGAAGTGTGTCTCTTAGTGACAGAATGAAGAGTTGGTTTTAATTGTTATTTCAGTGAATTTAATGGGATTTGGGGCCTTAATCAGTGTGCAAGCAAACATATGCAAAGCAAGATTAGGTAGCTCTGTGTTTTAAATTTCATTCTGTGCCTCGCTGTGTTCCAGTGAAGAAATACCTTAACCTGCATATTCATCTGGTGCAAGCAAAATGTTAGGCTGCTTATGTGGAAGTAGTCTGTATCCATAAAGACAAGGATTAGTAAAATATATATCAGCTACATTTTGTATCATTGCCATTCTGCTTTTAAAAGACATTGCTGTGACCATATTGGTGAGAGCAAAATACCTCTAAGAGTCTTATTTTGGCTTCTGCAGCCTCTGCTTCTTGCTGATAAGTTACTTCTAGACCTTCCTGGAGATAAGCGTTAGCATTTGGTCTTAAGTTTTTTCCCGTTTTTTGGAGCAGCCTTCTGAGTCAAGGTGGCTGCAGCTCTGCTTTGCACAGATTTCCCTTCTACCTTTTGTTGCTTGTATTATTAGCCTTACAGGGTTTTCTGTGACTGCAGCCATTTTTATGAAATTCATTTCTTGTATTAGAAATAAGCTGAAAATGTGGAAAAAAAGAAACATTCAACTCCTTTCCTGGTTCAGTCTGCAGAAACATCCTAAAGTTTCTCTTGCAGATAGTGAAGAGTTTACTAATAAAAATAAAAAACATTGAGCATTCACCTCTTGGAATATTTGTACTGCCTTTGATTCTTTAAATGCAAAATGAGAATACTTTCTCATCCTACTCACACTGAAGTAGTAAAGCTAAATCATATATGAGATCTTCAGATGAAATTGTTGTTAAATTATCATTATAGCTGTTGATAGTTGTATGTCCAGTCAATGTTGCATGTCTCTGTAGGAGTGATCATACTATTTAAGCTACAATAAAGTGATATTTTAATTTGGAATTCTTCAGGGAGTGAAATATTATAAAATAGTTTTGTATAGAATTGTTGTATTCTAAGAGTGTATTTATTATATAAGGCCAGTTCAAATTGTGATTTAAGGTGAAGGACAGATTTTCAAAGCTAATTAAGAGGTGGTACCTTAAGTAGTCCTTCAAAAAGGCAAAAAGTTGCAATGCTGCTTCAGCCAACTCTTGGGAATTGTGTATGTATTAGTAATTTAAGGGTGCTCAGGAATATTCCTGGAGACTGAGGCTGAGTGTCATGTAACAAGTCAGTTCTAGTAAACTATCTTTTCTTCCAGATAGAGTGTTTGCAAACTGCGTGATAAGACTGGTTTCAGGAATAGTTCACAGTGTTGTTGTACTCAGGACTACAGTAACATGGTTCATCGTTGCAGGTGACTGTTCCAGCACCTGGGAATGCTCCTCAGCACTGCTTACTTTGCTAATACAGATGTGGGTTTAGGTACCACTGATGTGGTCAAAGGGATGAAGCAGTTATCCTCAGAGAGATTAGAAACATTAGGACCCCTCAGTTTGCAGGCACTACGCCAAGGAAGGGGAAATTGCTAAAGTTTAAGAAAACATTGAAGGAGGTGGGTGAAATTTGCTCAGGACTGTTCAGCAAATCCTATAGCACAGAAATTAAGGAACATTTAACTAATTGGAGATGGTTTTAAAATGGCTGAGAAGTGAACTTTAGACTTACTGCTGCAGGCAATTCGAAGCATAAATGAACTCAAAGAGTACAGGTAAACTCGGGGACAGTAACAGAGATGGACTTAAAGATGTGGCCTGGCTCACCTGCTCTCCTTAAATAGCATCTCAATTGATATGTTAGAGACAGAATACTGGGCTAGATGGACTGCTGATCCAGACAACGAGGACATTTCTTGTATTCTTATTTGGCAGTTTAGAAAGCAATTTCAGAAAAAACGTACTGAGCTTTCTAGCATATGGTATGATTCAGTTTTGTTAGGAAGCTGGTCTTTGCCAATCTGGGCTATGTTATCTTGAACTGACAGTTGATGGGCAGCAAAGTAAATGTTTTGAAATCAGGAAAAAAGTCAAGTATTCCATGCTAAGGTGGGGATTTAATGAACACTGTTCCTGTTTGCAAAGCCTTTCTATGTTTTTAGGGTGGATTTTGCTTTCAGTATTGTGCAAAGAAGAAACCTCTAAAATCCATACCTATTTAATTAAAC
This sequence comes from Pezoporus wallicus, assembly GCF_028554395.1. Taxonomy (NCBI): domain Eukaryota; kingdom Metazoa; phylum Chordata; class Aves; order Psittaciformes; family Psittacidae; genus Pezoporus; species Pezoporus wallicus. The sequence continues at coordinate 324,764 of NW_026641881.1, read as the reverse complement.
TACTACAAAGCTTAGCAGTTTTTCATTTGATCTGGATTTATCTTCCAAAATATCCTTTGTAGAGTAAATTAAGTACCATTGAAAAGCATGACATTCCACTGTTAAAACAGACAAGTCTTTGGCAACTGATGTTTCAGGTACTTCAAACTTTAGTCATTGGGCTGGTAATTTTGTTTTATTTAAGCAAGAACTGTTTTTAGCATAAGTATGTAGCTGCACTCTTGTCAGCTTGTATGCTAATCTCTGGAAAGAGATTCTGTACTGTTTTTCATCAGGAACTACATTGAGGTCATGTACATCATCATTAAATAACCGTTTAAAGGAAACTATTTAAAGTCCCAGTGGAAATGACACAAAACTAGTTGCTGACCTAATACTCCCATTTCTTAATAGCAATGCCTTAATATGTTTTGAACTTGAGGCAGTATGTTGAGTCAGAGTTGTGTTAGCACTGAGAAATTACATTTTTAAATATGACTGGATTCTATTATAATTTGTTATGCTTTAAAAGTGCTTGTGGTATTCTAGAGCTTGTATCAAGGCCTCAATATCTGAAGTTCACATTATTTTTGTGAAGCCTGTGAGGTCCTTTATTAGAGTTGATTCAGAAAAGAGATTTAGAAAGAGAAATGGCATTTGAAAAGTGGCTGTGTTAAAGGTGCCTCCCACAGAGATTGACACATCACAAATGAGGGTTTTTTCAGATTATCATAGTTATCTTAGAGGAGCAGGCAACAGAAATCTGGATATAATAATGCGTGTTAGCATTTGGATAGCAGAGCTTTAGATGCCTTTAGTAAAGCAACAGGATTTGTCACCAAAAGATTGAAGCATGGGAAGAGAGGCCAAACTATCAGATTTTTCCAAAACTCTTTGTTTAGTTTGAGCCAACGTGAATGTTTTGACCAGAAGAGGAAGGAGGTCAAGGTCTAGAATATTCACTGTGAAAGACAAGGGCCTTGGTTTTCATAAGTATTGATGTCATGGTTCATGAAGAGCTTGTGGGTCAATGAGATGTGCAAGCCTGCACCAATCCACCCACAGTGAGATTAAGGAGCTATAAATACTGAGCAATCTGTAGATTTTATTTGCCTAACACATAATGCTGTGAAAGATCCATGTTAACTTTCCCTTTAGAGAAATTTTCTTGCATCTTGGATTATTTGCAGCAGACTTCTATTAGATAGTAGGGAATCTCTGTGGGTGATTAGCAACATCTCTTCTGAACAGAAAGATATCAGTCTCTCTCTGTGCACAGCTTTACCTTTTTTTTTTTACCTTTCTTATTTCAAATTGAATCTATTGAGGTGGTAAGTCCCAGAAATGTCCTCCTCAAATCAGTGATTACTCTATGGGGTTCAGCAGTGGTAAGGCTGGTCCAGCAACAGTGCTGGTCGCATTGACACATATTACCCCAACACAAAGACTTTTGAAGACAGCAGTTCTTGAAACTTCTGACCCTTGATTCAGACTCTCTTCTGGCACACATGGCAACAAATACAGCCTGTCTTTGAGCAGTTGTAAAATACAAATGGGAATGCACAATGTCAAAGCAAGGCTGAAAGTGGAGCTGGTGAAGTAAGAGTCAGACATCAAGCAGACTGATTGTCCATTGACAAAAAGGCTCTATTTCCTGCTCCTGGGAACTGAGTGTCTAATTAAACTGCATTAAATCTCCACCCACCCTTTTGAGCAGAATTTGAATGTCCTCAGAGATGTGAAAATCTGATGACATCCGAAGTATTTCAGAACAGTGCTGGGCTCCATCAGAAGACCTGTTGTCTCGTGCACAGTCACTGCTGAGAAGTGTTCCCTTTCACTGTGTTACCTCATAGCTGGCATGCTGAGCCTTTACTTTCTCAGACTAGCTGTGAAGAACAGAGTTAAGATCTGGGCCTCCCAGCATAAGGAGTGTGTGGACCTGTTGGAGCATGTCCAGAGGAGGGCCATGAAGATGCTCAGGGGGCTGGAGCATCTCCCATATGAAGATGGGTTGAGAGCTGGGCTTGTTCAGTCTGGAGAAGGCTCTGGGGAGACCTTAGGGCAGCTTCCAGTGGCTAAAGGGGGCCTGCAAGACACCTGTAGAGGAACTTTTGACCAGGGGGAATGGCTTTAAATTTAAAGAGGGTAGACTTAGATTGGATATTAGGAAAAAATTCTTCCCTGTGCAGCTCGTGAGGTGCCAGCACAGGTTGCCCAGAGAAGCTGTGGCTGCCCCATCCCTGGCAGTGTTCAAGGCCCGGTTGGATGGAGCTTTGTGCAGCCTGGTCTAGTGGAAGGTGTCCCTGCCCATGGCAGGGGGGTTGGAACTGGATGATCTTTAAGGTCCCTTCCAACCCAAACCATTCTATGATTCTCACGTGGGAAAAACTGCTATAAAAGAAAATCAGGAAGCAGAGAGCTCATTTGCTGCAGTAGGGCTAGTACATGTATTCCCTTGCTGAAATCCACTCTGCTAGCTGGAGCCTCCAGTTTGGTTGTCCTGCAGCAGAAGTCTGGAGGAAGAAAACCAGCAGGTTGTCAAGGCAACATTATTACTCAGGTTACCAACCTCTGGCTCTTGGAGAGATAAAAATGGGAACAATGCAGGAATACCAGTCATCTTCCATTCCCTGTTACTTTAGAAGAAGGAATAAAGGGAATTATACCAGCCATTACCCTAAAACTTGAGGGGTTTGCAGCTTTTCTGTTTCTCATAGCTCATATGGTAGAGACCAAGAATATTGAACTGAAAATTGTACAGATTGACATGTCAGTTGCAGCCAGAATGGTTCATGCTAGAAGTTAGGGCATAGTAAATCAGCTTGGTAAATGCTAAAGACTTGGGTAAATGTGGCTTTCCAACCTACACATAAGAAATGGAAAGATGTTCTTGTGTATTCCTGTGAAGCTTTTAGATACTTTTATTCCGGTCTAAATTTCAAGCTAAAACTTTCAATTGTAGCAGAGAGGGGAAAGAAAATCAATGAGATATGTCTTCAAAAAGTTATGCCTGCCTGGGGAGTCTGAAAAAGAAATTGTAAGAATTTACCCACTCATATTTCTCTCCTTCATCATGTTTTGAAGCTGCTAGCCAGTTGTTACATTGCTGCCTTCCAACACTTCACAATAAACTCTGGCAATACACTGTTTTCTGAAGATTTGTAAGTTTTTTTTAAAGTTCATGTCTAAAATCCTATTACATTTAGATTATAATATGGATGCTCACTCTTAACTGAATTTTGAATTCAAATGCAAGTTAGAAGATCTGAAAAATCTGTTACCATGTAAATAGTGATAGTTAATTCTTTTTTCTCAAAGAGCCTAAAGCTTCCAGAGACATCTTTCTCCTGTAATAGCACTGTACCACATGAAACAAAGTAGTATTTTTAAAGTGCATGCTCAAAACTGAGCTAAATCAGTATTGAATCATATGGCCCAAGTTAGGAAATGTGAATATCCATCATATACCATTGGCACTGCAGCTATTTTAGGGTAGTACTTGCCATCTTTTCATTACTTTATAAAGTTGCTCTACCAGAGTGGGAGGAATTCGTATGATTTCTGCCTTTTCCTCACCCTTTCCTTTCTCTCTGGTGTTCCTAAAATGAGTAACAAGTTTCCTGGGTTTTTTTTTTGTACACAAGATCAATTTTACTTTCTTTTAACAGAGTAAATTTTTGGCCATAATGTTGAGGAGTTCTGTATATAAAGTCTTGTCTCTGATTCACATTGGGAGGAAGAAATGCACTCTATTTAGACACATGCAAGAAAGAGTGAAGAAGAAGGTGTCCAGAAAGGAAATTGTGAAATGCACCTGCTCTTCTGTTGTTTTTCCCTTTGTTCATCATTTTAGCTGGGTTCTTTATGTTTACAAACTTTTCTGTCAGAGAAAGGGAGGTTTCAAGTGGGAATACAGAAGGCAAAAATGGTTAACAGGCTTCTGCTTTGGTCATGTCAGACTTCTGCTGTTTACTTTGGCTGGTAAAGTGCGCTTTGCTATCAATTTTGCATTGCTTGGGTTTACAGAATTAGGATAAACAGCTTTCCACAAATAAAACTGTACATATGCTTCATGCTGTGCATCTGGTGCACTTACTTAGTCATGACTTAAATAATGTTTTATCTTTGCATGTACAAACATGCTTGGATCATAACTATAAGGAAGTGACATAATATTTCCCTCACGTTGAAAACTGTCAAATGCTTCTGATGAAAATTCTATCACTGGGAATTCTAGGCTTCCTTTGGAAACTTCATGTAATTGTTTGATTAATGTCAAAGTTAATGTAATTTGTTCAGATAATTTAAGCTGTACAAATCGATTTTTAATTATACTAAGCGGTTGACAAAATAAGATTTGTACAGGTACTGATTTACTCGGTTGTTATTCTCTCCTTGGTTCTTTGAAAAATGCTTGTTTAAAAATATCTGTGCTTGTTCTTGCTCTTATCTCTTTTTCTCTGTGGGATGAAGGCAGCAAGCTGTTTGAAGTGAAAAATAATGTATTTACTAACCAGGGGAAACAAAAAAAGTTTTTTTCTTTCCCAGTAAAACTTTTATTTTTTTTTCTTTTTGTCCTTACCAGACTTTTATGTTCCTGTGTAATGGTTGTAAACACTCTTTTATTTTTAAGGTTATTCTTGTGCAAGTTAATCCAGGGGAAGCATTTACAATAAGAAGAGAAGATGGACAGTTTCAGTGCATTACAGGTAAAGCTGATACATTTCTTCTAATATTTCCCGAGTCTGCATCAGGATTAATAACAGGCAATTTGTGTCGTTG